>NW_026515671.1:600000-1200000 GCF_025526975.1 Fimicolochytrium jonesii
GCGCGCTGTCGCTTTCGTCAATATCAATAGGTCACGTGGAGGAGGGAGTTCGTCGAGGCATAAAAAGCGGAAAGTCCTGGAAAGTCCATCTCGATTAACTCCATCCTCTGCCGAGGATATCCTTTCCGAGCGTCTGCATAGTCTGTCTGCTAGCTGCAAGAGTTGCAAACGCCAGCAGCCACGTTCGTGCTGTTGCCCCTGGCACATAGAGAGTGCAGATAGCTCATCATCCCTCGCCAGCGATGAAAACCAGTGATGCATGCCATTCTTCGGGCGTGCCTTGGGAGTTCCACTTAGGAGCTCTTGAGAACGGAGTACTGGGACACTATTGCGCACTCAAAAGGCATGGTCATTATGCTTTGGCAAATGGAAGACCGTGTAAGAGGGTTCCGCTACATTTCCCAGTCATTTGAAACCCCGCCGACCGCGGGAAAACGCCAGCGTCTGTAGGATATCAGAAAAGTTCTGCCCAGCGGGTACGCTAACCCGGTATGATAATCAGTCGAACACGCACTTCAGATGATTCAGCTTGTTGAGGAAAATTGAAGTATCGCTACCCTATACTACGGGACAACTACTGGCTATACGAAAGAAGGGCGCATCGTCAAAGCTTCGCCTAGAGCTTCGCCTCCTCAGAGCCTCGCCTTAGCAACGTCCTGCTGTTTGCCTGCGAACAACGCATGGATCTCTCCCAAAACGGACTCGTTTTCGATGGTGGCGGGGATATCGTATTTCTTTCCGTCGGCGATCGCGCGCAAAGTCCTCCGCAAGACTTTTCCACTCCTGGTTTTCGGCAGCCTCTTGACTATGAACGTTTTGTCGAAGCAGGCGATGGCTCCCATCTGGCCTCGGATGGCTTGTTTCAGGTCGTTTTCAATCTGCCCTGGCTTAAGCTTTGTCTCTTCTCCGACCTTCAAGACGACGAAGGCAAGCGGTATCTCCCCCTTGAGTTGATCGGCGGCTCCTATGACTGCACACTCGGCGACACTCTTGTGAGCCGAAACAATTTGCTGTGAAGATGAGGAAAGAGAAGAGAGGGGAACGGGAATGCGCAAAACGGAACGGAGCGAAAGAAAAGACGAAAACAACGAGAACCAACCTCCATGCCGCCGGTGGACAATCTGTGGCCGGCCGTATTGATGATGTCGTCCGTGCGGCCCATAACACACACGTATCCGTCTTCCTCGATCAAGCCGTGGTCTGCGGTGTCGAAGTATCCTGCAACCGCGGCAACCCAGAATGTAAGTCAACGAAGATGGGTGTCCATCCCTCTCACGTTCTCTCTTCTTACCAGGAAACGTTGAGAAATACGACTTTACATATCCTGCATGGTTGTTCCACAGTGTCGTAAAAGTTCCCGGCGGTAGCGGTAATTTCGCGACGAGGGTACCCAATTCGTTCGGCTTAGCTTCTCTGAACAGCTTTTTGGATGTATGCTGGTCGTCTTCGTCGGTGTGTCCCGAGCCTCCCGTGGTTGGGACGAGAACACGGATGTCATATCCGGGGATAGGTGGTCCGGCGGATCCCAACCGGGTTTCGCTGGAAAGTGATTTTTCGGGCATTTCGCATGCAACCGTCATCGGCCAACCTGTCTGTGAAGGTAATAATGGGATCAGCTCCAATCAGACATATGTGTCACTGAGATCACGAAAGAACATACCTCCGTCTGCCACCAGTTCTCTCTCACGGGTATGTTCAGAAGGCGAGCATACATGTCGACAGTATCTGGGTCTGCTCGCTCTCCAACAAGGAATATGTTCCTCAAAGTTCCAAGGTTATACTTTTTGATGAGCTTTCCTTCGGGATCCTCTCGTTTGATTGCACGGATTGCAGTCGGTGCCGTAAACAAGGATACCGCCTTGTACTCTTGAATCACGCGCCAGAATGCTCCTGCGTCAGGAGTCCCTGTCGGCTTGCCCTCATAAATGATGGTCGTTGCGCCAACGAGCAATGGCCCATACGCGGCGAAAGAGTGGCCAGCCACCCAGGCTACATCCACCGCGGAAAAGAGAACGTCCCCTGGCCAAAGTCCAACGATGTACTTCATGGTCCAATGAAGTGCAACTGCGTGGCCTCCGTTGTCCCGAACGACACCCTTTGGGACCCCCGTGGATCCCGAAGTGTAAAGAAGGTAAAGAGGGCTGGAAGCGGACAACTGCACGGGATCCACTTTTGCATTTCGTTGCTTCAGCAGCTCCTGAGACCAATCGTACTCTCCTTTGTCGGGATTCAGTGATTCTGGCTGTTGGGGACGCTGGAGGATGATCATCGCTTGCGGTTGATGCCCGGCTATGACGATGGCGGCATCTAAGATGGGTTTGTATCGGATGATTCTATTCTTTGGCTCGATTCCGCATGTAGCGGTCAAGATTAGGCGAGGTTTGCAGTCCTTGATGCGTTTCGCCAACTCTTTCGGTGGGAATCCGCCAAAAACGACGGAATGAACGGCTCCAAGCCGTGCGCAGGCAAGCATCGCGACGACCGTTTCGATGACCATCGGCATGTAGATGATTATGGTGTCTCCCTCTTTGATGCCCTGGGACTTTAACACCGCCGCCAAGGTTGAGACTTTTTCCAGCAGTTCCCCGTACGACACGCGGCTTTTGTTTCCAGTCACGGACGAATCATAGATGAGAGCGGTGCGTTCACCATTACCGGCGAGAACATGGCGATCGACAGCGTTGTAGCAGGTGTTCATCTGGCAAGTTAGAGTGAGAAGGGAAGTTAGAGTGAGTGGCAAGTTCGTTACGGGACTCGAGGACACATTACCCACCTTCCAGCCGGGGTACCACGAATATCCTGGCTGACCATATTTGGCCTCATCGTGAACTAGAACGTCCTCGCCCTTCTCATACCAGTCGATGGCCTCAGCTTGCTTCCTCCAGAATCCAGAGGGGTCCGCGAGACTTTCCCTGTGCAGCTCCTGTTGATAGGCCCAGCCGCGTGATCCTGACGTCGCGAGCATTTGACAGGCGGTGGTGCTTGAACTATAACTTCGAATGGGTTGCCTTGAGGAACGTATCGATATGTTGATGAGACGGGAAATGCGACGATTGAACATTTGCTCGGCGTGGGAGTGAATCAGCTCTTTATATACTACGTGCGAGTCCACATATCTGACCCCTATGGCTTTAGTCAGCGGCTCAGCAGCTCAGCAGCTCAGCCGCAGCCCCCCCCCCCCCCCTCCCCCCCCCCCCCCCCCCCAACCCCACACTCCCCCCAGGGCTGAGGAAACCCCTTTCCAAATTCATACAAGCCTCTGCTTGTGCGCGTCGGAGTCACGGAGGAGACATGACTGTTCCCGAACAATTATATGTTGTATTCCGTTGAGCAATATAGGCGGCGTCATCAATTTCGAATTTCCAAGACGCGTCAATCCATCCACTTGGGTTTACAAATTCGTTGTTGCCCAGACCCATGGAACATAAAGCTGTGCCCCCCTGAAATAAATCAGCGACTGCCGCAACGCCAAAATTCACGTGAGTGACCGACATTGATTTTCAATTAGACGGGGGCACAGCTTTATGTCTGGCTGTACGTGGCTGATATGATCCCTACGACATTCGCCTTGAAGGATAATCTTACTCATTACGCCTTGTTGTCCTCTGAACCGGAAAAAAAAAACGTTGGCGCAATGATCCCAACGAGATCTCGCAACCTTCTCATCGCCCCCTGCCGTCACAACGGAATATGAAGGAATTCGTTCAACGCAAAAAACAATGGTCCCGACGAGAATCGAACTCGCAACCCTTCGATCTGGAGTCGAAAGCTCTGCCATTAAGCCACAGGACTCTTTCTTATTGCTGAGTTGGATTTATTTGTTATTTCCTTATAATTCCCCATCTTCCCCATCAGGACATTATCAAACAATGAAACGCGTCGAAAGACTAGCTCAACATATGAAAGCACTCGGCTGCAACCAGAGTCGAAAGCTTTGCCATTGAGCCACAGGACTCTTTCTTATTCCTGAGTCGGATTCACTCATGATTCACGGTGATTGTAGGAGTTGAGAGGGCATCTTGAATTTTACGTTTTCATCTCTCATTTGCGCGGGGGGGCCTCCCGTGTGTGTGTCGACCGATGGTGCCGGACAAAATGACTACATTTAAACCCAGTAATGAAGGTGACTAGACGATCTTCAAAACCTTAACGAGATGAACTCTGTTGTGTATGATAATGAAAAAGAAGAACGAACGCGGGAAGGAAGCTAGTTTGCTTTCATAGGTTAGGAATGGCGCTGCTTGGAGGCCATCACAAGAAAGCGGTAGAACCCACACTGGTACTGTCAAACACGTCGGTTGTGCTGTCAAACATGTCAGTCGCCCGTTCTCCCGTCCTTTCTCACCCCACATTCCTTATCGGATTGCAATCTGAGCAGACTGGCAGCACTTGCTGAGACCTCCCATATAAAGAGAGAGATCCCACCACCTTAACAAAAGTCAACACACACAAACCTCCACAACAACTCACAATGCGCTCCCTCCTCTTTAAGTCACATTCGGACTACGCCAGTCGCCGAACACCGTTCCGATATGCTCTCAAAGCATCACAAGCCGCCGTGAGATACTCAGACGTGCGGTGAGCATAGCCGGCCCTACTAGCCCAATTCAGGCAGTTAGAGACCTCCACAATGCCGTGGCTCGGGTGGGCACATCAGCAAGCTGCAAGGCCGGCCGCCGATCGAGCGTTCAAGCCTACCTCCAGGCAGTCTCGAAGCGAGCCGAAGATCGAGTGCAAACTGCGGGCTACGCCTACGGCGCACCCCATTCCCAGGACCGCAGGCGCCAGGTGCAATGTCTCTGGAATATGCAGATACCTGACATCATGACGCATTTGACGCCGGTGGGGGCGGCGCAAAGTGGTTTGCTGAACAAAAACACCTGGGCCGCATGGGCTTCTGGCTGGTCTACGGGAGGAAACTAGCTTCATGACGCGCTCAATGCGGGATGCAGCGGATATGATCCCTGGGCGTCATCCTATGCGAAATGTTCTTTTCGGTTATGCCCACCCGGTGCCGTGGACGACACGTGGATGGACGACAAGGCTGCTGTAGATGCGGCGATTGAAAGACAGGCGGCATTTTACAGCAGCCTGGTTGTCCATCCACATGTCGTCTATGAAAGCAACCTGGAAGCTTTCGAGCGTGACGCCAAGGGCCACAGTCTTTCGAACAAGAAGGCAGTACGCTTCAAGTCACCGATGTGGACGGGCCTCGCACGAAGAAGATCCGCTTGACCGCATCCACGACGATGAAGGCCAACTGCTTCGTTTCCAATGAGCCGTTGCGGGCGGGACTGTCCGCCGCCTGATCACTCAGTTTGAACTGATTCCCAATCGTGCCGATCCCTCCCAAACCTCCTCCCATCACAACCACCTCCGTGGCGGCTCGTCCTGCCGCTACAGCGGCCCCTGCGAGAGCTCCCGATCGCCCAACTACTGCTACGGCCCCTTCCGCGTTACGAATTCGGGTTAATCTGCCAGTCCTGGAGACATCGAGCTTTGCGAGTGGAAGTGGGCAATGCCGGCACTACGCCGCTCCGCAAAAATCAGTGCTGCTGTACCGCTCACAGGTACATAGACCCCATCTGTTTTATCGATTTACTTCGAAACTGAACATAGTACACCATTCCCGGGGCCCCCTCCTGACGCATGTAGGCCGCAGTCCAGAATCCTCGGCCAGACGTGGACAACGGTTCATATGACACACTTTCCCGCGACCTACTCCGAATCTATCACAGTTGTCACCCGGGAGGGTGAAAGTGTGGGTATCCGCGGGAAATCAGTGTCTTTACCAGTGAGCCATTGTTCGCCTGCCTTTTCCCCTCTCTCACCCTGTCACTCAACCTGTTCTAGAGATACCTCCACCGAGCAATCGAAGCCATCGGCCTTCGCACGGCAATCAAAAAATTCTTGCCACAGAGCAACCGGGGTGAGGCCGCAGGCCTATACAGCATCAAGCTCTTCCTCGTTCCCACGGAGAACACCTCCATTTCCGTGGAACACCAATGGCTGCTCCACCGTCTTACTGAGAAACGACAATGTGGAGATAAGGTTCCTGCAGGGCCGTGACCGCTCATGCATTCCGCCCGGGGATACCTACCGCTTCCGTGGACCTGTCATGTTCGATGTATGACCAGATTCAACCAACCGACCAGTTCCCGACTCGAACACCCTCTCGGCAACGGCACTCCGAGACTTTACGCGAGTCGCAAAGGTCATGATGTTGTAAACTAGCTCTGTGCACGGCCAAGCGCCACCCACTTAGATCGTAGACCGCCATGTGCAAATCTCAAGCACGCCATTCGCTGAAACTGGAGACCCTGTGCGCTCAAGCACGCCATGGACCCTAGAAAGACAAAGAATAGAACCGCTCTGTGGAAAAAGAAGTCGGGTACACGGCAGCTAATCAACCATCTTGCACGTCAAGATGAGCATGTCTGCATGTCTGGTAGAATCCGTTTCCCAAATTGTTAGGAAATTGTGAATGATTTCTTGTGTCGGTGGTCGCATTGGCCTCGATCGTCAATGGCAAAATGTAGTATTTATATGCACGGGCACCCTACGAATATCAGCAGTTTCCCCTTTCGACACCGAAATGTTGCATTGCCTCTTGCAATCCTCGAAGAACCGAAATCCTGGCCTGCAGCCAGACTCAATCCAGCATCATAAGATTCGGTTCGCACTTCAACGCAAGCGTTCCACTGTCAATCTCGGAGAAGACGCGCTGTCGAGTTTTCGACGTCCCGGGGATGCACTCCGCACAAGGTGGAATTGCACCAGTAACCTTTTCGAGAATAGCCAATAGTCACAGCAAAAGTACTTCAATCCAACAAAGGGTCAATTGGCCGGGTATAAATGCAAATCTAGAGCTAGCTTTACTCCTACAGTTTCAAATACATTTTGTCTACGTGACGTTTCCCAATGTCACCATGAGACTCCCAGAAGACGCTCTACGCAGTGGTGAGGCTCCCCTGCCCGAGGAACGACGTGGTGAGCGCCTTCTTCCTGATGCCGTTGAACCGAGCTGCCCAGGCCTGCAGAACAGCTTTGTTGCTGGAGAGGAACTGGTAGTGGTGCGTTCCATTGATGCAGATAGAGAAGTTCCAGACTCCATCGGAGTCCAGTACGTAGTCGGTGTGAACTTGGGATTCGACGAAGATACTGACGCCATTCCGAGTACCTTTCTAGAAATGTGATTGGCAACGAGAAATATGTTCGCGCTAGGTATTCCGAAAGCTTGATAGAAAGATGTGCGAATCTAACATGGGAACCAACCTCAGGCATGATCGAAAGAATGCCGTCGTCCGGTAGAATGACCACCATGAAGTGATTCCAAGGGGAAAAGGAAAGCGCTATTTTGCTTTGCGCCGTCTTTCCAACGAGGATACCAGTCAAAATGAGAGATGTCTTCTGCTTTGGCATGTGCAATTCATCGGTAGTAGTGGTAGCTGTTTTATCCGTAGCCATTTGCTGGGTTAACGCATTGATTGACATACCCAGGGGCATGTTCGAAGGAACCGCAGAGCTGACAAGGCCGTCGGGATTCCTTGCAACATCATTCAGCAAGGGGCCAAAGAACGAGCCGAGGAAGAACATGTTGCACTCCCAGATGATCAATGATCGGATTGCGTAGATCGTTTTGACGCCAAGCGGCTCGATGAAAATGAGCGCAAGCTACAAAGAAAGAGAAGGGGGCGATATGGATGAGATTCTAGCAGGGAAGTGTAAGGCATTTGAGTTTTATTTACCGCAATAAACGAAAAGGAAGTTGTATTCCAGACAATAAGTGCGATCTTCTGTGCGTCGTTGTAATCCTTGCGGACGTGCTTCGTGAAGTAGCCGAGTATCATGGCAGCGACGAGGAGGAGGAAGTTGGCGGCCAGGAGAACCCCAGTCATGGTCCAGTGGAAGTTTGACGAAGAGGATCGACAAGTAATGTAGTTGTAATCGGCGAGATACACTCGCGTGGGTTGCGGAGGATCAATGCCGGTCCAGACGCCAATGATAACCTGATAATGAAGTTTGCTATGAGAGCCAGCGCACCACCAAATGGTTTTGCGAAGGCGGCTTACTCCTTCAACGGCTAGAACACTCCCGAAACGAGCCCAAAAGTGCCATGGGGAAAACTGCAGCACCTTGAGGTACGGGTTGTTGAAAATTCGGAAGATGATCCAATTTCCTATAAGGAGCCGAATCGGAAAAATGGCACAGAGTTTCGTTCAGCATGGAGGTTGCAGGGTATCATGCATCTGTCATTACGCCGCGCCGACTTACTCTCCAACAGTGCTGTCATGATGGTTGCGAAGGAAACAGCAAGCATCCACGGCTGAAGGATACATGTCGCCTTTGTGGGGTATCCGGTATAGACGAAGAGAGTGCTGAGACACAGAATGGCGCCGATGATCATCTATTTCCCGATCATCAAGTCAGACGGCTAGAAGAGTCGTGATATAAGGCTATCCACAACGCACCCAAATGCAGTAGAACGGAGAAGCGGTTCTGACAACGCGGACGTCCCGGAAGTGCAAGATAAGACCGATCATGGCAAGCAGAAGGATCAAGCCGATTCCGTAGAGTGCCAGCATTGCTTTCGCAATCGGTGATTCGTAGTCGACGTAAACGGGTGGACCTCTCGCAGGATCGATGTACGTTCCAGCAAGCTTCTCAGCGTCGATGGTGAGTGCTTTCAAAACTGTGTCGATGTTCTCGGCACCGTTCTTTCCGGACAGAAACTCATTGATGCTGGTGTAGAACCGTTGAGACACCGAGAGGTAGCTTCCACCAGAGGCCGCAGAAGGTCGGGCGGCAACCGAGATGTTTCCGAAAACATCACAATGACCGATTGCTGTGCAGACTTCCTGATCTGTTAACGACAAAGGCGATCAGCATACTTCATTCGTGGGCTCCCACAGGAAGATTGCGATAGGCGCACCTTGAAACAAGGCCATGTCAGTGGGCAAAAGACCATGGTTGATTGCGCGAGCCTTTTGAATGGCAGGCGAGGTCAACCATTTCAAGACTTTGACGGCGGAAGCCTCATCCTGCGTGTGGTTTGAGATGGCCAAATGCCATCCTCCGAGCGTTCCAGCCGATTGACCAGCGATTCTTCCCGGTAGTCTTTTGAAGCCCCATTTACGCGCGGTGTTGTTGAAGGCCTTGGCTTCGGTGAGTGCCTTGATGCAGAAGGGCCAGTTTCTCATGAAGATGCTGGGGAGATAAAGAGCAGCAGTGTCAATCGGAGGCTAGCTTGTCCAAACCTCCCATAGAATGATGCAGTCGGCAAGACACTCACGCATAACCGGCAGCGAAGTCGTCCAAACCAGTTTGTTCGCGATAGACCATCGAGCCCCCTGGGATGATATAAGGGTCGTCGTTGATCCAGCTACGCATCTTATTGAAGATCCATTTGGCACCCTCATTGTTGACTGTGACATGACCTTCGGCGTCCTATATAGAGTGCAAGGGCGTTGGAAACCGGAGGCTGAGAAAGCGATGAAGGCTGGGGAAACTAACCATCAAATCTCCTCTGCCGACACTTTTCACCCATTCCACCACATTGCAAGTCAAGCCTTCATAAGCTATCTCCTGAGAAAGATTAGCTTTGGGAAATCAGAAATCCCGAAAGCGAGAAAGAAAAGCCTACCATCTAGCTGTCCAAGATAGCCATATAGTTTCTTGTCTATGGCTGTACCGGCAGCCTGTTCGATTCTTTCACCCTTCAAGATGGCTTTCGCAGCATCTTCCACTTCGTCCCACGTCTCGGGTATAGGCTTGTTGTACTTGTCTAGCAGATCTTGGCGGTAGTAGAAGATTCCGTAATCGGCGTACCACGGCAGCGCAACTGGAAACAGATAGCCATTAGCACCCGTTATGGCCGACGTTCGAACATGGCGAGAGAGGAGGAAGGGCTCACCATGTTTGCCCTTCACGAAATCTTGTCGGAGGATATCTTGATTGAAAGAAGACAAGGTAGCTTGATCGATGTACTTGTCCAGTGGAACAAAGAAGTCAGCGTAGTCGCCCGTCCAGACGACGTCAATCATATATATGTCATAGTAATCGGGCTTGTGTGTCTAAGCAAGCGAATGCGGTCGTCAGTCTACAGTCGTATGGGTCGACAGGGGTTTCTGTGATAATACCTTAAGGTATGTGCTAACGACGGCCGCTGCATCACCAAGCGGAGTAAGCATGATTGGATACTGGTTCGGCAAATGGATTCGGAGCACCCGCATGACCATGACTATCCCGAATGCCAAGGAACTTCCTCACCATAGTCAGTGGATACGAGGGTCTGTGGCCATTCGATAGTGATATCGATTCCATTTGCGTCGGACCATTGCTGGGCCAAAGGAAGAAGCACATCAGACTCTTGTTGGATTCCAACAGTGGGGAATATAAGCACTCGAATGCTCGGCTTCACAGCGGCTGAGGAAGAGGAAGGAATCGAAATGGGGTTAATCGAATTGAAGACTAAGACACGGCCGGAATGAACATACCAGCAACATAACCCAGCAAGCCGAGAAGGCCGACGAGAACAAGCGCAGGAAATTGCATGATATCAGAAATCGAGTTGAGATGGGTCAAGATTTGACGGGCTTATTTACCTACGGGACGTGGCCCATCCTGTCAAACGGCATTGGGTGCTTGCATCCTTGAATGGAAGATTCGAGCCACAGAAGGCCCCCTTGTTGTTCGGCACATGTGAATTGAGAGTAGGATTCAGCTTAATCTCCCAAACACGGTCAAGAGGGTCGGTAACAGTGAGACTAAAATTGGACACACTGCAACCGGGAGACGTCCAGACAATCTAATTCAAGGCTCTCAAAGTGTTAGTCTTTCAATAATAAACAGTCAAGGCCCAATAAAATCGTATTATGACGGAATCGGCTGTCAATTTCGAGGACGCGCTGTCGATTTGGGCATCCTGACAGTGTCGCCTGTTCTAAACATTGGTTCACTGTGAATGGACATGTCCGACCACAAGTGAGGATGGTCCACACTGCACAGCAAGGACTCTAAGATCTATTATGGGCAGATGGACTCGTCTTCGCAACGTTCGCAAGCGTCGTCACTGGGAACGCATTCGCTACTTCTACCAATAGTCCACATCGGCATGCGTTCTCGGGAGTCTCGTATCCCATCTTGTGTGGGAAAATGACAGGGAACAGGGGGACACGCTGCTCCCGCGAAGCGAAGGAAGGATAGCAGGACACGCACACATCAAGTACGTACCGAACATTCTGCAAATTGTACGCATGCCGATAGCTACCTATGTAAACCAAGAAAAACGGGCACGAAACTACCATCAAGACATGCACAAGCATCACAAGGTTTCAAGTTTTATTTCGCTTCTCATTGGGATTCTTTTTTACTCTTACACTACATTCAGATCGCAATCCTCCCGGGTCCCACTCCATCCTGCTCAAACAGCTATATACAGAACGCAATAAACGGAAAAGAAACACAAACCCCCGAAAACCGAAATAAGAAGGAGTCCTTGCTTGTCAACAACGAAAGATATTTTTTTGCCTCGCATGTTATTCATCTCGTATACCGAAAACGAAATAATTACGCGCGCGGGGTCCCAGTACAGTCCGAAGAAGCTCCCCGCCCCGAGGGTAAACGCAGAACACGAGAAACGACGGCGAAGAGGGAACTCCAAGCAAAGCCGTGAGTGGGTGGGTAGGTGGTGCGAACGCGTTCCCAGTTCCTCAGAAGAAACCTCTCTCTTGCGGAGAACAACTTCTGCTGCAAATAAATATACAAAGGGGAATACCGGAAGTCGGTAGTGGGGGTGATGTGAGAAAGTGAAGAAACAGAAAACGAGATTGCCTTTTTGGTCATCATGAACATCATCAGTTACACGTTTTGGTTGTGCGTGTGAAGGTGAACACTACCAGTCAAGGTTGGGACAGGTCCTCCAGTTCCCGGTTGTTGGTGAGGGGGTCAGGCTGCTCTAGCTGACCCCGCGCGGGAAGTCGGGTCGTGCGTGGCGACGGGAAGCCGACCGCAACTGCGGCGTTGTTGTGTCCAAAAGCTCTGGGTAGCTTCGGGTGGGAATAAACCGCGGGATGATTGGGAAGGGTAGGTTCCATGGTGGGTATTTGAATTTGTTGCCGGTGTCCAAAAGTGACGCCCGACGGTGCGAAGGGCGTTGATAATTATTGCGTTGCTTGAAGTCCGCGGGGGGTGGAGTTGATGAATAGCACCGGAATCGATCGAGATGTCGAAACCACATATGCGGAAATTTGTTAATATGATTGCCCAGTGTCGTTGCTTGGGTATGTCGTAATAGAGGATGTTGCTTGTTTGATATGGAGCCGAAGGATACGCCGGCGACGGGAAATGACGGGGTGTGATGGCCATGCGACCCTTTACATCTGCGAGTCTTGATCTCCACCGCATCGAGACGTCTTCAGATGCCGGCGCAGCGCATCCGAGCGCGTGAATCGCTTGTCACAGTCCGGGTCGGGGCATCCGTAGGGCTTGATGGCATCGTGTACCAATGCGTGGCGTTCGAGATCGTGCGCTCGGAGGAAGTCCTTCGGGCAGTCGTGGCACTTGAAGAGTCGTGCTCGGCACGGGTTGTGGGTTTTCAGGTGTGTTTGCAGGTTGAACTTCCGGGTGAATTTCTTGTCGCACGAGGCGATCGTGCATTGGTAAACGGCGCTCGATCGACGTTTCCTTGGTGACGGGTATGGGTTCTCGCCGAATTCGCCCTTTATGCTTGGACTCAACGTCGACAGGTCGTAAGCATCTGATGAGTGTTCGTGGGGGTGGTCCTCCAACAAGCTGGCGAAGAACTTGCTCAGGTTATACCCAGTATCGAAATCGCCATCCAACCCCGCGGGGCTCATAGTCCCCGAACACTCTACGCCAGCGGTTTCACTCTGCTTCAGAGCTTTGGTGAGGGCATCATCGAAGGCTCTCGCATGCACCGTGTTGTCGTCAAATATCGACGGTGTGTTCTGGTCAAGCGGGTACAGAGCCATATTCCCAAGATCTGCCAAAGGGAAGACGGGACCGTCAGCAACTGGCTTGGTAGGGTCGAAGGGAAGGAAAGAGTCGTCGTAAGGAACCAACGGCGACATCGAGTCGTGGATGGAGGTGGTATCGGTCTCGGGGGACCAGAGGTATTCGCTTGAGAGGCTCGAGTCGCTCAACCACTGTGTTTGGGTGAGAGACTTAGAGTAGAAGTCGTCCAAGATCTGATCGAGTTCAGGTGAAGGATAGAAAGCCGATTGGTTATTCAGTTCTTTCCCGTCGGTATAAGTGTTATCGAGGTTGAGGAAAGCATCTGCGTTGTCTAGGAACGCCATTGCTCGGCTTGTCGCAACAATAGCTGTTGCGGACAGATGTAGGCTTGAGAGAAGTCGACCAGGAAAAAACTGTCGTTCTCTATGGAACTGTGCTGCTTTTTCGATAACGGAGGGGAAGAGAGCGACGCACGTCGTAGGTAGTTTTTGTTTTTACCTCAGTGTGTCAAGGGAAGTCCAAGTGATTTGCTTGACGCAGGAATCAACTGTGGAAATTAGGAGAGGGAAAGCACTTTACGCTTTTGAGTGAGTTGGGAGTCTCCTCCTCCTTCTTCTCCTCCGGGGTACTTGGTGCCTTGTGGTATGCGAGTCCTTGAGCAGCACAAAGAAGCTTACTGTTCCTTGTTGCCAAGCTTTTCGGCAGAACGTGGACGGGTTATGGCTTTGGCTTACCGTAACGTGGACGGGTTCTTTATGAGAAGAAACCTGCCACGTATCCGGAATGAGCTTTGACGTTGCAGGAAGTTGCGAGGGCCCTTGGCCTATCAAATAGGAATATGTGCTGTGGACAAGCAAGCCGTAGTTGAGTCGAGTGAGTCGTGGGAATCAACGGAAAGCCGCCTGGGGCTTTGGAGGATAGCGGGGCAGTTTTTATAGCGCAATGTGGGGAAGCCACGAGAGAAGGAGGATGCCAAGTGGGGAAGCAACAATGGGCAGACGTTTATTTCGACTTACTAATCTCCGACTTCCTAGGAGCCTTTTAATGCGTCACGTGAATCGAGTAAATCGGGCTTTTGACAGTCCTTTGTACGGTTGTCCGACAACCGCTCTGAAATGATTGATGCTCACGGCAAACGAGGCTCGCCGATATTCAACTTTGAGAAGCGATTGATTTTTCATGACAAAGTACAACATTGTTTTTGAGTGCGTAAAAGAACCGTGGTTCTGTACGAGGTATTTATTTCTACATGTGCATCCAGTGCATCTCTATCTAACAGGTTCTCTAATGGGAAAAATGTACATTTCTAGTCACACTTTGGAAAGGGTATTGGATGACCCATTTCAAACGGCCACCGGCCAGCCCGCCCCATCAAGGACGATCTTGTTGATGCCCAACGTCGGCGCTCCCCTCGCGTCGTAGTAGTGGTACACGAGCAAGTGCCCATCCACATCCTGCATCAAGCTCTGACCACCGGGGCCATGCACATCTCCGTGGGCTCCAAGCACCTCCGTACCTCCACCCGCAGCCATATCCACCCCGTTCCTGTCGAGGAACGGTCCATTGCGGTGGGCGGAGCGACCAACCATGACGTGATACGTGCTGCCGACGCCCTGGCAGCACTTGTCGAACGAGACGAAGAGGTACCAGTAGTTGCCGATCTTGTGTTGGTACGCACCCTCGACTGCCCCGCCGTTGCGCGGGCGCGATGCCAGGCCGTGCCGCCTGCCACCCAACCGCAGGCCCGTGGCGGGGTCAATGTCGATCTGGTGGATGCCGTCGCCAAACGAGCCAAGCGTCAAGACCCACTTCCCGTTTGAGTCAACGACCAGACCGGGGTCAATCGCATTGAACGTCGACGTTTGGGTGCTCTTGATGACCAATCCGCGGTTGGTCCACGACCCGGCTCGACCGGTCGTGCTGGTCGCGAGGAAGATTGCGGAGTTTCGCGACCCGAACGACGAGCACGAGTAGTACATGTAAAACTTGCCCTTGATGACATGCACATCGGGTGCCCAGATGTTGCGGTCGCCGGCGGTGTAGGAGTTGCACCAGGGTAGGCCGTTGGGGAAGGCGACGCCGGCGTCGCGGAAGTTGGTCCGGTCGGTGGAGGTTTTGATGGAGATGCCTGGGGCGGTGCCGTACACGAAGTAGGTGGAGCCAAGTTTGGCCATGGAGGGGTCGTGTACGCCGATGTTACCGGTGACTTTACCGGGGTTGGGGTCTGCATCCAAATGAAGAGGAGGTTCTGTGAGATCGCTGAATCCACCGAACAAGTGATTGATGAGACAGAAACTTACATCCAGCAGCGACACCACTCACCGCCATCGCGGCGGACGCAAAGGACAGAAATTGCGTAAGAAACTTCATCTTGTGGTTTTGCTGGGTTTAGGTGATGGCAATTTGTGGGGCTCTGAGGCTGCTTCACCGCTATGTGTTGAACACTGAATAGCGACGTGTTCCCGAGACAACCCATACACGGCGGTACTTTTATACTTTTATGCACTCTCATACCTGCAAGAACATCCTTCACCTGCATACTACAGGTATCCATATCTCGCTAGAGCCCTTTGATCGTTGTTTCCCTCAGGAAAGAACGCCAGCCGACAACCGCCCGCCCCATCCCACGTACGCGTCGACGTCCTACAACATAACTCCGATCGGCCCAACTGGACATAAATCATACACCCCCCGTTGATCCCCGAAGACCCGTCCAAAGGCAGACAACGCCAAGCACAACGACCATTGGTGTCATGGGGGGTAGCTGTAAATTTCCCAAACCGGCCGCACAATCCAAAAGAACTTTGATCGGAGTTAGAGTAAGCGGTGGAACTAGAATGTTTTGAATGTCGTTGTGCAAATTTTTGTCGGAGGTGGATATCGCCGATTGAGAGGAATGTCGTTAGTGGATGGGTTATGTGCGGCAACTCCGCTGGAATGACGCCGCGTTTGTCGATATACAGTATTTACCGGGTGCAGTGAGTGGGGCACGTGTGTGACAATCTGAATTGTTGGGTGTGACCTCGGCGACTTCGGGATTCGGGATGGTTTGGCGACTTTGTGCCGCGCGCATTGGGAAATTGGAATCTTGGTCCTGGGAGGATCATCCCAGACGCGTTCGGTTATGTCATCACTTCTCCGCTCGAACTTTTTCACGTCCTTCTGTTTCGGGGATGACTCCTCGGGAAAAGGAAGCTCAGAGCGCCAATCCGGACGGGAAAAGCGCCTCGGACTTCCTTACAAGTGCCCGCCGTAGGAAGCGGAGAGCGGCGATTCGACCTGACATCGCCAAGATGGAGCCGCAAACGGAGTGGATACTGGCAAAAAGCAATTCTTTTCACGTTCTTCATCTTCGGGCATGACTAAGGGATGGGTTGTCCCTTGAGCGTTCCAGAGCGTAGACGAGGATGAAATTCTCGAGGGTGCATTTACAGTACATCAAGCGAGCGAGGCGGAACGGGCCAGGTTGACGCCGCCAAGGCAGGATTCGAGCCGCAAAACGAATCTTGAAACGGTATCCGTATTTCTCACAGGATGAGAGTTTTTTTACTTTGCTTTCACTTACAGATCACACTTGCTCATACGCAGCATGTACGGCGAATCCAGCCGCATTTGCCGTGCGGTGGCCACAAGCTGGGTTGTCTGAGTTTAGCCGTGCCGCCAGGATGCTGTACGTATTCATCGCATTCAACGATGGATGGTCGTGATTGCATACGATTGACCTATACGCTTCGACAATTGACCTTGCATACGATTCGAGAGACACTTGCGACGACCCCGCGGCTTGGCGCATCTCAACAACAAAGCGGTCGTCGCAGCATGAACCGCGCGCGTTCAGTGACAACCGCGCTTTATGTAAGCGAGCGGAGCTTACCTTTTGACCAGCTGGGCCTTAGCGCGAGCGAAGCAATGCTCAACGCACTGATCCAGCTGCTCTCGCCCACAAAAAAGGGCAATTCACGCGCTTGTCCAGCTTATGACAGATAACGATACAAACCCCTCCCCGTGTTCATAATCCCCTCAACGGGAATTCCGGGAAAACAAGCGTGGGAAATGATCTTTAATCACAGCTAACGGCATAACTTCTGACGAGCCCCGTCGTCATGGCACCCATCTCCTTGATCCCGTGGGTTTGCATGGACCCTGAAATGCGGACATAATGAAGGAAACTGGCGATACGACGGGTTACGATGCTCCCCGATGAAAGACCGGTTGAAACGGATTTGTAAACCTTGTCGATGATATTGTTGGCGGCGACGAGAAACAAGCGTCCTTTGGGTGACATTTCCTTCAGCCGTCCTCGGTCGCTGGGTCTCTCCGCTAGCCTGCGACCATGAAGGGGGTGGTTGGGTTAAAGTCAGCACGTTCGCACTTACACATTGTTCCTTTCGTGCTCCAACCTTATCTCTCTCCAGCGTCCTTGTCTCTTGCCTTTGGCCCCTTTTTTTTGCACCGCCCACGGATAACAATTCGTAAAGAATGAAATTGGAAATCGATAACAGACTCGATGCGCGGGATGCCTAAACCCCGGCATGCCCAAACCCACGCTTAATGCGCAATGAGCCCGGCTCATACCTGACCTATTTCTTCCACAGCTGAACGCGTGTTTGGGCTGGATCTCCCGCCTTACGAAAGGCCGCCAATGTCTCATTGTTACCAGGGCGGAGTGACGTTTACCGCCTAACCTAAGAATCCCAATTTCCCAATCGGCCTCTTTCTGTCACAAATAGCTGGTCCTGGTTTCCCACAAAGCACCCTTTGCAAACTCTTTCCGGTGGCATTCATAGAGGCGTTAGCAAGGAATCCACCGAGGGCTTTGCTTTTCGGGAGACAACCTTTGCACTAAGTTGCAGCAAACACGCTCCGTTTCGCGCACCCCCTGACGGAGTTCAGCATTTATACCGAGCGCCTTAGCGTTCCTCCCCTTCGCTCCGTTACCACAGACGTATACGCAGTTTGGGATACATTTGATCGTGTTATCCGACTAAGCTTTCTGTTCTGTCTATCCTATAACATCGTCGCCACCACCCTATTTCGATATCTTACTACGTCCTTAAAGTTGTGGGATACTCAAAAAGAAGCTATCTGTACCGCCCACATCACGCCCGTCGTTACGTGTATAATCGTACGCGCCATTTAACGTTCCCTCGCCGTCATCGGAGTTTTGCAAGTCGAGCTCATTCACGTAGAGCAAGAACACAACACAACCATGCAGACGCTTACGGGAGCGGTTGAGACGCTCCAAGACGCCGTGCTACTGTTTGAGGCGTGCAGGGAAGGATATCTGCCGCGTGTGCAGAGGCGGTTGAACGAATCGGAGAAGGTGAGATTTATCGACAATCCGTCACTGGAAATTCATCGGTTCCTGCAATCAATCGTCCTCATTCCTAAACATGACATTCTACCGCTCTCTGCTTTCAGCGAGCTCGCATTCGATCGGGCGCCATCTTCGTCTGGGACGAGGAGGAGGCCGCGATTAAGCGTTGGACCGATAGTCGCCTCTGGTCACCGTCGCGTCGATTTCAAGAAAGGTTCCTCACGTATTACGAGATCGAAGGCAAAGAAGCCACAGCGACACAAGTAGAAGCCCGACCGGTGGTCAATCGTGACCCATTCGTCGCGCCAAGCAGCGGGCCAGTGGTTCGCAAGCCCGGAGGCCTGTCTAAACGCTGCCTCTCCGTCCGCACATCCAACGGCAGGAAGCTGCACCTCGTCGCATACTACCTCGAAGCTGACCTCAACGAGGGCAAGCTTTTGCGTCCGCACCAGCAGCAGGCTCTCGCGGGACTGACCGAGCGGCTACTCACCTACGAGGCGTTTAGGAGGTATCCCGATTTGTGGCAGGCGTGGCTGGACCCGAAGAATGCGGACCGGGCGGCGAGGGCGAGAGGAGGACCCATCAGCCCGAATGCCGGTCTCGAGACGGCGAGAGAATCGGTGGAGTACGATAACACTGCGGCCGCAGTGGTAGGCGCGGCGCAGCAACGAGACTATCCACGCCAGCAGTATTACCCTGCTGCTGGGTTTCCTTTCCCGACGGGTCCGTGGACACCTGCGAATGTCGCGGCACCAGATGGATACCGTGACGCCTCGTACCCACCACCTCCGTCGGCCCGGTACGCCGGTGGGCAAGGGATGCATGCCCACACGCAACGAGGCCCGGACCCCGTCATGATGCGTGGCCCTCCAGCCCAACCGGGCGATGGCGTTCATCATCCGCATCACCGCTATGATCACGCGCGCCCAGTACGTGCTCCACATTACGCACATCCGCACGCAGAGCAGCAGGCCGCGTACTGGCGGCCCCCACACCACCACCACCGTCCCGGTCCTTGTAACGAGCCATGCTGCGTAGGCCAAGATACGTCCATGCTCGCTGCGCACCGCTCGGCAGGCCAGCTGGACATGTCCATACCCGACGCCGGAGGCGAAGTTCTCTCTACCGGCGCAGGCAAAGCCCACATCCCATCAAACTTTACGCCCGCGTACGTCGCATACCCAAACATGCGGGGTATTGCACAGACAGCAGCAGGCGGAAGCAATGGTGACCGTCGCTCCTCCACCTCGCGCCTCCCACAACAACACCCAATCGCTCGCTTCGCCGACAACCCTTACGCACGACGAACAAGCACGTCGTCCGCGTCCACGGCGACGCCTCCGCCTTTCCTCGTCCATTCGGCGGCGTCTAGCAACACCAGCGTCGGCACGGCCCCGCATGATGCGCTGGTGCCGCACGGCACGCCCAATTTGTCGGTCGACCCGGCGTTGCTCACTGGGAATGGGAAGAAGGCTGTGACTTCGCCTCCGCGTGTGGCAAATGTGTCGAAGGCGGAAACGAGGCCGGAGTTCTCTCCCGCGGATGCTCCGAGACGGTTGAGCATTACGGGGTTGAGCTGAAGGCGGGAGGGACATCTGCCTCATTACACTCCAACGGTATCAAGTTGGGAGGAACAGGCATCTTCACCGTCAGTTCTTTACGTATTTGAACTTTGATCTATCAGTCCACATGATTCCATGTCTCGTAATTCATTTCATCACCGGATGCCTCATTGCTCTGTTCTCAATTTTGGCTTGGAATTTCCCATCTGCTCGCTTGTTGTGATTCGAACATCTCTCTGCAATTGCTGTTCTTCCGTGCTTTCTGAGCGAGCTTTCTCGGTTATTGCTCCCTATTTCTTCGTGAATGATAATCCTGCTATCCAGTATACGACCGGTACATAAATCCTGTTCCAGTACACCATCTCATCGGATATCACTATGATCGCAAGCCGCTGTTCGACCAGCCAGGAATCATGCATTTATCGTGCGTACATAGACATAGGGCCGAGATCAGTCAGGGATGATTGAAGGTCGAGATGTGTTCTTTACATATGGTCGCGCCTCCTGTCGATTCTCGGGCGTCTCCGGCGCACATGCAAACGGTTGTGTTTTCGGCCAAACTCTTAGGAGAAATCGTCCATCCATCTTGGCCTTGCAATCCTACAACGCTCGCTCAGTATATATCATAGACAACGTAGAGATAGCAGGGACATTGTCGTCAGCAGTTGATAGCTTTCACCCCCGCCAGGCCTACAACCCCGACAAGAGCGAGAACTGAGGCGGCCGTGGGACATTCTTCGTGTTTTTTTTTTTTTTTGGGAGAGCATTGTTTTGGCGATAGGACAGACTACAGGATTTCTTGAGGCCACGGCAGCTTCATGAGCTTACACTCGTCGAATTCGTCAATATGGGCTACTTCAACTGGACTTGTGTCCCGAAAATACATTGTGAAGGCACGCATGTCGGAGCGGTAAGTAACTATTACTTCAGACTATTGGCCCCACGGAAGAGAGAAAGCTTATCGTTATCCTTCAGAAGCAAAATATAGATGGAGGTGCATTAGGGAGCTCGTTGACATCGATAGGGAATACAAAGTTGGGGGAAAACAAGACGGGGAATTCCAAAATACCGGACGCACCACAGCGGAATCCAGGGCCACTCGTAAGTGCACCGCAGACCGTTACTTACTCGGGAGGGATGGAGCGTTGCAACTGACGCAAGTCCACCGAACCCCCTATCACCTAGTCCCCCGAAGACGCACAAACCCGCCGAGCACGGATACGGAAGCTGTTCGAAACCCTTGACGACGCGAAACGCGGATACCTCGACCACGACAACATCGTGCGGCGGCTAGACGAGATGGCGCAGGCGAGCGATGCACAGCACCCAGATTTAGAGAACTGCCGGAGAGCAAAGCTGCGAGGAAGGCGACGCCCGCCATCGCGTACGCAGAAGGAGGCGGGTGCTGATGGGGAAAAGGCGGACGAAAAGGCGGACGGACCGGTGGGGTCGACGTTGATGTATGCGAGGGAATTGGTGAAGGAGTGCGATAAAACCAAGGATGGACGTATAACTTTTGCGGAGTTCGAGGGGTTTGTACATACGAAGGAACGGGAATTGGAGGAGGTGTTCCGCAAGGTCGGTTCAGGTGTTTCGCGGCAACCTTCTGCAATACGTTGAACACAGTTTGATGCTGACGCTGCGCTTGGCAAAATAGGTGGACACGACCGGCGATAACACAATTCAGTACGACGAACTAGGGCACTTCATCAAAGCATCTGGCATCCATGTCACAGACGAAGAACTCCGCAATCTTATGACACGCTTCGATCGAGACCGCGACGGGAGTATCACGTTCAGTGAATGGCGGGATTTCCTGCTCTTGCTGCCCCATGCCGTTACGGGGCAGAATGTTTTCAACTACCTGAACAGCGTGTATAATCTGGACGTCAACTCGGACTCGATGCCGTTTCCTGATGATGTGCGGAATGCGGACTCCGTGGTTAGCCAGAGAGTCAGATACTTTTTATGTGGTGGGCTGAGTGGGGCAGTGAGCCGGAGTGTTACGGCGCCATTGGACCGATTAAAGGTTAGAACGCTGGGAAATGTCACTTCGTCATCTATAACTGTGGGAACTGATACGGGTTTACGTCGCAGGTCCTTCTAGTCACACAAACCCCAACATCACCATCCGCCTCCGCATCATCTGCCAAATCAAAAACTTCTGCCCTCCTCACCGGCATCAAGCAAATCTACGCCCAGGGCGGCATCCTCTCCTTCTACCGCGGCAACGGCATCAACGTGCTCAAAATCGCCCCGGAATCCGGCATGAAATTCTTCACCTTCGAAACCATGAAACAAGCCGTCGCAAAAGTTGAGGGCGCCAACCACATCGACTACATCAGCGTGCCAGGGCGATTCGTAGCAGGTGGCGTAGCTGGGCTGATTAGCCAGTTTACTATATATCCGCTGGAAACGCTCAAGACGCGGGTTATGACGCAGATTGCAGAGGCAAAGGCGTCGGATCCGCAATCAAATACGCAACATCATTCAACTCCACATTCAAGTCCACATCACCTCCCATCCACCACAACCACCCCCGCCCACCCCCGCCTCCTCACCACCATCCTCCAAATGTACCGTGAAAATGGCATCCGCACCTTCTACCGCGGCTGCATCCCCTCCCTGATCGGAATCGTGCCCTACGCGGGCATCGACCTCGCCACCTACGAGACGCTGCGCAGCGGGTATGAGAAGCGGTTGAGGGCAAAGACAGGCGATCCAACGGCGAAGGCTAGTAGTGTGCGCCTGTTAGGGTTTGGCGCCGTTAGTGCGGCGACGGGAGCGGTGGTTATGTATCCGTTGAGTGTTATTCGAACTAGGTAGGTTGCGATCACTTCTGTCATCTCTCTCAACCTCGCCCTTTTAGCCCGTCTCGCGCACAACCCTTATGTTCTCCTCAATCAGACTGCAAGCACAAGGAACCCCCTCCCACCCGCAACGCTACACCAACTCCTTCGACGTGATCCGCAAAACATACGCGCGCGAAGGCGTCTTTGGATTCTACCGCGGCCTCGCCCCAACGTTGATGAAGGTCCTGCCCGCTGTCTCGATTAGTTATGTGGTTTATGAGAAGACTAAGAGTGCGATTTGATGAGGAGGTCGGAATGGTGGGACTGGGGTTGTGAGACATGGGTTAGGATTGGGCTTCCTTTTTTTTTTTTGGCATAGAGCACCATATTTGGAGATGGGTGGATGGTGCCTGGAGCCATCCAGTCACCACCGAACACCAACACAAGTAGTTACTAGCTCGAAGGATCTGTAGATATGATATTTCATTTGAGACGGTATACGGTTTTAGACAGGGTAGATGAAAATCTGATCGGTTCGAAACAGAGACCAATGCGGATTGTGAGGCATGAACAATTCGAAGATGCGTCGTATCCCAATCAGGAAGGGAGTAGAAACTCGCCCATGAGGGTTTTGTTTACGCCGGGCAGCAAGACGTCAAGGATGATTGCCCATATTACAGTCTAAAGTAAACGTATAGTTGTGTAATGTAAGATTCAATCACACGATGAGACTTTGGAATGCGCATGGGATGTGTACGTAAGTGAACCGAGTCTGGCAGGGAATCGTTAATGATTTCTGCAACGCACATCCATCAGAGCGTGAGACCCATGCCAAAAAACCACGGCCACGGGTTGCAACCACAGCCAAAAAACCGACACAGCGCACGTGGCGACAAGAGCAGTGATTTCCAGAGACTCTCCCTCGCTTACGCCGTTCCTCTAGACCTAAACCGTCGCCCCTTTCAACCTACAACCGCTGCCCTTTAAAAAACTCCTTCTGCTCGCCACACTTTTCATTCGTGCAGAGCGGACACCGGAGCGGCAGTTGATTCGAAACCGGTTTGTTGCCCGCCAGGTGGGTTTGAACAATGTCAGCCATCGCGTCGATGAAGATGGGGTCGTCGTTGAGGGATTCGACGCGTTTAAAGCCTGTTATTCCTTTCTATTGGATGTATTAGAGAGGATGTGAGACTATGCAGGAAAACGCACGGAAGAAGAATGCCAGCAAACGAAGCAAACGAACCTCCTTCGCCAAATGCCCATACTCAACATCGACCTCAAACAACGTCTCAATATGATCCGACACAAACGCAATCGGCACCATCAATAGATTTTTCCGGCCCAGTTTCGCATACCCCTCCAGCACCGCGTCCGGTTTCGGGCCCAGCCATGGTTTCGGGCCGACCTGCGATTGCCAGATCAGGCGGTACGGGTTCGAATGCCCCAGACGTTCCATGACGGCCTGCACTGTCGCGGCGACTTCTTGCGGGTACGGGTCGCCGCGGTTGACGACGTCCATGGGGAGGGAGTGGGCGGAGAAGAGTAATACGACGTCTTTGCGCTCGGACTCGGGATAAGTGGCCAGTGATTTCTCGATATGGCGCGCGAATGTTTCGACGAGGCCCGGGTGGGTCGGAAACCTGTCCACGACGCTCCATTTGATTTTCTGGTCTGGGTCGAGGTCCTTTAGGTTGCGCCATAGCTCATTTAGGCTGCTTCCGGTTGTGGAGCAGGAGTATTGCGGGTAGAGGGTGAGGGCGACGGCTCTTTGGACGCCGTCGCGTTGCATTGCGTGAATGGTTTCTTCGGTCATGGGGGCGGTGTAGCGGAAGGCGACGTAGGATTTGTGTGGTGCTGTTGGGTAGAGTGATGGGTTTGAGATACGGTTGTCATTCAGAAATCACTGTATGCTCGATTCGAACATACCGGTCGCAGGCGATGCCTTATCCAGTCTCTCCTCCAACATCTTTGCCTGCCTCTCCGTCCACATATGAATCGGCGACCCGCCACCGATCTGCGCGTATTGCTCCTGAATTTTGGGTGTTCTCCGCTTAGCGATGAACTTTGCGGCGTAACTTTGGAAAGGGATGGGGATGAGATCGCCGTCGGAGAAGAGGTTGTGGAGGAAGGAATGCACGGAGTCGAGGTCTTTGGGTCCGCCGAGGTTCATGAGGACTACGGCTGTGGGTCTGAAGAGTGACCAGATTGAGTTTTCATTCCTAAAATATCATCGATACCAACGGCCTCGCTGAGACGCTTACGGTTTTGTGGATTGCGCGACCGTAGCGAGTCGTCGTCGGAAGTGCATGGCGGGCGAGCCTATTGCGCCTAGAGAGGGGGTAAGCGGAGCTTCGCATTGGGGACAAGAACAAAGACAACCAGCGCATATAGCTCCAGTTCTCACCTCTGCAGGGTGTGGCTGCGTTTCGGAACATGTTGGACGACAAGATGCGCTGGCGCTATGGTGTGGCGACGTCGGAACTAGCCAACTGCTGATTGGAAAGCGGTGAGACCAGGAGCAGTACTACACTTATGCAACTTTTAGGCCGTGCTCGCGGACGCTTACACTACTACTGCTAGCGAAGGAAGCAGTGGCAAGGAGACCACTGTATGCTATGGGGTGCAGGGGTGCTGATGGGCGGACTCGGTCCAATGACGACCCGGAGGAGCGGAAAAACGAGCGTCCGATTGACAGAATGCAACAACTTCAACTTCAGAGAGGCCGTCAGTCCATGGCGGCCATCACGTGACGGATCGGCGATCGCCATCGGCCGATGCGGCGGAGGGTTAGGGTTAGCAACGAGCGACGACAAACTGGGATCGTTCTGGCAACTGCTTTCCGGCTTTTGGGATTGACTTGGCTACCAGCAAGTGCTGCCTTTTTTCTTCCTCTATATCAAGGCAAGTCCGGACAGATGGCACTGTTTCGCAGAAACAGCCGGTCGTCAGCAGCAGCTTTCCGAGCTGGCACCCATCCCAACCCATTCCATGCCATCCATCCACTCCTCACACCCACCTCACCCACCACCGCCGGTTGCTCGCGGTGTTAAGGCAACGATATGCGGATGAGGGGCGGCGTGGGAGAAGGACAATTGAAGAGACGATTGAAGATATTGTTCCGGCGAGTGAACTGTCAATGAGTCACGCTGTCAAAAACGCATGAGCGTTCAGACTCCACACAGGACCACAGCGCTTCATCCCAGTTTGCGGTCCTTTCTACAGCAATTGCATGCAGTGGTATTCGACCGAAACCGCTTCGACCTGCCTCTGAGACAAACCCCCTTTAGCGCTGAAGTCTTTCCGAGAACGAAATGCCGTTCTCGTACGACGGTCGGGAAACGCCGCAGGGTGACGAATCAGGCAACTTCTGGAAGAAAATGCTCAGTTTAAAACGCTCGAAATCAACGTCCCATAAGTTCGCCGTCTCACAGAAGAACGAACGTGCTCAGAGCTATGCTGGCTATGATGCCCCATTGTTTCCGCCACCGGGGACGTCCGAATCTCTCCCTCGCTCGCCAAGCACTGGCACATCCCGGCGGTCCCTTCTCCGGAGGAGTCGTTCTTCTAGTGCGACGGCCAAGCCTACGCCCCTTGCTGGGCTGTCTTCCCGCCAGCTGGCTGATCTTGCAGTATCTGTCGTTCGACAACTAGACAGTTCTCCCGGTATGCAGCAAGCAGAGGTGCCGGCCGCCCGTGCTCTCGCAGGACCGCACCTGCAAACCACTAGCGACGCACTTCTGATTCGCCTGGGAGCTATGGGCCCTGCGCAATTCGCTCGTCTGACACTTGACGTGGAAAGGGAATGCGAGCGTCGTTTTCCGGATCTGGCTGTTTCTGTTCAGTCGGTCGCTTGCAGACATAAATCCGGGGGCAACTTTTCTTTGTCCGTTTCTCCGGGACAAAAGAGTTATTCGGCCGAGTTCGGAAGAGAACACGTCAGGAAGGCGAGCACGAGCACGATAGCGAATGATTCGCCGGATTTCCAGGCTGCAACTACGTTCCCCACGCCGCTTTCCACGCCTCCGCGAAATAAGGCCAAAGCGGTCCATCCACCGATTGTTTCAATCCCCAGCGATTCGCCGGGCGCAATGATAGCTGAGGACCGACCAGAGGAGGAGGATGAGAATGATCATGAAAACCGGCCCACGATTGATCATCAGCCTGACTCGGAACCTTGGGAGTTTGTGGAAGTCCAGGAAGACCCCGTGACATCGGCTGCCGACAACGGTACTCATCTTTCCTCGGAAGAGAGCATTCACTGTGAAGAGATTGTTCCAACCACCCCTTCCCTTACGAATACGGCCTTTGAGAAAGCCGTCCTTGATGAAACGATACCAGACAAGGCAGATTCGGCAGAATTAGCAGAATCAGTCCCATCCTATACCCATCAACACTTCATCGCTGGCCTCAGAACGCTTACGAATCCGCAACTCTTGACCGCTATTCGCGACGTGCGAAATGTCATGAGACTGGCGACCATCGGCGGAGACGAGTCCCTACAGGTCCTATCCTCGTCGCAGCCGGATCTCCTCGCAAACTCCATCACCCGTTGTCAGGAGCTTCTGCTACAGCTGCCCGCGGAACGCGTCCAAATGGTGTGGCTCGGTGTGTCCGCAGAAGCGAGCCGAAGAAATCTGGACATTTCCAGCCCCTCCTCGTTGGGCGTTGAGGACGGCACCATCGCGAGCGATTAGCAGCAGATTTGCTCGATTTTTGTACGGCGTATATTGCGCAAATTTTGATACCCATTGTAATAGCATTTAGACCCATTTAATCACCCAAGCTATCGCTAGCGGGCGCCTGTATATGATACAAATGTGGGCATATGTAAATATGAGAGTTTTTTTTTCTGATGGAAGCATTTTTGTCTCACATCAGTCGAATGCTCTCAGATTCAAGCATTTTTTCGCATCGATCAACTCCGTCGTACCCCGCATAGAATGTAGCCTCTCAAGCGCTTCATCGGCGAATTACAGCGACCGCACGGGCTCGAAGAGAAGCAACCCTCACGCAAAGGAAGACTGGATCCTAATTTAAAAGTGATCGATATTGAACATAACTCGTCGAGAATGCACCGTCCAAACTGATCGTCGAGACTGCGAGAAGGAGAGCTAAGCTACGGATGATTGATAATCTATATGAGATCTATATCGAGCTGCCTGATGGTTTCTAAAGCTTGGCCTTGGGGACAGCAGGAGGAATCGCGCTTTCAAAGACCACGCGCATCTCTCTGAGAGCCTCGCCAATGTGATGCACCATGTGATCAGCTCGCAGCTCTTTGCGGCAGGTGAATGTGAAGCGCATCGAGTCGTTCATGATGGAGTATCTAGAGAGTGTGAGTGGTTAGATACAGAGTTCGAGAAGCGAGCGTAACAAAGACGAGGATACTTACGGAACACCGTAACCGTTGGGGATAACCTCGCCCCAACCATAGCCGTCGTAGTACTCCGAGGAGATTTGCGAAGTGGACAAGAACCAAGTTTTCGAGTAGTCGAACGCGGGATCCTTGAAGATCGCTGGCACGGGCTCGTCAGGGCGTAAGCTGAGCTTGAGCCCCAATAGCAGGCGATCAACACCCTTGTTCTCAACAGCGTCGTTCATGTAGCGGGTGTGGGCGTTCAAAGCAGCTTGAGCGAGCTCGTATTTGCGGGCGGCCGGAACCGAGGGATCCTGCATAGCTTTGACCCAAGCAACGCTCTCGGTGCTCGTAGAACGACATGTCTCCGTTCGTCCGAAGGCAAACTTGCGCGTTTGGGCGCTCTCATAGGTAGGGCGGCAGACTCCGTACTTCTTGTAGTATGCCAGTTGAATAGCCATCTGGGCATAGGCGTCCGGCGAGACCTTGAACTTTTTGATCAAGTTCTTTCCGTAATCGTGAAAGGCTTGCACGCGGAGATCGTGCTGGCCGATGAGCGTGTCAAAGTGTGCGGATGCGATTTCGATGCGGGATTGAATAGAGGGAGTCACTTCGAAAGGCAAAGGGCGAGGTGCGGGCAGGTTGCTTGCCACCGACGTGGAGCCGTGTGCGATCTTGTCCTTGGCCAATCCAGTGCAGATGAAGTCACAAAGCATGCTGGTCGGGGTTGCGTCCATCATAGAGTGTTCTCCCAGGAATCCCGCTTTGCCGTTGTCAAAAATGATGAACTGCAATGGTTTGTCGAAGAATCGGTTGCGGCCATCTCCATGCCAGCAGGCACGACTGGCCTCTTCGCGCGTCACAGGGGCCGAATCATCGAGACAGAGAACAAGGTCGGCAGACTGGATCGCTTCCAACGACGCTCTGCTGACGGGAGATTGCAGAAGCTCCTCCCGTGCCTTTGTCCACACGTCGCGGTTCTCGGAAGTCAAAATACCGACAGCCGGGCCAACGGTTTCACCGGCGTCTTGATACACAGCACGAATCTGGTGCTCAATTTCCGCGGTGGAAAGTTGACGACCGTCGGACAAACGGGTCTCAATGGAGTAGAACTTGTTTTTGCGAATGACGACCACGTGCGACGTTTTGCGAGGATCCGCCACGAAAGTCGTGTCGGACGGTATTGTGGGCACACGGCAGGCATTAAAGAGCCATTGGAACTGATCCATGGAGAGAGCACCGCCCTTGGCGGTTTCAGGTTGCAGTTCCTCCTCCACTACCAATCGCTTGAATTCGAGAGCTCCAGTCACAATCGAAGCCGCACGAGATGCTGGTTCCCTCCATTGCTTCCTCAACTCGTCCTTGAACACGAAATAGTACGAGACGTTGATAACCACGGGATCCCTGTATGCCATGTACGCCCAGTCATTCCACCATTCGTAAAGCCAGCTAGTTTTCTCCGTGGCTGCGCGTTCCTGAAGACGTTTGTGAAGCTTTTCACCCTCGCCTCCCGGTTTGATAAAGTCCTTTACAACAGCCTCAGAATGAGCATATTGCTGTTCATTCAACAGAGGCTTCAAGCTTTTCAGGTATTTCGCGGCTGTCTCCTGCAACGGAGCGACCGGAAGTTTGGGAAGTGATTGCTGTTGAGCAAACAGCGGCTTGTTAGGGCCGGATGGAGTGAGCGAGTGCATTTTGTGTGCTGTTGAGGCTGAGAATGTGAGCACCGGACCGGTATGAAACGAACTCTGCGAGGGGGAGCTGGATGAGTAAGACGACAAAGCGTGGGTTCCCAAGCAATGCCCAGATGCTTTACCTGATGGCGCGGGACGACGGATGCGAGATGAGAGCCGAAAGTGGCGATACGGGTGACAGGTTTGAGGGTCAGCGGTCTAGAAAGAGCAGAGGCAGCCAGAGCACGGTGCGCGAAGAGCATGCTGCGATGAGGAAAGCAGCGTTCGATGGGTTCCCAGACGACGACGACGACAAAAAACACAAGAGCAGCAGCACAGCAGGCTGAGAGGGGGAACGGGTTTTTCTGTGGTTGTTTTGGAGCTCCGACGGCGTTGGATCCCTTGGTGGAGCTGTGGGGTGACAGTGACTTGGTGAGTGAGTGATGCTCGTGCTGCTGTTGTGGCCGTTCGGGACTCGCGCTCTGACTGTGCGAATTTACTAATGTCTTGCTTGTTTGGAGGCGTTCCTTCGTAATGCACTTTGTTTAGGATTAACCGTGAACTGGCATGTGCTGGGCCGAGTCCTGACTCCGCTCCGGAACCACAATTTACGCGTCTTCCCCGTCCGCCCAAACCACATCACACTCCGCTCAAAAGTCACGCAAATCTGGGCCAGTGTGCGTGACCATGGCCTCTGCGAAGAGTGTCCTGGAGGTGAGTTTTCGTTGTTTCCGGAAACATGATGAATGTGATGAGCGTCTGGGGCGACCATACCATGCAGGTGGCAGTTATGCCAGGGCTTTAACAGCGACGCTAGCGAAGCTGGGTGACGGGATGCACCGACCGCTCGCCAGCGGTAAACCCCGATGGACACCGGGAGAAATGAGACCAGCATTCCATCTGTTTGGTCTCCTGTGGTGTATATATCTAGAGTGGTGGCCATGTAGGAAGTCCATCTTCATGAATGCAAGGGTGGTCTCCCGTAGAACGCTGACATCCTGCTTGGGACGTCCCGTTTGGGGGTGCAGGTATCGCCGAACTATGCGCTTGTATTGTCATGCGTCCTCATGGTCGCCACGAACCGGAGGACACAACACACACCGATCCCTCAGTTGTTCATATCTAACTTACCTACGATGGGATCAACAAAGCGGTATTTCATACACGCAGACCTGGGGCGAATTGCAACTTGGGCAAGCGACATGGTGACGGACGCGTCGTGAGAACTCGAGCCCTGGTTTTTTGGAGTTTTCCCACCGCTACCACCCACCAGACTACAGTAAATAGAGGGATCGTCTCTTGCGTAAAGACGACATAGCTCTGTCTTTCCTTGGGGATAACCGGAGGCCAAGGGCCTTGGAAAACCCGATGTTCAGTTCGGCATGGAAGCTGTCGTGATAGCGAGTGGAGAAGCTGCTGGGGCCGACCCTCCCATTTCTTTACCAGCTTTACCGAAAGCCAGGCCGACAAGCAGGAAAGCAAAGGTCGCTCGAAACGTGGCCACTGACCTTGGCGACGTGTGGGACGTTCCCTCCGTGGAGGGCGGAACTACCTTAGTAGAGGAGGGTCCTTCCACGAAGAAGAGAGTAACGAGAGCCAAAGCTGCTCCCAAACCGAAGAAGGCCCCAGCCAAACCCCGTGTGACGAAGCGTAAGGTCGTCGAACCGCCCGTCGATCCCGAGGTGGAGGTGGATAAAGCGTCGTTACCCGTAGAGCTCCTTGCGCCCACGCATGCGATCGAGGTTAAAGATGACGACCAGGGACCAAAACCGGTGGAAGCGGGACCGAGGGAGAATAGCATACAAATCGAACGACCCACACGTTCGCGCGTTGTTGCAAAGGTTCCGAAGAGCACCAGCGATGAATTTCTTCTCAACGACGAATCTCGCATCAAAACTGCTGTAGGCAACGGCCATGTGATCAGCGTCATGCATGAGACAGGAGAACGCTCGACAGAACAGCAGTCTGATGCCGATGATTCTGTACAGATCACATCGGAAGCTGCGTCACGCGGGACAAAATCGATGCTTTCAAATCACTCCACTCTGGTCACCTGGCCTCAATCCACCGAACGAACATCCGTCTCTTCCGTGCCAGGCGCAAAATTGGAGATACCGCATGACTCAAGGGAAGGGGAATATGGGGAGACAACCACTGCGCCGAGTAAACGAGTCTCGAGGGCACCCAGTGCTCAAAGCTCCACTCGCACCAGAGCACCGAAACGGCTCAAAGTAAAGGAGAAGGCGGAGCAGGTCGCCCCCAAGCCACCGAAAAAGGCGCCTGTAAAGCGAAAAGTTGCTCCACAACTAGGAGATCTGGTCTTTACGTTTTCAAGGTGTGAGGGGATCAGAAGAAGAAAAAAGAAAGAGCCATTTCAGTCAACGGTACTTGATGCGGGCCGTGCGAAGGAGCTGGTGGAACGAAAGTTGCCCAAAGTGCTGGTCTTCGGACAACACTTACACCAGACTAGGAGCTGGGACGGGTCTTGCCAGATGGACGAAGATATTCCACGGGCCGCTCCCTTGATGAGGGCAGAAGGAAATGCGTTGTCTTTGTGGAATCTCGCCTCTACAAACTGGGATATCTCCGCGTTTCCTCCTGCACATCTGCTGCTCGATTGTACCTTTGGTCTGCAAGTAGGGTCCCAATCTTCGGCGCCTTTTCGTTACGAGAGAGCCTAACCAACGAATGCTTCCTTTATTGTGCCGCAGAATTCACAGGACGCACCGTCTCCATCGCCTGGCGACCCCCCAACGCAGCAGGAGCGAAAGCTCGCGAAGGAGACAGAGGGTCGGATTCTGACCATTATGGCAGTTTACGATAGTGAGGCGCGGACCAAGGAAAAAGAGCTCGAAGAGGAGATTGCCCGCTTGAAGCGCACACATTCCAATTGGGTGAGTAGGCGCTTTGTTCAAACCTAATAGTCCTATTCCTGCGTAACACGAATTGCTGAACCCGGCAACCTCGTAGAAGCGCACCCACCTTGCTAATCGCAATATGGAGATTGAACAAGTGAAGAAACATGCAGCAAAGGAAGCTCATCGAATCCGGCCCCCTGTAGGTACTACTGCGGTTGCAGTGCCTTCTTTGCGTCCTGAGCCGATTGAGTCGTCACATCTCGACACGAAACCGACAGAAAGCGAGCAACAACCCGATGTGAAGAAGAAATCTTTCGCAACTGTGCTACCTGAGGATGATGTCGGGCATCCGGTGGGGAGCAACCTCGAGCTTACGGTGACAGATGACCTTGAGGAGGTTGCTGAGCCCGCGCTAGCTTCGCGGGTTCCCGAGGAAGAGGCTGCGGGTGAGATAATGCACAATTTGGAGCAATCACAAGCTCCGCCGCGTGCCGAAGCAGTCGCGGCAACGCCACCTCCATCTTCTCCCACTTTCACCAGCACACCGGTGGAACGAGGGGTATCGACTAGCCCGGAGTTGTTCGAGCCTCCTTCGCGTTCTCGAATGAATCGGAAGGGATCAGGACATGGGCAGTGTTCACCTATTGGCTCTTGTCCTTCACCCATTCTCACATATGCGCTGGACGAAGCAGATCACACTCCCGAACTACCGGACGATGTTTACCACACTTCGCTCGTTTCCGATGATGAGGCCGGTGGTGTTCTAGACCATGTTGCTATCCCAAACATTGTGCCCCAGAAGGATCTGTCGGTTGCGAAGCCTTCGGCTCCGTCAAGCCGCGTTTGCCTGGACTCTGATGATCGTGAAATTCTGGCCGTACTGCAAAATCACGTCTCGCGCATCACTTCCCAGAAAGATCTCAAAGATGCACCCTCTTCGCCGCATTCAACCCGTTCGAATAGGCCCTTCAGCAAAGCATCGCAAGTGATCGTCATAGATGATTCTGAGGATGATGGATTCGAGACAGTAATGCCCGACATTGGAGAGCCGGCTAGGTCGGCCTACATCGAGCGCTTGCCGTCATCTCGGTTTGGCGTAAAGGATCAGACGGTTTTCGTAGTCGAGGATGCTGAAGAACCAAATCCAAGTCCGAGTTTCTTCGATGAGGACCGTGGAATGATCTACTATGAACGCTCGACGCACATGGAAGAGCAGGTCTTCCGATCTTATTCGCCTGAAGTCGAGATAACGGCAGTGACTCCTCCCAGAGCGATTTCCACGACAAGGCAAGAGGTCGTGATGGCGGACGGTGCGAGCGGCCTATCTGTTCAGAAGCGACAAGCTCCCCTACTTCCCGCGCCGATGACTGCGTCGCATACTATCGCAGAACCCATTGCATCCGCAACAGGGAGCATGTCAGGGCCTTCTTCAATCGTCAACAGCGCCGCAGACAACGACTCAAATGAAAGCATTGACATCAATGAACGACTATACATGTTCATTCGCAACCAGACACAGTTGTACAGTCGTATTTTGCGATACGAGGTACGCGGCTGATGCAAAGAAGTCTTGCCTACAAAAATACGCACTCACTCATCTCTTTGATTGTAGCCCCTGGATTTTGATGCGTTGTACACCCAGATTACACAATGCGAGAGTCTCGCCAGATGCTCCCGGAAGGCGCTCGGGGCGTTTTTGGATAGTAAGGTACGAGCTCGGGCTAATGTACTATCATGAAGCGTGAGATTTCGGTTGAATGGCTGACTGTTATACACCAAAAACCCGATACGCAATAGGCCATCAACTATGTCCTCCCTACAAAACCTGCAAAGCCCGGACAGAACAACCGCCGCCGATGGAAATGAACCCGAACTTCTTTCTACATGGCGCATAAGCTTTACATCCGAGAAAGGCGTATGAAGTGCGGAGCCTGAAACCATGTTGTAGCTTACTTTTTTGGTTAATACAGTTATCGGATATTCATGATTTGGTTTTGGAAACTAAGGAAGTTGATGAAATCTTCGGTATCTTTGGATATGTTCCCGGTCGCGATATATACATTGCATATTGTACGTACAAAGGGTATTCAACGAGACACGATGCGATACCGGGAAAGCGATGATAATGGGTGCAAACAGAAAAATGTACACCTTACGGCCCACGCGGATCAAGAATATCCAAGCCGCTCATCTCGAAGAGAAGTTCTTCATCCTCGTCGCTGGGAACAAAGTCACCACGGGACGTGCGCCGGCGATGATGGGCGCGGTTGCCATACTGATCGCGGATCTGGGCCTGCCGACCTTGCTCTGGGTTGTGCCATGATTGTGGTGGATTGGGCCCCGGTTGGTTCGTTTGCTGTTGCGATAGGTTGTGCGGATTGCCACCCATCGGTTGGGTATTTCCGGGCTGTGTGTCGTTTCGATGATGCACCGGATCGCGGGATGTAGACGTATGGAAAGATAGATGCTCCTGCTGCGTCCAGCGTTCTGCCGAAGTCCGAGGTTGATTCGCGTCAACGTTGCGTGAGGGTGCCGAGCTGATCGAAGGCGGAACATATGCTACGCCTGAGGCTTCCGGTATCCCGGAAGGCTCCTCGGCTTTTTGGAAAGAATCACTGGGGGACTGGGGCACCGTGCTGAGTTCCTTCACCCGAGGGGAGCGATGGGATCCGTGAGCGTGAGGAACGTGAGAATGGTGGGTGTGATGTTGCAAAACCCGTGTTTCATTGCATGTCTCCGACGAGTGGCCCTGCGAATCGTCCGAAGCCGCCATATGCGACAGAGACTCTGAGAAGGACGCATTCAGCTGATTGAGCTGATGATACCGCGCCAACGCTATCCTCGTTTTCGACAATCTGGATTGAGAGGCTTCGACCACCGGAAGGCTGCTGTTTTCGGCTTGGCTGGAACCCATTTCGCGATTTTCAAGCCTTTTCCGATTCATTTCGAGCGTCCGGAAGAAGTTGAGCAGTTCGCCGCTCTCCAACTCTCGACCTGGCTCGGGCCCAGTCCCAGGGTCCGGTCCTCCCAGGGACGGGTTCTCTAGCCCCTGCATTGGGGATCTGCCCGCTGTGGAAGTGCTTGGCGTAAACAAGAGAATGGAGTCTGGTGGCATCACTTCGTGAGCGTCGCCAGTTACGAAGGTGAGAGAGGGACGCCGTGAGACGTTACCCGTGGACGATGCCGATCCGGGATGGTCAACTCTCATGACCGCTTGGGAGGTCGTTTGCGCGGGAGGTTGCGACGCAAATGGGGCGGAGTCCATCGGTGGTAGAGCTGACGTGAAGAGCCTTTGATCTCCACTAGCTTGCCGCGTTGTAGAGAAAGGCGGTGGATCACGCCGCCAGACGTCGGACTCCTGCTTGTGTAGAGAGAACCCCGTCGAAGGCGGCGTGAATGTAGGAGCGACCGGTTTGATCGCTGGAGATTGTTGCCAGGAATATCTCCTATCGCCGGTTTGCGGGTTAGTCGATGATCGTCGAGATGAAGGTGATGCAATGATGCCAGAGTACATGTGGGCTGCTCCCGGTGATGAAGTGTTCGAGGTGATGGAGTTCGCGCGATAAGCTCGGGGTGGCAAAGAGGCGGGCGGTATGTTGACAGGAGAATGTCGATTCCCACTGCTATCATGGCTTTGCAACGATGTTTGCGACCCAAATCTGGTAAGCCGCCGAGGAACAGAGCCCGCCACAGCTGGGTTTGTGAATACATCCTCGCCCTCGTAAAAGAAGCCTTTCCTGCTCGAGGAGGAACTGCTCCGCCGCGGTTGCGGAATTAACGGATCTGTCCCCGTTTCCTGTATTCCAGACTGCGACCTAGGAGAGAAGTAGTTCTCATCTAGATCAGTTCCCCGCGAGCTAAGGATAGTACTTTTCGCGTCCTCAACCGAAAAGTCGCACTCCAGCCGATAATTGACGTGTAAACTGAAAACTCTGTATGGACGTGTGAGTATTGAGATGAAGGATTGAACTCCGAGAACAGCGTCCACGTACCCAAAAGGAGTGTCGATGGACCCAAAGTCAAACTCTTCAATCCCACGGCGCATGTCTCCGCTACTATGCAATTGATCCAATCCTGCCTCATCAAGAGGCATCATCCGCGAGGTGGACAGACGATATCCGATTCGCAGGTTGGTCTGCTTGCGCCGAAATCTTCGGTACAAACGATAGGCGGGAAGAAGCCGTATATAGCTGTACAAAGATCTGAAAAATGCGACGGACTTTTTGTAAACCAGAGGAAGTTCTGGGGGTTGCGATGAAGCAGCTTGACTGCTCGAAAGGGATAGTGTTAGTCTCGGGACCTGAGATGTGCTAAATCAAAACTCAGACGCAATGCTTACGACAAGGTGAGCTGCCAAGACTCCAGAAGTATCGTATTGACTCTCAGATCAGCGCCAGATTGGGCATCGACTGTCACCAGATTCTCCGCTCCGATACGTTGACGCCGCATCGTCATTTCATCGCGCAAAAGGAGGGTCTGATCTGGTGTTCCCGAGGAGATGTCGAGATAGACATCGAGGAGCATCGGTTGAGGTGCGGACACAGCATGAGCTCGCCAATACTTCAAATCCTCCTTCAAAATGTCAATGTCGTACGTTTCGAGATTGAACTATGTCATGCGCGTGAGGTGGGATCCAATACGGGCGTTTGCCCAAGTTGAGGTTAAACGCAAGACCAAAACCCACCTACCCACTTGTTTGGCTTCTTTCCGTGTGCGGACGCTGGCAAGCCGGTCGCACGGGCTTGCACAATGACTTGAGCGACCTTGGTATATACATTCTGTAGTATCTGTTCCGCGCGCTCAGACGGGTTTATGCTTGATGTCGTACTAGCCGCCGACCCTCGTCGACTAATGTTCGGGGGCGCAATCCCGTAGGCCAGTTGACTATACGTCAGATTGGTCGCCGGCGAAGCCGGACGTATGTGTCCAGAGCCGGTGAGAGAGTGTGGATATGACGCAGCGCGGAAGAGTGGCGATGGCTGCGTCGGGGATGGACTCGCACGAGCAGGAGACAGATACTGCCGCCTATCTCCAGGTGGAGTGCCGCGTGGTGGAGTAGCCATCGAATAAACCGCTTCTCGACAAGCAGCTTTCCCACGTCCCTGAAAGCAACTGCAACGCTAGCCAACGGAAGAGAGCAAATGTTCCGCCCGCCGATGGTTGCTGTGCACTATATAAGTGACTTTCTGTCTCGAACACCTAAGCTGTACAAGAGACTTGTCATCAAGGGGCGTGCATACGCTAGCTTTGTGGCGGGCGTATCAGAGTGGTATGAGTGTTTTTGCGATGAGACCTCCTCGGGGGATGGAGGTGGCTGGCGTGAAGGCAGAAGGACCGGCGACGAGAGCGATGACAACTTTGACAAGGCGATAAACCGGGCGTCCCCTCCGCGTCGCTTGACTCACCCCCAACTCCTAACTCGCCCCTCTCAAAAATGTGGGCTGGGAAAGCTGGGAAAGCTCCCTGGGAATTCCCTCACAGGACGACTCCATTTCGCAAACTGCTTGACAGAGGTACCAGATAGACGAGCACGTAACTTGGAGCGGACTTGCAACGAAGGAAAACGTCAACTTGCGTTCGGACTTGCGATATTACGTATATAGGGTGAGAACGCGGAGAACGCTTTGAACTTGTATTGGAGATCATCACCACTCAACAGACTTACAGCTTTAGCAATGCCGACCATTATGGACCGCGGAAGAGACGAACCGGAGTCCAAAGATGCTAAAGGGTCCGAGATAGAGGAGCAAGGTACAGTCATGTCAAGGTAACTGGACTGCGGAGGCATTGCGAATATCAACCCAGGCGACATCACTCGAACGAAATATCTTTCATCAGACTCGCTGCACCTTCGTCCGAACCAAACTTCCAATGCGCCAACTTCCTCGACCCTGAGTGATACGAATGTTCTGTCCCAGCAGGCGCATGGGCTTGTAAAATCCGATGGGAGCTTCCTGGAGACCCCTGGTTCTCCCAATTCTGTTCGGAAACGGCGGAAGACGCAAGAAGATGCTGAACTGATTGGAAACGCAGCCGGCGACTCAATAGGAGCTGCCCCTGAAGGTAGGTTGGGCGATGTATGGGCGGGCCTTCTTCAAAATGGCAATGGGAAGCTGAACGCGTGCGGAACGTTCCGTGTTAGGTACAGATGCTAGGCCGAAGGACCGCTCGAACCGACGGTCGATATCGATAAACGACTTTCGCTCGGAATCTTTGACAAGCGAGGCATCTCTAAGATTGCAGCACGCTGAGGTGTCGGTGGATCTACTTTCGCCAGAGTCATTATCTGTGATGGGCGTACGAGGCCCGACAGGGACAGTAACGGGAGCCCGTCGAGTATCGTTTCCACAAGGCTTCCTCAGCCGCGCCAGTATAACATCGCGTGGATCATTGTGCTCTTTGAAGAGCGGGGTTTCCTGTGTGCTGGAGCCGTCTGATGTCCTCACGTGGAATTCTGTCCAGCATCCACCTCAAGGCATGAACGCCGCGGAATTTGAATCCCCGCGATCCAGTGCTGTCAACGTCGCTGCAACGCCAGCAGTCGCCCCCGTGGCGCAGGAGGAGCGGGTAGCTTCCGATGATGTAGGGGACTGTCCAGCCGAAGTCGATGAGTTGCAGGGACATTTGCAGCCAAACCTACAGGACAGCGTGTGGGCATACTTCAAAGGCGAGCTGTTTGGAGCAGATTTCGATGAGAGTCCCGACGTGAAAAAGGAAAGGATACAAAACTTTCTCTCGGTGCCAATGGAACTTGAGAAGGTAACAATTAGGCGCTGGAGCTCCCATGCAACCAATCATGCCACTAATCTTCTTGCTCGGATGATGACAGTTCGTGCTGTTTGGATGTACTATCTGCTTCGATTCCTTTTTACACATCTTCACTATCCTCCCGCTGCGGATCATTGTCGCTTTCTGGGTTGGTTTCCGAAGTATTTTTTCAAGGTATGGTTGCGATTTTGCAAATGTCACGATGTCGATGCATTCTCACTGTGTCGGGCTCTAGGCATATTCACATGAAGTCTGCTCAAAAATGTGACCTCATGAAGGCGGCTTTGATTGTCCTGTGCTCCTACATGCTTCAACGATATGACGCGTCGCGGATTTATCATTCTGTGCGCGGGCAAGCCCTCATAAAGCTTTATGTTATCTTCAATTCACTGGAGGTAACACCGTACTTCGCCACTGGATTCTGAGGACGCCACTGACTAGATGACTTCTTCAATAGATCTGCGACAAATTGTGCAGCGCATTCGGTCACGACATTCTCGACTCACTCTTCTCCAAAGCAACTGTGAAATACACGCTAGCCAATCCCAATGGAGGCCAACGACAATTCGGAAGGGTTAAGCATTTCCTGGTCGCCCTCTGCTATGTGTTCGCTCACAGCTTAGTGTTGTTCTATCAAGTTATGACACTCAACGTGGCCATCAACTCGTACAACAATGCGCTGCTGACGTTACTGATAAGCAATCAGTTCGTGGAAATCAAGGGAAGCGTCTTTAAGAGATTCGAGAAAGAAAACCTATTTCAACTGAGCTGTGCTGGTGAGTTTTCTTTGGAAGCGGAAGCGATTGTGTGATTTCCTGCTCCTTGATTCTGACACGCGATATGATTTGCGCTGCAGATGTGGTGGAGCGATTTCAGCTATCGGTGTTCCTCGCTATAATCACGCTGCGTAATCTGATTGAGCTTACCGGAGGCCTGAGCAATCTGGAATCGGCCGTTACTTCCTTCTACGATTTGTTCTCCACATCGATGTTTGCGCCTTCGACGATCTTCCAGCAGCCAAGTTTTGCTGCCATCCCGACAGCGTCCTCCGTGTTAGCTGCCTTTGCTCAAGTGTTTTCCTCTCCCACGTACAAGATCTTTGAGAGCCTTGCCACACCCGTGATCGTTGTGCTAGGCACCGAAGTGCTTGTGGACTGGCTGAAGCATGCTTTCATCTCGAAATTCAACTACATCAAGCCGAGCGTGTATGGAAGATTCAGAGATAGTTTGTGCAGAGACCTTGTGGGAATGCGGCCGACGAGTGGGTCGGACGGGAGGCGCGAATCCAAGACTGGGGTTTCCGGGGACGAGCATATGCACGCTCGAGATCCACAAATGGTATGCAGAATTGAAGTTATATGTGTTCATCGTTGCCACAAAAACTAATCCATTTCTCGGCGCATCACAGCAGTTTGTGGATCAATCGCCGGCTGTCGCTCGGCGAATAGGCTTCGTCTCGATCCCATTGGCGTGCTTGGTCATTCGCGTGACCTACCAGACTCTGAATATGTTGATCTACCTTCGTTCGTCGGCAGAGCCGATGGGCGGGTCGGCATCTCAACCCACGATGATGGCAGTCCTTGTCAACCTGTACAGTGAATGCGCCTATGCATGGACGGACGAGATGAAGCGATGGTCTTCGGAGGCTATGTTTACCGAGGACAGCTTACGGTTGCTGTACGCCGCAGGGAGCAGGGTCTGGCAGGTACTAGCGTCGAAAGGGTTGACGTTTTACACGGACTTTGTTTCAAAGTTCTTTGCAACATATGGACCGTCTCTGGCGATCGTTGGAGCGGTATACGTCTGGTATGGATGACAGTTTTTGGCAGATGATCGATCACGACTCGAAACTTAACAACCATTTGAATTTAGTTTGCTTCTGATGAAGATTGCAGTTGGCATGTCTATGCTGCGGATCGCGCGACAACGCACAATCTTTAGCGAGCGGGATGACTTGCGGTCCTCAACGACGGCCACCCCGGAAAAACACAGCATGCGCAAACGGTCGGTTATGGTTCAGAATGAGGCATCTACACCGCAAGCTCCGCACAAACATCCGGGGACGAGGCCACCCCCAGAAAAGCTGGACACTATCGATCGGTTTGAGATGGTGAAATCCCGCATAGTATAGAGAACAGCTCTCTCTACGTAGCGTAGCATGGTCATCATTCAAGCACCCACGTCATGCAGTGGAGTGTGAATTGAGTGTGATTAACCTCCGGAAACGTGTGTTGCAGGGTCTACAATGTACCGACGTCCATCAGATTGGTAGGCTGCGATCCGGCGGTTCCCGTGGCGTCCCGACTGGCCTGGATCCTGGGTGGGTGGCACATGTGACATAAGTCGTCCCAGTTGCCGCATGGCCTCGCTCAAGAAGCTGTCATGATGATCATCCTCTATCATCTCGAAAGGCACAGAAGAAGCCCCTGACGTGTTTCAAGCGGCCGCGAGCGTTCGGTTGAGGCTTTCCATATGTATGTACATTCCATGGGACGATACATAGCAGATCAAAACGGCCTCAGCAATACAACCCCGCCGCAGATATCCCCCACTTTTACACAAACAGAACAAAAAGGGAAAGGGAAGCTTCGCCAAGGAACACTTGTCCCGCCCTGACCCATACGCCGTCGCCGCAAACAGGAAGAGGACACTGGCTAGCGAGGTCTTACGCAATTGAACGTGAGTGCATGGCGAGCCGAGGTGTGCACGATGAGTCCTTGGAACGAGGGTGCATCTGAGGTCAATTGCAGACGGCGTGGGCATATGCTAAACGTTCCCTTTCTTCCCACGACAGTATCGTTGTTGCATCTGCGGTTCTGTAGGCAAAGCATGAGCGACTTTGCAAAATCTGCCCCGTCGTCCTTCCTCGGACATGGGTTGCCTCCATCCCTCACGGATGCCGATATCCAGGCTTCTACATTCACTTCCGTACCGGCAGGCTCTCACTTACAAGTGAGACTGCAACTGTTTCCTCACTCTGACCGGCCGGCTAGCCAGCCCGCTCCGGCGCCAGGTCGCAACGGCTACACTTCCTTCACTTTCTCGCCCGTCGAAAAGGACCTCGTTCCTGGAAGTATTGTACGGATCGGCCGCAAAGTTGACCGACACAATACGGTGGCGGGAAATGCGGACAGTTCCAGGCGAAGAGGGGAGCGTTCAGCGAACGTCGCAAACGGGGTCGAGGAGATGGAGTTCAACATCAACGATGCGCCTCTCGCTTACTTTCTCAACGAGAATGGCGCTGGCGCTTCCGCTGAGAAGCCCAAGGATGCCGAGGATGAACGTGCCAAGAGGAAAGAAACCAAGCGGAAGTCGCGAGCGGCAAGGGAAAGTTCCGTTCCACCGCCATCGACGACTAGCGCAACTCGACCTCAAATGATCAAGCGGACAGCCGATTTCGTCGCATTTCGCTCCAAAGTGGTTTCAAGGACGCATGCAGAAATGTGGGTGGGACGCGAAGGACAAGTCTTGTAAGTGGTTTCTTCTACTGTTCGAGCGTTATCTCCTCTTCGAGTTCGTCTCTAAGATGCATTGCTTTTAGCTTCCGTGATGTGGGATCGTCATCTGGGTCGTTTTTGAACCGTCTGCGATTGTCGCAGAGCGGAAAGGAATCTGCACCTCATATTCTGAAGAGTGGCGATGTGATCCAGCTCGGAGTCGACTATCAAGGGCGAACGGAGGAGATCTACAAATGCGTCATGTTCAAGATCTTCATTACTGTGAAGATGGGTGTCACAAAGACCTACAATCCTATGAAGTGAGTCTCATCTTCATTCCCAAATTGTGAGACTCCATCGAATGGTCGCTGATACTTCACTTTCTTACAGATTGAAGTCCGCCATCGAGGGGCTCATCACCGCTATGAACCCGTCGGCCACGTCCGCAGATGTCCCCACTTCGGACTGCTGTATCTGTCTCAACGGCCTATCCCCGTTCCAATCCCTCTTCCTCGCACCGTGCTCGCACTGCTTCCATTACAAATGCGTCACGCCGCTGCTAGGCACCGGGGCAATGTTCCTCTGCCCTATGTGCAGACAAGTCACTAACCTCGACGCGGACATTGGCGAAGACGAAAACGCCTGGTTGGATGGCCGCAGCGCCGCGACCCCCGGTTCTTTACTGGGCGTCGAGGAAATCAAAGGGAGCGGCGCAAGCATCAAGAGCTTCAAGAAGGAGGATGTCGACAAGAACGTGAAGGCGATCCTGGAAGAAGCCTCGCGTCCTGTAGCGAGAGTTACCGCAAACGATCTCGACGCAATGATACCCGATGAACAAGTTGATCGTTTCATGAGTGCTACGACGCCTCTCCTTACACCTGGAGCGGACACGGAACCAGCAAGAGACTCTTACTTCCCGTCAGCCGGCCCCTCTGAGCCTCCCGCCCTAGTTCCATTGGCCATCGCTGATGCTGGTCCAATTCAAGGATCCACCGACAGCATTGCCATTCCCAACGGCGTTTCACAAAGTCCCAGCGGGTCCCCGGGCGCATATCCGGGGCCATCCGGGTTGGCATCACCAAGAGAGTCGTGGAATGTCACCTTGGTCCGACCATCGCGTAAGACCGCGGTGGCTGCAGATAGACATTTCAGCCGACTGGACGATGAATCGCCCACCCTGCAACGTCACACAACCCAAGTCAACCGCAAGCTGGGCCCGAGTTCTTCCCGCCTTGCAGCAGCCAACCACTCGCGAGGCTCGAGTCACGAAAACCTTCCCGTTGAGAGTTGCAGCAACCCCATCAGCGCCAGCACTAGCGCTAGTTCTCTGAACGAAGAGGACGAGAATGCGCGATTGCGCAGGATCATCGCGGAGATGTCGGGCCAACTCCCGCCGTCTCAACGCGAGGAGGTGTTGAGAGAAGCTGGCCTCACTTCTTCGTCGTCGAACGGAAAATCGAAGAAAAGAGTTTGAATTCCACGCCGCCACACGTCCATACTTCTCCGTCGTCTCTCCTTCTGTCTCATGTCCGAAATCAAGATCCCGACCAAGCGGTATCATTCACCTATCCAACCAAGGCGCTCTCGCAGCGTATACACATTACTAGACGGAAGTCGGATGCCGGCCATCCGACGGCGGCAGCCACCCTGGGCTAGAACAACCACATTGAACCGAATTTAGAACTGGGCGCTACATCTTCCCACCTCCCATTATTCCCTCCCCTTCGGAAATCGCTGTAAATAGAATCACGAAGGTTCAGATACTCATTACTGCTCCATGTTAAATGTTTTGCGATTGCTGTCACCATTGAGTTTGTAATCCCATTCTCTGCATTTCCGCCGTTCTATGGAATCCCTTCCAGCGTCACAGTTGCTCTACTGCAAAGATGCTAATCTATGAAGCGGATGTTCTCTAAAATGAAATATGCCAGTCCTCGTACTAGTCTCTCTGACTCACGAAATAAGTGCATAAGGCATGGACCTGCCGGTGGATGCCGACACCATCTACGAAGGGTTCCATCTGCTAGCAAGGGCTAGCAGCTGATTCTTGGGGCTGACAAACAAACTAGTAGCTTCAACAAACACCGTCTTTGGCTTTCCTTCCTCATCGACATCGACGCTCTCAATGCGCGCCTTTGCAAATGCTTTACGGCCCTCGAGTTTTGTGAGCTTGCTGCGGATGACGATGAATTGATTGACTTTGACGGGAGAGCGGTAGTTGAGGGTCAGGTTTGCGGTGAAGCCGGTCTTGTGCGGGAGCGACGGGATACTGGCTCGCGCGCACATCTCATCGAGGAGGGTTGCGAGTACTGTACAAAACACAGAACGTTTAGTACGGTAAATCCGCCAACGTAAAGATCGAATCGCCCGTTGTCGATACTCACCGCCGCCATGACAAATCAAATCATGCCCCGATAAACGTTCGCCGATGTGCAGAATCGCAACGCATTCAGTTTGGTCAGCGTTATGAAACAGGAGCGGTCGGAGAGCAAACTAGAGCGAGGTATCCTTGAGTCAAAATTGGCATCCTCCACGAAAGCAAGTCACCAAACGTTCCCGTTCGTTCGCTAACCTTCCCCTTGCCCTTCAACGTCCCAGCGGTGAAGTTCCTATGCAGCTTTCCAGCGCTCAAGTAGCCATACGGATCCACCTCCTTCCACCCGTCGGTCTTTCTCAGCCTCTCCACCTCTGCAAGCCCCTCCGCCTCTGCCTTCAACACCGTCGCGTGGGCGAGCTCCGCTTCGTCAGTGAATTCCGTGAAAGAGTCGGGTGCCTTGTTAACATTCTGCACGTATACGGCGACAAAAACGCCGGTGGAAAAGGCGAGGGCGAGGGACGTGATGTTGGCAAGCCGGCCGCGGGCTTGTGGGGGTGCGGTGTAAGAGCGGGTAGGCTGTGGTCGGAGTGCCGAGATGGTGGTTGGTGAACGGAGGAACGAGGTCCGTGGTGGGACATTGGCAAGCAGCCCACGCCCGACTCTTTGGGAGATCATTTTCCAGTTTTGCATATGTACCCTATTGGAATGGGGAAGAGGGATGTTCGCCGATGTTCGCCGACCCAAGTGCTTATGTATGAAGCTCAGTCGCCGCCAGAGGGGCCGGAATGCTGACAACCCGCGGAAAGCCCAACGTTCAAAAGCCGAACGCGAAAGGGTCCGTGACGGGTGAGCAGTACACCTCTGAGTACAGTACACCTGCTAAACGTTCCGCTTCCGCCCAGATTTTCGCAGTTGATAGACAAACGATGGGTAAACGCAAAGCAGGTTCCTCTTCCTACGTATTCAGCCTGCCCTTGCCCAAAAAGGCTCGATGGTCGGCACTCACGTCGCGGCCGCGGCCAAGCGGCCATGAATTCGACGCAGCTTCGAAGCCTTCGGTGAGAGCAGCCATATACACGAAGGGTGACCCCAACATCATGGAACGGTCACCGAGCGAGGATGTAGAAGTCGCTGAGGCGCAAAAATGCTTGGAGTCGTTGTTGGAGCCTGTGCTGGAGGTGGAGAAGGTGCAGATAGCCCATGTGCAGAATATCTACAAGGCGGGAAAGACGACTGGGTTTGGTGCGTATCCCGAAGGGACTTTGCGTATATGGGCTGGACGGGGGTGGGCGGCTGGGACGCTTCCCATCATGAAGCTGACTTGATGCTGTCCGTCCTATAGCATTCCGATTGTTTTCGAACGGGGTTTCGAAAAACTTGTCTTTGAACCCCAGTCGGACTACTTTGCAACATAGGCACGAAGGAGACTACGAGGTCACCAGGTGGGTATTGGTGAATGAAGAGTCTCAGCGTCACAGAGAGGAGGACTCCATGTGAGAATAGCATTGCTGACTGGTTTTGGTTTCACAGCGATGTGGAAGAAGAGCGGAGGCGGCAGTTCGATCGAATTGTCGTTTCGGCTGACCAGTTATACCAGTCTGCTTCGAATGCGCCGCGGGTACGGCAAGCATCTTCAATGTTGTTCCCAGCGGCTATGGTGCTCACGATATACCCTCAGGATACCTGGCGAGATCGTGTCATCACACTGAAAGACCTGGAAAAAAGCGCGAAAGATGTGGCACGGACGAAAGGACACCAGACCCGAAAGAGCCAGCGGCGGCGGAGGTTTGAGGCGATTTTGAAGGAACAAAACGGATCGGCGCCTCGGCCCCGGCGTTCGTCATCACCTCCAGCGCCTCGAAGTGCGGTTAAACCCCAATAGGTGCAGTCTTCGGGCGGCGCATTGGGGGACGTAAGCGGTTAGAGATCTAGATGGATGTATCTGTGAACCTCGTAGAGCTCACTTGAGCATGTAGATAACATTTTTGGAACTAGAACTGAGTTGGGCACTACATAAGTATAGAACTACCCAATTCGGCGTCTCCCTCAGTTTATCCATTATGCCTCGAGCTTAATGCTCCCGCTCCCTAGTATAGTGACAATACGCCAAGACCCATTCGAGTGTCCTGCGCGGCATCCGAGGAAACTTAGACAATACGCCCAACTCCAAAATCGTAGTTGGAACTTTCGGCCCTGCAGCCGCAGAGGTGCGAGCGACGGACTTCCGAATCCACTCTAGTTCCGACGCCGTTGGCCACTCTCGGTATGCCAGATACGCGCTGAATGCGGCTCGTGCTTCTGGCGCAAACACCGCTCGTTTCTCAACATCGGAATCCAAATATCTGAACAAAGATAGTTTCCAAGGGTTGTCCACTATGTTCTCCCCGTTGTTTTCGTCACGTTCGAACGCCCTGAAGTGTGCCTCAAGTTCAGATCGCAGTCGCTTGATGAACGATGCAGGGAGTAACTGCCGCTGTCGCAGACCGTCGGAGGTAGTATCCCGGCTAGAACCTGACGCGGTCTGTCGAGACTGATAGCTCTCCAGAATGATCTTCAACGCCAAGACGGCACTGCGCGAGAAGTTTCCTCGATCCCGCGTCGTAACATCGATCCACATGAGCGGTGTCACGGCATCCGGACTCTCAAACTCAATGCATCGCTGAAGGAGTACATGCGTAGGATCCGACGTTGTGTTCTCGGGACACAGATAGGTTGCGAACCCCGCAATCTCAGGAGCTAAGCTGATGGGAACGGTCACGCTGCTCTCAGGTACATGCGGGTGCGTGGATGACAGGTCGAGGGACCGTGATGTAGGTTCCTCGGAATCGGCCTCGTCCTGGATGTGGTTGAGATAGCGCATCTTACGTTTCACATACAGTCCACGGCCACTCTTTAGGATCTCTGCATGACGCTGGTTGTGTGCCACTTCCAATACTCTGCCCCAGTAGCGCGGGCTGCTGGTGGTGATTTTGACGATACTGTCGTATGCAGGTAATAAGCACGGGGTGCTCATTTTTATCTCCCGAGTTGCGACTCCATCAGCCACAGTCACAACCACCGGTGGACAGCACTTTCCCATAGTGCCCACGTCGCGGGTGATGAAACAGCGACGCTCCACAGCCAGAGCCCACAATTGGCGCGCCGCATGTATATGTCCGCGATTGTGCGTAGTTTGCGATGAGGATTGCGGGAATAAGGCACATAATAGCGCTGCGATGGCTTCATTCGAGGTTCCGAACGTATATGAGCCGGCGCCGAGGAACAGAAACCCGATGGCCATGTTGGTTGCGGTGTGATTGCCGTACGTGACTTCGCTTGCAGTCCGGTTATGCAGCCGTCGCAGCAAGCGTAGGATCTCGACATTGGCCGATCCCGCCATAACGACACAGAGGGACAAAAGCATAACATCCAAACAGTTCCGGAAGATGCCTCGGTTGAGCTTGTCTCGAAACATTGAGCCTAAGAGAAACGGAGGTTATTACCGATTGAACTGAGCTTTTGCTACCAACGAAAGATTCGTACCGCCTGTGCTCGACATGTCCGCCAGCTTCCGACAATACGAGAGCAGTGTTTGAAAAGCGGATTCATTAGAGGATCCAGCATACTTGAGACCGATCGCAAATCCCGCCCCAGCCAAAATGTTCCACTGAGCCTGAGAGTACAAATCAACCCAATCTTCGTCGTCTGCAGACTCTTGAGTGCCTCTACGGATATATTCCGGAACCTGTTGCAGGAGCCATTCTTCAGTGGCCTTTATGGAATCCCACAAAATGATGCTCCTGCAAAGGGTGCGCATCAACAACACGTCAGGCTTGATTTGGTTCAGGAAGTAACTCGTCTTTGGCAAAGCCAGTCGATCGGCGATCATTGTGTCGTTGGTTTTCAGCTGCATGAGGCCCAGAGCAAGCGTCGCGCTCGTAATTATGTAATGTTTGCTGCGTCCTAAAGCGTAATGTAGCAACCGATCCACAAGCTTCAGATCGGAAATCCCAGCAGCCTTCGAGCTGCTGACGCCACCAACCGTGATAAAGCCTAACGCAAAGCCGCAGGCCAGAGCACAATTTTCCCTATGTGGTTCCGGAAAATCAGACGGTTCATTCTCAATCGTTTCCAGTAAGTACATCATCTTCTCGCAATGGAGCCGAGCCATCGAGCCCATATGCAGCAAGCCGATACCGAGCACAGCAGCGGCTTTGACTTCGACCCCTGTGGGTTTGCCGGCCATATCCTCTGCAGCCTCAATGTGCGAGTAGCAGATTCTGGTATGGCGGAGATCCCGATCGCCCTTGTGGGTTGCCGCGAGACCCAGCAGGAGCGCGACGGCAGTGTACTCGTCTTTCAGATTCATGTAGTCGATCAGGTCGAATAAATTCATCTTTTTCAGATTCCCTGCAAGCCCGAGTCCCAATAGGAAACCAGCGTGCCTACAGCTCAAATGCCGCTTTCCATCCTCAGTTGCAAGAGGCGTGTTGAAGACGATCCACGCGCCATCCACGACTTCATGATGTGGTGCTATGCTGAGGCCTGCGGCGACGCCGTTGTGGAAGTCCGGCCAACTCAGTGGCGATTGTGTTGATTTGGAAACATCGAGCGGAACTTCAGTGGTCATCGGTGCGAAGCGGGCGGAGACGACAAGGTCCGGGATGGGACAGACGTTGGTAGCCACTGGCGTAACCGTGCCAATTGTGAATGGTGCGCGGCCCAAAGGTCGCGCCAAAATCCGGGTCGAGATGCCCATCAAGTATTTTTGTTGATCAGCCCTTTGCTTTTCCTCAGTCGCGTTGAAGTCCAGCTCCATCTTGGCCAATATTGGGCGCGAAGATTGCAGTAGTTTTCGGACCTCGTCAACTCTGCGATCTTTGTTAAATCGAAGCTTGCACACCTCCGTTTGAGCAGACTCGGTGCCGTCGAAGGGGGCGTCAGCCTTGGAGCTGGTGTCCTCGGGAAGCTCCTCACTCATCGAAAAGTCAGCAGAGAGAGGCTTCGAAAGCTGCTCTACCTGTGTGGCTAGATCCTCTCTCCCGATCAATAGGTACGCATCGACAGACCAATCTCCAGGAGGGTCTTCACGACAGTCATCAATCGCTTGCTGAAGAGGTAACCCGATTCCTGTAGTTAGCGTCGCTAGCGCGTTTCTGTCGATACTATGCTCCAACATGCCCTGAACCAGACCAACCGCACCGTTGGAATGCAATTCAGTGTACAATCTTGAGATCGTATAAACCCTGGTGCTGCGGAGGAAAGTCGTTGCTTCGCTATCCTTGTTGCGCATAAGCTCTATCAAAGCGTCCAAAGCGCTCGTGTTTTCCATATTGCTCCGAGTCTTCTGCAAAGTCCAGCTGAGGAAGTCGATTGGTGGGATTGGACACGGTTGAAGCAGTGGGTCTATCGGGCGATTGTGTCAGTATCAATACCACATGTAAGAAGCCAAGTGCCACAAGTACCAAAATACAGATCCACCAATGACTCTTCTGGCTGCTCCTGGCCGTAGTAATATACGTAGTCGGACCACTCAAGCGACTTTGCGATGTGAAGGAGCACATGGGCAAGTCTTGAAGCATGTTTTGCTGTCAGAATGTTCAACTTCAAATCTTCATAAACCACGTGCAAGAACAATAAGATTGTCGGAAGATGTGGTGTCAGACTTGGGCCATTCGGGTGTTGGGCAAGCTGGTCAAAGCGCGACGTCGGCGAAGGACATGACGGGACACAGGTGTCTTGCGATACGTCATCTTCTTCCGCAAGGAGATGAGAAGCCTGTTCCACCAACTTTGCAATCCAACGGCGTTTCCGTTTACTCCGATTCAGAAGAGTTGTCAAGGAATCTGGTCGCTGGCGCTTCGGTGATTGTGCTTCTTTGCGATCCGAGGGGAATCGCTGACGGCAGAAGGAACATAGCACACCAACCAACGTCTGCCATTCGTAATCGCCTTCAGTCGTCGGTTCGAGGGCAGTGCCATGTTGCGACGTGAAAAGGCGCTGCTGGAAGGCGTCAAACAAGTCCACAGGTAACGCATGTCTCAGAGCTTCGACGCATCTACGGACAACGGACGACCGGAAATTAGGTTCCAGGGTGGCGCGATATGTGGTGCCATTCGAAAGCTCAAGATTGAAGCGATTGTCTGCGGCGCTGCTGAGCTGCACGATTCGGGATGTTCGGAATCCAGGCTCTGCCTCCGGAACGCTGATGTCTTCCATGCTGTCTGTCTTGCCTGGGTCGGTATCGTCGGGAGACCGGGGCCGCTTTCCAGGCCCAGTCAAGTGCCCTGATAAAACTGACGGAAAGTCGGTGGGAATCTTGCAAGCAACAAATCCCTGATTACCCGTCCAGAGCTTGAGCGTGTGATCCGGATTCAATATTAACACGTCGAATGCTTTCGATCTGACGCATCTCAGCTGCACTGCCCCTAAGGCGGGCAAGCTCCACAAGATCTCCCATGCTGCTCTATTATCCGATGTGCCAACGGAAAGAGAGCATTGTAAGGCCACAAGTCGCCGCCGACCCTGCGCGCTGGAGTATTCCTCTCCGTCGTGCGCCAGGCCCAAAAAACAAATGACCGCCGAATGCGCGTTGATGGGAGACACCGAGGTAGTTTCGGCTGCATCTTTCAATCCTAAACTGCCAGGCTCGCTTTCTTCCCAGAGGAGGCTGAGGCCGAAATCAGGCTCTAGCGCCCGTCGCATGGGTAGCGCAATGTCTGCAACAGGCGGTTCAGCATCGACTTTCCCAACGCTATCCGAACACATCCATATGCTGTGCTTCCTGTTCCCGTCATTAAACGCGACAATCATCTGCGGAGCATCTTCGGCGACCGAAACCTTTAAAATGCGACCGAACGCTTCTGTCGCATGAGATGCTCCATTGACTACAGCAGACGACGCCGACACCCCACCATGCGGTGGCTTTACGCGTTTGCCAACGGAAACCGGGCGAGGGTAATCCAATGCACTTCTCAGAGTATACAGTGCTGACCCTGTTGCATCTTCACCACGTCCATCCTTCCGTCTGATGAGGATACCTTCGCGCAAAGGCCAAGCGGCTTCCAGCTGATACGGTATAGGTACCTGCTCCGTTACCCCATTGTCAAAGTATAAGGTGATTGAGCGCGGGTACAACACGGTCAGAGCTCTGCGAAGTTGGCACGCACGGGACGGTGCGTCTGTAACGACACTTTCTTCAACACGGAAGCGCGCGTAAAATGGGGTGGCGATGGGGCGAAGCTCATCGGTCTGTGTTTCGTAAGCACCTCCTTTCCCAGACTGGGTTTGAGCGGTAAAACTTTGCCCGTGTACGCCGCCGTTGTAGGTGAATACCGTGCCACCAACAACAGACACCTCGGTATCAAACGATAGAACTCGTCCGCCAGGGCTAAATTGAGTGAGATGCTCGACCCGAGTTCCAAAATCGTTTTTGCTCAACTCCCCCTCCCAAAGCGGTTCAGTGGCTGCGTATGGGTGGAGCTTAGCAACCCGGTCCGCACATGTTGTAAATCGGCCGAGGATCTGAACCTGCATCAGACTTGTCGTGCTGCTGGACAATTTCCTGGATGGGTTGCGTTGTGAGCTAGGAGTGACGAAATCTACCAGATATATATCCCTTTCAGAAAGCACCCAGGGCAGAGTAGTACAGCTTCAAGCTCAGGATGGGTTGGCAGGCTGGTTGGCAGGACGGACTTTGCGGTTTTTGCGGTTTTTGCATGCACGTCCACCAATCTGCAAACGCTGAGCCAGTCTCAAGCGAGTCCTCCAGTCTCAAGCTCTCAAGAGTCTCACGACGCGTAACACTCGCGACAACTTGCTCACTCAAAGTGGGCTCGTTCTTCAGCAACTCCCGCCCACACGCCACCATGCCGGCCCTACGAGAATCGAGGAGGTTGCTGCATATCTCCCAGTGAAAGAACGTTTTCTCGTCGCCGTGGATCTGCGCTTGTTGCGGATTCGTGACCAGTGCATTCCGCACACACCCGAATGTTCGATGGAACACGCCTCCAGGGAAAACCACAAGGATCTCCTCAATGTTTGGAAAAGGAGTAGCCTGAGATGCGTCTGCTCAGATATAGCGTGGGACTTGGCATCAGGAAATGGGAAGGTTGCAATCTTGGAGTGGCCTAAGGACTCAGGTCTGGAGTGGGAGGTTCCCCGAACGGGGCTTCAGCGAACGGGCATGTTCTTGTACGGGAATGGTGGTAAAACAGCGGACTCAGGTGCCCCTACACTGTTGATGCAAAGACTGGGCCTCAAAGGAAGGGCAAGTCGAGATTTTGCAATGGTGGCTTGATAGCCCCTCCGATGCAAGTACACGGAAAGCGCAATGGATGAGACATTGGATTGTCTGACGTTGTGAATTGGTGGAGAAATGCTGTACTTGGAAGTATTCGCAAACCGGACCTCTACAGGATGTATGAGGTCGCAGTGGCAGCGGACTCGGCGTATGAGAAACAAATGCAGGAGGCTCGTAAGTGTTGCCCATGTCCAGATGTACATACATACAGGAGGTTCTGATCATTGCGACCCATGGGCATCAATCCGCGCAGATGATGTTGTTGTACCTCCTGTACATCTGGACATGGGCAACACTTACTCCTGTTCCTTGTGTCCAAACTTGTTTTTACCTTCATCATGTTAACAAAGCCATCTCTATTCTGTGAATATACCAGCAATTTGATGCAGCGGAATTACAGTATTTTTTTCTGTGATATACACTTAGCGCACTGTAGCGCCATAGAGTGATGCTTGTGATGTGACTTAAAAAGCATGATAAGGCCGTGTAAAGCATGTAAGAGTGGTCCTTAATCAGATGGTGGAGGAGCCTTTTCTGTCTGGCTGTGTGTGTGTTCATATACCCTCAGTGTACGTATGTGGGAAAGTGGCATGAATCGAAGGTTTATCTGGTTTATGATGCGGCGGCCACGGCAATGCAAGTTATGCAACCAACCGTGCTTGTCGCGATCATCGCAATCAATCGGGCGGCCGAGTGTGCGCTGAGTTTGGAGGTGCCACATTCGTTACTCGGCGAACTTAATACGTGGCATTCCCACGCTCACATATCGCATATATATACAGCAGTACAGGCGCACGCTCACTGTCGCCAGTAAGCTTCCTCCAGGTATGTGCTTGGCCTTCTGCTTCCTACAAGTCAGCTGCATGGGTCAAACCAGGCCGCGTAGGCGTAATGGCTGGCGGTCAAGATGAGCCGATGGTGTGAAAACATAACTGGCTTATAAGCATCCTCCCCTCTTTTTCTCCGACTCCCCAGACTGTAGCTTACCCGCTCGACTGTGGGAAACTCGAGAATGGCCGCACCGCAACCCAACTACCCTATGCAGCGTCCGCAATATCCGGGCGCCCCAGGGCAACCAGGGGGACAACCGCTGGGTCGGCCTGCGATGCCCTTGGGTTTACAAAATCAGAATCCAAATTTTCGGCCTGGCGGTCCACAGGGCCCACAAGGGCAGATACCTGGTAGTCCTGTACCCGGGCAACTGCCGGGAAGACCGTTGGGTTGGTCTTATTCCTGTTTTTTGTGTTTCAGCCAGTGACCTTCTCACCTAACAACCTTCCCATGCAGCTCCCGTCGGAAACATACACGTCAACAGACCCGGTACACCAGGCACTCCAGGTACCCCGGGAACGCCAATCAGCATGCACGCATACAGACCAGGCGTGGGGCCGCAGCAGGGTGCTGTTGGGCAACCTAACGCTGGGGCAGGACAACCACTGGGCCAAAACTTTCGCCCACAGGGGGCGCCTACGTTGCAGCAGACAAATTCCTATGGCAGCGGGCAGGACGGGTCTGGATTGCGATCCCCAACTCCGAACTTCCCTATCGCGTCTCCTGTAGCTGGTGCACCCATGCAGCGGCCTGGCGGCCCGGCACCTTCGCAACAGTCGGGCCACCCTCAGATATCTCCAGTCTCGCCCGGTACCGGATATTCGGCTCCAAATGTTAGCGGCATGCCGCCACCTGGATCAGTGGGAGCAGGGGCTCCATCGGGCTTCGGTGCAGCAGGAGGACCAGGAAGACTGCCTGCGAACTACATTCCGCCAGTAACTGGCACGCCCCCTCCACCAGGCCCCGGAGCAGCTCCTCCAGGGTCTCGTGCTGGCCGAAGAGCGTATCCCACATCGGATCCATATGTAAACACCGTATCTCAGGTGGATCCCTTTTCGGCACAGTCCCCATACGGAGATAGGCCAATGACCCCGCAGACTGCTCCTCTGTCACCAGCTGGACAGAATGCACCGCAATTTTTCAATCCCGTGCAGCCTGGTCAGCACGGCGCCACCGGCCAGGGCTTCGGGGCCCAACAGGCGCAAACGCCGGCCTTTGGCGGGCAGCAGGGCCAAACACCAGGCTTCGCAGGACAAGGCGCTCAAGTCCCCATGTTCGGCGGACAAGGTGCTCCTCAGCAGCAACAGGGCTATGGTGGCCCGCAGCAGCCTCAAAGTCAGCAGCACCAGCAGCAGCAGCAACCTCAATGGACGGGTCAACCAGGGCACATGGGATCTGTTCCGCAATATGGCAGTGCCGCCGATGTAGGACAAATGACGAATTCCTTCTCTCAAATGAACATGTCAGCGCAGGTAAATGGTCAAACCTCTATTTCGTACGAAAATCCGGGAAACTAACCGCTTGATTGTTCTAGATGGGCGGTCCCACGGCGCTCAATCTGTTGCAAGGTCCTCCGACCATTGAGCAACTAGACAACCCGGTGCCGGCCCCTTGGATTTCCCCTCAGTCGTCTGTTTCACAACACGCGGAATCAAACGCAGACGTGAAATACAAACGATGCACTATGAATGCAATTCCGCAAACTATGACACTCTTGAACAAATGCAAAATTCCACTCGGGCTATTGGTGACGCCATATAGACACTTGCTGGACGGGGAGGTGAGTGGCGCCTTTGACATGTCGTGCCGTCTTCTCTTTCAGCCATTAACAGGTAATTTTGAAGGAACCCGTCCCTCTGATCAACCCGGTACAAATTGTGAGGTGCCGGAGATGTCGATCGTACATCAATCCATGGGTGCAGTTTGTGGACCAGGGAAGTCGGTGGAAGTGTAATCTGTGCTTCCTGACGAACGAAGGTGAATCTGGAATCATGTGCTTGTCATACATGCCTTATGGCATTAACATTTTTCAATCAATAGTGCCAAGCTTCTTCGACTGGGATCCTGACACTAGGGAGCATGTGGACCGGATGGCCCGGCCAGAGTTGACCCATGCGACTGTCGAGTATGTCGCGCCGCAGGAATACATGGTGAGCTTCTTTGCATATCTAAGAAGTGACACTGTGTCGGTTGCTGATACCCTCATCCCGAAAGGTTCGACCGCCTCAACCAGTGGTCATGCTTTTCATCATTGACGTCTCTCATGCCGCCGTCCAATCTGGTAACGTCTCGCGCCATCCACCTGTTGATCAACGGGATGATCGCTGACAATTAGGTTCACAACATAGGCATGGTTGCTACGGCTGCTAGGACGATTCTGGATACACTAGACGCTATTCCAAACACTGACGCTCGTACGAAAGTAGGATTCATTACAGTGGATAGTGCCCTACACTTTTACAACCTCAGCGTAAGCAGACACTGTCGGGAAGGAGGGGCAAAGTTTGGAGAATACTTATCATGAAAGATTCTGTAGCCGAATGTCTCTGAGCCGCAAATGCTAGTGGTATCAGATTTAGACGAAGTCTTCCTTCCGATGCCTTACGATCTGCTGGTCTCCTTGACGGAGTCGCGGGCACTCATCGAAGCGTTGCTGCAACGGGTATCAGACATGTTCAAGAACACTCAGAATGTGGGCAGTGTTCTGGGGCGAGCGATCCAGGCGGCGCACAAAATGATCGTAAGAAGCGTCACGGGGGTTTTGTTGATCACTTGGGCTTCGGCTGACTTGAGATCAATTATCAGAGCCCAATTGGAGGGAAGATCATCGTTCTGCAGGCGACATTGCCAAATCAGAACGAGGGAGCACTGAAGCCTAGAGAAGACCCTAAACTTCTGGGAACGCCGAAGGTCGGTATAGGATTGAGATTAGGCGGAAGTGAGACGCGGAACTGACACTTTTGTTATTTTTAGGAGGTCAGTCTTCTCCAGCCGCAACAACCGTTCTACAAGAACATGGCCGTCGCTTGCTCTCCAAGTCAAGTGAGCATAGATGTGTTCCTCTTCAGCTCACAGTACGCTGACGTGGCCACCCTCAGTAAGTGGCCAATCTATCCTCACATGGCGTATCGGAGACATGGCGTATCGGAAAGGCTAACTGCAACAACCCAGGTGGATGTGCAAAGTTCACTGGAGGATCCGTGTACTTCTACCCCGGATTCAACGCCTCACGGTCAGAAGACGCCATGAAATTCGCACATGAATTCTCGCACTTCCTGTCTCGCCCCATTGGCCTGGAGGCGGTTATGCGTGTCAGGGCATCAAAGGGCATTAGGATGACGGCTTTCCATGGAAACTTCTTCCTGCGCTCGACCGATCTCCTCTCCCTCCCCAATGTCAGCCCCGACAATTCGTACGCTGTCGAAATGACGCTGACGGAAAACTTGTCGACATCGCTTGCGTGCTTCCAAACTGCTCTCTTGCACACAAGCAGCACAGGTGGGTTTATTTGCTTTCATTTAGCATTATTCGAGCTTGCGACTGTTTTAAGCAATACTCACCGTGTCCATTTTACAGGCGAGCGCCGAATCCGCGTCATCACCCTGGCTGTACCTGTAACCAACAACCTGGCGGACGTGTTCTCCGCAACAGATCAGTTCGCCGTTGCGTCACTTCTGGCCAAAAAGGGTGAGTGTCTCAGGAGCTGCAAGCTTTGTAATGGCATCGCTAACCATGCTGCATTGCTGATTCATGACATCAGGTGTGGAGCGCGCCTTGACGTCGAAAATCGAGGATGCCCGGGAAGCCTTGATGTATAAGCTGGACGACATTATGGGATCGTACAAGTCTGCCTTCACGACTTCGGGCCAAGCTGTCCAATTGCTTGTCCCTGAGAACCTGAAACTCTTGCCTTTGATGGTTCTGGGGCTTCTGAAGAACGTAAGGGCATCATCATTCTGTGTCTCTATACGATGAACCGAAAAGGTATTCTGACATTCGCCTTTAGACGGCGTTCCGCGCAACGAGCACGGTCTCGAGCGATCTGCGCTCCTATTTGATGGCAATGCTTTACGTCTTGCCTCCGGAGATGTGTCTTGTACAGATTCATCCCCGCTTCTGGCCCTTGCATGCCTTAGAGCCTCAGGTATGACACGAATGCGAGGTGCCCTACTCGCGGGTTCGAATTTCTGATCTGACCTCAATGCGCGATGGTTACTCAGGTCGGTCTTCCGGGCGGTGACGGAAAGATTGTGTTCCCACCGTTACTCAACCTCAGCGCTGAGAAGCTCGAGCGCCATGGACTGTATCTTTTGGAGAATGGTCTCGAGATGTTCTTGTGGGTCAGCCGCGGCACTGACCCCCAGCTGATCCAAAAGCTGTTCGACAAACCATCGTACGACGCCGTGGGTGTCGGAAAGGTAAGCATCAACTGTCTGGACGGCAAAGGCTGTCTCAAGCATAACCCTGATCCCGCAACTAAATGATGGGCTCATCTACGTAAAATAGACGACTTTGCCCATTTTGCAAAACGACTTCAGCACCAAGATCAACAACATCATTGGCAAGGTCCGGGAAGTACGACTGCAGATGATGACCACCTACCCACATCTGTACGTGGTCAAGGAAGACGGCGATCCCTACTTCCGCATGCAGTTCCTGTCGCAGCTCATCGAAGACCGCATCGATGCTAGTTACTCATATCCGCAATTCCTCAACGTGTTACGGGAGGGACTGGCGAAAGTCAGCTCCGCATAATCCGTTCCTCCCCCGTTGAGCTACATCCCTTCACAACCTCCTTCTCAAAACTCTCTCTGCAACCCCAATGAGCGAAAACCCCATCTATCATTTCTGATATTACGACGCCTTTCTTATTAATCTTCATTCATGTCCGTACACATCAGCTGGGTACTGCTGGGATTCATTATTGAACATAACCCTTTGCAGGCGCTCCTCCAAGATTGCCCGGCGCTCCATTGCGATGACGCTTTGCGAATCCTTCAGTGTGAGCTGCATTTGATAGGTCCTTGTCAGACATCATCCTCGAAAACGGAACAAGCCATGGCATGATCTCACTCACCGGTGGTATTGGCCACCAAGCACGGGCACCTGGGCCTTTCCCTTCTGGTCCCACAAGCGCCGGCAGATCCCTCAACGTCCCGCACTTTGGCATATCCAGCGCCCACTCGCCTTCGTAGGCCTGCCTCTTCCGTCTATAGATAAACTTGCCCGGTCCTTCCTTCAAATCATTGAAATACGTCCCCTCATACCGATCTCCATTTGCCAACAACAGCACCCCCTGCCCATGCCTCTGCCCCTGATGCCACTCGCCTTCATATACGCTCTTGTCGGAGGCATAGGTCATCCGGCCCCACCCCTGCCGCACGTCGCCTTCCCACATGCCATCGTACGCGCTTCCGTCGTCGTAGAAACAGGTGCCGCGACCGTGGCGCACGTCGTAGAGCCACTCGCCGGCGTAGACTTTGCGGAGTTGGGCGTCGGGTGTGGGTCTTCGGTGTTTGCCAGAGGCAGGTGGGCTTTTGCCTTTTAGAGATTGGAGGGATGGCAGGAGTGGGAGGTCGGGCGAGCGGCGCTGGTCGGGCATGGCGGTATTCATTGAGGTGGATGAGGACGGACCGACGGGGATGGAATAGGTGCCATAACCAGACCGCTGGTCATCGGACCATTCGCCTTGATAGACGGCCCCGCTGACTGTGTAGAAGTATGTCCCGTTTCCTACAACGATTCGAAAAGTTGCATTCCATCAGGATCTTGAAGGGCTGACACATCTGACGGCCCGCAACTCCACAACTCAAAACCAACCATCTTTTTTCCCAGACTTCCAGTCGCCTATATAACGGTCGCCGTTGTTCATGTAAAACGTAGCACGCGGCCCGTTGCGCAGGGATGCCATCTCCTTCTCCTTCCATTTTGGGACGTTCACGATATCTGCGTGCCGCTTGATGGCGAGCGTCCGCCGTGTGGGGATCGGTGATGAGGAGCTCATGCTCATAGTTCTGCCAACTTTAGAGAGGAACTTCGGATGGGAGGATTTCCGATTCAGACTCGAAAGGTATCTCAAGAAGTGCAGATTTATTGCAGGCGTGATAAAGCTTTACCGGGTTTAAGGTTGTTGGGCTCCATTTGACAGGGTCCAGGCACGATTGACCGCTCACGTCACGGAGTATTCCTACAGTACCTTCCTCTTTCACTATACGCTGATCGCGAACACCTATATCAAGATTACCCGACTAAAACAATCTCTCCCTTGACGTCCTCGTCATCCAGCACATCTTAGTTTACATTCAATTGTCTCAATGTGCTCCTATTTACGTTCTCAATCAATCAACCATGATATTATGAAAGAATCGTAACCCCTCTATCGTATCATCCCGACATATAACCCCATGACTTTCAGCCATCTGGAAATGTTGAACTTTAGCTTTCCCGGCAGGGAGGACGGAGAGATGCAGCCGCAAAGGACGTACCGAAAGCTGTTCCGCTGCCAGCACAACAGACACATGCTCCAATGTGGCAAGGTCCTGGGCCTGAAGTCCGTCTTTAGCGGCACGGACATGTGCATGAACGCGGGCTATGACTTCCTCGTCCCGATGATTGCTAGACTGCACTACCAAGAGACCACTGTCAAACTTTCTGACACGGTACGGAAGTCGTAATTCCTCGAATGTATTGCAGCATGTGCGCAGATCATTTGGTGATATTAGAGCTGTTCGGATGTGAATTGTTGTTGCGGATTTCATAGGAACGAGAGGGTCAACTCCAACCCACCTGTTCCCCTGGCGCGGTTGAAGAGACAGTAGAGGTCCGTCAGGGCTATCATGCCACCATGCTTTGCTAGCACTTTCTCCAAGAAATCCGCTAACTGCCGCGTTAGTTGCTTCGTATATAGGTTTCCGGTTGATTTTCTGAAGATGGGGTCAATATCCGTTGCAGCGTCCCATGGCGGGAGACGCAGACTGAGGTTTGGTGCACGTACTTGGTCACCGGGCTGGATATCCCTAAGTCTATCAGGTATGAACGGAAAGCCACCATTTCCGAGGACTCATCGCCTGATGGGGTGCTCGTCTGCGCAAGTTTTGTGCTGATGTCCTCAGCCAAGCGCACCTGAAAGAAACCTTGGTAAGATCCCATCCGGCCGTTTAGCAGTGCAGTGGCATTCATACCATGTCCGCTGCCTTGGCCATCAATGCATCCAGGTCAGTGAAGGCTTCTCCAAGCGTATCCCCCGTCCGCTGGTTACTTTGCTCAACAGATCGAATAATGCTCGCTGTTTCATTGGCTATAATCAGCACCGGGGAGCTTGGCGTATAAAGACACGTTGAAGTACCCACTGATTCCGCCAAGACCCGGTGATGGCTGTAAAGGAGCACTGCGCAGAGGTTTTTCTTCTGGTACATCCCGCTGAAATCGAAGACGTGATCAGACCCAGACTTCATATGCAAACCTCAAACTGCACGTCGAAACCGTACCTCCCACGCCTTCTCGACCAGCGAAGCTTTCAGAGCCTTGAGGAATTCTGACATGCCTCCGTTGCGGAACGACAGCTTTATGGAGGCGATGGATGGACTTGCAGGCTCAGGGTTCGGCACACTGTCGTTCTGCCAGCCAGCAATGAGTTGATCCGCAAGCCGAGAACGGATGTCCCGTTATAGAGAAAAGCAAATGTGATGCGGGCCATACCCTATCAGCAGGTAAAGGTGCTTGGCACATCTCGCAGTATGGTAGGGCGGCATGATTAAGGAAGGTGCAAGCGGGGCATCGTTTCTGGCTCCGCACGGGGGAATCTGAGCGGCCATCTGCGCTGGCAGAGGCATCAATGCTTTCGTTCGGCGGGACAGTCCTCTGGACTCCACAGAGCTCGCATTTCACAGGCTCCCGCGTGTTCTCTTGGGCGCAAATCTCGCATGTCCACGGCCGGAAGGATGAACCGTCCCTCCCTCCATCTAAAGTAGCCCTCGCCTCGGCAGTTGCGGTTAGGCGCGCGGAGCCACTGCCAGGTCTTCCAGCGAGAGTCAATGTGATTTTCGGAGACGAAGCTTTCCATATTCCAGCCTGCGCAAGGAAAAGAACGCCAACACAGCAGACATACTTTAGATACTGCGAGAAGAAGACGTAAAGGCACGGGATGTTAGAACGAACCGCAGAGTCTACATCCTGGACTATGGACAAGGGTAGCTGCAGCCCCGTATCACGAGCATCGTCCACCCATAGCAGTCTGTGTGTTGTGACGAAAGCTACCCCACTATCGTGTTCCTGCAGGCGCACTTTCCTGTTTTGTTCTGTTAGGCCGTCCCGAGCTGTCATTCAGGAACCCAGGTACAGTGTGATTTATCTAACCCTTCATATAAGCCCACCTCCTTCTGCAGTACGGAGATCGTCTCCCGCGGCAGTAATGTTGGACGGTGAGCAGCGGTGAGCTGGAGCTCCGCAAAGTTTTGCATGCCCAAAGTCGCTGACCAACTTCAGCAGCTGAGAATAAGCTGAGCTGTCTGACGCTGCTCACTTTGCTTGATTGTTACGCAGGGTTTCCGAAGGTGTCCAGCGACGCCGGCCTACTCCATTCAATTGAGAGTTCCTTCTGAGCATTTGAGCACTTCGAACTTCGACGCGTCTCCTATGGATTTGAAGCGTGGCTTCGTCCGTCATTCCCATTTTACCACCCAATGTTGAAGCACTGACGGAGGGGACAGCGGCGAGGCGGCACGCACAGACGCTGGAGTCGAGTGTCCTACACTGCTACGTCAGCAGGTCGGCCATCGCTTCAGTCTCGGACTTGTTATCGCTCTTGTGAATTGTAGAGCACGAGAGGTAGTCGTACAGTACATATCGCAGCTACAATGGTGAGCCCGGACGGCGGGAGCATCAAAGCTATAGACAAGGGTTCCGTCCATCGGATTTGCTCAGGGCAGGTCGTACTTGACTTAGCAACTGCGGTCAAGGAATTAGTGGAGAATAGTGCCGATGCTGGTGCAACGTCAATAGAAATCAGATTGAAAGAGCATGGTGCCGATGCTGTGGAAGTCGTAGGTAGGACCTCGCTGTGTATGTTCCCTCATAACACAACTCACGAAATCTCCACAGACAACGGGCGAGGGATTCCTCCGGACGACTACGCCGCGCTTGGTAGGAAGCGTGCCCTATCCTGCCCCGGTCTCAAAAGCACCGAGTCTCATGCTTTCTCCTGTAGCACTCAAGCATTGGACATCCAAGATTAGAGACTTTGAGGACATTAACAGCGTCAGCTCTTTTGGCTTTCGTGGAGAAGCCCTAAGCTCCCTATGTGCCTTTGCGAAAGTCGTGGTAACAACGTGTACGGAGGAGCAAGGACACGTAGGGGTCAAACTTGAATACGACTCCAGGGGCAGGCTGGTGTCCACCGTCCCGGCTCCAAGATCTCGTGGTATTGCCGTCTACATCCCGGTGGTTCTCGATGGGACGATGTTGCTGAATCCTTCTGATAGGCACAACCGTGACGCTATCCGATCTGTTCCACAACCTGCCAGTCCGCTTGCATGAGTTCAAACGCAATCTGAAGAAAGAATTCGCAAAGTGCGTCGGGATTGTTCAAGCCTACGCACTCATTTCTACAGGAGTCCGAATTTCCCTCACTAATCAGTTCGGAAAGGGGTACGATTCATGGCATCATTACATTACCTGAGCATGACATTGACGTACTGTAATAGTGAACGGACTCGAGTGATTGCAACTCATGGAAATCAGTCCTTAACGGACAACGTCTCGAACATTTTCGGGTCGAAGCTCAATGCTCAATTGGTGCCACTAGATTTGACTCTGCAACAGTCGGAGGCTATAGGTAGAATGTAGGAGAACAATTTCGAACCTGCTTCGCAGTGATTCAAATCGCTGATGTCTGCACTTTGAACAGAATCAAAGTACAAGGTCTTATCTCGCGGTAAGGCGGTGAAATCTCGAGAACCGTTAGGTGCTGACCGAAACTGATGCGCGATGAAAGGCCATCTCCGCAGTGCGCTAGAAACAGTGGCGACAGACAATTTATTTTCGTCAATGGACGTCCGTGTGATATTCCAAAGGTAAGCTCCTTTGGCTATGCGTATAATTGTGCGGATCCAAGTCCGTTGACGATCTTGCAGCTCACCAAGGCAATGAACGAGGTATACATGTCGTATGTGACACATAAGTATCCAATGGCGATTGTCAACTTTACCATTGCTGCCGGTATGACATGGAGCTTGGGAGAAGGCGATTGGCAAAGCTTAGCCAAAGGATATCCTGACCCTCGAATACTACACGCCAGGCGGGTACGATGTGAACGTAACACCGGACAAGAGGACGATCATGTTGGAAGGTGAAAAAGCAATAGCGGAAGCGCTTAAGGTATCGTTCAGGGTCAAGGGATGAATCCAAACCTCCGTTCATTCGCTGAGATCGCCTACTTTCTTAGGAGGACCTCAGAACCTTTTTCGAGTCCCATCAGGGAGCATTCCAGACCCAGACTCCATCCAAGATGATATTCGTCGGAAGTCAAACTCTTATCTCAGCAGTGCCATCAGTAGCAACGCCACACAGAACATCAGTACCTTCCGAAATGGACATTCTTTCGAACCTTGCGGACGAGATAATCACGGCAGAATCACCCGTTTTGGGTAAAACGAAACACGTCACCCGCTCAATAGTGGTGAAGCACCCATTGGCGCAAGAGTTGCGGGCGGAAGAGTCACGGAAGCGTGCGCGGGAGATCTCGCCTGGGCGAACATCGCCATCTCGACCCGATGTCCTGAGCATCTCCCCGCATGCTTTGAGGGGTCTACCCCAAGATGATGCAACCGCGGGATCGCCCACTGAGCAAGCGTTGGATTCTTCGGAATTGCCAAGTCCTTCGGTTTCGCAAAGGCCGAATGCAGCGTCACCACTCAAACGAAGTACATCGGGTCTGTCCCGATATCTGAACGACATCACGCAAGATGTTCAGGTGGCTATCAACCTTCCACAGATTTTAAAATCAGCAAGCCTCTACCAGCGGCGCCGACAAAACGGCGTATCCATGTGCGACCGGTATGTAGAGACTGTGCCCGTTGGGGTTGATGAGCAGACAGCTGTTCAGGAGCTGAACAGGAGGATTCGGAAAGAGGATTTCCGGAAAATGGAGGTTTTGGGACAGTTTAATCTGGGCTTCATCATCGTCCGATTGGGCAATGATCTGTTTATAGTCGATCAGCATGCTAGGTGAGGCATCTGTTGTCGTCGGCTGACTCGACCAAAGGCTAATGGGGACGAAACTATATACAGTGACGAAAAGTTCAATTATGAGAACCTGCGGAGGACGATGAAGATTGACTCTCAGAAGCTGTTCAGGTACATAAAGGCTGAAGCTTGGAATGATCATAAACGGTGCTGACGTTGTTCGGTAGTCCATTCGTGCTCGACCTTACCGCTCAACAAGAATTGATCGCGGCAGAACATGAAGATGTGTTGAGGTAAGGGGCTCCGGGTGGAACTCTCCGACGCCAACATATCTTACTTACATTATGCGATCCAGGAACAACGGCTTTCACGTCGCATTTGATGTGGAGGCACCACCTTCCCAACGCGTAAAGCTCCTCGCACTCCCTCAAAGCAAGGGTGTATCTTTCACCGTTAAAGGTAAAGAAACAGTCTAGGCTGGAACCCGTGAATCAGCCAACCTGAAACCGGAAACTCGCAGATCTTGAAGAGCTTATTCACCGGCTGGGGGATGGAGCCGATGAGGACGTCAAGTGCTCAAGGGTCAACACCTTGATGGCCTCGAAGGCGTGTCGAACGGCTGTGATGATAGGGACAGCCTTGGACGCGGGACAAATGAAGAAGGTTAGTTTTTCGAGGTTCCCGCATTTCTTGATTTAGTAAGTGGTTCGCTGTGTTTAGTGCATCGCTTTTGCCTTAGATCGTCCTTCAGATGGGTGAGATGGAGCAGCCTTGGGTGAGTATGGATTATTGTTCAACGCGGCTGCTCTAGCAAATATTCATATTTGATTTCGTTGCAGAACTGCCCACACGGAAGGCCGACGATGCGGCATCTGGCGGACTTAAGAGCCATTGGTGAGGAATACTCCCAGGCACAAGTCTGAAAAGCTTAACGAGCGTAGAGCGGGATTACCAGAGCTGGTGGCGTACCGTACCGGGAGCAAATGATTGCGCTTGGCAATTGGCATACTCAGATTAGAGTCTTCTATCATTCTCTTACAACTTTTTTTTGGTTGCAACTGCACGTTTCGATTCAATGCCATTTCAGCATCTCGTACCACGCACGGGGCGCAAAATGGGGGGGGGGGGGGGGGGGGATACAAGCAGCACTTTTCATTTTTTCGGCAAGCTCCCTGTACCATCGACAAGGACACACCACAGACTCTCGTATGTGCACCTGTAGACGCCACCTTCCTATACATATGGCCGGGTGTCTACGATGTACAGTGCTTCGAGAAAGTGGGGTGACGGCAATACAGCTCATGTTTGCCAAGCGCACAACTTTTTTTGGCCTTCAATCTCTTGCATCTCCATGCGGCGCCCGAAATTGATCAGATCTATGAAGTATGAAATTTTGTCCGTGGTTGGCCGTGCATCAGGCTGGTTTGTGTCCGTGGCTGCACCGGTATTGTTTTAGAAAAATTTTGACAGCGCGTATGATTTGGGTTGATGCTCATTACGATGTTCATTAATGACTGGAAAGCTTCGCCGTACAACGGAAAATGAAAAACGAAAGAACGCCCATGTTGAGGGGCTAGTTCATAGTAGGGGCAGGGCTTCACTGCAGCTGGTACCGGCGTACCGCAGAAGCCCGGTTCCCAAAACCGGGTGCCGAACGTATTAAATTTGATTTAGAAACTGTTTCCCATTAAGATTTGAAAAAAAAAAAAAGGAGAAAACTCGTAGAAAAGGGGTTTGGGCTCACCGCGTCATATGCCCGAGGTGTGCACAGGGCAGGCGTATGCGCTTTGCGTTGCGTACTGGATACGAAGTCCGAGCGAACTTCGGAGGATGTTGGAAGATAAAGTATTCGCAAGGACTTCCAAGAGGACTCTTTCCGCTTGAGAGAACAAGCACTTGAAATCGACTCTTTTTTGGACGGGAACTGCACAAAATGTCCTCCGCAAGATGGCCTTCAATATCAGTCTCTCCTGGTGTCCCAACGCCAACAACAACGACGAGTGGCCCTTCCTGGCGAAATTGGTACGTGACGATTCATCCTGACGATGGATACCGGCCGATAGTCATACCACAAGGGACACCGGTTTCATGGAGCAACATTTGTGAGCAGGTATGGTCTGGGTATCAACCATATTTTGGCCAATACGCGATGGACCAAACATATCCTAGATTGCAGGAGCGCACAATATTCCGATAACCACGGCTTCAGTCGGAATAACCTACGTGGGGCCAAACGGCGACGTTTGCCTGATAAACGATCAGGAAACATTGAATGGGTTCATGAGAACCGATGCAGAAGAAGGCTACTCAAATTTCAGACTCCTATTACCCGCCAGAAATGCGTATCGTGAAGTGGACCTGGCGCCTTCTGCTCCCACTGCTTCCAACGCCGGTTTCAACTCGTCGCACATTCAGCCACCCCTCAACGGCGAACCTACGCGTCGCATATACCCTCCGATGGCGACGAGTCCGGAACAAGATTTGACGGAAGCCCTTAGCGGCCTGGTCCCGGTGGCGGTCGCTTCAGAACAGGGTCTCCGCGGGGACGCATTCAGCATGCTTTACGATCAAAATTACGGTGCACCGGCGTACGACATGCGATATTATAACGGCAGCAGTGAGCCCCCTATCCCGGCCGAAAGAATGCTCTCTAGATCCGCAGAGCACTGGTCGTTCGCCCCTCCACCACCAATACCCACTTTCGGCAACCCACTGCAGTACGATACCCGCTATATACCTTCACACCCCGTACCAGGTGAACTGCCGATGCCTGATGCAGTCCCAAGCCATTTCCCTTTACAACCGCATTGGACTCGCCCGGATTACAGCATTCCCACACCTTCTATGATATCCACGATACCTTTTCAAGCGGTTCCACCACCAGCCGATATACCAAACATGTCTCGGAGTCGGCCGCCAAAAGACCCACGCCGAATGAGATCACCGATTGATGATATACCACTGGGATTCCACTGCAACCAGGCGGGATGCGGACGCAGCTTCAAGACGAAACATTCTCTCAAAGCACATATGATATGCCATAGGTAAGCTACATTCTCTTTTCGCATGGATGCGTTGCAAACCTCGGAAACATAGAACGAACTGGAACTAATTGCCCTTTGCAGCCCTTCGAGAGAGTTCCGATGCACAGCTTGCCCAATGGAGTTTCGCCGCAAATACGATTGCCAGAGACACATGCGGCAGCAGCATTCGATCGATTGTTAGATACGTAATTTATATACCCTTACATTTGTATTTCATATAAATGTGCAACATACGCCTAAGCTGTGGTGTACGCGTTGCGCCGCTACGCGTCGCCTTTAATGTCGCGCAAGCATGAGTCGGCAATGATGCCCAAGATGCACAGGGCGGCGGTGCTAGGCGTTGGGAGACATGAGAGAGGGGATACACGCAGAGACGCAGGGAGCATCTTGCTGCTTCCATTTCGACCGATCTCTTCCGAGGGGCTAGATGTCCAATTATACGATTGAGGGATCCGCAGCACAGTCGAAATTCCTCTGCTTTCATTTACCATGAGTGTGGATTCGCGAATTCCCAAGTCCTAGGAACGTCTGGATCCGGTGTCAAAAAATGTCAAATGCACCTTGTGACCACAAATGCCATATGGTGTCCATCCTCCTCTTGCGGAGGACCTCCATGAGTTGAGGATCATACATACGCATGATTCATAGATGGTCCAGCAGAGTCATTGCTGTCGAATACAATCTGTCGCGCTGAGGGTGCCTCGTATCGCTCAGGTGCTTGCACACCTTCCTTCATCAAGTTACCGGCTTTTCCTTGGAGTCTATCCTCCTCATTCCTAATATTGAGAAACTTGAAGAGCATTGATACCCTTCCCTGGTGAGAGGCGGTGTCCATTCAAGCGGCTGCACGCCGAGTAGTTCGACCGATGTGAAATTAAGACGTTCATCAGGCGGAGAGCTTCACGACAGACTGGCTGACATCCCACTATCCGATGGCTTGGAGGGCCATGCTGTTTGTTTAGACGCGTTGGCTACTTCATACCACCGTTCTTATCTTTGCCGAGCAGAATCTCCCATCAGAGGCACCTCCATGCACCACAAATATGGTTCTTATAGATGAGGAACGAGCTTCGAGACGTTAAAAATCGAGCTACCACAAGGTTCACTGGACACCGCCGCAGTGCAAAAAAGAGGCGAGAGAGGGAGAAAGAGAATGGGAGACAAAGATGGGACGGCAGTATGACAAGCAACAGTTCTGTATATTTGTGTGGGAGGGTAGTGTAGATTTTCATAACGTTCGACAGATATCAGTCGGGCGTTTACGAGTAGGGTAGCGATTTGCCGGGTATGTTCTAGATTTTCACAACGATTCGGAATGCGTGCCTCCTGCCCAGCTCCAACTATTCAGAACGTTCACCCAGGCCTCCTTATCATCCATGGAACGAAGCACATGGTCGCAAAGGGTACCGCAGAGGGCGGCGCAAGCGGGGTATATAGGGCTCCATCCAAAATCAAAAAGCCGACCATGGCTCCCTAGAGCGTTTCAAAACAGCGCTCATGTACGCAGCAGTTGCATCAAGCTTGGCGGCCTCATCCGCGTCTTCCTCGCCCACCTCGGTGTACCTATTCAGCAGTGCCGTGGCTTCTTGAAAGCTCCCTTCGCCCGAATCCCACGCCCGGCGGAATGCTGCCCCAGGGGGTGGTGGCGGTAAGGCGCTTAACGAAGATGAAAAGTGCGACGACGACAGAGGTAGTGACGATGACGTGGTTTGGAACTGCAGCGGCAAGGAGGAGGAGTAACTGCCCAGCCCTGCCGAAACATCCGCTGAGTTTCGGTGGGATAGACGCGCAGGACGGTATGTGTCCATGCCGAGGAAAGATGACGATGAGGGTATGTTGGATTGAGCGAATAGCGAAGATGGCGTCTGCTCTGTCGACGTTGCTTGCGTCGCAAAGCTCGAGAAATGATCATGGTACGTTTGCAAGTGTGCCGGCATTTGAGTCTGACTCGCAATTGAGGACGGCCGGGACAGCAGGTCGTCGAAGTAAGTCGGAGTCGATAATGGTTCTTGTGGAATCAGCGAGGCTATGCCGCCGATCGAGAACGGCAGTAATGTGGATCCAGAGAGTTCGGTCACACCAGTGGCGATTGACTCAGCGCTGGTGTTGGCAGACAGAGCGTCAATCGGTGGCGTGCGCTTCACGGATAGAGTCTCCTTTGGAGAACCAGACGTGCTGCGTGATGCAATCTCCAGAAATGCACCGGTTTCGGGGCTCTCAACGCCTGGAAGAACAAACGCCGATGGAAGCTTCGAGTCCGACTGTTGTTCATCAAGGACCGAGCCGCAAATATTCGCCAGCATATGCATCCTGCTCCAGTCTGATGTTCTCTCCGTCCCGGCAGATAACGGTGGGGTCGATTGTGCTCCCGTTAAATCATAGATCGTCCCTGGCAGAGACGACGGTGTAAATGAGGACGTTCTTGCATTTGTTCGCTGCAACTGTTGTAGTGATGGATAGGCTGGAAGCGGCGTCGACATGGAGATCCCACTCGTCGGGACCGACCGATGGACATGTTCAAACTCGGCAGCCATCGCCAACTGAGGGGAGTGGTGGACTCGGTACGCATGCGACGGGAGAGTAGATTTGATCATTGCAGTGGCTAAGATGGTCTTCCCGCTCTTTGCTGGGTGATGTTGAGTATGAGGGGCATCGCAAACACTGCTTTGCCCTTGTTCGCTCGCAGAATCGTTGAACATATCTGAATCGCTGCGCACATCCGATGCTGGAAGAGTGATGGAGGGAACAGAATCATTAGTGACTGATTGACTGTCGTTGGAGGAATAGCTTTGCGCAGATCGGAACTTACTTGATGATGGACGCTTGTACGTCCCTCTCTTTATTCCTACACGTGGGCAACAGAACCTAAGATCAGCAAACGGACCACCACGCATGTGACAAACCACCGCCCACAGAAGCATAAAAAAGCATCGGAAACTCTTGCGACACATACGAAATTCACCTTTGGTTCGCTCCTTCCGCTCGGAATCCTTACAGCTGCCATCCAAGTTAAATTTGACGCATCGCGAGCACGGACGAGCCTCATCGCATTTTTTGCATGCTCGTTGGCAGTTCACTAAGGGGAACGTCAAAGATTGGTGAGAACGAAAGAAGGAGGAAACAACTCGACGACCGCTTCTTATAATCGCGTCTGAAGGGGCAATCTTGCCCAAGATGGAGGACATCCGTCTGACCTCCCTTGCAATCTTACTAACCACATGCGTTTTTCACTTGTGCGCGCTTCGGTCTCGATGAAGAAGATGAAGCAGGGGAAGGACCGGAGAGGGAAGAAGAAAGGGGAAACGGCGAAACGTCCGAGTGCGCCCGTCTTATCATTGGAGCTCGCATGTTGGAGTTGTCGTTGCGGAAATTGAGGAGTTATGCCGAGCCGGGATTTTCTGACCGCTGCGACTTCTAGCTCGTTGTTTCCAGTGTGCTAGGTCTTCCGGGTGCTGGCAGAAGGTGAAGGATGGGACAGGATGTGAAATGTCAGCACACGGCTTTCCCGTGCTGTTATGGTGATGACGCGACACTAATGGTGATGTGCATCCTGCAGCGCCGATCCAGCTCCTCAGTCAGAATAGTTGGTGCTTGCAGGGTTGTGACAGGTCGCTGCGGTGTTTGTCGGCAGCGGAATTGCACTTTTCCACCGTAAGGTTGACGATGAGAGTAACACCTCGACAAACCCACAATGGAGATGCCCAACTGCGGTGCTTCGAAGTTGACCCGTCTCTTTCCTCCGTTCTCACTCTCACTCTCACAAACACAATCCCTCTCCTTCCTCCTTTTTGCCGCTTGCCCCTGCTGTCCCTGTGTCTGTTGCTGCTGCTGCTGCTGCTGCTGCTGCTGCTGCGACGATATGTGTTGCGGTCGTCCATCCCAATCACTGCTCTTTTTCCTCCCATCCCTTCTCGCGCGCGCGTCAAAGCTGTGTCACGACTAATTCCCTGGGGCCCAAAACCCTCCTTCTCCCACCAGCATCCCCATTCTGCAACTTGCCGACTCCACTCACTCATAACACTCACCTCGGAACGATATATCAGGTCTCCACTCCTGAGGCCGGGCCTGCTGTCCGCCGGTTGTCCAAACGACTCGTCCGCTCCTTGCCGCATGCAATCGCGACTCACGCACTCACGCCTGCGCGTCCACAGTCCGGCGACGAGCAGGGGGACTCTCAACGTTGCACTCCCTAAGCGACCAAACGGTGAAGAGCAGAACGTTAATCGGGAGCGAACCCGGCGAAAAAGTGTTTTCCGCTCAACCTCGTCTCTCCAGCTCATTTCGTATGTTTTTCGCTACGAAAGGGACAAACCAACCTTCCACAGATATCACCACGTCCTTTCTTCCCTACTGCTTGTCCTCTTGTGGTAGATGTAATGCGATGATGATCCTAATGAGCGCGCAGATTTGGATTTTGGAATGAGTGTCGCAATCGCTTGGGGAGTGGGCCTCTTCCTCAAGAGGTGACGAGGATCAGAGTGTCAAAATGTGGTTTCACGAGCGTCCTATTGAAGTGGCAGCGAATTGAGTGATGAGCATGCTGGTCGTTCTGCTTCCTCCGAGAGCAGCCCGTTCCGCTCTTCATCGGAGGGTGGCTGCGGCTTCACCCTCACCCTTGATCGTCTTCCCTTTTGTGCTCACTTTGTTCGCAGCACACAAATTGCGTTCCCAGATGTTTTCCAGGTGACACACATGCAAATGAATGTGAGGTGTGTGTACACACGGACTGGTGAACCCGCCTTCAAGTTTCCGATCTTCAGCCTCAAGATGTCAGCGATCAAGAATAACCGCTGCGGCCGTTCTTCTGTAATCCCCTTGCTTCTAAGATGACCGGAATACTTGCGAAGATTCGAAACTACCACCACACCACATGCACCGAGTTCCACATGTTCCTCGCTTCGCTGCATATTCAGATAGTAGGCGGGTTTTGGGGTCAGAGGGGAAGATGCGGTAAGCAGCAATCTGGCCCAGGCTGGCCAAAAGACGATGGTGCATTTGGAACTCAAGACATTCTGTTGTTGTTGCCCGCGCTAAAACGGCAAAAGGACAAACTTAAAAATTGTGAGGCACTGTAGATCTGGACCTGTGGATGTCCACCATTCTTGCCAACCCACTACGATGCAATGCCTGCAGCACCTGGAAGCACTAGAGCTAGAGGTGACCAGACTCGCAGCTTGCAGAGGTTGCGTTCGGATCTGGATCTGGACATGGAATTTGGAAGGTGGCTTCCGGGGGAGCACGAGAACGCGTCCCTCGTCGCGTTTACAGCATCTTATTCTCACCCAAAGAGCTTTGATCTTGAGGCTCGCAATGCCTCGAACCGTCTCTTGCTTTGCAGAGTTGCTTCGTAAAACGTAGATAGGAGGCCGGATGAGCCCAACAATAAATGCCTAAGAGGAAACTGTGCAACGAACATTGCTCGAAAAAACCAAAATAAAAGCTATCCGCAGTCACGTGGGTCTATTAAGTGAGGCTTGACCTTGGATGCGGCCCCTTGGCATTTAGATTTTGGGGACACCAGGCCTAATGTGTCAGCAACTTCATGGGAACCAAAATGATGAGAAAACTGGAGAGGCCCCATCATGTGTTTTTCGCGATCGCCGACTCGGAGCCAAGCGGGGGACGCTGCCCCGTGGCGGTGCTCCCTCGCCGCAATGCGACACGTCAGGACATGGTGGCATTTTGAATCACTTGCCCCGGCGCTTCTCCGCAGTTGCAGAAGAGAGTCGATTCCTTGGCTCGCAATCTGGCTGTGCGTCCCGATTCTTCCTCACTTCCTGTTGATAAAAAGCACGCTCTCACTCGTCGACGATATTCCTCAGACCGCACGCACAAATAGCATCTCCAACAGTCTTGGTCAGCTTCCGTCTTTCAATATAAAGAAAAGTGAAACAGCCACCCGCCCTCAACTCGGAAGACAGTTCGGCTTTCGAAATGGACTTCAACACAAACACATCGTACGGGGTGAACACGTCGACCCAGGGACCACCCTACCAGCCGGTCCCGGCTCCCGCACAGCCGATCCATGACCAACACAATGACGATAAGTCGAAGCCATGGTCTCAAGACGCTTACGCCAACGCCGCCCTCCCTCCGTACGGTCAGCCTCCCTACCCTCAACAACAACAGCAACAGACATACGCGTACCCACCAGCGCCTGGCGGGCCACAGGTTGTGTACTTACCCGCACCGTACGCCGGTGGTGGTCTTGCTCGAGGCCCACCTTCCACCGTAATCTTTGTTGTTCTCGGTGTTATCGGGGCATGGTTTTTCGGTCCCTTCGCTTTCCTTCTCTACTGCTGCATCAGGGAGGTTCGATCCCGCCAAGCGATGCTCAAGGGACTTACCGCAGGCTTGCTGCTGCAAGGCTTGATTGCCCTCCTCGGCGCCTTCACGTGGTACAACTCTTGTGTGGCTGCAAGGACCGACCCCATCAACAACGACAGATTCAATAACGATCCCACATTTGGCGGTGACGGTTTCGGTTTCTACTCGCGCTCGGGCATCAACTGTGAGAGCTTCAGGCTCGCTCTATTCATCTATTCTGGGATCTCTTTGGCTGTCTCGGCGCTCTGCGCTTTGATTATTGTGCGTGGCAGGAAGGCGGCGGCGGCGGCAGCCACAACTACCCCCGTGATGGCGTAAAGTCTTTAAAGAATGGGAAGAGTCTGAATTGTATGAATCTCGGAGATGTAGTTTTGGCCGTGATCCATCCTGTATATACGTACAGTCCGTGATGTGAATATGATTTTCTTGCAGTATACAGTATCATGTCCTTTATCTCGCAATAGGCTCCATGTCCACTCTCTCCTGTTATGCCCATGACATTTTTGGACTTGCTGACTACAGTATGTAACCTATTGACGATGTGAAGTTTGTGTGTGTGCAATGAATGGCCTTGGCACCAGGGACGTCAAAGCGATGACCAACTTCCGTGCGCCGTTGCGTGATGGGAACGCATAAGACGCATATACTGTACAGTACAAGGCTTGGCTCACCAACCCCAGTTCCCACACAAACAGAAATTTGGAACCTTTCTCCCAAACCCTCATTGATAGATCATGGGAAAGTCGCTCTTCCCGCAGAGGCCAGCCGCCACCACCGTCCACGGCGGTCTTGGCGACGCAAGTTACGAGTCGCTTCCAAACTACACAGCTTCCGCCTCCGGGAGTGGGAATGTTGAGAACGAGGAGAACGACCCGCTTTTCGGGAACTCCAGTGCTGACTCCAAATTCAATAATGCTCCCATTTACCAGGTGCGTTGGGGTTTGCGAGGAGTTGTGGGAATTTACTGGCAGGGTTGGGCAGAGTGGTGGTTCATGGAAGAACGGTGTTCTATTGGCGAGTAGAGAAGGACTTGAGGCTGTGGACGGTGCTGGTATTGGCTTCTATAGCAGTGGCAAGGGGTCGATGCGGATGCATATGCGAATGGCAGCAGATCGGGGATATAGCTTGTTACAGGCACGACCAAAGTACCTGGATGAACGTAGATGGAACTCACTCTTGTTACGCCCTACGCAGGACAAATGGGCAACAGTTGCCTTCTTCGCACACCTAGTGGTCTTGGCGTTTCTGACGGTCGCTGGCTGGAAAGTCAATCTGCCCGATGTGCCCGCAGACGGGTCTGATCCGCGCACTCCCGGCGATGGCAATGCTCTCGAGACGGCCGATCCTTCCGAACCCCAAGTTCCAATTGGGGACTTCCCTGCTCTCTCCCAATTCGCCATGTCATTTTTCGGAGTGATCTTGGCAGGCTTCCTGTTGACTGTTTCATACTTTTTCCTCATGGAAAGGTGCGTTGATGGGATGTCTGCCATTTGTTCGCCCCTATTCCCAGTTTGATACTGAAATTGATCCCCGTTCTCTCGCTCAAGGTATCCTCGCCAGTTGATCCACTCATCCTTCATCTTCAACACCGTGACTGCTGCCATGTTGGGGATCTTCTACCTAGCCTCCGGCGCCTTTTTCCCCGCCCTTTTCGCGCTCATCTACAGCGCCATCCACATCTTTATGTACTTCGCCTACCGCACTCGAATGGAGTTTGCTCGTGTGATTTTGACCGCCGTTACCACGGTCACAAAGTCGTATCCGGGCACCCTCGCGGTGGGAGTCGCTGGTACCGTCGTCCAGACGATCTGGATGGCGGTTTGGACCTTTGCGGCCATTGGCGGCTACAGGCTCACAAAGACGAACGACAGCGATGCCGTTAAGGTAAGGCGTTGTCACTCAATTGCTCGTCTGGGTCGGCTTCAAGCTTGGTCCGATTACTGATCGAACCGCAAATCACAATTCATTCTCATAGTACATCGTGTCGACGTACATAATATTCTCCATGTACTGGACGAGTCAAGTTATCAAGAATGTGGTCCATGTGACAGTCTCTGGATGTAAGTCTCACCACCGTTTGACCCCAATAATTTGGAAGCATTCCCACTTACGCGTATCACGCAGTGTTTGCTACGTACTATTTCACCGGCATCTCCACTGCCGATGGGTCCGTCGTGGTCCCGGTTGCAAACCCGACGCTCAAGAGCGCCAAAAGAGCCGTCACCACTTCTTTTGGGCCAATCGCCTTCGGTAGTCTCATTATCGCTTTGATCCAAACTTTGAGGCATGTCGCGAACCAAATTCGACGCAACGCACAAGAAGACAACAACAGGTAAGAGCACGAAGTCCGACGGATCGCGCTGGTACGGGTATACAACGAACTGACATATCTCATTTTCCAGCGCTCTCGCGTTGGTTGCTACCTGTGCCGATTGTCTTTTATCTATGATCGAGGGTGTCATCGCCTTCATCAACGTGTACGCCTTCACCCAAGTTGCCATCTACGGCAAATCCTACCTGGAGGCCGGAAGAGACACATGGGCCCTCCTGCAGTCACGCGGCGTTGATCTCATCATTAACGACGATCTGACATCTGGGGTATTGACCCTGGGAGGTGTGTTGATCGCTTTCCTTGCGGGTACTGTCGGGTACATCATCGGCTGGTTGCAGTACTCCGAGCCGGCTGTGGTCTGGGTGTTGGCCGGGTTGGGCTTCGTTGCTGGGATCATCCAGTTCTGGGTCCTGTCTGAGACCATCCGTAGTGGTGTCGCGACAACCTTCGTGTGCCTGTAAGTCTCCCGTCTACATTTTCGGTCTTATATGGGGAGATTTGGCATGCTAACCTTTCGTCTAATCGCACGCCATTCAGTGCCGAAGACCCTCTTGCGCTCCGTCGTACGAAGCCCGAGCTCTATAACAAGTTCTCCGAAGTGTACCCGCGATCCGTCCAGGATCCTGCTTTCGAAGTGTAAAGCAAAGTGCCATTGTAGCGTTTATGCACCGTAATGGGGTATTTTCCCAGGTGCTGCCTTTTTTCATCGAGATTTATTTCACCAACATCTGCAAAGTTTGTAAACATCTTATACCCTAGCAAGCGGCTCCCTTCTTGGTCCGACGACATAGTTTTATGTAGTTCGATGTGGTTTTTCGTATGGCTATCGACTTTAAACGAAAATGTGAGCATATTATCACGAATACGAACTTGACACCTTTGTTGGTGGACTGACGGCAAGAATTGACAGTATGCTGCAGAAATGCGAAACACTCCACACATCTTTCGATCGAAATGCGGCGGCGGCAGCTGCCCAAAATGTGTGTGGAGTGAGATGGGACGCAGACAAATTGCATCGGGATTCGACTTCCTCTCAAGAGCTTGCCCATATTCAATATCGCAAAGAAACGGACGTACAAAGTACAGCAATCATCTCATATCGCTTCCAAATGCATGCCACCATCCTCGTGCTAGCCGCTATTTCCATCCTCATTCATCCGAGGACGACAACAGCGGCCCCCATACCCTTGACACCAGATGTCATCAGCGGCACGTTTCCTGATAGCCTCACCCACCCGTTGATGCAGCTGAGTCACCGAATGACGGGCGTTGCGGATGTTTTGAGTATGCTCCCGCAGCTGGATGGGAGCGGGATAAAGATTGGTGTGGCTGATACTGGTCCGTAGGTTTTTTCTTGTGTAGGTTTTGGCGCTATGTTGGGGTGATAACTGAACTGTGCCTCGTTCTGGTATGTGATTCAGGCATCGATGCAACCCACCCTGCTCTGGCTGGTAAGATCGCCGCGGCTGCGGATCTCACGGCCGCGGTCGGGGCGCCTGGCGGACCTGTCGCTCTTGAAGACGCGACTACGGTTGTGGATTGGTAAGTGATATCTCCTTGAACTGAACCGTCTGTGGGAACATGAAATGTCTGATTCATTGTGGTGATCTCTATTGCTAGTACGGGTCACGGGACGCACGTAGGTACGACTGCATGCAAAACCTTTTGCTCAACAGTCGGACCAGTGGTACTGATGTTCCCTGTTCGCGAATCTCAATGTGCACCTGTGTTCCGACTACGCACCTCCAGCGGGTATCATCGCAGGCACGGACGCTCGCGTAGCCGGTGTGGCCCCCAACGCCAGTCTCACGGCTTACAAGGTATGTTGGTGGAGCCAACGGCGACATAACACTGCCTTAGTTCACATCCGGAGCCCCTGACAGATCTTTGGCTGTACCGGCGGCACCACAGAAGCACGTGTGATTAGCTCCCTCACGCAGGCGACGGCGGATGGGATGGATGTGGTGAACCTGAGTCTGGGAATCCCCGGGGGATGGCCGGACTCGCCCGCTGCGATGGCAGCCCAGACGGCGGTGGGCGAAGGATTGTGGGTTGTTGCTGCGCAAGGTATATTCTCTCTCGAGTCGGAAGTGCTTGGGGCGGAATTCGACAGCGCGCCTGCTCAAAATGCACGGTTCTTTGATTCTTGACTTAGGAAATGATGGACCTTTGGGCTTGTTTGCTACACCAGCACCTGGAGTTTCTCCTGCTGCTTTGTCCGTCGGCGCTGTTGAGAATCCGTGAGTTGTAGCTGGTGCCGAGCGCTTCTAACCAGTCATGTGAGCCATGTGGACTCATGCCTCTGGATAACCTTTTCCACAACAAGCTACTTCCTCGGCGGTTTCTTGACCCTGAGCGCGAACACCACCCGGAACATCACCTACGCTGGCACCACGTCTCCTCTCACATTGCCCGCAACCTCGCCTCTCATCTCTCTCGCATCTGACTCCTGCACCGCCGTCGATCCCGGCGGCCAAAACTTCACGCAAGCCATCGTCCTCCTCCAGCGCGGCGGGTGCAGCTTCAACACCAAAGCCACCAACCTCAAAGCTGTAGGCGCCGTGGCAATGGTCGTGTATGATAATACGGATGGACTCTATCGTTTTGCGCTTGACAAACCGGCAACGGATCTGGTCATTGCGGCCGTTACGAAGGATGATGGTTTGTGGATGAAGGAGATTGTGGAGGCTACAGCCACTGCACCGAGTGTGGTTTGGGATGGCGGGCTAAGGGTTATGGATAATCCAGATGGAGGGACGGTCGCTCAGTATTCCAGTGTAAGTTTCCTTGCGTCTACGCACGAGTCTGGAACGCATATTTACGATTAATGATTGGCCCCCGGCTTACCCTTCGGGTAATCAGTGGGGCCCCGCACCATCTTTGCAGTTGAAGCCAGACATTGTGGCGCCGGGGTCGGTCGTTTACTCTACTTTCCCGGTCGCCAACGGTTCATACTATGCAGTGAGTTCATCTTCACCTCTTTCACATCACCTCCCCATAACGCACTGCCGGCGATGAGATTTAAACCTGACAAACTTCAGCTTTCAGGAACGTCGATGGCCAGCCCTTACACTTCGGCTTCTTTGGCTCTCCTTCGGCAGCATCTTACTGTTCCGCCAGGCACAGCGCCATCATTCGCAGATGCGACGAACCGGCTGCTTTCCACAGCAATGCCCGTTCGCCATCGCGCCATTGCTAATCGCATCGCTTCAGCAGCACTTCAAGGCTGTGGGCTGATCAACATGAAAGCGGCCATCAACACCGTCGTCCAATTATCGCCTGCGAAAATGGCCGTGGGCCAGGTAGCCGCAGACACGCCGCTCAACGTGGTCATGACGCTTACACACACGGGCGCCGCACGAGACCAGGATGCGCAATTTGACCTGAGCCATTCACCTGCAACAACAATCGACCTGGCCGATCCGAGCGTCGTCCCGCCGATCGAGACTGATGCCTACGCTGCCGCAGTGACATTCGACGGGACGACCGTTGCCATCCCCGTTGGACAGACGATCAACATTACAGCGACGATACATCCTCCGGCCACAGATCCTTCAGGAAAGAACTATCTCATCAGCGGTGCCCTCATTGCGACGCCTAGTGGAGCCTTCGCGCAATCGACTGCAGCTGCGACGTTGCACGCGACATACATGGCATTAGTGGGATCTTACACTGCACTCCCCATTCTCCCGGCCAACGGCACCTACCCGATCGTACATACACCGCCATCTGGCCAAGCGGCGGGTATAGCGGAGGTAGTTCTCGCGATCCAACTCCCTCTTCGAAGCGTCACTGTTCATCTCCTGACCGCGGCAACGACAACGACTGATAGAGCTGTGGTGGGAGGAGCCGTTGTGGGAACCGTCGGACAGAGCCTCTACATAGGTCCCTCTCGCCCGACCACTTCCTTCATTTTCACCGGACAAATGTTACCTGCGGACACTCCCGCCGATGTTGCATTTGGAGTGTGGGATGGCGGGGAAGTTTCAGCAGGCCCCGTTGCGTATGGGGCTGTTCCTACCGGTGACTACGTGCTGAGAATCACTTTCGGAAGAGACGTTCCTACTGGTGCGGCGGCAGTTACTGAGGAATGGACGAGTGCATCATTTGCGGTGTAGCTCCATAGAGAACTACGGATAGCTTATCGGCGTATTGTGTATAGTACTGTATAGTCCTCGGGGCTTTCTTTGTTCAACGGCTTGCTCTATTTTCCATGCCCTTTCCAGCACGCTGAACAGCTAGAGCGCTGATTCCTCAAACTCAGGCACGAGAGAAGGGTCCGATCGAGAACGGATGTCGAAATCGGAAAGGCTCGCGTGATGTCATCGCTGTTGACGGTCTTTTGACGGGAAGCTTTTTCCTCGCTCCACAAGCGGAAAAAACCTACCTTGAAACTCACTGATAAAGAGCCCTCTCCCGGCCCTCGCCCACCAGTCGAAGCTTCAACAGAACTGCATACATACACACATCGACTCCCAACAACCGAGCTCAAAAACGAACGCCGAGATGTCAGACGTCAGCGGAAACGAGATCGAGAAAGGTACCCACGTCGCGTGGAACTGGGGCAACGCCCATGCCCAAGGTCATGTCAAAGAAATATCAGAGGAGAAGCTGGAAAAGACCATCAAAGGTATGCGTCTAAATGCACTTGGCTTGCGTTCTTGCGATGTGCACCAACACGAAATGACGCTTTTCTCTCAACCGGCCAGGTAAACACATCACCCGAAATGGCACCGAGGACAATCCTGCACTCTTCATCGAAAACGACAAGAAAGGAGGCAATCCAGTCGTCAAAAAGGCCAGCGAGGTCCATGTAATCGATGGCGAGGACGTCCCAAGCAACGAAAAGGTCGAAACTCGCAGGCAACAGGAATCGTAGGCAGCCACCTTTGTCTGGAGCGGCTCACTCACATTAGCCAGAGGGTTTTTACCGATCCGCATTATTGTGTACATAAATTTCATCTGGAAATACCCCTACGTAGTTTTGGGGATTTCGAAAGAATATATCAACCGGGTCATCGGCGCTTCATCAGAACTCAGTCAGCCCACCACTATCAATGAAGCACTCCGTAACGCTCAGTCGAACTCAGGGCAAGTAAGAATCGTTTATATTCCTGCAGGAAAAGAAAGCCACTAGGTCTTTCGCTTATGGAAGGTCATGATCTATTGAACCAGGAACTATGGAACCATGGAAAGGCGACGTCGTGCCAAAGAATTGTTGTGGTTGCGAGTAGAATGGGATATAATGTATATATTCATTTGTGCAACCAAAAGCTAGCATTCAACAAGCACGGATGGCCGAGTTGGTCTAAGGCGTTGGTCTCAAGTTCCAATCTCGTAAGAGGCGCGAGTTCGAATCTCGCTTCGTGCACAATCTTTTTTGTACTGTTCAGATGGAATTAATCTTGGAAATGGCATTTATCCATTTCCTCTTTTCCACTCTCCAAATACTGGAGATATGTCCTTTCCTTTGGGAATTGGGAACTTCGGTGATAAATGAATCGGGGTTTTGATATGCTACAAAGATTGACAGGAATGATAGTATAGGGTACACTAGTCAAAAGTAGATTTACAAGCAAGGATGAATGTGGAAACGTGTCTTCAACACGAACTCCTCACGATGAGTTTTCTGGCCCGCCAAACAAAGTCGGCGGAGACGCAGACAGAGGGCCCGTCCCAACTGTGGCCCGAAGCGGCGGGGAAGTCCCTGCTGTCGCCATCGAAGCGTCGTTCGTCGATGGCGGCACGCTGGACATCGGGTGATTCGACATGGATTGTTGGTAAGGGTGCTCCTGTTTTGGCATCCCCACACCACCATCCCCTTCGCACGCCGGCGTATCCCCGAGACCGCTCAGGTCACTCCACCAGTTTCCTGATGTGTCGAAGAATGGATTCAGCAACTCGGAAAAGATCGAATCGGCGTAGTATGACCCTGGTGGTGGTTGTCCCGGGAAGGCCGCCTGAGAGGGATTTGGCTGGAGCTGTGGCGGTGGTGGACCACCCGCGCCGCTCGGTATCGACGGGACGGATCTAGCAGCCACGTTGCTGGCTGCGGTGTAGGTGGTGTTGAAGGTTGGTGGAGGGATCCCTTGTTCCTGCTGTGGAACGGGCATAGTGGGGTGTTGTGATGGTTGTTGATATGCTGGGTATGCGGCGGCTTGTGACGAGTTTTGCTGCTGTTGCGGATGAGTCGCGTACGCCGTCGGGTATGAAAAGCCTCCTTGTGGGTAGAACATGGCGGGTGCGCTAACGAACTGTGGAGCCTGCAAGGTCTCCATTTGCTGTTGTGGGACAATGCGGACTCCATAGTCAGCAAAGACGGGCGCTTGAGGTCCGTTCGGATTGTGCCCTATATAGGGTGCGACTGGAGGCGGATACGCGTAGTTGGCTTGTGGTTGTGCGTTTTGACCTTCCGCGATACCTTGGGCTGGCTTGGGATACGCGGCAGCGTTCAGCGGACCACCATCTGGTGGTTTCGCTTGTGGCCCTTTCAGGGATTCTGCAATCAACTGCCCGTAATATACCGCAAACTGCGAGGTGTCCTTCAATCGGTCGAAAGCCGTAAGACTGCTCTTGAGCTCCGCATTGACATCATTGACATCGATGTCGGCTTGCTCTCTCTTCTCGTTCGTTTTCGCCCGTTTCCGCTGGTGATGTCCCGGTTTGGCATCCTTTCCATCCGCTTTCTGTGCGGCCATCTTCTGTTCTACCAGCATATCGAGGAAGGTCGTGGAAGCCGTCAAGCCGCAATACACCACGAAAGGCAAGACAAATACGTAATCGGCAGCGGTCTGAGTCGTGGACGATGGTGAAGCCTCGGGGTCTTCGACGGGTGGTGAGGCCAGCGGCAGGGCTTCAAGAATTTGTCGGATAGCAACGGCACTACTCGCGCACACGCCTCCGAAGCCGCCAGTTGCAATCCGATGCAGGAGAATAGTGGCAGTGTGATACATGGCATGAAGATGGTGATGGAACGACCATGTGCCAACTTCGCGACTGGGTTCCCCTTGCAGATCGACGGGAAGTTCATCGTGCCAATGCGCAAGTTGCTCTTCTATATCCCGCACCAGCTGATCCTTCGATGAACGACTCCTCCGGCGCCGTCCAGTGGTGGGCCTGTTGACGTGATTGGCGATTTGGCCCAAGATCGTACTAAGCGTGACGTGCCGTATCATTCTCGCAACGTCTCCAGTTTCCTCTTGGCGAGGCAAGGGGGTATCGCAATCTGCAAGTAGAACTATGAGAACCAGCAGCCTGCAACATGCTTGAACAAGCGGACTGTACCTTCATCGTTGATGGCGAAGGGTCGTCCTTGATGGACACCGGTGTATCGATCCAAAATGTACAAGCAGAACCACGTCGCTCGCATTTGCTCTTTCATAGGTGCGTCAAGACCGGGATGATTCAGCTTGTCCAAATTCCGATGCATTCCTAATTCGACTGCTTGCCGATGCGCAATGCCTGGAACCCGAATTCACAGTCAGCATTATGTCCTGTGGAGGTGAAGAGCATCGTGTACATACCAATGTATTGATAACTGGCAGCGTTCGTATTGGTGCCTGCACCAACCAACGCCAGCAATAACAGTGCCTGCACGTTATTGATGTGGGGCCAATCAAACTGTTTTGCCAGCAAAGATCGAGCACGCTCGAAGAATGCGCGGTGCAGCTCTGCTGAGCTCGTGATTCCCCAGGCAGTCAAAGAACGGGTTTGTTGCGTGACCAGAGCACACATGCTGTTGAGCAGTAAGCAAAAGTGCTGAGAGAGGAGAGATTTTAGCACTTGCTTGGAAATATCTCTGCAAAACTCACGAGTGCTTTGCCATACCTCAGTTTGCTGTTCTTTTAGCTGCCTGGTGAAGGCCGCGCGATCGATCATCGGGAAGTAAGGGTGGATGTGGGTAAAGTACAAAGACACGAGGTGATGGACGAGGTCGGGCGAGCAAGGCGGTGAGTCCATGGACAGATTTGGATTCGCTGGGATGACATCAGAACGCAGGGCAATAGACATGACACCGTCGTTGAACCGGGGGCTTTGACGAAGTGCGGCCGTATTCGACGTGCTTGTACTTCCGTAGAATAGGACTGTGTCCGACACCACATCTTCAACGATGGTAATGTTTCCAGCATTATTGTTGATGCGATGAGCTATCATCTTCGGATCTTTCAAAGACACTGCATGCACCAGCACACCACTTTTCGGATCAGTGACGGTCACACCGGCTCTCCATGGCACCTGACAAAAAGTAGGAGCGTCCGTGTCTTCAATGAAGGAGCTGACTCTAGCGGTTCCAACTTTGCGGCCGACGGGCCGGTGAATAGCCAAAGCGATACCGTTAAACCCTCCTTCTGGATTATCTGATTCACCATCTTCCGAGTCTGAAACCTCCTCATCCTCATCGTGTTCATCCTCCGACTGTCCATCGCCTTGCCCTTCGTGCGCAAAGGCCCCAGACATGGCAGAAGATGCAGACATCGAGCGGGGGCGTAGTAGCGACTTGTCAGACAGATGCGCAGGAGCTCCTTGGATTAAGCCGCTTAGAAGCGACTCAACCGTCTTCAGCCTTTCTCCCAAGGTCGCATGGGTCCTAGGTTGCGGTGGAGTAGCACGTTTTGGAGGGCCGCGTTTTCTTGGCGGCACCTCGTAGGTGCATTCCAACCCAAAAGCTACACATCTCTCACAAGGGTTTTCTGTTGAGCATTTGACACGTTTCCGACGGCATACGTCGCATGCCCTGGTTCCCCTAGAGCGCTTAAGAGGGACCCGGGGAGGAGCACCCGGCTGTGGTTGAAACAGACCAGTGGGAATCACCCCGTTGAAATAGTGGGTATGTTGCTGTGGTGTTGGTAGTGGTGGTGCTTGCTGTTGTTGTTGTTGTTGTTGCTGCTGCTGCTGCTGCTGCTGCGTCTGGTGCAATGCCTCGCTCCGTTGTTGAGCTGGTCCTCGGGGAGCACCGTTGACAGATTCGTTCATGAGCACCGCTCCGGCGGGATAACCGACGACTGCTGGTACGGAATGTGCACCGAACGAGGAGGTAGTGGAGGAGTTGGTCATCGCTGCCTCTGTCGTCTCGTCAGCCAAACCACTTTCGTTCAGAAACACAAAGTGGAAGTAGTCGTTTATGTAATTTGGACAGGAACGGTAATGTCAAAGTGATCGCTCCAACCCTTATGAAACGGGAGTGAACCGTAAGCCGTACTGCCCGGAGCAGACAACCGGGTTGGAAGCTGTGGGGCTGTTTTTGAAAGGAGTGAAGTGGCGAGACTGTGTGGAGGGTTTGGCGGGCGGGCAGGTTGTGTCCTGGGTTGTGTCTCAGTTGCATACACGATTCGCAAACCAGGCGTTTTAGTGGCCGTTGCCCATCATAGATATGGTACTACGACCCATACAACACAGATTATTTGGGCGGCGGAGGAAAACTACATCAGAGAATAATCATTCCAAAACGCAACCTCTGAATCTGACGGGACATGAACGAGATTCGCTGCCAGATATCTCGTTACGATGCCCAAAGGACACATCATTGGCGGAACTCGAATTAGCGCAAGGAGGCTCCGCGAGAAGATCGTAAGGAGAGGAGTTGAAAATTCGGATCAACTTCTCATCAAGTGTTCAAAAAACGTTGCTGGGTTGTGTCCCGAAACCGGAAGAGCAAGAACGTGATCCGTATTTTAGCGGCCGCTGTAACACAAATACTGTCAAAAAGGCTGTTAGCCGCACCAATTCTCCGCCTGTTTCTGGCTGTCTTTGGGGGCTGCCAGTACTTAGGGTTAGGGTTAGGGTTAGGGTTAGGGTGCAGGAGTGGAGAGACGGTGATGTCCAGCTTTAGTGTTGGCACCCTTGAGAAAGCTTCGTGCATGTGGACAACGCGACAACGCAATCCCACGCAATCACACCCTTGCCCCTTGCCAGCCTTCCTACCGTTCGCCGAAGGAGCTAAAGAGCCCGAGGCAGGCCCGAGGTCCCTGAGGAACGTCCTCCATATACCATCTTCCGCGCAGGACCGGCATTACATAGCCCCGCTCTGCAACTGTGTGGTCTACATTCCACTTATGCCGCAAACGTACAGACCCAACCCTCGGTCAAAGCGACGGATCCTGGTTACCGTTCTGTATGGGTCCCAGAAGGTCGAGAACTTTGCCGTAGACCCGTCCTCTTCCCTCCCAAGTATAATAAAGTCGTTGTGGCTATCCCATTTTTCGCTGTCTGGAAACCCGACCAACTACTGCCTGCGAATCGTCGAAACAGAGGAACTAGTTACACAGGAGGTGTGTGGAGGAAGGCTATGCATCTTATGGTCAAGCGTTGGTGAAGCGCTACTATGGCTAACGACGTGCGGTCCTCTTGTAGAGATTAAAGTGGAAACTGACCGATGGAACGACACTGAAGCTCGTCCCTTCGCCGGCCCTGATGGCGGCGGAGATGGCTCGGGATCTTACACCGGAGGACGATCAGGCAGTCCTCAAACGCAGCATCTTTCTGCTGCAGAAATACCTGAAGGAAGACGAATTTGTCGACGAATTCGTTACTCTCGGTGGGCCAGAGAAGCTGCAAGACATCATAATCACATCAGAAGGGAATACATTAGCTTATGCGCTGACGTCGCTGCAAACGTTGATGGAACATGACCGCGGATGGGAATCATTCAGCCCACAATTCATAAGCACGGTAAAGCATTACGACGGGGTTCCAATGATACGTCTTGTGGACGCGTGACTGATCAATGTCAATGCGATAGCTAGTTGCGATAATAGTGAAGCAAAACCTGGTGAACATCTGTCGACCGGCCACCGCCATTATCATCAAGCTAGTTGCTGCCAATGCAAACAATAACTCCTCTGCCATACAAAGCTACGGATTTGATGGTATGGTCCTCCGAGTCCGTTCCACGTTTACGCAAATGGGGCACACCGTACCAAACCTTTTCCCTATCTAGTCGTCAATAACGCCATCTCCTCGCAAGCCTCTTTTCTGCCTACGCTGATTCAGCGTCTCTCGGCTACCGATTATCTGCTTCAATTGAACTCATTATCGTTATTGAACTCGCTATTCCGCCACGTTACCGATCGCGCTCGTGGGGACTTCGTGCAAATGCTCGATGCTCTGAAGACCAGGAGGGTCATTGTAAATCTGATGCACAGCAACCCAGCTGAAGAGCTGAAGGCGCAATTGATAGATTACCAGCGGCTTCTCGTCGCGGAAGGCCACCGGCGACGGAAGACACCGGTGGATTTTAGAAATCCTTCTCATGCGGAAAAACTGGCAGACATCTGGGAGTTATCACGCATAGCACCTGGGACTGCTCCGGATTGGAAGCGAATAGGATTTACGGTACGCACGGCAGGAACAGCTCGTGACGTCTGTGATAGTTCTATCAACTAATACGCAAGTTTTTTTTTAGAGCCTCTCCCCTCACAAAGATTTGAATCGCGTCGGTGTATTGGGCCTTGAAGTGATGCACTACTTTGTGCATTATGATACTGCCACCTACCAGAGCGTATGTAACTTGAACAGTCCGCCTCCCCCAGATGCAATTGTGTCTAACCGCAGTGGTTTAGTGGTTCGATGAACAACCCGGTCAGGAGCCAGAGCATGCATGCCCATTTGGGCGAGCGGCAATAGAGGTTTGCGAGATCATGGCGGATCATTGGGAGGTCAGCACTGGATGTAAGTATCCACGAAATACGGGTCAGGTCGGAGGACCCGGACAGTGTCCTTCCACCTACGCCAGAATACATCGTGTATACTCACCAGTCACAATCCGTATCTTCCATGTAGATTCCACTACGACCACGTATCAGCCGCTACTTCTCCTGTATCAGGATGTGTTTTGCATTCTGGCTCAATCCTTTTTGCGGATATGGCGGGAAATGGACCTGGAGTCCACTGACAACGATGTGCCACGCGTTTCAACCCTTGTTCGCTCACAATTCAAACACGCTGTGGAATCTGTTCAGCGCAATTCGAACGACGTGGTGGCAGCATTCCGCACATTAGTGCTGGATACCCCATATTCAGCCATCCGCGAACGGCAGCTCAAGAATCTGGAAGTGGAGGACCAGCTACTGTCGAAGCCTCCAGTGCGAAACCTCCGGGAACGTTTCTACAAGGAAAGCTACGAAACCGTGAAACGGCAAAGAATAGATCGGCTCAAGTATGGTGCTTGGTTTCCCGTTGTCAGGGAAAAGGGCCGGATAAAGGGGCTGTACAGATTCTATCGATTGGGAGCCAACCATAAATTCCTGCATTACGGAGAATTTGTGGAGGTACTGAAACGGCGTCCGGGAATAGAAGAATTGAGCGAACGCAGTAAGTTGCTAGAAGTATGATTTTGAGATGGTGACGGCTTTGAGATGATTGCTGATCACTCAATCTCGTGCTTCCAGTTGACATGTCTTTAGCAACCGGTCTTCTGACGGGTCTCTCCTCCCCCGTGTTCAGCAGCAAGAAGAATGCCGGGGAAACAGCTGCACTTTGCTTCTCGCTCAAATCCTCTTCCTCCTCGGATACAGCGTCTCCCACCATGGCGGACTTTATCTGCTCAACCCAAGTTCAGTATTCGGAATGGACGGACGGTTTCAACATGTTGCTCGACAAGAACATTGTGAACCGGGACACCGCTGACTACATAGCCGCGCTCACTGATGTCGCGGTCACCCTTGCTCTCCTGGATCTCACTGGCGAGAACATCGACGTCGTGGCGGCCGCCACGGAGACCGAGGCCGGCAGCGAGCTCGAATACCCGACAGGACCGTTCTACTACGACGACGGCGGCAGCCACGCGATGAGTTCGTCCATCGATTCCTTGGGCACGCAGTTGACTGACGGACGAGCCGAGTATCGATTCCGGCGACACAGTCTCGGCCGGCTGTACACTCACGAGGATGGGATATCGGAAGCGTCGGATGACAATGACGACGATGGGGAGACCTTCTCGGAAGCGGGCGGCTCGCAGTTTGAGACTGCGAGTGCGATGCAAGGAGATAGAATGGATTATGATGACGACGATGATGTAGATTATGATTTCGTAGCGCCGCCTATACTTACATAGAACGCATTACATACGTTGTTTTCCCCCTTTCCTGCTGAAACCACCCGGGTGTCACATGGCATGCCAACGATCCAGCGGTTGTACAAATATGTAGCCAATATCCCCGCATTGCACATTCCTTGGAACGAGAATAATTTAATTGTAGAAGTAGAAGGAACACTCATCGGGTGGGAAACGTTACAAGGTAGGTATTCAGAACATTCTCAAAAAGTTTTGAGGTAGGGCTCCCCAAAAAATGGAAGACGACAACAGGAACAAAAGAGCGACCTCTGAGTTTACAAGCTGACCAAGCACCAAAGCGCCCTCCGTTGACATGTTCAAGGATGATGCGCCAAAAAAGTTCAAGAAGAGACCACATACGGTCTCCATCTTTGAAAGGTCTCTATGCCCATATCTATGGGACAAAGGGTGAGAGAAAGCGAGAGAAAGAAAATGGGTTAGTGGTGAGGGAAATCAAAGTGGTCCATGAACGTTCCAGTGAACAGGTAACGGGGAACATACCTTCAACAAACTGTCCCAACTGCCGGTACACAACGCCATTCCGTCCGATGACACTCCCAAGCAAGAAACGCGGTTCTCGTGCGCCGCTAGCACACCAACCCTTTCGCCCTTGAGTGTGTCCCAGACATTGCAGTTGAAGTCATCGTAACCAGCAAAGAGTAAGCGTCCCGAGATGGAGAAGGCAACGGACGTGATTCCGCACAAGATGTTGTCGTGGGTGTATTGGTTGAGCTCACGGTCAGCTCGGAGGTCGAACAGACGGCAAGAGGCATCGTCGGAACCTGTACCGAACGCGTCGCCGTTGGGGAAGAATCTGAAGCCGGAAGTAATCGTAAGTTGCATGCATAGAGCGCATATGGAAGGAGTATCGGGCTTGACCACTTACTGCACCGCGTTGATGTCGGATTCGTGGCCGGTGAAGGTCTGCACGCAGCGACCTGTTCGAATATCCCAAACCTTAGCAGTGGCGTCGCAAGCACCCGACACGAAGATGTTCTTGTCGGGCGACAAGGACAAGGACATTACATCCCCGGTGTGGTCGGTGAACTCCAGTGTCTTCATGCCGGCGTCGATGTCCCACAGCATGCAGGACATGTCACCGGAACTAGTCAGAATTTGTCGATCGCTGATGAATCTGCAGCAGGAAAGGTAACCGGTGTGTGCACTCAGTTCACGAGCGACCTTGACAGAGCCTTCTTTCGTTTTCAGGTTGTAAATGGAGCAAATGTTATCGAGACCACCGCAGGCGACGTAATTGCCTGAAGGTGCGTAGGCACAAGTCATGACCCAAGATGATCGAAGGGGAATCGCATGTACTTTGTTCGTCGTGTAGGCATCCCAAACAATGAGCTTTCCGTCTTGAGACGCACTGACTAGATGTCGCTTATCTGACGCCCAGTGCATGGCATAGATCTTGGCCAAATGGCCTTTGAGCGTGCGGCGAACTTTCATCTGTATCCGTGGCAAAGCTTCCAACTCTGCCGCAACGGCTTTGACTGTGAAACAAGTATTCTCATTAGAGAGCGTTGATGATGTGCAATCAACGCGTACGATCTGACATACGAGTAGTATCAGCAAGGGCATCTTTCTTTTGCTTGATGCGCTCTTTCAAAGTTTCCGCTTCCTTCCTCGCAGCAGCGATGCGATCCGCCATGTCACTCATTTTCTCTACGCGAACGGCCGTCTCAATATAGGCAATTCGAGGATTATGTGTCAGAAGCGCGAGTTACCGTAGGTTTTGAAGGGAAAAGACGATTTTTCCTGCTAGTACGATGATGCCTAATCAATCAATCAAAGCATATTAACATCGGATCTCTCAAAAATCAGCGCGAAAGCCAACAAGAAAAGTCGGTCAGGGCAACGCCCGCCGGCATCCGGGAGCATCGGTTCCCACGCGCCTTCAACGAACCTTATACAGTCGCGTAAGGGTACCGCTGTCCGAAGACCGGTAGCTTCTCAATCTGTATCAAGTATTGCGAAGGGTTAGGTCAACGACGCTCCAGAAGGGGGTCTTGGACGGATGTGTGTGGCGTTACCGTCCGGTGAAATGTGTAGCGAATCGTTCACGATAGGGATGCTTCGACAAACCCTTCTACAAACTTTCTAGATGGCGGCAGATTGCGATAACATCAGGTAGCGGCTCACACGTACAATACTCCATGACCAGCCTGACGATGACCAGGATGGTACTTCCAATTCTGTTCCCCACCGAACAAGACGCGGCGCGGGCTTTGAACGGGCTTCACTCACCTAACCAGGCTCCGCACGGACAGACAAGATGAGAGACCCGACGAGAACGGGAGAGAAGGGAAAAGGTGTTGCGGGTGCTGCTGCTTGCTTGGGTTGCTCTACCGGCTGTTAGAGTGATATTGCGAGTTGCAATCGACCTTGCGTACGTTAGTGTGTGTGTGTTTGTTGTCAACTTCTCGGCCCTCGCAGTGCCCGCCAGTCGAGGCCGGTCAACCGAAAACGGAGAAAAAGGCACCCCCCTAATCAATTTTTGTTTAGAATCAGGGACCATCCGCGCGCGAATCGCCTAGAAGCCCAGAACCAAAGGCCGTCGCGCACTGCTTACACGTAAGCAGGTTAGCTAGTATGCATAGCCCGCAACTTATATCCCTTCACGTGGTATCAATAAATAGGGGATTATGAGCAACCTTAGTCTGATTTCGGTCGAGTCTCCACCTTAATATCCTTATTATAGGAGCCCACGAGCGTTTTTGCTACGACCGCGAATGAGGGGTGATAGAGAGTGTCTCGGAATGTCTCTTCTACTTGAGCACTCGAAAGTCGGGTCATTTTCGTGCAAGTTTACCGTTCGGAACCCCAATGTTCCGGTACCCCGCGTTCATGAAGGCTTCGGCATCCGATGAACCGACTAGGGGCTCCATCGGGTTCTCGTTTGGCGTTACCGAGCTCGAATACATGTTGTTATAGAACGGCCGACTCGGCATCGCGCCACTGTTATATCCGTAAGGTGCGTACATCCATCCTTGTGGCGCGTAGACCCCTGGCATCGCTTGCCCCATATTTGTGGGGTAGGTGCCACCGGGAGACATCGGTGCCATAACCGGAGAGGTTGGCATCATCTGCCCGTTGCCTCGGTAGTCGAATACGTATCTCATTTGCTGTTGCGGTGGACGGAAAGGTTTCATTGCCCGAAGGTCGCCCTGAACTGGTTGGCCGCCCGGTCCGGTCACATGGGCCGCCTGGAATCCTTTCGCCCCCTGTTCAAAAAGTTGCGCGAGTTAACGATTTCTGCTCGAGCTTTCGCGCTACAATCAGACGATGTCCGCAGACCTGCACTACATCGAACTCGACAATCTCCCCCTCGCCAAGGCTCCTGTTGTTTTCAACACGAAAGATGCGTCAGCGGCAATCGAAACATATGTTATCCGCCATGCACATAGATCTAGAGGCGGTACCTAAATCCCCCAGCATTCTTTATGGCGGTGTGATGAACAAATACTGATAACGACACATCAGTTGGAGGAGAAGGATAAACGGGTCGTCCATTGTTCCTGACAGCTTACCTTCCGGCTCTCCTCCCATTTCTGGTACAATGAAGCCATAACCTACATGTACATAGCAAGAAAATAAGGATTTCTATCTGAAACCGCGAGGTTTTCACTGGTGGCTAACCTTTCTGACTGTTAAAGAATTTCACGGTTCCTGTTTTCCGACCGGCGGCGTCTGCGAGACTGCCGTCGAAGGTGGCAGGAGGTTGATGGTCCCCTTCCTCTGGGGCGCCACCCATATGAAGCATCTTCTTAGACTGTGGTAGTTGGCTGTAGTACCTCCTTCTTTCGGAGGTGGTATAAGTTTGCTGGTTGACGCGCACTGGAGGCGCCCTTCACAAGTAGCGTATGCGTATACTCAGAATTGCGGGGAAGCCTGCCAAACGTAGGAAGCCTTTTCGAGATGCTGACCTCGTTTTCGGCCTGTGGTGGACGAACGATTTGAGTTTTGAGTCTGAGGCAGGTGGAGGAAACGGGTGGGTAAGGCCGGGGAGGAGAGAGCTGACAGCTCATGAATTTGAAAGCTGCGAAATCCCCGCGATACGGCCGAACTCCCTCCCATGTATACAATCTTGATCACGTCACTGCCCAGAAAATATGGACAAGCGGCATCTCGCGTTTGTGAAACCGTCGCTCCCACCGAGTACAAGCACAACCAACCGCCGCATCGTCTCCGCAGTCGGCAGACTCGGCACCGCTGAGGTTATATATTACTGCGGCAAATTCCGGGACAGCATCTCTTGAGAGGACCTCCAGATCCAGATCCAGGCACGTTATCCATCGGGTCGTGATGGGAGAGACCGTATGTACAAGACGGCATGCGTTTCCTGCATGTAATCTGCTCTCCACGTATTCCGCCAAAGAACGTGTTCACCACTACCTCCATAGTGCACAAGAGATGGATCCTGCAAGAATTCGTAACGTCGTCTCGTTGATCCTGCGGAGATGCATTATCCATGAAGCTGCACATGTCCATTTTATTCCCCATCACACGCAGGCGTCGGACCGGGAGATGTGAAACCGAGCGCGTGCCAAGATTGCTTTGAACGCGTCCTGATCGTGTGGATCCGGAGGGAAGAAGCGCACTTAAACTCTTATAAATGGGATTATCAGCCATTCGCTCACGTGCTCCATTTCGGCGCTGTCAAAATACTGTCAATCGGAGAGGCGAATGCCTACAGCCCGACTCGGTGATATGTACACAGGAGTATCACAATCCCGAAATGTTTAGGCCATTTATTCAAATGTCTACGTCTCCCTACGTGTAGGGTGCCGGATGAGTTCTCCTATAAGGTAGATACTTATGCCTAGCTTAATCGGTAGTTTCATGCTTATTCGTGTCGTGCAGTATCCAAATGTAGATGATTTTCTGGATGCTCCGCAATGATGAATTTATCACCTACCGTGAATCACTACAGATCTTCACGATATGCGAGCCACGCGAAGAGACAGACGCAAAACTATCCAGCTAGTAAGGATGATTTCGTTCCTGCGCCCCTTTGACATCCAAGCAACCAGAGTCTCGCCGCTTTTTCGGCAAAGCATCTTTGGCGCTTCCATGGCCGGATGAATGACGCCGCTTCGAAGGAGTACTCTTGCTGCTATCTGATGCACGCCACTCCGACGGCAAGCCTTCGGATTGGGCGAGTCCTCGCTCTGAGATTCCCGCCGTCATGAACGGAAGTCGGCGCTTTGGCAGGTCGAGAACTATGAAGAAGGATGGCGTCAATGTCAAGGAGTATGGTTAGACTCGATGTGTATCGGAATCTTACCGACTCGTGCAAGCCTACGGTTACTCTCGCATTGTGGGTCACAGTACCACCGACCATCGTCTGTTCCCAAAGGTGTTATGAGACATCCAAAACATTCCAGCTTTGCAATCACTCAAAACGTACCGCTGTTGCGTATAGCCCCGCTGTAGCAAGTCGGGTGAAAAGCCCTAGGGCAGCCATTGCATTGAATCAACGAAGAAGCGTGTGGCACATCCTTCTGAAAGCACGTGGCACAGAAATCTTGAAGAATCGGTCGAATACGATCTTTTGCTGATTCGCGGGTGAAGCGGCTGAGGTCCAGACGGCTTTGCTTATCTGCATAGCCGTATCCTTTATAGTCACATCCGTGCTTGCTAGTGAAACCGACACCGCAACTGTGAGAATCGCGGATCCTGGTCATTGGGCGGCCGATACTACAACATACTTGCAAAGAGTTCGCTTGCCCCAGGGCCCCGGGCGGAAGCTCGCGGTGGTCTGGCCGCCTTTGGTGACACCACAGTATCGGCACCAGTCCAAGCCGCTCTTGGTGAACTCTTCATACATTGTCGGTCGGATGGTCTCCTGGATGGTACATTGCCGTAGAGCTTCAGGAGGAGTCTGCATGCTCCAACGCGTGTCGTCTCCATCAGACAACTCGCCGTCACTGTCTTCGTCGTCAGACTGGCTGGCAGCATCCGAGAGATCCGAGTCTTGGTGTCTCGCCGATGTGGTGTCAGCACGCGATTGTTCGTCGTCCGCATCGCCGCACGTCGAGCACTCTCCGCAACTGCTGCTGTTGCTGCTAGTGCTGATGCTAGGGCTGCTATCTATTGACGTAAACTCGTCGAAGCTAAAATCACTGCGATGTGGCCCATGATATGAATCGATATGTGAGCAACTGCATGAACGGCGGATATGTCGCTTCACGGATTTGCGAACCTGTCATTGGAACTTGTTATGTCTCCTAGTAAATTTCCTTCCGGTGCTTCTTGGAGGTGTTGTTGGAGAGGGTTTAGAGTTACCAAGAGCGGCTTGTTAATGTCCAGCAGCTTGTCGTCAATCCAGTCGACTCCGTAATGGTAATTTGGAAGGTGAAGAGCGGCGGGTTTCCTGTACGTTGAGGACGAGGGAAATCGATATTGAATTTGGATCATGGCTATTCGACAGCGCTGCAAATGTGAAGAATTGGGTATCGGAAGGGGCCTGCAGCGAAAAGCGATGGAAGTGTTTGGGACAGCTAGCAGCAGGAAGGGAAAGAGCGACGCGAGAGTCTTAAAACATTTGAGAAGCCGGGCTGCAGAGGCTGCAGCACATGGAGCAGAGTGACGGCGAACAATGATATGGCTGTCGGCTATACCCGCCGTCATCTATACATTCCACTCAAACCAACCATCATGATTGTCCATTTGATCCGTCCACAAGGCTACCGTTGTGGCCCTTGTGGACTGACTTTGGAGATCAGTTCTCCCCGCCAGGTGGTCCGCTGCAGTGGGCAATTCCTTCGGCAACGTTTTTTTTTTTGGCGGACGGGCTTGCCCATATTAACGTTAAGGTAGAATCTCGATCGAATCAGTTCATATGATGGATATAGTGCACGCCGAATTTAGATCTGGCTGGTATGTCCGTCAAACTGGTGCGCGCACCCCTACGCTCAGCGCTGTCACTGTGGCACCGGCGCCGAGTCGGGGTCGAAGTCGAAACTGCGCTGTAAAAGCCACGTGTGCCGTCATTCCGGGCCTACCCCGACGAGCTGTGAGAACTTGTAAGCCCTAACGTGCCGTTTAGTTGGTATTACTCTCTATCTACGTATATACTGTATACTACTGTACAGTATAAGTAGGCCCGGTTTCTCTTGAGATAGTGCTCGTCGAAAATGCAATAGTCGAGCTGTGCATGGCTTTGACGCGTATCAAGCGAGGTAACGTCCACCATCTTCTGCTTCCACCGCTGCAGAAACGTGCCACCAGAATTCGGAACTCGCCGTTGGAATGAAGACAGCGACGCCTCTCCAAAGTCAGGCGACGTCTTGGAACTCCGAAACCAGCAACAGAAGGCCGCAAACTCTGCTTGGTTGACGTCAGGACCCCCCCGATCAACGACCCGTCGTCCTTCTTTGTAGCCCTGCACCAGCTTTCTGATACGCCTCGTGGTTGTCATATAACATAAGACATTGACTCAAGAAACTTCCCACGTTGCGCCGTGCGTCATTTCCAGCCAGAGAAGCGATGGTAAGCTCTCACATGCCCTTGATTACATACGTAGCGGTCTAAACGCGTTCCGCGTCCTCAGAGCAGATTAAGAAGTTCGAGTAATTCGATGGGGTCAAGACTCGAGGAGATCAATCGCGTGCTGGATTATCATACTGCCGCCAACGAAATGGGAAACGATTTTCAAGACGATAAATACAATGACTCAGGATTCGACGCTGAAAATGAAGAATTAGATGGTAATGATCAAGTCGAGGTGTACCAAAGTGGTGGAGAAGATGGGAACGCGGCGGCTCTGGCGAACATCAGCTCGGGATCTGGGGAAAAACATCAGGTGGACGGCGATCCCATCGAGACCTACTCCACTGGGGACGAATCCGATGCAGAAGGATCCTTATCCGAAAGGGAGTGGGTAGGTTCTTCGTTTGACCTTGACCGCCCAGGGATCAATGAGTATGTTCATCAGCTAAAGTAATGATTCTAGTCTGATACTTACGATGATGAAGATGCCGAACTTGGTCGTGCAACGGAGAAGAACGAAGGTGGGATGCCATCGTTCCTCTTGAGATAAGGCTTCCAATCACTGAATTTACATTGCTGTAGAGTTTGAACGCGAGCTCCAAGAGTATCATGATGCGTATCATAAGCCAGGAAGACGTGCGTATCAGCAAGACGTCGAACTGATACGGGCTGACATAGAAGTATACCAAACGACCATTGCTCGGGTAACAGCCCTCTACGTGTCTCACATCTGCTGTGATGACCTCTAAGCACTTTCCGCGCGTCATCCCATAGGTCAAGGCAGAGTGCGAAACGGCGAAATATGAAGCCGCCCTTCTACAAACACAATCCCAAGAGCAAGAGATGCGACACGAGGAGGCGCTGCGGCGCATAGAGGATCTTGTGTTGGAAAATGAGAAGCTACGAATGGAGAAGGATGTGCAGACGGAAAACCTGTTGAAAGACCTCACTCAAGCGGAAGAGAGGGAGGCCTTCTTCATGGAACGGCGGAAAGGGGATATGCGAGCTTTAGAGGAGAAGCATCGTGCCATGCAGACCGCCGCGCTGGCGAAGAAAGAAAAAGAGATCTTGAGCCTTGAAGAGGAGAACCAAAAGCTTCGTCAAGATCTGAGCGAGGAGACGGCCAAGTATCGCGCGGAGAAAGAAGCCGTAGAGGCAACTTCACGTAAGGACATCTTGGCAATGAAGCGCCTAGTGGAGACCCTATCAGAACAGCGGGCAGCGCAAGAAGCCGCTCTAGCAAACAAAGAGAAGGAGCTTCGGTCAATGGGAGAGGAGCTCCGAAAGCTCCATTCGCATGTCAACAACCTTCGCGAAAACATGGGGAGCGAAGATAATCTCGGGCAGCGCTTGGCAAATGAGATGACAGAGAAAGCGAATCTGGAGAAGAGGCTCCGCGACGGGGCTTTAGCGTGGAAGCAGTCACTAGGCGATCTCTCCCAGAAACGGGCGGCTCAAGCAGCAGTAATAGCAGAGAAAGATGAAGTCATTGAAGGCTTGGAAGCGGAGATAAAAGAGCTTCGTCAAACTCTGAGCAATGTCCGCGAAGCTCCGAAGGAAGAGGGCACTGGGCCACGGGCGACCAGCGGTAACGAGGGAACGGGTGAACGGGCGACGAGCGGCGAAGAGGGCACTGGGGCACGGGCGACGAGCGAGGAGGTGGCCATCTTGGAAAAGAAATATCGCGCCGAGGCTTTGGCCTGGAAACGGAAGTTGAACGCAGTCGCGGAGCAGCGAAAGGCGGAAGCGGCAGCACTGGCGATTAAAGAGGAGCGGCTCCGGGCCGCGAAAGCGAATCTGGAAAGGTTACGAGGACAGAGTATAGAGAATCAGACCGAGGTGTCGACGCAGACGAGCGGAGGAACAGGGGTAGTGAGACAGTCCGATGAATGGACGCAGACAGAGGCCATGCATATCGTCATCCCACTTCGTCGAATTCCAGCGCGGCCAACGACCTGCAAACGCGTGGGATGGAATTTTGCCCTTATGTCTTTCCTCGGCGCGGGTGTTGTACTGCTTTCCGAGTTGGCATATACCCACCACTACACAATTGTGCCGTCGTGACAATCAGCTGGCATTGGGTTACCCATGGAGTTCCATGCAATGCGGGAGCGATGTCGATCGTGCCTTGTGAAGCGTCGTCACGTGCTTCCAAACTCGCAACAATCGTACGAAGCGCGCCGCTGAGCTCACAAGGCCGTACTTAGTACGTCAGCGAGGACTGTCCGAACAGTAAGGCGGTGCAACAGCTCAACCGGTGCCTCTTTACACTCGCAATCCCTTCGCTTGCGCCCCGTGGTGAAATGGATCAGAGCGCACGTAATAGCGAGCCGTCACGAATCACGAGTAGAAGAGTGCACTTCGGATGGCGGTCAATGCCGCTCGGAAGCCATGTGGAACCAGAACACATTTGTGGGAATGCGCTCCTCGAAGGAACACATTGCATATGAATCTATTTCGCGGCGAAGACAGGCTTGTTCATCTGAAGCGATGCCTAGCAGTGCAGACAGCCCCGCCCTTGTCAGGGCGATAATCTGATACCCTCCGATATGTACATTCTTACACACACTGTACAGCTAATGCAAACAATCAAACGATTCCATGTTGCAGGCTACGTCCGTGTATCTTCATTCCTTCGGAGACCGCCTTGACGGAAAGCTCAGCGTATATGTAATCTATGTAAGCTACAAGTGACCACTGCGATCGTAGCAGCTGCTGTTGCTTTCATCAGAGTCCACGAGTTTCGGATAAGCCAAACGCCGGTATGTCGGGGCGGAAGTGGCGATGTCGAGCCAAGAAGAGAAAATCTTGTTGCTGTGTGCTGAGTACGTCGGCGGCATAGGTTAGTCTAGTCTTCGTCCATATCCATATCTTCGTCCATCTGGAAGGTAAAGCGGTGAATCGTAAGTGCTTGCCTAACTGCCTCTTAGCACTCGTTGAGACATACCTCCACCTCCATTTCGGCGCCATCAGCATCTTCCGTGACTTGTGGAAGATCTTCAAATTCGAATGCAAGCGCTGCTTTCTTCTGCGTCAAAGACATGCGTTCCAGATCCGCCAGGTTCAGCGGTGGTGCCAGGGCCATCCGCTCATCCGCCTCTACGAACTCAACAGTGTCGACGATGACAAAGTCGTGCCAGTCTATCGACGCATATGCAACTGATAGAGGTACAGAATCATGGTAAGTAACGTGACGGCCAGTAAATCAGAGTGAACTGACTGGAATATTACCTCGCTCTTCGTCTGCTTCCTCTTCCGCCTTCTTCCTCTCTTCCTCCTGATACAGCCTAAATGTCACGCGCTCATTGATCCGCTCCAGCAGCGCAAACTTGTTTTCCACGTTCTCCCGTAATCGTTCATTCAGCGCTGCTGGTGGCATCAGAACCTTGGTATATTGCTCCACCAACTTTGTGAAAAACGGAAACAAGCTGTGGTTGGTCCGCAGGAAGTCGAACTGGTAATTCCGCATTTCTCGTTTCATCAATGCTATCATGAAGTCCCGTCCGTTCCGTGCCACCAGCTGTGCTGTGAGTTTCACTACATCCAGATCCTGTGCTGACATCGAAGGCACGTCTGCCATGAATTCGTATGACGCTGGCTCTGGTGGCTTTACTACCGGCTCAGGAACTGCCTCCGCAGCCGGCTCTACTTTCCCATCCTCCGGCCCCTGCTCTGGTGCACCTATGTAAAGGTAGTCAGATTCAAAGTCTGTGAATTGATAAAGGCAATATTTTGCTCCCACGTACCAGTTCCTTCCCTAGCTTCCGCAATCTTGAAGTCATAGTACGCACGGTAGGGATCCGTTGGATTTAAGAAGCAGAACTTTGGGTTGAATCTCTCCCTCTCTCGCATGCGCTCTTCAAAGGAAGGACCCATTCGGGCTACGAAAACGGCCGTCTTGTCGACGATATCTGGAAAGCGGCCAGGGAAGTTAAGATGCATTGTAACGAGGTCAAAGACTTGTAGCCGACACATACTCTTAATTTCTGGCGGGGGGTAGATCAGCGCTGGACCGCCCGGTGCACCTCCATTCCCCGCAACGCCCTCCATCCCTGTCCCCGCGACTGTTGCTGCCATGGTGATTGTCTTTCGTGCGATTCCACCCACAAGGGTTGGTGATCAGTTGGAGTGAAAAGAGGGGAGCCGCAAGGGTCTTATGTGCCTTCACGCTCTGCAACGGCGTACGTCGTCGTGTATTGGCGGGTGACTTGCTGTTGGATGTGGGGAAGAAATGACCGAGAACTTTTGCAGAGCTCCCGCGCGTTGGAAGTTGGAACTCGTTGAAATGTGAACTTCCTCTCGTTCCGTAAATTACAGTATATACGACTTTTAGTACGTAGCCATGGCCACCGAAGTGGGAGCCCCAGAAGCTATGGCAGAAGACACCACCAAGCTGCCCCAGAAGCGCTACTTTCGCCAACGGTAAGAACTCAGGGATTCCCCTCGGTCGTTGTTCAGGACTCAAAACTTATGTGTCTTTTTGTTCCAACAGCGCGCATGCAAACCCCTTTTCCGACCACCAACTGGTGTAGTACGTACTCTAGCTGTGCTTTCGTCCAGCAACTTCCATCTCACCGCTGCTTACCCCCTACGGTCTTGTTTTAGCTCCATACGCCCGGAAGACTATGACTGGTCAAAACACTACCCTGCCTGGTTCCCAACCAAAGCTGGACAGGAGGAAAAGTTCGTCGAGTTTGCTGATATAGGTGCGGAGCATGCTCCCCATGAGAACGATGAATGGGATCGAGCTACGGTTGACACGAGTTTATGCTGTATAGGATGCGGTTATGGAGGACTTTTGACCTCGCTCTCACCCCTGTTTCCGTCAACACTCATGCTGGGCATGGAAATTCGTGTCAAGGTCGAGGACTACGTTCACAAACGCATCGAAGCTCTGCGCGAACAGAACAAAGAGAAGGCGATAGATGCGTCCGGATCCTATCAAAATATCTCCGTTATCCGGATGAACGCCATGAAGTTCAGCCCCAATTTCTTCAGGAAGGGCCAACTCTCCAAGATGTTCTTCTTGTTCCCTGACCCTCACTTCAAGAAGCGCAAGCACAAGGCTCGCATTGTGACATCGACGCTCTTGGCAGAGTACGCCTACATGCTTCGTGTTGGAGGCATTCTGTATACTGTCACCGACGTGCGCGATTTGCACGAGTGGATGGTCAAGCATTTGGATGAGCATCCTTTGTTTGTGCGAATGAGTGACGAAGAGCTGAAGGACGACCCATGCGTACCGTGCGTTATGCAGGAGACGGAAGAGGGGAAGAAGGTGGAAAGGAATCAAGGCGACAAGTTCTTAGCTGTTTATAGACGAGTAGATGTGGATTTTTCACTAAATTGGAAGGGTTTTCGGCCAATTCTCGGCGATGATGGGGAGGACGGAGAGGGCGGCGCCGACGACGGAGATGATGCATAGTTAGACACAGTTATACGGTAGTTGCAAATGAGACGCAGTCCGCGGGAGTGACACATTAGTGCGCAAACACCTGGTGATGTTGGAGTTCCGAGCACTCTTTTGGTAGACATCTTGGAATGTCCAGAGCTCATCATTGATGTCCTTTCGAAAAGAACCTTAGTGGGCTCGAATTCAGTTGAGAGAGTGGAAGGCGGGTACAGCGAACGGTCGTATACATTTCCAATACACCTGGTTCGACTTCCCAGTTAAACCGAACGATTATGCTACTGCTCATTGGTCGATAAAACGGATTCCTCTTCGTCTTCGTTTTCCTCCTCGTCGGCGCCTTCGGTTTCTCCATCCTCTTTGTCAGGAACATTGGCGTCAGAATCGGCTTCCTCCCCATGCACGACTTTCTGATGCGTTTCCTTCAACTTCGTTTTGCGAGATCTCCAATGGTCTCTTGAGTTGACCTAAACTCTGGAGACTCGTGGAGTACGTATCGTGAAGGATGCTTTCAGATTGTGAAGTGATGCTGATGCCTGCCGATTCGTCGTTATGAGCGGCGCATGTTTGAGGCGCTGTTCACGGTGCGGCCCAACGACCGACGCGAGAAAGTTGAAACACCACCGATGCGCGGGGGAGCACGGGGTGATGGGGGTCCGTGACCGGGGAGGCGGTAAAGGCTTCGGTTGTTTCTATTCCTGAACTTTCTTTTTTGGCGCCTGTTTGCGCGTTGCCCTTCAGTAATGGAGGGAGTGGCTGCTGCGATCTGATGATGATTTGATGAGGGAACAAAGAAAGGTGAAACAACGACCTGTGGAAGCCCCGGCTGCCTGTCTTTTCCCAACCCCTCCCCTCAAAGAAAGGCCGTGGGAACATCTGTTCAAATCTTTCAGAACCTGCATCCACAGAGACTTTTCTGGTAGGTGCGTGTATATAGAACGTATCACATAGAAGGACCAGGGGACGAGTAAGGAGGGCAAGAGGGAACACTCGCTCTTTGCTGGTCGGAAAAAACTTCCCACCACCGCTCCGTCCACCACTCCGTCACTCTCAGCAGCTCAGACTTGATTGTGGTCAGGGTAAAATCGGTGTATATACGCTCGGGCGCCCGATAGCAGCTTCAAGCGATTTCACCAGCATAGCACAATTACTCGCCAGTAAAGGTATGTGGTTTGGACAGCTGGCTGCGATGTGGAACAAAACGTCACTCACGATGTTCATTTGTTCTTTTCAACTGTACAGCTCCATAAAGTATGGTTCGACCTGGTCGTAGTGGTGCGAACCCGTTCAGTGCCACGGCCACCCAAGCCGCCACCGCAAACTCGGAAGGTTGCGAAGACCTATCGCTCCCGGCTACCCCTTTCACAGTAGAGCAAGTCACGCGGAATCTCGTGGCTCGTCTGAGCAATGGGGAGCATTACACTCGGGTCGGCGCTCGGTGCCTGCTTGCACTGTCGTCGTCGAGAAACGGTTCGGACGCGCTGAGTAAGGAGTATGCCGATGCATACAAGCAGAGTCCTGGGACTGTTTCCCACCCTCCCCATGTCTTCCACATTGCAAGCTCTGCGTACCGTCACATGGTTCGCAGTCAGCAAGATCAATGTGTCATTCTGAGGTGAGCATCATGTACAACCCACCGCTTTGGTACAGAACTGTCCCACTCATACCGCCCATTTTTCCAGTGGAGAGAGTGGTTCAGGAAAATCACAATCTCACAGGTTCATCACGCGACACCTGTGCGATCTCAGCAAGACCTCTTTGAAGAAGAGCAAAGTGCATTCAGCAGTTCTCAAGGTCGACTCTGTCTTATCCGCGTTCGGAAATGCGCAGACGCCCTTCAATACCGATGCTTCATGCTACACGCGCTATGCCGAATACCAATTCGATAAGAGGGGTAAGATGGTTGGCCTGAAGCTTGTCGACTATTTGCTCGAGAAGTCGCGAGTTACAGGAGCCGAAGATGGTAAGTCGCGGCGAGTCGGAATCGTTTGGCGTCTGGACATGGTCATTGACACACGTTTTGTCGATCTTATAGGTGGACGAAGCTTCCACATCTTCTACTATCTGTTGGCCGGTGCTACACCTGACGAGAAGATGCAGTTGCACCTGTCGGACCCTGCTCACTTCCACTACCTCAACCAGTCGACCGTTCGAGTGGCTACAGCTGACAGCCTGGTAGCATTGGACGAGCTAAGGGATAACCTGAAGTCCCTCGGAATCGGACGCAGACAACAAGCCCAGCTCTGGCAACTCTTAGCTGCGATCCTTCACTTGGGAAATATCACTTTCCATGATGACCCCAACAACACGCAGGAGTCGTGCTCAGTGCGCAACTATGCACAGCTTGAGCTCGTTGCAAGCCTGCTTGGTCTCCACCCCGCCGCAATCGAAGCTGTCCTCACATACCGCACAAAGAGGGTCGGCCGCGACATTACGTCCATTTTTCTGAATGCCGACGGAGCTGAGAAGCAACGTGACAGTTTCGCACGCTCCTTGTACGCTGTCGCCTTCAGTTGGATTATTGAGCAACTTAACAACAAGCTCTGTCAGGAAGAGTCTGCGTGGTCCACTTTCCTTGCCGTCCTTGACGCTCCTGGTTTTGCGGGCCGGGATATTACTGGGAACGGATTCCACCGTCTCCTTGTCAACTACGAAAACGAGAAGCTGCATAGTCTCATCAACGAACAGCTCTTCGATCTCCCTCGCATCGCGTTCACTGCCGAAGGTCTCGCGTTCAGTCAGAGTGATTTCACAAGTAACCGGGAGACTCTCGCCGTCTTGTCTGGCCCGAAGACTGGTGTCCTCCAAATTATCGATCAAGAGGCAGCTAGGGGTACGAAGGACTCGAAGATCAACGAAAAGCTATACGGTGCTCATGGGCAGACCGACAACACCGCTTTCGTCGCGGCCAAGAAGCCCAAGCATTCGTTTGGAATCCGCCATTACGCTGGAGCGGTCGAGTACGACACTCGAGGATTCTCGGACAGTGACTCGGACATTCTTCAATCTGACTTCGTCACACTCGTTCGCGGTAGTCCCGAGCAGGCTGGAACTGCCAATATGTTCCTTCGTGCCATGTTCTCGGACCGCTTGATCGCCACGCATGCCAGCAAGCGTGACGGCAAGGCGGTCTCTGCGTCCAGCAAGGGTCGTAACCCATCCGTTAAGCACCGTCGCAACAAGAAGGGACAGGACGTGGAAGAGGAAAGCTCAAGCGATCCTAGTGACACCGTCGGTTATCAGTTCCGCCATGCGTTGGGGGAGCTGCTCCCTACCCTGAGCGATGCGCAATCCTGGGTGATCTATCACCTCAGGATCAACGATGACATCTCGAGCAGGAACGTCGACCAAGAAGCTGTGCGACGACAAGTGCAATATTATGATATCTTGGCCCTCACTACCTGCACCGCGGTGGTGTACACCTTCGCTATGACACACGCAGAGTTCCTGAAACGCTACGCAGTGATTGTCAGCCCATCGGGAGGGGACAACAGGCAAAAGGTTCACGGGATCCTGCTTGCCAAGGACTGGAAGGAAAAGGATGCTGTCGTCGGGTCGTCCCGCGTGTTTCTCTCCGAGGCCGCGTGGAAAGCTCTGGAGCTGCAATTGGCGGCTCAGGAAGCGCAGGAAGTAGACGCGAAGGATTCCTACGATGCCTCCGTCTACGCCCGGTCAGAACACAGCATGGACGATAATATCAGTCATTACGAGTCTGAGATGGAGTTCGAGCGCGAACCACGAAAGAGTAGCTCGCAGATCATGCTCATCAAGAATGGTGTAGATTTGGAAGGAGGCTATGGGGGTAGCGAAAAGTCTTTCAGTCCCCTGGCAAAGGATGGCGTCGTCGTCAACGAGGTTCCCGTCAAGGCGGCGAAGAAACCGAAGAAGAAAATGACCGGAACTCGCTGTCGGTGGTTATGCTGCACATGGATGACCACCGGTCTCATTCCTCCCTTCTGCCTTTGGATATTCGGCATGAAGCAGAAGGATCGACAGATGGCATGGAGAGAAAAGGTGGCGCTTTGCTTCATCATCTTCTTGATGAACTGCGCCATTCTTTTCTTCATCATCGGCATGGGCTACTTCATCTGCCCGAAGAAAGCAGAGTTATCCCCGGGTCAAGTCTCAAGCAAAGTCGGCCTCGATGGTACCGGCATGGTTCACTTGTACGGGTCTTACTATACCGTTGCCTCATCTCTCATCAACGACGAGCCCAACCACCCCACGAACCAGGCCCTGTGGAAAGACAACATTCTTGGGCACGATATCCGCCAGCTGTTCCCAAAGCTCGATGCTACAGGCTCCAACTTTGCAAGTGTTTGCCCTGGTTTCACTAAACCAACGACGTTCCAGGAGTTTGTTGAACTACCTCCCTTGAGCTGGTCCCCCCACAGCACCGCCAAAGTTGACCCCTCATCACGCAAAGGAACCGTCGTTTGGGGTCCTGAATCCTTCGCAACCGCCCCGTCAAATCGGTACTTGATCGCGTACGACAGGGTCTACGATGTTACCCCAATTGAAGGTCCCAACTCATTGTACAAGCAACAACGTGCGGGCGGCCCCTCTTTCCTGGAGACCGACAACACCCGCACCGGAGGTGCCGACAACTACGTGTCGAACAAGATCTTGAACCGCGCCAGCAACAACCCTGGAGACAGTACCGCGGACTTTGAGAAGCTTCGTACATCCTTCCCCCAGGATTTCGCCAGTATCAAGAACTGCATGGATAATCTTTTCTATGTTGGTCAAGTGGATCACCGTAACGACCTGCAATGTCAAGTTCCCAACTACGTCATGTTGGTCGCGTCTATCATTATCGTCGCTGTGGTTGGATTCAAGTTCTTGGCGGCACTTCAGTTCACCACCAAGAGGAACCCCGAAGAGCACGACAAGTTCATCATTTGCCAAGTCCCTTGTTACACAGAGGTACGTTGATGAGCATAATGTTTGAAAGCTGATCGCCTGGCAGGAACCTTTCATTGACATGTTCGCTTTTCTAGGGTGAAGCTTCTCTGTTGCGTACTTTGGAGTCTTTGGCCACCTTAGATTACGATGACAAGCACAAGCTGCTCTTCGTCATTTGCGATGGTAACATTGTCGGTTCCGGAAACGACCGCCCCACGCCTCGCATCGTTCTCGACATTCTCGGAGTCGATCCCAATGTTGAACCTGAATCCCTGAGCTTCCAAAGCCTGGGTGACGGAAACAAACAGCTCAACATGGGCAAGATCTACTCTGGACTCTACGAAATCCAAGGGAAAGTCGTTCCCTACATTGTCGTCGTCAAGGTTGGAAAGCCCACCGAAAGGCAGCGCCCTGGAAACCGTGGAAAGCGCGACTCGCAGTTGCTTTTGATGCGTTTCCTCTCCCGTGTCCACTTCAACCAAGCCATGAACCCGCTCGAACTCGAACTCTACCATCAAATGAAGAACGTCATCGGGGTCGACCCCTCCTTCTACGAGTACATCTTCATGGTGGATGCCGACACTGAGGTTTACAAGGACTCGCTCAACCGTCTCGTTTCGAACATGGCCCGTGACTCCAAGATCGCCGGTATTTGCGGTGAAACGCAAATCTCGAACGAACGAGACTCATGGGTATCGATGATCCAAGTCTATGAATACTTCATCTCCCACAACATGGCAAAAGCCTTCGAATCTCTCTTCGGAAGTGTTACCTGTTTGCCCGGTTGTTTCAGTATGTACCGTGTTCGTACGCCGGTCAAGAACATCCCGCTTTTGATCTCCCCGACCGTCATCAAGGATTACTCGGAGAATGTTGTCGACACGTTGCACTTGAAGAACTTGCTCCATCTCGGAGAGGATCGATACCTCACTACATTGATGCTCAAACATTTCCCTAACATGAAGACGAGCTTTACCGGTGACGCCAAGTGTAAAACCAACGCTCCCGACCGCTGGTCCGTGCTTCTCTCGCAACGTCGTCGATGGATCAACTCCACTGTCCACAACTTGCTCGAGTTGTTGTGGTTACCTGAGATGTGCGGCTTCTGCTGTTTCTCTATGCGCTTCGTTGTGTTTCTCGATCTTTTTGCGACATTCGTGCAGCCTGCCGCTCTGGGTTACATCGTCTACCTTGTATGGTCCGTCGCTACGCAGCATGACAGCCAGTTCCCGTTGATCAGTATTATCATGTTGGGAGCCCTTTACGGTTTCCAGATGATTATCTTCCTTCTGAAGAGGGAGTGGCAACACATTGGATGGATGATAATTGTAAGTTTGCAATGCTTCTGTTCGCTCTGTCGTATCTCGTAGAATTACCTTACTAACTGAGTTCCCATGCGTATCTAGTACATCCTCGCCATGCCGATCTTTGGTGCATTCATTCCCTTGTACTCCTTCTGGCACTTTGACGACTTCTCGTGGGGTAACACCAGACAAGTTGAGGAAGGAGGCAAGGTCGTGGAGAAGCCGGTCGCTGAAGAAGACTTTGACCCGAAAAGCATCCCTCTTCGCAAATGGGCCGACTTTGAACCTGAACGTCTGGAATTAGAGGCGGATACTCGCTCTCGACGCTCCTCGTACCACTCTGGCTCCGCCGGCGGCTCGTCTGGGCGATCCAAGGGGCACGCCGCTTCTGCGTACAGCGGGTCAGTGTACGGAGGCGGTGCTTCCGTTTACGGTGGATCCGTGTACGGAGGAGGTCCTGGGTCAGTCTATGGAGGTTCACAATACGGTGGTGCGCCTTACCCAGCACCGCCATACCCTGGAGCACCTAGCATTGACGCTTACACCAACCGGATGAGCTGGGGAACACATTACTCTGGCCACCCGGGCGCACAACCCGACTTCTCCGGCCTGCCACCCGTTCCACCACCGGGCGCCGCGCAACCGCTGGCGCGCAAGAGCTCGCAGCGATCTGCATACAGCGCGTCCTCAGACTCTGCCCCTCGGGCGCTTCCCTCGGACGACGAGATCCTTCGCCAAGTGCGGCACATTCTCTCCACGGCCGATCTGATGACGGTCACCAAGAAGAGTGTGAGGGAGGATCTGAGCAAGTTCTTTGGAGTTGATTTGAGTGCAAAGAAGGAATGGATTCACCGATGCATTGACGGCGTGTTGAAGGGCGAGTTATAGAGAGATGACATTCCCGCGTATCTCCCCTTCCGCCCCGCATCTATGGCGTCTTCTACCAACCCCCCCATTATTCCCCACCGTTCCATTTTGGACGCAGTTTTTTTCTGTCCTTTCCCGTCTCTCCCACCTTCATTTTGGCGTGCTTTTCTTTTACTTTATTTAGAGTTGCTACTTTCCCAGTACTTGCATCTGTAATTGCCTTGCCCCCTTTTGTATTTTACTACGTTCCTAATATCGCTAGTCGCATTGCGGTTTGGTGCATATAAACCGACGGAAATCGGTGCGCCATTGGCTTTTGAATCATTGAACGACGGGCTGATGTTCGTGAAGATCCGCAGTGACATCATCCATTTCAGGACCGCCCGTGAATCGTGATGATCCTGTCTCCCGTCTCCCAGTGAGCTCCTGCTCCGAGCAGGGACGATCCTCATGTCGAATTTGCAGCAGTTGAAATTTGATGGAGACCATTGAGAAACGCTTGAGAGAACCAACGGCTCCAATCAGCTGAATACGCTTCTTTTACCTTCTATTCCCCGATGCTGCATGAGCACGCACCGGCACCCCCCCCCCTCTGCCCCCATGCCCGCTCCCAATAAGCATATCCTTGAGGGATTTCAATACACGAAGAGTTAGGATCTCATGATTCTCATGGGGGCATTATGTGTAAACGGATAATGCGATCTGAGTACCGGCGAAAATCCCTTCAGAGGCACAGGGGAGACATTTGCAAAGGCTGGGAGACAGCGGGCTTCGTCATTGCAACGACAGAAGTTCAAGGGTCCTCCGCGCGTAGAACGCACGCGGCAAGGAAACGGATGGAAACTTGCCGTCTTCGCACCGTACAGTAGGCTGCCAGATATCAGGTTACGACGCCCCAAGGACACATCATTCCGAGCATAGCCACCGGCTCAAGTTGCCGACCCCCATGCAAATCCTTTCAGCACGACGGCTAGCCCAGGGCAGGACTGACAGCTGGCCGGTGACTTCTGGGGTTGCACAGGGAGGCTGATATCTGGCAGCCTACTGTATGTGCGATTTACGCTTTCTCATATCCTCGCAAAGGAATTCAGGAAGAGGCCTTGTATGCTATGTACCATATATAAGCTGGAGGCTATTGAGCGTCAGCCTTGCCCGAGAAAGACACTCAGATCTCCGCCCTCTCCAGTTTGAACGGAACAAACCAATGTCAAACCGCTAGTCATCCTACCCATCAGAATCGACACCAAACGCACTACAGCTTCCTTGCCTCTACGACGCTCGATACTTCTGAAGACTTATAAGCTTTCGCCGCCGTGCGTTACTTCAGTTTCCCATCGTTTCAAAACCCACTCCTTCGAAACAAGCGGCAATCTCAAATCGGGAACCACTTCTGTGCCCCTCCAAGGAGCGGACAAACGCACCTCGCAACGTTACTCCAATGTCAATCTCATCCTCTAGTATGTCTTAAGGTGTAATGGACGGCATGAACGTGGAAAGACGTTGTGCGCGTCGAGCCGTTGGCCTTTGCCACGGCATCTTATCACAGATAAAATCAGGTCGGCATGTTCCGCGATCCGACATCGACAACGCACTATGCGTCCTGCAGATGTACGAGGAGATGTGGGGATATCTGGACGATGACAGGGAGTCGGGCGTAGCCGATTGGAGTATTCCGTTTGAGTTCAATCAGAGCAGATCCCATCCGTTGGGACAGCGAACAATAGAGGGACAACCTCAGGCGGAGACGGGACAGACAGCAGATCCAAACAGGAAGCAATCGCCGCATCTTCCGCCGGAAGTGCTCGCCAGCATTTTTGCGCATCTTGATGCCACCCCGACGATCGCGCACAATGAGGAGTCCGGGCAGCAGAACAAGCGAACGCAGAGAGACCTTCTCGCCTGTTGCTTCGTCAACAAAGCGTGGAAAGCGATGGCTGCCCCCTTCTTGTGGAAGAACCCCCGATTATGGTCACCGCGAGGTCTCTTCAAGCTGGTGTACTGTTCGCGGATATCGAGGTTCAGCTTCAATGGGAATCTCGGCACCGAGGTCCGACGTTTGGATACCATGGGCCTGCAGCTGGAGGAGCCTCTCCACACACCGCTCATTCGCATCATGGCATCGACGTTCCCGAACCTGGAGATGCTACGTTTGGGCATCCGGAACTTTCATCCAAACACCATCGAACACGTTTTCGACCTCTGTCATGATATTCAATGCTTTGCCCTGCGCGGCGACCCATGCATATCGTTTGACGTGTGGGGAGAGTCGTCGGTGCCACATTTCATGGCAGGCATGAAGAAACTGAGCGCATTATGCTTGCACAATGGTATGCACCCCTCCTGTGTTTGGTTTGGTCAAGGAGGTGATCGGAACTCGCTCACACTCATATGCTCAACTCACCCTCGTCCGCGCTCTTGATAGTCGTATGTGATGCACAATCGATGCGATTCTACCATTGCGTCCTCAGCTCCATGACTAGCACATTGCGACACCTGAATATCGGACGGACATGGGTCGGCGATGAGATTGTCACTGCATTTGCGAAGTGTTGTATGTGTCTACTGCTTTGGCTTCTTTGGTGGTGCAGGGAGAGACAGTGACCGCAACTAACTCTTTCTCTCTCAATATCTTCCCAGGCCCTCACCTCCAAACATTTATCCTGGAAGAGAATTCAGCGCTAACCGACGTCGGCATCGAAGTTCTCGCCATGTCCTGCCGCGACCTCCGCTTCGTCAAGCTCCGAAACTGCATACACGTCGGCGACGACGGAATCACCGCGCTTGTCAAACGTTGCCGCAACTTGACGGTGCTCGGGATCAGCTACACGCGCTGCACGGACGCCACGATCCAAATCATCGCCGAAAGATGCCAGCATCTTCACACTCTGTTTATGGAGGATATCCTCCTCGAGTCGGAAGACACGATCATCAAGATGTTGGAGATGCGGGGAAAGAAGCTGACGACGCTGGCTATGGCTTCTACCGATGTCATCTCGCAGGCCACGGTGGATGCGCTCATCTCTTACTGCCCTGAACTGCGAGAACTGGATCTTGCCAGTTGCGGATCCGATAACCTGGCAAATCCAATCACGGAAGCGTCCATCGATAGGTTGGTCGACAGCTGTCCGAAGCTTCGCACGCTTTTGGTCTGTGGCGTGGATGGCATCTCGGACGAGTATCTTGATAAACTGTCGTCCCGATTGTCCACAACACAATTCTGGCTTTCGCCGCCTGATGAGCTCACTGGGTGGATCGAATAGTTTCGGAACCCCTTCAATTTGTCATTCCATCTGTAGTTTCGTTGCTCTTGAACCATCGAGAACTCGCAATCATCCACACAGTTTGGGGAGGCGATGCCAATGTATTTTGATCTAGGCTCCATAGTGTAAATTCAACGCAAGCGCATCAACGAAAGTGAATCAAGCGTCAGAAGCATTCTGTTTTCGGCAATGCCCGCTATAGTTACACGTAAATCATTATGCACATAGATAGAGAAGATGCCAACCGGTAGGCAGCCCGTCGCGAAAAGGATTGTCTTTTCAAAGATCTTGTCCCCGGCTGCTCATAGATTGTTACGCTGCCATCGACACTCGCTCGATAAGGTCGAAGTCTCCAAACGTCATCACGGGTTGGACAGCTCCATCTGGATTTGTCTTGAGGTAGAAAGCCCGGGTCAGTTGTGTGCTCGAGTTAAAATTGCTAGCAAACCGGCCACTCACCTGTGGACAGCGACCAAATAATCCACGTAACCCATATTGTCGAGGTTCTGGTCCTCCACCAGTAACTGATTGAACTCGACCTCTCCAAACTGATCCATCTGCTGCCGGACGACCTGGAGATGCAGATGGCGAGGCCGGTCTTGCTGAACGCCGGCAAGGATTGCATGCACACGTTGTGATGTCTCATTCTCGAAAACAGGTAGCACTCGCTGCCAGATCGGAAAACAAGGTGTCAGGCATATATGTTTCGGAAGTTGAGAGAGACGAGGTTGAGAGACAACCCGATCATCACCTTGCTGGTGTCCACCGCCTCGATAGCCTCGACGCCAAAGACTTCGCGAAGGAATGGTTGGGGAATCTGTCTCCCTAGCCATATGATGACTTGCTGACCATTTTCTGTGACAGGAAGTACGAGTTAATTGATTTCATCGCATCTCGATGTAATCCGGGCATAGCTCAATGAGAGGGCCACCGCACCTATTAGATAAGCGCCTGCCGGATTGAGACGTTCAGCGGAAACGCGAATGCTTGGTGGTAACTTCACGCGACCCCGTTCATCAGGTTGCCCGTACTGGTCCGGAGGTGAACGTAAGAAGGCAAACGAGCAGGATAGATGGAGTGAAGGAGTCATGTGTCACCTACCGGTGGTACCAAATCGTGCAGTTGCATCAATCGTGGATACAGTAATGGGACGCTTTCTGACACCCCTAATGATTTCAGCACGCGCATGTTGAACACTCGAATGTCGCTGGGGAGGTCAGGACCTGGTTGCAGAAGAGAAATAAGCTTCGCTGCTGAGAGAGAAATAGTGCAAATGATGAAGTAGGTTATATACCGCCGCGGAAGGCCTTGAGCTTCAGTACACAAAGCGTATACAGAGCGTAGAGCTTGTAGGACTCTGGAAGAATGAGCTGTCCAGGCGATGTTGACGAGGCCACATGCTTCCGATAAGCGCTGAGAACTTTCACGCATTTTTCTCCCAGCTTTTCGCGGACTTGTTTCAATGAACTATTCAAGGTTTGAGCAACAGCTGAAAAATAAAGCACTTTGAGCTCAGGTCACCAAAAGCAAATGAGTACCGTCTGTATAGAGTTCTCACCAGCCTTGCACAAGAAGCAGATAGTAGTGTCCATCTCTGCGTATCGGAACACGTTGCCCAGACCGGTGGTATTTGGAACACTCAGATTGTGCACGCGGATTCTGCGTTCTCCATTTGCGGTTGTGTAAAGAAGCGCAGCTTGGAATGCCGACTCTTGCTTTTCGTCCAGCTTGCCATCATGTTTGAGGGCAACGCCAATAGCCTTGCTGGAGTCGATTCCAGCAATCTCTACGTCCGTGATATTTTTCATGTAGAAATTGCCGAAATGTTCCGTGACCTTGAGTCCTAAGCAAGGGACGCAAGTTTCAGCATTCCATTCCGAGAAAAAAAAATACATCGTCGAATTTCCCCTCTTACCGTTGGACACGCGTATCCTTAATAGAGCGTCGAATCCGAATGTTCTCGTCAAGGATCGCTTGAAATCGTTCACCAGCTTGAAGCCATCGCGACCATCGTCAAAGTTCGGGTAGAGGTACAGATCGCCACCCGTCAAGGCCGATAACCCGCCAATCGTGGCGACATCAATGTATGCCGATGGGAACAAAAACATATCGATACAGACACCATTGGTCGCGCAATCTTGTCCGAGTTTTGTCCAGAAGTACTCCTGTGGCTCAAAGAGCGTACGCTCCTTATCGGTTCCGAACAGCTTTGGATCCTCCCTGCTCTTCAACTGACCGGGTCCGAACGTTGGCAGCATAGTCTGGAACACGCTCAGCTTCCCGCCTCGATCCTTCAATGCCATGAAAGCAGCCTGGACGGCGGCACCGAGAACAGGCTCGCTTGTGCGATTGCCTTCGAATATTGTCGGAAGCGTATCGAGCAGGTTCTCGATGACGTGACGTGATTCCCGTGGGTCAACCAAGAAGCCTTCGTTTAGGGGAACGAAGACGTCCGCAACGTCAGATACGACCAGCATCTGCGGTTGCTCAAGTCCAGGCGTCAAGTTGTAAAAGTGGACGGCCCTGTCAAAGGTCATGATTCCGACCTTGGCCTTCTGAGGCAGGGTCCTCTCATCGTGGTACAAGAGCTGCTTGATAGCTTCGACGGCCCTCTTGAGTATACCACTCTGAATAGCGTTCCATGAAACATCGATCGCAAAGACGTACGAGACCGGCACAGGCGGTCGAGCACAGTATTCTTTCGAGGCAACAAATTCGATCGTACCCTTCCTCAACTCCGGCCTCCGCATCAGATCCATGCGGCGCCCACTCATATCCAGGTTCATGAAATACTCGGGTGGCACTTCGTTCTCGAATGAGCACAGGTTGCAGACAAACTTCCGTCCCCCATCTATAAACTGGAAGTAAGGATTGACATATGCTTTGCAGCGGTTGCATCGCACAGGCCCCTTTTCTCCCATCTCCACAACCTCGATTGGCTCTTCACCAGGACCCAAATCCGCCAAAGGCTGCACTACGAGTCCGAGAGGGATCGATGCCAGATTAGCGAGATCGTCTGTACATGGAATGTTGTAAGTCGTGAGTCGCGCAAAGCGGGGGTTACAGTTCCCTTCGTCAATCGCGTGGAATACGGTAGTTGCCAAGGGTGGAACAGCTCGGGTAGCAGTCGAAAACGATTGGTTCTCATACACCGCTTGGTCGTTCTCTTGCACCAGGATGGGGCTGGGAACCTGGTTAGGGTCGATGCGAGAGCGAGGCGGCTGTGCAGGCCCTGCCTGCATACCAGGGCGCATACCGGGCTGCATGTTGGGTGCGAAGCCAGGCTGCACGCCCGGTTGCACGCCTTGTTGGAGGCCAGGCTGATAACCTTGTTGCAGGCCGGGTTGCATACCTGGCTGCAGAGATCCTTGCATACCGGCCTGCGTCAACTGTCCGTACGATTGTCCGAAAGACGGAGGTTGAGCGCCGAGCCCAGGCGGTTGCATAAACTGTGGCGCTCCGTGCTGCATCATCGGCGGCATTTGATGCTGCACCTGAGGCTGCATCGTCGGCGGCATTTGATGCTGCACCTGAGGCTGCATTTGAGGCTGCATCTGAGGCTGGCCAGGCAAGTTAGACTGGCTGAACTGTTGACTCAACTGAGGGATCCCCGGCATCCCCGGAGCGGCGTTCGGGGCTCCGTACCCTGGGGCACCAGGAGCTGGCATTACTGGCATTGGTGCTCCCGGCTGTTGTCCGTGTAAATCCGTCATGGAACTAGTAGGCGAAGCGTAGACGCGCTTCGCACGTGTGCTCCGTGTGCCTGCTCCTGGCCCCAGTTGCATGTTCGCCATTTGATTCGTAAGATTGCTAGAAGAAGGCGTTGTTCCCAGTGCTGGTGGAACTGTGCTCCCTGGAACCCCTATCCCAGCTCCAGTCGGTGTCCCGGATGAGCCCACGTTTGGCGCTGGTTGGCCTCCTGGCGGCACTCCATTTGCAGCGAAGGACGGCATTCGCTCCATAGAAGCTTGAGGCGTCGCTCCCTGTGTTCCAGGTGGGAGACTAGGCCGTACGCCGGTTGATTGTCCGAGGGGTTGGCCAGGTTGCCGGAAAGAATCTACCCAATCAACATGAGGCCCAGCAAAACTACCACGAAAGATCGGGATAGCCATTCCTACCTTGCGACTGTAGCACTGGCCTGGATGGCGTTTGTCCCTGAGCCGGAGGTGCTTGACCGGGTGCGCCGGGCCGAAAAGAATCTTCGCCAAAATCAGTACAGACCAAAGGGCCGACATGAGGCTTCTTGGCAAAAACTATGCTTACCTTGCCTGGGCATGGGCTGTTTTGCGGCCTGATTCGGAGGGCCGGAAGGCTGGGGGAAAGACGCTGCAAAAAGATTGGAACAGTAAGCTCCCAGCATCATGAGGAGTTTCCTAGAGAGTTCCGTATGCAATACCTTGGTGTTGAAGGGGAGGTTGCTGGAATGATGCTACCGTCATCGAAATAAACGACGCATGTCAATTCATGCGGTCCACAACTTATAGGGAGGCCATCGAGCGTCTGTGATGCATACCTTGGTGCTGCAGGGGCGGCTGGTGGAAGGAACCTGAAGACAGTCCCATTTTGAGTACGCTCGACAGGAGCACGCTAATCAAGCAACAGGTGACATACCTTGTTGTTGCAGGGGTGGTTGCGGAAAGGAAGCTGCGAGAGCAAAATAGTCAACCAAACGAACACGTAGAGAAGCGCCTACTTCCGCAGTAGCCTTCTCGTACCTTGTTGTTGCAGAGGTGGTGGCTGATGGAAAGAGCCTAAGTAAAGGAAGTCGCTTCCATTAGCCAGGCGGAATCGAGTATCTTGTGACAAATGGAGATTACCCTGTGGCTGCGGCTGTGATGTATGGTGGAAGGACGCTTTGAACGCGGAAAACAGTCAGCACCAAACGTCCTCTGTCCATGCCAAGCCTTTCGCACTGGGAGCTTACCTGCATGCTGAATGCCTTGGGGCCTGAACTGCTGCTGTCCAGGCTGTCCGGGCTGTCCAGGCTGGCCAGGTGCAGGTGCTTGGCCTGGCGCTCCTGGTCTTTGCGGTCTGAACATGGCTGGGGAGTTCGGCAGGGCTCCTTGCGGCGGAGTGAAGGGTCGTTGCTGCTGACCGATAGCAGGGGCGCTCTGCTGTTGTATAAACGGCGCAGGTCGTTGCGTGGGACCCGGACCCGGCCTCGCCGGGTTATGGGGACCAGGTGGCGGAGGAGCAGACATGACGTTCAAAGAGCGAAACTACTAGAAGGCTGAAAGAAACGCTTATGCCTAGCCCGACTCTCGGTGGACGAAAGAACAATAGGAGCCAAAGCTAGAGGTCGCCAAGATGCCCGCAGATCTGTAGGTAGCACATATAAGCAGATGTGCATGCGGTGATCATTATGAAAACGAGCACCGCGTGGGGGCGATGGGTCGGTCATCTTCACACTTACATCTTCCGTAGGAAAGCTTTCAACGACGGTCGAGCAGCGGGATAGCTAACCAGCCGACCCTTGTGGGTCCTTTTTCTCTTTTACGAGTCCGAGGATGGCAGTGTGCGAGGGCAGGGAGTACTGGGCAAGCTCAAAGGCGGCGTGGCCGTCCGTGGGTGGATCTGGAGGGGCGAAAGAAGACTTTACGGCGAGTTGTCCAGAACTGCTTCTTACCCGCTAGCAACGGCTTCTCTCCCACTCCCACGCGGCCCTGTCAAACTGTCAAAACGAAACGCGTTTGCGAGCCCCACGCACTCAGCACAAGTTGCAAATGGAATCCTTCATCAAGGACAGGTCGTTTTCATCAGTCCTCGTTGTGCTCCTGCGTCGAACAATCGTTGGCTCCAACGTCTCTAACGTCTTCCGCCCACCTCATCGTCCACCTGCTGGACACAACCACCATCTCCCTTGATAAGCCAGAAAATCGTGACGTTCACTGTATATACATAGATTAGACGCTGCACGCTGCACGCTGCATTATACACAAATACAAACAGCCCGTCTTCCCGGAGTAAAGGTTCAAGGGAAGGTCTCCGGGGATCTACGGCTGCCTCTTGTAATCTCGTCCAGATCAGTTCGCCGGCTGCGCTTGTGCCATTACTTTGATGTCCAGCATCTTTGGTTGTTCTTGCTCCAGGAGCCCGGCTTCCTGCTTGTCATCCCCCGTCTCCTTCCCTAGTTCAGCCTTTTCCCGAGCGTCCGCCGCGTCAAGCTTCATTCTTGGGGGAGATGCGGCCACATTCGCATCATGCACGGGAGCCAGCTTCTCCGGAGACACTGGTGCCTTGGCCAGATCATGCTTGTCGATATGGTTGTTCTTCAGCCATTCTGCGAGCTCGGGCGAGTCCTGCGTGTTGACTTTGCGGATGAAAAAGTACTTCGCTTCGGCCCCACGAGGCTCTTCAGGCGGAAAAAGATGGATGTCCTTAATCGTAAGCTGGGCCGGATGTTGCGCGTTGAAGCGGAGATAGCGCTTCTTGTCTTTCACCACCCTATGCGAAAAGTAGGGATGGTTGCTGATGACTGGAGACCAAGTGGGTAGGGGCAGTGTGAGCATCGAAGAAAGATGCGCATGACGAACATCACCCTTACCTGTGCAAAAGTATGCCTCGTCCGGAATCCACATGTGCTCCATGAATGCCAGCATGTGCAATCCATCTATGTTGGTTCGCAGATCTCTAATAAACTCGGATGTCAGGATCATCCACTGATGCTGCTTGCAGAGACTCCAACTTGGCAATGGTGGGAATGCTAAGCCAACTTCTGGTGGGTGAATGGTCGAGTATTCGATCGAAGGTCTATCCATGCGACCGAAGTGCGGTCGTACCGTCCGGCCAGCGATATCCGCTGGCAAAAGATAAGTTGTTATCCAGTGAGACCTAGACAAGGCATATCTCTGAGGTTCGAATCAGACATACCTGGATCTGTCCACCATTCGATATGCTCCATCCCCTTGTGCTTAGTCGAATTCAGGGTCTCATATATTTGCTGACTCGTCCGCAAGGGCCAATCATGCGCGGAAAGATTGATGACATACTCCCAGTCCGCCAAATCCAATAGCTCCCAAAACCCGCTCAGCTGCATCCACACGAGACTAACATGGCCCCACATGCCCTCATAGGTCGTTTGGGCAAGGAAGACGTTCCCAAGCCTTGGCGTGCCGACAACATCATTCCCAGACCCTGCCTTGTCGCGGGCCTCGATCCACGCCTTCACGGTGGCAGAGAGCTCGGTAGCTAGCACGTCGACGTGGATCAGGAAGATGGCATTCCCGTCGTCCAGGATTTCGATCATGTCCTGTAATTGCTGCCATGTGCTGACTTTGTGAATCATCATTAAGTATGCTAGCTTGTACTTGCGTCGTGGGCCTGGTATGAGCGAGTCGTGGGGAGCGATGGAAGGAATGAGCTTCCCGTAGTAGTTTAATGGATCGATGCGCTTCAGGAGGGGTTCTGACGAAATGTTGACGTAGGGGTTGGCGCCTTCAGCTGTTGCGTAGCAGGCGTAGCGATCAGCGTCCTGCATGGGAATACACATGTGAGGATGCTGAACAAGTGAAGACCATGCCGATTCTACATCCGAGGATAGGCTAGATCTGTTTCCTCACCTCATCGTAGAGTGTCTTATACCGCTTTGTCAAGCGGCGCTTGGTATCAATGGCGGTATCGTCCAGTAACTTCACTAGCTCCGAGGTGGTGGGGTTGATCTCAGCGATCGACCCTCCTAGTGGATGTATACGCGTGAACGCGTCAAAGGTCGCCCCATTTAATATGGAGCAATATTGAAAGCCCTCAAGTTTGATGTAGCGAGCTGGGAGAACTGAGGCGACCTGCCGCATGAGCTTCTTGCTCAAGATGCCCCAACCCGGTCCCCCCGCGGCATCGTCCTCGGCAATGTCGATGTCCACGGCCGCGGCAGCGGGTGATTCGGCACCCTGAAACGGAAGCTGGTCTGCAAAACCTTTCCCTCGCGTATATCTGTCATCGCTGCGGCCGATTAGTATGTTGGAAACGAACAAGTCGCGAAACGCGAGGCAGAAGACCCCAAGGATGAAGTTCGTACCTTCGGACTCCATATATCCCACCAGAGTGCGCTATGGACTGAACTTTGTACGAGGTAGCGGTAAATGCCAAGACAGCAGTGATGCACAGTGCCCACGCGACCCGCCGGCGAAGAAGCGCTCTGCCTTTCAGGGACATGCTAATAAACGGGTCGGTTCTGACTGTTCGCAGTATATGGATTGAAGGTGGGGGTCCAATCCCGCTTTTCGCCGGCGGTATACTACGGGTGAAATAGGCTCGATGCGATGATGATGCGAGGGCCAAAGCTGGCGCTGTATGTAAACGGACGAGTCGGAGCGCTATACTCTTTCGAACTTTCAATATCTTCGGGGTGTAGAAATGGAACAAGCAAACAGGTCCAAGGGGTTTTATGGCGCGACGAGTGGGCGGGAAGTTGCAACCTGAAGTACGGACGAAAGTGCCGTGTTCAGCCAGTATGGAATTTGGAAAGCGAAAAGGATTCTGAACACTGCCCAGAAAATTCACTGGAATGCTGCACTTGAAGTTCTCCTGCTCCGTCGCTCCTGAGCGCCTCACTTTGTAGTCTCTACGCGTCAAAGAAGTCCGGGGAACGCGTCTCGCTTCAGTGCACCCTGCCCATGCCCCACAAACAACCAGATTGTCGGATGGCTCCGCCTGCGGGCTGCGGCCTGCATTTCGCAAGACAATGTGAATTATGCAATGTTGCTGCAGCTGCTGCACGCAAGGGGCGAGGTTCTGGTCTCCCGGCCGTACTGTACAGTACACTGCGCCGACGGGGTCCCCCTCGTTGGCATGCCGTCCATCTTCCATTGGAGCCTTGCGGGGCTTCGCGCGGTTCAGTAGTAGATACTCATGGTAATCTCAAGCGCTGCTTATTTCCAAAGCGTCACTACAGGCATTATGGAAAGTATTTGGTATGTGCAGGGGGTTGGCTGTCAGATAGCCATTGGGCGTGGAGGCGAGATGTGCCCCACCGCGTGTTTTTGCGCAGGCGGACTCCGAGATTCCGAGAAGCAGCCATTTGACATCACCGCAATCTCGCCCTGGTTCTCGAAGGATTTGGCTGAGGAACACCGACGCTGGCGCAGGGACATCCTGACTACAATACTCCGGACGGCGCCTCTGTTCGGTCGACACACGCTATATAGCCCAGAAAGGACTCTTAGGGTGGGGCCAGACCTTCCACTCTCGGTGAGCTTCCAGAAGCATACTCGTTACCTCACCGAAGTCAAGGTTATCTTTCACAATGGCTCTGCTCCGGACCTGCGCCGGTGCGGCTTTCTACAAGACCCATGTCCTCCGTTCTCGAGGCTTCCTACGATTCGTAGGATTTCGGAACGCGATGTTGACCTCCAGTTTCCCGGTGTCGCCTCGCATACTCAGACAGCGGCGAGCAATAGCTACCGAGTCGAAGGAAAACAAAGACGATGTTCCTCCAAGTCCAGTCGTCGACAAGGCGGCCCCGCCGCCTCCTCTTCTGATCGAGACTCTCAATGGGCGGGTTCGGAACTACTTTCCTGGGAAAATGGCATCTGGAGCACCCGGTCAGAAGGCTTTCGTCCGCCTTTCGTGGAACTGGGTGGTGGACAGTGCTGGGCCGAAAAGTGCTGTCGATAGGCTCCTGGACATAGTCCCAAGCTTTGGGGGATGGCTACGAGCCATGTTCCTGCCTGTCGGGTAAGTCTCCGTCTGTTGCTGCGGCTGATTTACGCACGAGTTCCATGTAAATGATGTCTTAGCGCATAGGTACCCGGCGTCTGTTCATCCGGTGTATGCGAAAGTCCACATCTATCAATTCCTCGAAACCTTCGTATGGAGCGCCGTATCAGTTCTCTGCTCTCAAGCTATGTTGGCCTCCATCGGCATCGGGTCGACTGCAGCAGCGGCCGGCACTGCTGTTGCCGTCCAGTGGGTTCTAAAAGATGGCATCGGCGAAATAGGGAAATTGTTCTTCATTCAACGGTTTGCTCGGTCTTTTGATTCCCATCCGAAAACTTGGAAGTTTGTGGGAGAGGTGTCCTCGCTCACGGGGGCTTTCATGCAACTCTGCACGGTGGTTTCGCCTTCGTCATGGTTTTTACCGCTGGCAAGCGCTGGATACGCCCTGCGGTCCATACATTACAGCATATGGGGTGCAACGCACATGACGTTCACAAGGGTGAGAGACCCACCTCGCTGACTGATTTTTTTCGAGATTGCGAAGACCAACTCGAATTCTTTTCGTGCCATAGAACTTTGCGTTGCAAGGAAATGTCGGCGATCTTGTGGCAAAGGATGACAGCCAAATGAGCGTAGCACACTTGGCGGGCATGCTCTGGGGTGTTGGCGCGATTACCATCTCGCATTCGCCAGCTTATCTCTTCACTGGATTCTTGCTCCTTACGCCCATCCACTTCTTCATGACCCTTTCCTTACTGCGTGCAGCGCAGTTTGAGGTGCTGAATCATACCAACTTGACCTTGATCTGTCGGCAATATGTAGCTGACCAGACAATTCCTGGCATGAACGATCTGAAGCGGCACGAGCGCTGGTTTGGGGAATGGTTGGCGAAAGGCGAGCAGGTCGTCCGCATCGATGTTGGAGCAACTGCCAACAAGGCTTTCGACGACGCGTCTGTCTTGTCCACGGCAATTCGCGTCTTGAAGGTAAGTCTATTTCGATGGGGTGGGTCCTCCCGAGACAGAAAGAAGAACGAGATTCTCATTTATCACTACCTCACCATGTCTCTCTGCAGACGGAGAATTATCTCCTATCTACGCCAAACTCTCCCAACGAACCTGTGCACATCTGTCTTCATACCTCCGCGGCCGCTCACGACGTCATCAAAGCGATGCTGCACGCCACTCGGTTCCACCATGAGCTGTTCAGCAGAGACGATGCCACGGCATCTAGTCCGATGATCACCAAACCTAACCCTTCGATCGATTTGCCAACATCAGCTTCATCAATGGCAAACGACCTGGAAAGCGCCGGGTCGCCGACCAAGGTGGCGAAGAATTGCGCGCTCACACCGCTTGAATCCTCCCATCAGTGGACATTGAATCATTTCCCGCGCTTCATCGCGGAGCTGGACGAGCGGGATTGGCAAAGCGATGCGGTTTTCTGGGGGGATGGCGGCCGTCGCGTGGAGTGGAAAAGAGGGGAGGGCAAATGAATTGACTTTTCGATGGACACGTCTGCGTAACATAGTACTGGTAGATAACTCTCGCGCACTTGAAGGCCACATTCAGGGGAACACACAATCTTGCACTTCTGACACTAACCGGGATATAATATTAACCAAGAAATAAGGACCTTTTATATTCACAATGACTGACACCTATACCAAGTTCGAGGAGGGTGACGAAGTAAGGGGCTGAACAATGTTCTCGACCCTTACTTGACCGACAACGGCATACTTTCTGCTCACATGAAACCACGACTGTATAGCGGGATAGGCGAACACGGTACCCATAGCCACATTCCTTAACCGTGTCAAAACGACGAAAGGGTCCGCGGTCACACAACCGGCCGCCGGTATCGTGCAGGGTAAGCGAATATAGATACAGGGAGGGCATGCCGGGGGACGTATGACCTTTGAATGGGGCAGGATGTCGTAGGGCCTGTAGCGCTTGGCCTGTTCTCAAAGAACAATGTGCAAAGCATTGAATACAGACATCCACCCCTGATCGTCTGCGATAAGCTCCAAGGCATTGCAGAGGGGTGCTACGCGGCCGTTTTTTGAGTGGTTGGAATATGTGGTGACATCGACATGGCAGAGTGTTCAGTCCCGACCATTGCTGGACCAGGGCCATTTTCTTTATCGCTTGACCCGGTGTCAGTTGCTCCTCCCGTGGGTAAAGGGGTCGTGTTGATGGTGGGGGTGGCCGTCGACATGGCGGGACTTGCCGCGTTGGACGGAGTGGGCGTGCCGTTCGCAGTGGGGCGCTGCTGTTGCGAGGAAAGCTGCATTGGCGATTGGGCAAGGGCTTGCTGCATATTTGCAACATGATGGTGCGAGCCTTGTAGCTGTCGGGAGAGGAGCTGGGCTTGGGCCTGCTGCATCAATTGCGGGTTTGACGCGTACAGCTGCTGCGGGGTTTGTGACTGTAACGATTGCATTGCCTGGAACTGTTGCTGCATCGTCGAGGTGAGCATTTGCGCAGATGTAGGGATACCGTTCGACAGGGGCAAACTGGCGGGGATCTCTGCCAAAGCGACCGAGCTCGCCGCGGTACTGTACGGCGATCCGTTATAGGATCCCGCGAGCGACCCATTGAGCACAGGGGTTGTGACTCCCGATGCTGCAGGCATCCCTGCCGCCTTTGCCTTTTGCTGATTCATGAGGTGTTGTTGAAGTGCAAGGTTGGCCGGTGTTGAGCCATGCTGCAAAAGTTGCTGCTGCGTCTGCTGCTGTTGTTGTTGTTGTGCTAGATAAGCTTGTAACTGTGCTGTTGAGATGGTGCCGTTCGCTAAACCCGCTAGAGTCGCCTGATTTAAGCGAGGCATCTGCAATGCGGCTTGGACACGCATCTGCTGCTGCTGGACAGCGAGCTGTGTTGCCGGACTATTCAGCTGTTGATAGTATAGGAGTTGTTGGGCGCTGATGTTGTTTGCGCTTGGGGAGGCCAGGCCGGACGCGCTGTTGGGTGGTAGGGAGGTTGGCGATGATTGCTGCGGAGGTTGAGAGAACTGAGTGTACCCCATTTGCGGCGGCTGGGATGTTTGCTGTTGCGATACTTGATGTCCTTGCTGCTGCTGTTGACGCATAATATTAAGCTGCTGCTGCTGTTGTTGTTGGCGAAGTAGCTGTATCTGATTAGGGGTCACTTGCCGAGCTTGCTGCTGGCGATACGCATTATTCATTGCCGTGGCAGATAAGCTCGACATGGCCTGTGGGGGTTGCTGTGCAGCTGAAGCCGCCATGAGAGCTTGACTCGGCGTGGACGTCTGCGCCTGCACGCCGGAGTTCGCTGCTGGAATATAACTTGCATGACCCCTCGCCGGGGACGATGCGGTGACATTCAGAGGCATGACCGGTTGAGGGACTGCAGGCTGCGTAGCAGGCGGTCCTGGGCGCTGAGGTTGTGGGGACGTTGGCGCTGGCGTTCCGGTTGATGGCGCTGGTGCTGGTGAAGACGATTGGATGGAGATGGAGGTGCGTGGCCCGGTTGGGATGGGAACGGAGGGAACGGATTGCTGTGTTTGTGGTTGTGGTGTGCCAGATTGCTGCTGGGCTTGCAATTGCTGAAATTGCTGCTGCTGCTGTTGAGCTTGTCGCTGCGCCTGTTGCATCATGGCTTTGATGATGACGGCTTTGGGATCCGAGCCATCTGGCGCACGCCTCTTCTGAGCAGCCGCGACTGCAGGTGGCAGTTTTGGCGGCGGTTCTGAAGGTTTCGATGGCCGCTTTTTCAACCCGTTCGCGCCTAATGCAGCCAGATGTGCCGCATTTTGAGGGCGAACCACCTGCGGGGGAGCTACCTGCGCTTCCTCTGCGCGTTGTGCAGCAGTAGAAGGGCGAGGCGTTGCCTGATCTGGATGTGCTGGTTTGCCCATCAACGAGAAAATCTCCTCCTCTGTCTTGGGGCCAACGGTAAACACCCGATACGCCAGTTGACTAATACGCATCAAGGAAGTGGTGTCAGTGACAGGTGTTTCCTGAACATACTTTTCATACGAAATCGATGAAGGAAGTACGTACTCTGCAGTTTCCTCCATCTCTACGATGGGTTCTTCAACCTCGTCGTCGCTCGTGTCAAAGCGCCAACGTTGAGTTCCCGATGACAGATCGTGCATAAAGTCACCAGAGCGTGAATGACGTTTCGATCGACTCGAGGACGGGGACGGGATAGGCATAATCTTTCCACCATGCCTTCTCAACCAGACCCGCTGTTTCACATGTCGGTCCAGAAAGAGCCGCCCTCCGCGACCCACTCGCTGTCGCCCATACGGAACCGTAAGGTCCACGTCGCCTTCCTCTTCCAATTGGTCGTCCCAGAGAACACGAGCACCAGGAACGCTAGAACGCCAGCACTGGGTTGCAACAGCCTTTGGCGGTGGAAAGTACGGGTACTGCATATGGGGGTGAGTACGTGGTCCCCGTCGCTAATGGACTTTTGGAGGGTTTACCTCAGTGATGTCTATCCATCCTTGACTCTCCTCAAGCATCTTCTTTCGCCGGGCTCTTCCTTCCGCAGTTGCGGATTCCACATCTGCAGCAGCTTCATGCAATTTACTTTCGATGGCAGAAATAACATGTGCGGCATTGCGAAGCGTTCCCGCTGGTATCCGGATTTTCTTGACGACATCGTCCCTGTCTGAGGTGATTAGAAATGCCGATCCAAATGAGACGAGGCCTTAAGACATTGACTTACCGGCCATCTTCCGACCGCTTCTTTCGCCTGCGCATATCTGGACTAAGGTCGGTTTCCTTTTCGGATGTTACGATGCCGAGCTTCTTTTTCAACCTTCGGACCAGGACACGTTGTTCGAAGATCAAGTGCTCCAGCACTATACTCTCTTTCCTGGCCGCTTCCCGGTTGGTGATCAGTTCCAAGATTTGCTTAGCCCGATCCATCTCGTCCCGGAGACGTCGCAGTTTGTCGAGAGACACTGAATCCGCCCGAGCGCCACGAGCCTTTCGCACGGACTTGACTTCCCTTCGTCTGAAGCAAACATATGGGTCGTCGTCAGCTTTCCCCAACCAATCTGCCGAGAGCTATAACGGATTGCTGAGATCAGCACGATGTCAACAGAATCACAATAGAAAGAGTCGCCCACCTTGAGCTTGGGCTGGATAGAAGTTCCGCCGCGAAGAACATAACGCCGCCGTCGCCAATGGGGGTATATATGTGATATTGCGCCCCACCGCGCCAGCAGATCAAATTTCCTGCCTTCGAAAAATCCGCGACATTCATCCAGGCTTGGGGGTTCACCGGATACCTGACGACGGCGACATACTTTAGTATCACCCACATCGGACGGAAAAGAAGAGCAAGTTCCGCGCACCTTGTCGTCACCGGCCAATTCGAAGAAATACATGATGAGCTCAAACTCCTCATCTGTGATCGCGTCGTCTGCAGAAATAGCGCCAGATTCGATTTTCGACCGGTATTCCGCTAGAAACTCGTAGTCCACATCATCCAGGTTATAAGGTATCCCGATGACATTTTCGAGAGTAGCCGAGAAGCGAATTGTCGTTGATGGTTGTTCATAATTGCTGGAGTAGTACTTGCTGTAGTCGGGGATCAGGCGGGAGGCGTCGGGAGTTGGGATGATGACCTGTTCACGTTTGTGCCCAGGTTGATGACTGGCAATAAGAGCGGCTTGAAGATGGTGTTCCTACGTAGATTACGGGACATTATGTTCAGTAAAGGGGCTTTACGCCACAATCGCCGCAAGGAGAAAGGTGAGAGAGTGTGTCTTCCGTTGGGCAACGACAGGATCCCCCAAGCATCAGTCAAGAAATGACAGGACACCGGTGCGCGAAAACACCGACACGCGCCGCGCACACGTCAGCATAATTTTTTTTTCCGGGCCAAGTCCGGGGCAGTAAACACACATAATAGACATAGCAACCAAGATGCTCACCTCCTCCTCTTCCTTTTCGACGCCGGTTGCTACTTGCAAGAGCGCTCTACTAAGGGACGCGGACTCGTCGAGGTCCGGTACCTCGTGGTAGCGCCACACGGGCATGGCCTTCTTGACAGAGGTCCGCGACCTGAGGCCGCTCAAGGGCTCGGACACCATGCCGGGCGTCTCCTAATGGGAATGTCGCGAGATTACTTTTTGGACAACCTCATGAGACTCGTCGCCGTCGTGTGGTCCGAGAGCGCTAGCAGTGTATGGGGGTATGTTGTACTCTTGTCGTGGCGAAATCACCGAACTGGTCCGTGCTGCAGTCGTCGTTGTTTGCTTCGTCTGCGTGCTGTCTAATTAAACGCCTCGGATTTTTTGGTGGCTTGCCCGTCTTCTTGCGACCATAATAAGTCTTCCTGATTAGGTCTTGGGGGTCCGCGAAGGGGCGTGGAGGGGCGCGGTGTTTACTGCCAAAATAGCGCTACTAACACTACTGCGCCACGGTTGACGAGTTTCGACAGCCGATATATTGGAATCGCTCAAATATAGTCAAAACTAATCAAATATAGTAAAAGAGCCTATATTGCCTCGTTCTAAGTAATCAATGAGCACAACGTCCTTCGGAGCTATATCAACCCCTAACCCGCCATTCTCTAATGAGGACGGGTGATCCAAACGTACTTTCCAACACAGTTTTTCAGTGCGTGACCGCGGGCCCCATGTACATTGCGGTGAACTCGATACATACAGGACGCACAGCGCAACATTTTGCCGTTTACTTGTTGAACGAATCCGCATCGATCGCACGTTTTGGCCATATATTCCTCGCCATTGAAGTATACGAAGAGTCCCCGAATCTCTTCCTGTTTCGACGCTAGAGCCCGCTGAAAGGGGGCGTGACACCAAGTGAGGAGGTCTCGGCATGTCTGAGCTCGAATTAATCGGCGTTGTCCGTCGACTCTTTGCTTAACGACCATCTCCTCTGTGGCGAAAGTAGAGGCGTGGATGTATTCGTATCGGTGGCTCAGGAACCATGCCAACTTGTTACCGCATTCACGCGCTCGATTTCTCACACGTTCGTTGAGGAGGAGTTTGCGTCGTCGCATTCTCCGGCGTTGCGTCTTCGTAAGGCTGCGTTGCGTGCAAAGTGTCGACGTAATGTAATTTTCGGACAAAACTCTGACCCAGAACTATTGAACGACTACCAAGATCATGCATCGATCTCTGCTTCACCTGAATCGTTATGTATCCTGTTTAACGGAAGCCTTTTCAATTTGTATATGTATGTATGTACCTGGCATGCTGGGGGAGGACTCCATGCAAGCTCGCCGCCGAGGACAAGGACATATACAGTACTTAGCATCACCGCTATTAGGGAAATGCATCTGGTGCGGAGTTAAACGGGGGAGCTCATCACGTGCCCGTCGCGTCATGCTTAAAAAAGCCGCTGCTCCCAGCCGGCGCCTGCTGATGCCTTATCTGGGGAATGGCAGGTCGAAAACGACACCCGTCGACAGAATACCTGCCGGTGACAGCGACGGCACAAAACGAACACTATATAGCACCACTGAGCACTTGCCCAGTCCCAGCAAACATCCATCTCGTGCTTTGCAATCCCCAGCTCGACCAGGCTACATCGTTCAGTGGTCGACGTTTGTTAGCCACTTTCACTATCGGATCGAACGGAACGGCCCGGCCCGGCCCTGTTTCCAAAAGCTCGAGATAGACACCTCGCGTGCGTGGTTCCTGTCGGGATCTTCCAACGTTACTATACGTGAAAGAACATCGGTTAAGGACGGAGGCGATTAGATTGTCATCCAGTTGCGTAAGTTACAGCAGCTCGCTGATTCCTTCTCCGTTACCTCACGCTCACATCTACGCGCCCACCTTTTTTTTTCAGCGCGATCCAACTTCAAGTTAGCAATTCACTTATCACAACGGCTACGATGAGCGAACAAGTCACTCAAGCCCCGGAACCGGAAGGCTTTGTTAACGGAACTCCCACGATCCAGACTGCGGTTCGCACTTCGGGAAGCCAGGACCAGGGATCTCCGACACCTAGTGCTACGAACGGCATGAGCCCTCATAACCTCAACTCGCTTAGACCGCCAAAGTATATTCTTGATACCAAAGTGACCGCACCATGTCACCACGTTCCCGGCAGAAAGGACGGGAAGCCTTGTAACAGGTGCCGACAGAACGCCTGGGAAAAAGAACGTCGTGAGCTTGCTCGGTCTGAGCGCAGGCGCGCTTCTGGCAGCAACTCGGCAGCCGCTTCTCATAACATTCCCCAAGGTTCTCATTCCATCCCTGGCGGGGCGTACTCGCAGGGAGGTTACACTGGCAGCCCATCGAACTTTCCTGCCACTATTCCCATCGCAAACAAACGCGAACGTGGCGCCGATTCTGGAGAGGCTAGCCAATCAAGACGAGGCACCAGAAACCACCACCATCATGAATCCCAGGCAGGTCAAGAAGCTGGTCCTAATAAGCGTGCCAGGCGCGTGCCTACCGAAGAACGTTCGAAAGAGCTGGATCAAGCGGCCTCGCGCGTCTATATTGTACGCCAGGACCTTACTCCCGCTCTGAAGAAAGAGCTTTTGCGATGGGACAACCATCAATTCACTCGTAAACTCACCACCCGGCGTTTGGAGCTCTTGCAAACCTTTGAGTTCTATTTCTGCTACGGCATCTCGTGGGAAGACATCCTCGAGAGTGCTGAAGCTCCTTCCACACGCCCACCTGGCTGGGAGGAAGCAAACGCCAAGACCCTTCAGCAAGTCGATGACAAGCGCTTCTTCATGTTTGTGCAATCTCAAGAGACGACGGCCTGGATGCAAGTTCTCGCCAAAGCTGAAGGCTTAGTCGGAAAGGATCTGGAGCTGATGGCTTGTGGTGCTTCGCAGGAGCTCGCCTTGCAGATGTGCGATCCTCAGAGGCAAGATATCGATGACGGTGAAGATGATTTCGCTCAGTCTGTCAAGGAAGGTTGCCGTGGAGGGTCCTTTCAAGTCGGTGTGGTACTTCCTCAGGGCAGTGTCAGACTCGGCCATCAACGCCTGCGTGCGCCTCGTCGTTACCCTGACATGGACCTTACTCTCGCCGCCGATCGTATGCTTGACAACGCGGGAACCGAAGCCGTCCTGCAGGAGCTTTCTGATATTTACCAGATGTTCCTTCCTACTTCGTGGACTCGCGCTCAAGAATGGAAGCAGATCGCCGCTAGCTACGTACCAGCCCCACTCTTCCTTCCCCACCTTACCGCCTCATGGAACACAAATCCCAAGTGTCATCGCGACCCACCCAATCGTATCCAGAGCTTGACCTACGTCCACGGACCCTTCACTGGCGGCGACTACGCATTCCCAGCCCTCAACTTCCGCACGAAAGCCTTGTCTGGCACGCTCTTGTGGGGCTGGACGGACATCCTCGAGTACTACGTCTGCGACTGGTCATACCAGTGGCGCCCGAACGTCAAGGGTTACCGCGCATCCTGGATGCTCACGTTGTCGGCGGACATTTACGATGAAGTCATGTCTTGCCCCGCTGCCCGCGATTCCGGCGTGAAGAGTTTCTTTGACTTTGACAAGTTGTTTGAGCCGAATCAGCTATTCGATTGGGATGCTGTGTATGATTTGACGGGCGGGACGAGAGCCGACTTGGAGAAGGTGTTGATTAGGTAAACGGCATTCACTTGATGGTGATCAGACTATCGATGAAGAAGCCGACTCGGCAGTGCGCGTTCAAAATCGCCATTTCGATCGCAACTATCGTGTCGTCACCGACAATACCCTCATGCTGGACATGAAAACCCGTTCCATCCACCACTTTCTTGCCTCTTAAGTCCATTGTCTGACAACGTACGGGTCGAACTGCCACATGTGTCATAGCGTTCGACGTCTTCTTTGTGCCTTCACACGCAATCGCTTGTTTCATCGCCATGTTTCGTCCCGTGGAGTTTTCTCCCTCCGTGCCCCTTTACTGCTTGTTGTTTCTTCAGTACGTAGTAGTTCCCAAAACCATACCGCCCCCTTCTTGTGTTATCGCTTTGGCCTGCCTTTCGTGTGTTTCCGTCAACACTTGTTTCTTGTGTCTGTATGTGTCCTAATAGAATTGTTCTTCCAAAATGATGCCGCTTTTCGCAAACCTTGGAAATGCTCTGATGGCTCTTGAGATATTATCGTATGCATTAAATTAGGTTAGGGCACACATCTAGGCTAATATATGTGTACATGAATGCTGTGGTCCATGGTATTACTTCGTCAAATCGTTTGTGAGGGGGGGCTGTCTTCTCTGCATAACGTAAAGTCCGGTCCAGCTCGTCGGACCTACGCCGTTAATCTGGACTTTCATGTCTCTCCCAAGTCCATGTCCCGTCCTCATATCACGAGTCCCATTCACAAACAGCCGTAATACGCCGCCTGGGCAAAGATAGCCAAATCAAACACCAGTGTCCCAGCGGATCCTAGCAAATACGGCAAGACCGCCGCAAAGAAGTTGCTGTCCAGCGCGGGTGTTGTTGAGTGCGGGAGGCGGAGCACAATGGAGCCGCAGTAGAGGATGTTGCCGATGATTGTTAGGGAGAAGACGTAGAGCGAGAGAGCTTCGGTGGATTTGGTGCGGTGGTTTTCGATTAGCTGTGGGATGCTGGGGTTGGAGAAGGTGAGAGAGTCGGACAGATTTGAGTCAAAGTTTGGTTCAGCGCCAATGCGCTTAGCCTCCCTTCCATCAAATACTGCGATAGAGTCCTCACCGGCTAGAAAAGTACATCAGTCCCGAAATCCACGCAATAACCTCCCCGGTATGGGCCACCCACGGATCTTGCAGCTTATCCTGCCCATCACACGATGGCGGTGGTAGTATCGGCGCCGTTCCATCCGGTTGATCTCCCCTCATCATCAACATTTCCGACGTCGGTGCGGCTTCCACCGACGCAAATACCGCTGCGAGCGCTAAAATCAGAGCCGTGGTGGCTGTTACGCGCTCAAGCACGGTTGGTACATGACTGCGACCACCGGCGTAATGCCGTTGAGCTGACCGAGGTTGCGAGGAGCTTTGATGTGGGATGGGGATCTGATGCAGGAGGGGATCCGTCTCGGTCGCTGTCCTATCTGGGTCGTCTCCCGCAGGTTTCGTAGCAATTTCCTCATCCGCCGCCCTTATCGCAGCCCTGCCAGCGCCGCTCGCATCGTTCGTCTTCTTGTAGTGGAAGTACTGGACGAATGATGCAATGGACAGAAACACAAAGTATGTCCCACACAGCTTCATGGCGAATGTCTGGCGTGTCATGATCGCTCCAATAAGATTCGTCACATCTCCCATAGCCCAGATGCAGAGGAGAGCAAAACTCAGGCCTTCTACGTCGCCGCGCTTGTAGTTCTTATACTGCAACCATCAAGTCGTTGTTTGAGCTTCGGGTGATTCTGCATCTGCCGGCAAGCCGTGCTTCCAAAGCCGGCGTCCAAGTACTGTCAACGCTAACCATGTGGTTCACATACCATTTGTGGCAGTAGGCCTACGAGGAAACAAAACAGTGCAGCAATGCCGCAGGCAAAGGCTTGAATCTCCCTTGGAGTGTGAACACATTCGCCAGCCCAACTCGCTATCCATTCTACATATCTTCATGGTGAGAAGGGAAGGACAGTCGTAAGCAAGAGAGGACTAGGTTGCGCTGGCCTGAAAGAAAGTGTCGGGCTACTTTGCATTCTCCTACAAACACTAACCGATAGCCGTCGACGACCGCCGGGTCGCAGACACAGGAAACACCCATTCTGTCCGGCGATATGGAGCGTATACGAGATATAGAGGAGGACAACTCTTCAGGACCTGGGTAGTAGTCGTCCTGACCCAGTATCCAACGAGACTGAGTTGCCTCTGCGCCTGCCTTCAACAGCCAAGCGTTGGCAAGAAGTTGAAACTCAGCTCTTATCGACCTCGCTCTGCTATCGGAGTGTCAGCGGCTGCGCATCGAAGTGGCTTGGCCATATCTTTTTGGGCATACTATTGGGGTTAGGGTTAAGCTGACCCAAGCACCGCTAACCCAGCCTCCATGACAGCTGTAACGAAATATCTGGCAGCCTGACTGTAGATGGCCCTTTGGACATGATGGTTTGGAACATGAGAAAAGGCGTTTTGGAAAAGTGAATGGCCAAATTGAAAGAAGAGCCTTTAGCATGTTTTGCATGATGATTGTAGGGCTTTCATTGAGATCTTGCTAAAACTAGCTGATAGGAGCATTTCCAATAGTAAAACTTTTCCCGACCATAGTTTATGCATCTCGTACGCTCGAATACGCATCGACAGACATACAGTACGTACGTACAGTACGTCCGAGGTCGTCGCATAACAGCCTCCACTTCCGCTGCAATTTCCATAAGCATCCAGAAGCTGCACATGCACTAGCCATCTCATGCATCAGTTGCACTTGCAGCCAGCTCGCTTGAAGGGACTGATGTCACTGATGACTCTCACACACCGGCTTCGCAACTTCGCAAAGTCCGCAAGGACGAGCCAAACATGGATCTGCATGGAAGTTGTACATTACACACGGACCTCGAACCTTATCAAATGACGAGCATCCTCCTGAACGGGATGACCCCGGGGCGCCAAGATGGGACAAAATGGATTCTTCCATTCCTCATCAAGTTCAAACTTGGAACCAATGATGTAATCAATCCCATCCGCCGCGCTCCCGCATTCCCACCGCCTCATCATCACAAAAACAAGTTCGCCGTTTCCCAAGGCCAAGAACCAAATAAAGGACGCTCAGCGTATGTATGCGCCCCTTGCCAAGGCCATTTACGCTGACCGGTGCTATCTACGTGCGCTCCATTTCAACCAATATTGCCACGAGCGCCAACGAATTCTGCGAACCAAAGCCAAGTCATCGTCGTCGAGTCCCCGTGCACCGCCTCAGCGTTTCCACCGAAACACAACGATCTCCAAGATTTCTAGCCAACGTTTAGTACATCCTGAAGGCATGCCAGAGAGCGACGCTGGGAGTCGGGTGCATGTGCTCTATGAGTCCCGGTCGAATAGCTTGAAGCACCTTCTGCGAGAAAGTCTTTGGGAATGGGGTAAGACTAGCACAGTTCCGAGTCAGATCGTATGAGACGAAGGTGATTCTCACCGGTTTTTTCCACACTCGACAGTGGTTCTCATCTTGTTACTCGGGGTCTCTGGTGCCTTGGAGTTCATCACGCCATATCAGCGAGTTGCCTTTGCTGGCGATATCAGCATCGCGTACCCGCTCAAAACGCAAACCGTTCCAACGTGGCTCCTGGCTGTGCTGGCTATTGTTCTACCTTTGGTGGTGATTTTGGTTACGTCGTTAGTCATCAAGAGGAGTGTGTTTGATGCCCATATGTCAGCACTTGGTGAGGATTTTGTATTTCACGTCGGGATATACGGCATGGTTTGACTGACCTTACCGTGAAACATTGGGTCAATAGGATTATGCGTCTCCTTGATCTTTACCCTCATCTTCACACAAATCGTCAAGATTTCCGTGGGTAGTCTTCGCCCGGACTTTCTGGCCCGGTGCATCCCGACATGGCAGACGGACGAACTCCTCAAGGTCACTACAGTGGCATCCTGCTCAGGGTTCGCTGGAGACATCAAGGAAGGGCGGAAAAGCTTCTTCAGCGGGCATTCCAGCTGTAAGTAGTCAATCAGGCATCATTGTATCCCGCGTACACAAGTATCTCATGATCCTTCCACGTTCATCACTAGTGAGTTGGTCTGGTTTGTTCTTCCTGAGCATCTACCTCCTCCGTCGCCTCAACATCCACCGCAAGCCTCTAGCACCCAAATACGCCGTAGCGATCATCCCCATCATCCTTGCGCTGTTGATCTCGATATCACGTGTGGATGACTATTGGCACCGATGGGAGGACGTTGTGATTGGAGCGATCGTCGGCATCGTCATTTCGACCTACTCGTACAGATATCACTGCTGGTTGGCGGAAGAGCTGGTTTCTGACGCGCCAGGTTCCGCAACGAATCTACTGCCAAATCGACGAGACGGCTCGCACGATACCTCGGTTGATCAGTTCCGGGCGCACTCGGGGACTTACGCGTACCGGCAGGGGGATGACGTGCGCATACATGTGCCGGATCGGGAAAACTCGAGTCGGAACAACTCGAATCTGGGAGACCGGAACTTCCAGCAAGGTTCTCACCAACCCCGTTCGTGATTCTGTATGTCCTTTCGCCGTATGTCCGTTGCTAATACTCCCTCTGCAACCTCTTGGGACGGATCTATTAGGAGCGCATGAATTGCGACCTCTCTGAACTATAACTGAAACTCGAGCCATCATCACGTCCGTCCGTGCTCATACACTTTGCATAGAATGGACCTCGTCGTCGGAGGGAAGCAGTGAACTTCAATCTCCTGTACATATAATAAAGCCTGCTTGGCATACTCGAATGAAGAAAAACTCCCCCTTGCGAAACTGTGCACTGTTTACGCTTTCAGAATCTTTTCATTCATAAGTGACGATGCAACACTCAGTCTGGCGATCTCTGTCGTTGCACGTCGCAACTGCTTATATGTCTCAATAAGTTCTTCCTCTAAAGCATCTCGTTCTTCCTTGACCTTGCGAATGGCAACCTCCGGCGGCTGATCATCCGCAGTGATGCACGATATGGATGGGTCGAAGAACGAGGAAGGTTCGAATTCTGGTGAATCTCCCGCGTTCGCGCTCTCGGCCATGCTGGGTTGGTTCTGCGATGCCTGCATCCCGCGCGTTCCACATCGTGCTTCCTGCATGAGCGCTTCTAAAAAGTCTGTGCCTTTCAAGCGGCCTTCATCCGAGTTGGTGCCAACCCCCCGTTCTGATCTCGGTCTTCGCTCTGACCGTACTCGTTCATCTTCCTCGATACAGGACGAGTTCCAGTCCGATGCATGTGTAGCTTCCGCATCGGTTCCTCCATCCAGTCCCGCCCCGTCGATCCCTTCCGCACCGCAGGACGAAGTCTGGTCGGTGTAAACATCATCCAGCACAACACCCGCACACGGTATCCTACGCCCATTCCCAGCGGGCCTGAAAAAGCTATCATCCACAGCTTCAGACAACCGCATGCCGGATGAGTCATCTCGCTGCTGCTCGTCTCGGCACCAGGGACACAGCTCACTTCGACATCGCAGGTGGGTTAGCTCACGACGACAGGCGTCGAGCTCCTTTCGTAGTGAAAGTACAGTGGCGTCCCTTCCATCCATGGTCGAGTCGGCCGATGGGGTACGCACATCTCCCTTCCCCGCATCAGCCTGCCGTCCATCCCGCCCTCCATCAACAACCGCCCTCCGCAACCCTCTAACTTCTTCCTTCAACGCCGCGATATTCTCGTGCGCCTCTCGTAGCAGACTCTCCATTTGTCGGTACTTGATCTCCAGAGCATCGCGGTCGCGCCGCATGCGCAGTTCGCGGGGCGTCCATGATGATGTGGAGTCGGAATGGAGTGGTAGTGGATCGACGGGTGGGATGCGGTTGCGGTAGGCGGAGATGGGTGGTGGTGGTGGTGGTTTTCGGGGTGCTCGTTGTGTTGAAGATGCGATGCTGGTTTTGGTCATCGCTGGTTTGGACAACCGGCTGTTGCTGTGCATTGGTTCGCTGTCTTTGGGAAGAGTACGCCGTTTGTTGTGAGCTGTCGCTCGTTGCTGCACATGCAGGGGGCCGAGCTTGGTTGGAGGTTGTCTGTTCCTGTCTGCGACGGTGAAAGGCTGGAAAGCGTGGGAAAGCTAGGAAAGAGGTTTGAATGACAACACACGCGTTCAGCTTTGAATTCAGAGCTTCATGGATTCGGAGCCTCCAGGCTCAGCTGCAGGCTCATGAACAAATCAGACAAATCCCAACCGAACCCGAGTATGGATGCAAGATGATCTATGTGTCGCAGGAACAATCTCAGCGCCGATATCTATCTGCGCTACGAAGACAGCCCCAAAATAAAAATCTACAATTCCCTCTACAGCGAAGGATGGATGGTGACGCCCCGTCAAAGGTCCTGCCTGTCCTATGAGCTGCCTACTACGGCAGTACTCCCTCCAATGTCAATAAGCTGCTCAGTAGTTCAACGACCTCTTGATGCCGTCCACACAACGGATGGCGCTGGGGACGTAGAACTTTTCAAAGACCAAGGGGAAAGGCACGTCCCAGCCGCAGACACGTTGGATGGGAGATTCGAGTCGCAGGAAGCATCGTTCTTGGATGGTCGCTGCGATCTCGGCACCGAAACCGGAGGTGACGGGGGCTTCGTGTGCGATCAACAGGCGTCCGGTTTTGTTGACGGACTGCGGAATGATATGTCAGTGTGATATCGTAGTGAATCATTCAGGGAGCTGGCGCGACCCACCTTCTCAATAGTTTCCACGTCCCACGGCAGGACGGACCTCAGGTCAATGAGCTCGACGGACAGACCGGGTATCTCCTTTTCTGCCATTGCGATGGCGGTCTCGAGAACGTATAGTTGTGATCCCCAAGAAACAATTGTAATGTCCTTGCCTAGTCGAATGGTGGCCGTCAGTAAAGGAATCGTCACACCGCACTTACTCTGCTAAGAAGTGTACCTTCGCGCAAGATCTCGGCCTTCCCTATTGGCAGCGTGTAATCACCGGTTGGCACTTGCTCGACAGCAGCACGGTACAGAATCTTCGGCTCCATGAACAACACAGGGTTGGGGTCGCGGATGGCAGCTAGTAGAAGTCCTTTCGCCTGCAATGGGGACCGCGGGACTACCACTTTCAGACCAGGAGTGTGAGCAAAGTACGCTTCCGGACTTTGCGAGTGGTAGTGCCCTCCGTGTCCGACCGCCATGCACGGCATACGGATGGTCAGGCCTCCACAGTCAAACTGGTTCCCAGATCGATACCGGTACTTTGCCGCCTCGTTCACGATCTGTCGTAGCAAGCTTTAGTTACTCGCCAAGCGCATTCTGATTTCCGCTCGCTCTGCATGCATACCTGGTCGAAAGCAGGGAAGACGTAGTCCGCAAATTGAATCTCTGCAATAGCGGTGTGACCCACGGCAGCCATGCCAATACCGAATCCAACCAGGCCCTGTTCCGTCAGTGGGGTGTTGAAGACACGATCTTGCCCTGAAGGAATGCGACGGCGTCTCAATAAGACTCGAGGCTATCTCCATACAGAACAACACGCGCACGAACCGTATTTTTCTTGCAAACCCATCGTGCACCTGAAGACACCTCCGAATCCGACATCCTCACCAAACACCACTGCAGGACGTCAAAGCCGGTTATTAAAGGGCTCAGAGTCAGGTACTGGCTAAAGCTCCCAACACACACCTGCGTTCTGGTCAGTGGCCAGAGCAATGTCCATAGCCTCGTTGACACTTTGGAACAAGTTGAGCTTCTTGGACTCGGCTGCAGCGAAAAGCGAGTCGAATTGTAAGTCCTGCAAGTCATCGTATCCACGAGAACGATGGGAGCAACTCACTTCCGGGAGAGCCAAGGAGACCCTTGGTAGCCAGAGCCTGCTCCGTCGTTTGCTTCATAAACCGACTGGTAGCGACACCTGGCATGAACCCCTCAGCTGGCGGTGGAGTCCCAGCAGGGGAAGCATACCCACGGCGCGCTGGCGCACATAGCCGGGACTGCCTGAGGAGAGCCAGGCGGGACGCTGCTGCTGCTGCTGCTAGTGTGGAACGCATGGCTGTTGTGTTGGGGCGAGTAAGTTGACGGGGCGAACGACGGAGATGGGGGTCTTTTTCAGGCGAGACGGAGACGGGAGAGCGAGAGGTCACGACGAAGGTCTCGAGGAGGAGCGTGACTTGCGCGTTGCAACAAATCGACAGCGGCGGCCGTTGATGAATGCACTTTGTGGCCGTCGCACAAGCACCGCGCAACCGCGTTTGTTCCTAACCGTGACTTCCCGGCTTCGAGTTCAACTTGCAGTATCCCGCTGTGGACAAGTTTTTAAGGTTACTCTGGTCGGCGTTCGTCTGGCGTTCGTACAGTACAGTATATATATATAATAAGGACTGCTCGTCACCCTTCTTGCGTACGGACGGAGTCGACACAGCGCATATCCGTCCCTTATCTACTACACTCCAACGGAACGCAATCCACCGCAATGACAGTCCGTCCGAAGCTCACCCTTCAGCCGCTCACCACGGCGGACATCCCCAGAGCGGTCGAGATCGAGCGAGCAGCTTTCGGACCCGGCCCGCTCACCAAACGCTTCTATCCAAACGGGATGAACGAAACATCTCTCGCCAACCTCAAATATCGTGTCTCAAAAGCGCTGAAAGACCCCACGAGCAACGCACATCCGTGGAAAGTCGTCCGGGACGATACCGGAGAGATGATCGCGTATGCGATATGGATCAAGCCGTTGACGAAAGACGAAGTGGAGCAAATGATGGAAAAGGCGAAGGTAGACGATCCGAATGAACCCGTCGATACCGCGGTCAACAAGGAGTTCAAGGCAGCGTTCATGAAGGAGATGTTTGCTTCGCATGGCAGACTCATGGGCGACCGCATGCATTGGTACCTGCGTCTCATTGCGACACATCCTGATCATCAAGGGATAGGCGCTGGTGCTGTCCTCATTGACTGGGGACTGCAAAAAGCCCGGGAGGACAGCATGCCGGCCTACCTGGAGTCTTCAGCTGCTGGCTACCCTGTCTATATACACAAAGGGTTTCGTGAAATCGGAAAAATGACGGTGGACGAAAGTACATCACTGCCATGCTTGCTATGGGAGCCATAGATAGATAGACCTCTGTACTTTCCTTGCATGTACACTCATCTCTCTGTACGCTTAGATCACACTTGTGGTGGTTCAGCAGGCATGTGCACACACCACACCACCGAACGGGCGGCATTTGAGAAGTGCATCAGAGGATCCGACCAGGAGACAATGTGAACGTAGAACTTAGACTTCTCTTGGTACAATCTTCCATTTCATTTCAAGTATGCCAAAAGTGTAAGAGCCAGATCTTATGTACAGCGTGGCCTCCATCATAAGGGTCACATGGCAACCCTCATTTACAATGTGTTCTGGTGGCTGGCAGCAACCTTCTCCTCGCCATGCTTCTGCATCCCAGGACAGAATGCGGCCCGCCCAGCAAGGCCTTCCGCCTGCCCTTCCTTCTCCAACAGAGACTTGTTCTCGCGGCTGGCGTTCGATGCGTCGCGGGTAGCTTGCGTGGATTGGTCGGCGGCGCGCATCTCAGCTTCGCCGAGGGCTTTGTCGTTCTTGCCGGATTCGGTCCATGCGGGGGCGTTCAGCATCGAGCCGACGGTTTCCTGAGACGAGAATGGGGGGGTGAATACATGTTCTCGACAAGGCACCTTATGATTTTCAACGCAAACATACCTCCACAGCGCCTTTGACATACTGGACGTGACCGTGCACCAACGAGGGCTGGGCGGATGTGTTGTTTGCGTTGGAGGCCATTTTTGTAGTGGTAATGGATCTGATTTGAAGGAATCGAAAGAGCTTCTGTGTTTGCTTCATGTGGTTGCTATTGCGAGAAGGTGGTTTGGTGGGAAGGGGAGTTTGAAAGGCCTTCCGACCTGGGCTTTTATAAGGAGCCGGCAAGGATAATTCGCGCGGAGACGGAGAAAATAATAGGGGACGCGTTGTGTGACGTCAGTTCCCCACGCAGCTTCCGCACAGCCTGTCACAGGCTGTCAGTCTGGTCCTCAGATGGCTTTCGCTTCCGAGATCGAAAATTAGGGCCGATCGTACATACATGCACAGTCGAACTTTCCATCTGATGTATAGGAGGGAGGTCTGTTTATGTGTGTGGCACTCTCGGTCTCATCGTAGAGCTGCATGCCAGTCAGCTGCTGGTTTTGATTTTTTTTCCTTATCATCCCGAAGTTCGTTCTTCGCGGGCTGGTATTTTCATGGCCAGCAGAAGGCATACGTGCACATATGAGCGTATGGATAGATTTCACGCAACGGTATGTCCGATGGGCGCTCGTAAAAGTACTGTACTTCCAAAAAATTCCGTTCCAAGAACCTTCAGCAAAACACAGACAGCTACCTGAGGGCAAAACAAAGGGAGAACAGCGGCATCTACACGAAGGAATTACATCGCAAGGCTTCGACTAACTAATCTCAATCCTCGGCAGCCGCCGCCGTATTCTTCCCAACATTCAGCTGGGTTCCAGCCAGAGCACTGCGAGGCAGGCTCGGTACCGGAACATGTTTGCCAAGGGCAGTCCGTCCACCGTTCTGAAGATGCCCGTCAATCAGCAACTGCGACTCTTTGAGCCCATGCGAGATGTCGTGTGCGATTTTCGCCTTGTCCTCCAGGCGGCTTTGCCTCTCTTCCCATTCTTGCGCGTCGATGCGGTTGCGATTGAGCGTGCGGATCGCGGGGGTGCGGTCGTCGTCTAGGCATTGGATGCCGTCCAGGAAGGCCTGGCATGTCGTTGGGAATTGATTAGTAGATAGGTGGGTAAAGCTCTGCATTGGTAATGATTATAGCAGCCATACCTGGGCTTGGTTATGAGCATTCAAAATAGTCCCATAAGCCACATCAACCGCCACCGACGTCCTCCTATCCCTCTCATCCTCCTCCACATTCGTCAGACTCAGTCGACGGAGCACGTTGCTAATCCGGCGCGGGGGTTCTTCCTCTATATCCCAGCCCTCACCAGCCTCCTTGTCTTCCTGATCAGTGTGGAAAGCAGAAGTCTCCTCCAGTCCTTTCAGGAGAGCTTTGGCCTCATCGTGCGCATGTGCTGCTTCAGAGGACGGCGCGAACCGAGATGCGGCTTCGAGACGGAGTCTGCGATCTCGTTCCGCTTCTTCGAGGGCTTTTACTTCTCTTAAGGAGACGTCGTGGATTCGCACCTGCACAAAAGAGTAGGACACGGTCAGTGTGGAATGTATACGTAGATCACCTGTTGCCACCTCTGTCGTTGGAAACAAACCTCGACGCCGTCGGGAACTTGTTCAAAGGCGTTCTCCAATTCGTTCTCGTCGATGCTGGACATGATACTTTATGTTCGGAGTGGTGAAGTGAGATGGAGATTGTGTAGTTACGCAGCCAAAAGATGTAGATAAACACAAACGACTTGGCCTGCATGTCCAGACTCAAAACCTTCGCCGCGCCACTTGCTTCACGTAACGCGCGATCCCAACAGTTTCCTGTCAAACTTTCAGATCTCAGACTTCTTACCTCCGAACGAACTTGTTTTGGATATACGCGCCCAGAGTCTTTCTCCTTCGTAAGACAGATCCTCTTGCAACCCATCATTCCCCAAAATCATCACGCACAGCCATGGACGACGTACTGGATAAGCTCAGGATCTTGAACTATCAGCGAGACTTCTGTAAGACAATGTGCGTGACACCGTCTGTCTTTATACAGCACAGATCAACGTGCGCTATCGTACTTATCTCCACCTTACACATCAGGAACTTCAAACCACTCCACCGCTTCTACTTTACGGTGCCAGCATCGAACCCCAATGAGCAGTTCTACTGCTTCACCTCCCTGTCCGCCTGGCTGGTGAAGCTGAATGGGAACTCGTTTGATCCACCGGGACAGTTCGATGACCCTAATGCCACTGTCGCTAACATGGGTTAGAGGATTGTACTTGCATCGAGCGTATTGAAGGACCAGGAAACTAACGGTGGGAATCATTCTTTGCAGCTGCGAAACTGAAAGAAATGGAGATTTCGGCAGACGTGGGGCTCAACAAGCTTCGACAGGGGCATGGAGACGGAGTGTTGATCGTCCTGCAGGCGCTGGTAGACGGGGCGTTGGCAAAGTCGGGATTCACGTTTCAGAAGCCGACGCATAAAGTCGATGAGTGAGTGACCGATGTGTACGAGGGACGCGCCGTTTCACGAGAGCAGCCTATTTACCACGCGATGGGAACTCGTAGATACGCTGAGGAAGCCGAAGTAGATGCTGACGCGGAACTGACGGCAGAAAGCATTGAGGAAACCATACCCGCTGATGACGACGCGGAAGATATGTTCATGGGGACCATGGCAGCATCAGCAGGCGTACGGGCGGGGACTGCGTAAGCCATCTGTTCCATGAGTATCCGCATATGTAAAGGGGCTGATGTGTATCGTTACAGGAAAGCGGAGTCAGCAGGTCTTCGCCCAACGACAGCAAGACCGACCGTGGATCCTGCCGAATGGAGACTGGAAGTAGAGCGGGTGACGCCGATGCTGCGGGTGCAGATTGCGAACGATAATAAGGATTGGAGGATCCATGTGGAGAATATGAGGCATCACCACAAGGTGCGGGTTTGGATTCGGGCCGCATCTGAGCGGGCTGCAGAAAGCAAATGAGAAGCAACGTGACTGACACACGCTGTGGATGTTAGACCATCACATCCACGCTAACAGAAACACAAAGCCGTCTCGGCAAATTGCATTCCGAGATCGAGCGAACCCTGGAAAAGATCTCCAGTAGGGAAAAATACATCAACACGCAGTTCGAAGCACAGGTATGCAAATACCCATTTGGGTATCGGAGAAGTACTGCTTTCCACACCCCGGCCCCGACTCACCGACATCTGAACCTTGAAGGCCGAGCAACACCGCGTCCTGCAAGACCAAGGATCGGAAATCAAGCAAAAGTACAGTGTAGCGAGCAGCCATGTTTCGGACCTGACGATCGATCTCTCCCGGATCTCCGAAGAGCTTGATAGTGTCAAGGTAGGTCACCAGCCCTTTCCGGATTGTGACTTTATGTGTCGGAGCAATATCGAACATGGCAATGCGCTTGTAGGGACAAATGGACGATATAGGCAGTGGCATGACGGATTCCAAACCGCTTTTGTCTATCAAACAAGGGGTTACAAAGCTGAAGGTATGTTTCTTACGCAAGTCTTGCCTATGGCAGACACTTTGCTTGTTGATGGTGAGGACCAATCTCTGATTCATTCGTGAATTACAGTCTGAGATCAAGCAAATGGACCTGCGTATTGGTGTGATACAGCACATGCTGCTGCAAGCGAAGGTGCGTTTAGCCAATGTCGGAGATGAGTGCTCGTTTGGGATGGGACCTCGAACACGTTTCTCACGAATCATCTGGTCTTGATGCACAGTTGAAGACGAAAGGCCCTATGGTCGAGCCACCAAATATGATGCAGGTAAGCTCACGTCTGAATGGACTTTCTCTCTCATTGTGAGGATACGCAGCTCATCGCCTCCGAATTCCTGATGCATCTCTTCCCATCGCACACGAAGGTCTTTGCCCTCGCTATATAACGTTTCCGGAAGAACGCCCATAGACATCTGCCCAGTGTTGATGATTTCGTTTCATATCATTGTAAATCCTGATATATCTACACCACCGACGACGGATCCGCGAAAGGATCGACGCAGTGCCCGAGGAGAAAGCTCTATTTGCTGCATGATTACTCGTCCCAGTTCCCCAGGTTTCAAGTAAACACAAGTCTCTTCTAGCGCGACTTTGCCTTGTTCTGCGCGCTGATGGCCTTATCCGCGCGGGCAAGGTTCCTGCTTGCTCCCACCAGCTGAACGACGTTCAGGAACTGCTTCAGGGCGCAGACCGGGAACGTCACGACGCAAAGTCCTATGAGTGTCAGGTATAGGCCACCTCCGTTTTTCGGGATCCAGTCGCTCTCTACAGGCACAGAGCTCACTCCTGATCCTGCTGCAGCGACCATTGGGTATCCCGGTCCGACATTCAACGCGACGAGGCTTCCCTTTGCCTGTTCTACATGCCACGTGCCGAGGAGGTAAAGCGCGATGAAAAAGGCCTCGTTCGCAGCGCAGACCAAGAAGAGGACCTTATTGTTAGTGTAGTATTGGCGAAGCAGCCATGAGGTTTTCTTCGGGTCCACATTCTTGTGCGAACCAGCGCCGAGAACGAGAGAGGAGTACATTTGGAGGTAATGTGACGATAGATCGAGGGCGATAAGCGTTTGGAAGATGAGGGTCAGACGCGGGAAGGTCAGTGAGAGATATACGAGTAAGCATGACGTCGTGCTTCTGTCGGTGACCATATCCAGCACGGCGCCGAATCGAGAGGCTGTCAAGAGAGGTGCAACCAGGACATCAATCATTGTTGCACTAAAACTGAAGCCAAGCTCACAATAGACACGACGTACTTTGTCCAAAGTATCTTGCCGCCTGTCCATCGGCGGCATCCAGCAGGCAGCTCACGGAATATAATGCTCCCGCCGTCAAAGTGTGATGCGGCAGAAAGTAAAGAGCGGCAAACATAAGAGCCACTCGGGCATATCCGATCAGATTTGGCACGTAAAGGAACACATTTTCGGTTTTCGTAGGGTTGAAAGACATGGCGCTCTAATAGAAGACCGTGTCCTCTGTCTATGCGTCCAATGGGATTCTGTTGCGCGTATATAAATAAGATCCACCGTGATCTCAGGGTCGCACTTGTGCAAGTGATGATGTCGCTCGCAAGGGTCGTTGGCCGCGGATGGAGACTAAGTAGTTCGTTTTTTGGGTGTCGATCGGAAAACCGTACGTGCCGATGTCGTTCTTGAGGAACCTTATATGCTGACCGACTGGAGCGAGGCTTGTACGTGGTGAGATGGTGGCCGGCAGCAGCACCTTGACAACTTGAAATGGCAGTTTGGATTGGCCTGCCCGTAGAAAGTCTATAACGATCTGCGTGGCCGCATTCAAACTGGAGAACACGGTCTACGCAGCATTCGCACAACATGAGAACACGCTGGAAGAACGTGACGTTTTGGGTGCGACTTTGGCATGGTTGCTCACGTAATCAGCGCCGAAAATAACGCGGGAGGAAAACGCGTTCGACAACTGGTTCAACGTCAAGTCGCGTTCTTTCTTCGCGGTCCGGCGCTCCCAAGAATCGGAGGCGAAAGAGCCAGCAGCCGCTGATTGGTGGAACGCGTAATTAGCTAATGGAGATCAAGATGATTCTCGATACAATTACTCAAGTTGATTAGGGGGGTTCATCAAGAAATGGGGGATTTCATGGTTCAGATACGTATATTATTTTGATGCGCGCAGGTCACCTCATCCCACCGTTGGTCCTCTCGCTCTTGCTTGCACATGCATGTGCTTCCTGCGCTCCCTCGGAAACGCTGCCTGGACTTTTATTATTACTCGGCCTAGTAAGCGCCTCCCTTCCTTTTCTTCCCTTCTCCGCAAAGCTCAGCACTTCCTCATTTTCCCACGGCCAAGAAGCTCTCACGCCGTCTTCCTTCCTTGCTTTCAACGTATTCGTCTGAAGGGGTCCCATTGCGTCTGTGTGCGGTAGTCACAGACAGGCCTGGAGCTTTTCGAAAGTAGTGACAAACCGAAATTGCGCGACCTGCTTCCTAACCCGCCAGTTGGAAACCTCCTCGCCATCACGACAATATTATTCGCAAGTTTACAGCGAAAGTGAAATCCCAGCTGATAGCCTCACTAGAACGGTCCTCGTGTTTGAGCTTACACACGACGCGGAATCCAAGTGCTCGCTCGCCTTTGCTCGTATCGTTCAGCTCTTGCGCCTTCCCTTGATGTCTCACAACATGCTGGCTGGCGACGACAGGCAGGCAAGGGCCGGCGCACCGTCCAGCTCGCGGCCCACTGAAGGCTCTGCCCGCAACATCGATTCCAGCAGCCGACATATGTCGCTCTCTGAAACCATCCTAAACCCGCTGCCTCCTAACCCCGACACGCTCGAGAACAGGGATGTTTCGCGCGGCGTCCTTCCTGGCGAAGGAGAAAGCATGTACAGAGAAATGGAGTGGCTCAAGGAGACGCCTGTATTCTTCTCTACGAGCAAGCAGTCGATGAACAATAAGAAACGAAGGCGGAAAACAACAGATAGGGAATTGGAGATTTTGGAGACACGATTCATCGAAACACCACTGCCGTCGCCTGAGCAGCGTAAACTGATTTCGCGAGAGACGGGGATGACGGATAGAGAGGTGCAGGTGTGGTTCCAGAACAAACGCCAAGCGCTCAAAAGAAAGAACCAGCGCGTGGATGCAGGCGGTGGCGGAGACTCACCTGCCCGGAGACCGACTGCTCAGTACCCATCAATCCCACAACCGCAACCGCAACCCATGTATGCCGTGCCTCAGCCATACGGCCTTCCGTCGGTATATGCGCCCACGTATATGCAGCCGCCTCAACTCCCGTCAGCGACGCCGCAAACGGCAGCCGCTGCCGCCGCCGTCGCGGCAACCGCCTCATCATCGTCCTCGGTGCCCGCCGGCCCTGGGCTTCCTCCAATTCTCCCGTCGTTCATCAACTCTGGCCCGCTGCCTGGAATCTCACAAGTACTCCCCTCGCTGCCTCCGCCGCCCATGTGGCCATATATACCCGCAGTCTACAACGGGATGTTGCCTCCTCCGACGATGCTGCAGCCTCATCGAGAAATCCAATCACCACATTTCGCCGAATTGAAGGATGTGAAAGAGGAGCGGGACCTGGAGCCGGCGCGTAAGAAGCGTAGATCTGAAGCCAGCGAGTTGGGAAATGAAGAGGATCAGGAGGAGGAGGAGGAGGAACAGAGTCCTGTAAAGGCGGAGAGCGAAGGGACACCCGACGACAGGTCCGAACGAAGCCGAGCTTCGACCGAGGGAACGCGCACAAGTCGAGAGCGTTCCAATAGTAATGTGGAACGACAGAGCCCACGCCTAGCAGAAAGACCGACCGAACGGGCTTCCGAGAGGCCGCTGCCGCTTTGGGAACCTCGCCAAGTCCAGGACAAAGATCTTGCTGCCATGGCTCTCATGGATCTCGCCAACTCCACTCGAGTTTCACCACCACAAGAAAACTGACGACGACGTCGTCATTCCGGCTCACCCGTTACTTCCATATTTTGATCGGCGCCACATTCACATTCACCTACCACATACTGCCTCATTGTTCCATAGTCACAACTCACCCAAAACAGAAGCGCCTCATCGTCGAAATGCTATATACCCATTCTCTGTTTTGCCTTACATAGTAAAAGCATTCCCCCACATCAGATCCTGTCATTAGAGAAAGCACCCTTCCCTTCGACGTAAATTTTGCTCTGTAGTTCGCCATGTATTGGTATAGAGGCTTGCGCTACTCCACAATCAATGATAATGAGATCTTGCAACCGCAAAAGGGGTTGCGAGCCCTTAACGTTTCCGTCGAACGCGTTCTTCAGTGCTTAGAAAGTGCGTTCTTCAGTGCTTTTTCGCGGCATCTTCTTGCTTCTGGTGCAACTCTGCTTGGTGGAGGATACGCTCAAAGCTCTGGTCTGACAGATGGAAAGGATGTTAGCCATGAAAACATAAACGGTCGGTCCGCTTTATCGATAGCACTGCTGCTTTCTCAATACACATACCAACTTGCTTCTCATATGGGTCGGTCGCAGCGAGAGCTATGGGATGAAAAAGATGCGTCCAACTCAATAAACACTTTTCGCACAAGGTTGCCACTCGGAAATATCTTCTCCAATAGACACCAACCTGCAATGCCACCTAGTCCAGCCAATGCAAACGTCTGCGCAACCATACGGGAGTTGATGATCTTTTGTGCTCGCGTGATGTCTACCCTCCTGAAGTTGTACAGTAACGCGGCGGTCATCGTGCCCGACCACAATCCGACTATACAGTAGCCAAAAAGAATATCGAGCACATGTTAGAACACTCTCCAGAAAGGACGCAGAGGGGCAAGTACGGGAACGATATGATACGCACAGACAAGTGGGTATCGCTCCTTGATCAGCCATTCCCGCACGCCAACAATCGGTTTGATGACGGGGTGATCCGCGTCCTCGACTTGGGCTTCACCGGTATGCGTTCGGCGGGCGGCTACCATGCGGGATACGCGTATGGATGCGCGGTCTGTGAAAACAGGTAGAGTTTGTAAGATTTTTTTCGAACGACGTCTCCTCGTATACCAGTTGCCGGCGACCCAAATTGAGTTTGCTTCATACCTGCCACTGTGAAGAAGGTTCCGGTCGTAATACCAAGGATCAAGAATGTCTATTTGGAAACTTCTTCGTCAGCGAACTCTGCACAATCCTCTGCCAGCCATGGCCAAGCGCTCCAAACCAACGCCAGTTTACCTTAAACGGTAGACGAAGTTGCCTAAACGCCGGCCAAAACTTGTTTCCCAGCAAAGTAGCTCCACCGGCAGCCGCGGCGCCTACGGCAGCAGCTTGTGCTCCTTCCCATACAACATGCTTGTAGAGATGTTCCTTCTCGTCGGCGGAGATGCCCGACTTGAGGTCGATGTTAGGGGTGTCGTATCTGGACATTTTTGGGTGACTTTGTGTGTAAGACGGGCGTGTGACAGGGAGTGGTTGGACACGGAGCGATGAATGACGGAGGTGAGCAGCGACTTGGACCTTCTGGATCTCTGTTGGGATGCCGCTCAATGGAAGTGTTGGTTCATGAAAATCCAGATGTCAACGTCCCTCGTTACCCCAGTATAACATTTCTGATGACGGCCATCCTTTCCGATATTTCCGGCTGAGCGCGTCCTTCGGCGTGTGGCTTGGGCTTTCGCGACTGTTTCAGAACTCCATTTTTCCCCATTGACGTTACTATGACGAGCGGCGCTTGGGAACCCTAGCTCGAACAGTCGACATTACTCTCTCAACAGAGAGATATGAGAGGGAACAGTGGGAACAACCGAACGCCGAGAGGCGATGTCGACGCGCGATTCAAAACTTTGAGGCGGTGGAAGGTGCGTATCCGCCCGAACATTACTCCACGACGGGCACCAGGATGCAATTTCGAATTAGGGAAGACCCGTGGCTTGCTCATTTAGGAGCACATGCTAGTCGATCTCGCTCATGGTTGAAAAAAGTCATAAACCGTCACAAAGCGGAGTTTTGCAAATCGCAACCCACTTGACTCTAGCCGATAATATGCAGTAGCATCTTACGTATGCAGTATCATGCGGCCATCTGTGACCCTTCTCCCGACGGCGAGATGGATTTGCAACCCCGATAGCTGGCACCCTGGTATGGCAGTGGGATCCCTGGACCCAAGGGTTTTGGCCGGATATATGTACGTACAGTATGTGATGATACACATTTGATCAAATTAATTCATTCCAGGCTTCGCGCTGCGCGTCGAAGGATTGGAAAACAGCCGGTGTTGAGGATCCCTAGGCCTAGATCTAATAGACGTCCGTATCGGAGCGTCGTTTCCCATCCCCGCTGGATGTGTTGACCACCCAGCCACGGAGCGACGGGAGCGTCCAAGGCGTTCCCTTTATCCGCCGTGTGACAAATCGGGCTATCACATCCACCTGCGTATGGCGCGTGCGATGGGTATCTTACTTTTTTTTTGTGGTCGGATAAGCCGATCCCACATGCGCGCTGCGCGTGGCAGTAGTCAGCATTTTTGTTCTTTTCGTTCGAACATGCTGAATGCATGCATGCACATGCACACCACCTTCTCGAAACCACCAAGAGTAACATAACGCTCTCGATGCCTCATCAAGCAACAAAATGATAACGAAGGCTCTGCGAAGGCTTGCATTCCTTTTACCCATCGCCCATGAATATGCGCATAAGCAATCATTTGCTAGCGTGAATTGTAGAGAGGCTTCTGGTGCGTTTACCGTCAATTTCTAGGAATTTCCTACAGTTTACCAGAACCCAGATTTCGTCTACCTGTGACCGTGAAGTGGTTGGTATATTACCAAATGTGGCGTATACCCCACCAATCGAACGGACTTCTACGAGTTCCCAGCCCCTCGGTCCATGGTGGTATCGGTAAGGATCCCCGGCGGCTGCGCATTTGAATGAGCCTCCCAAATTCCAATCGGACAGATATCTTGTGGGCGTACAAAGCAACGACAATTTTTCACGCACGGGCCGCACGCGACGAGGAAAACGAGGGCTGTGACGGACAAACGCATAGAGGGATTTTTGCGAAATCCGTGGATGCGATTCGAAAGGCATTGGATCCCGTCTGTTCTCATCGGTCTGTCCACACCTCATTGATCACGGTCTCTCTCGGTCCCTCTTGGCCGCTGGGAAGGCGAGCATTTGGGTGGGTTTTCGCGACAGCTATAAAGTCAACGACGAGGAATTCCATTTTCCCACACCCAACTTCATCGCTCGTCTTGTTACCCACCCCCACCTCTCTCTTACTCAGACCCTCACAAGCATGAAGAGCCAAGTCATTCTCTCTGTGGTCGCCGCCATTGCCAGCGCTTCCAGCGTAGCCGGCCACGGATTCCTCGTCGGAATCGGTGCCCTCGGCCCCAACTCCAAGGGACAGACCAGGAACTACCAGGCCATCGACAACAACATCGACAGCTTGAGGAACCCAACCACCGGCTCCACTCCTTTCTGCCGTACCTCCACCAAGAGCGCTCGTGTGCCCCTGCACCTCACTGAAGGCGGAAAGTTGACCGTTACCCAGGCTTTCTCTGTCGGCGCCCAGCACATTGGTCCTTGCGCTGTTGAGATCTGGGACCCCAAGACGAACAAGAAGTTCACCCTGACCTCCGTCGCCGGCCCTAACGGTTGCGCTCGTGTCCCCATCGCCCAGTCCGACAGCAACAAGAAGAGCGGTGCTAACAACCAGTGCCCAGGCCGTCTCCCCAACAAGCTCGTCACCAACGACATGTGCTTGAACAAGTGGACTTTCACCACCCGCAACGTGAACGCTATTACTTGCAAGGACTGCATCCTTCGATGGACCTGGGTTGGCCAGCACGTGTCTCCTGCCGAGAAATACGAGTCGTGTATCGATGTTACCGTCACCAAGGGCTCTTCCGGCAAGGGAAAAGGCTCCGTCGCGGATGATGGTACTGTTGTGACCGATGATGAAACCCCCGTCACCGACGCTCCTACCGAGTCGCTCGCAAACATCGACGCTGGCGCCAAGGCTGCTGCTCCCGCTCCGGCTCCGGTCGACGCTGCCACTAACGGAAAGTGCACCAGCGGAAGGTAAAGTTTACCAACGCAAGGTACCTCCAAAACATGTTTTCTGATTCCTGAAAAGCATTTTCTAAACCGCTCGTTGTCCACTTCACCAGCTACATGGTCTGCAACGGCACCGGTTTCTTGGTTTGCTACCCTGAAGACGCCTCGAAGTCTGCCGTCGCCAGGGAGTGCGCCGCCGGTACCACCTGCTCTCCCTTCGGCAAGTACATCCACTGCAAGTAGAGTGGCATCGTCTCTTTGGTTCTCGGCGTATAGTATAGAGTGACATTGTAGACAATTGTAGATAGTATTCATCTTATTCCTTCTGAGACACTTTAAGTTGATCGGCGTATATACCAAGCTGTAAACTTGTATAGATACAGCCCTGCTTCATGAACAATTATATCATAGCCTGTGTGGGCGTCTAAAAATCGAATACCTCGTACATTCTTGAGTACAGTGCTGTTCATAAAGCAAGACCGCTGTCAATTTAATTCACCGGCCCCCTGGACGCGCCTCTCCATCTACGCCTAGTACAGTATCTAGCGAATCCTCCTCTAGCGGTCGAGCACTTCTCTGACGGCACTGTCAAATGGGTCTTGCTTTATGAACAGCACTGTATCTCTGGTGTGCCAGTGTTCAGCAGAGTGCGTTGCTGTCCAAGAGTTGACTATATGGACGTTCTGTATACACAGGAATCGTTTATGCAGCAGCACCATTTCCAAGCCGTACGAGACAGGCTACGGTCCTCCAATTTCCAAGTCCGGCGGTCACCGAGTCAAAGTGTGAGTGTGGCTGATCTTGTTTTGACCTCCGACACCCGCCAGACAGCGCAGTTGGGAATTTGGGCGCGCTCACATCAGGCGATCCCTCCAGGCAGCCCTAAAGGAGGTGGTCAGGTCTTACGAACTTCGTGCGTCAAACAAACATATGAAATCCATGTGAAAAGAACTAGCCCTTTGATGTGCTTTCCGCTGCATAAAGCTCGGTGGGTGTTGATCTTCAGCGTTCAGCAGATTCTGGGAAAAGCGTCAAATTGCAGTGGCACAACAGCTGAAGGCATTAGCGGAGTGTAGCGGAGAGACTGTTCGGAGCATCATATAAACTGGACGTCAAAATGTTGGCCACGGCAGAGAACGGTGTTGAGAGGAGTAAGGTATGACTGGCTGTGTTCTCAGCGCCGCGGGAGCCACCATGTCTGTTTTCGTCAAGTCCTCACCTCGTTTTTGGGACAGGACGCACCATACAATGGCAAGACGTTTCTGGTGACCGGGGCCAACAGGTGGAGCGAAAGATGAACAAGGCGCCATTGATATCCATATGCTGACAGAATATGTCTTCTTGCATAGTGGTGTCGGCTATGGTATAGTGCAACGTCTTTTGGAGCAAGCTCTGGAACCAAATTCCGAAGATGTCGTTATCGTAATGGCGTGCCGGAGTCGGCCAAAGGCAGAAGCAGCACGGCAAAAGCTGTTGGAGGAGTCGCAGACGGTGGCGGACGCCAAAGTGTCGCAACGAAGACGGTCGGTGAAGCCAGAGATGTTGCAGATCTTGATTGTGGACCTGGCGAGCATGCAGAGTGTGTTTGCGGCTTGCGAGGAGTTTCAACGAAGGTACGGCTATGGGAAGCCTCTCTAGCCTCCGTATGACATGTGAACTTACGAGCACCATGCGTAGATTCTCGCGCCTGGATGCGCTGCTTTTGAATGCCGGCATCCTCCCCTGCTCCCATATCAACATCCGCCGAGGCGTAAAGAACTTGCTCACTCGACCATCATATGTCGCCAAAACCGGCGGCGATTTCTTCTCGCAATACCTTGGGGACGTCACCGCCGATGGCCTGGGCACTGTCTTTGCCGCTAATGTGTTTGGTCACTACGTGATGGTGAAGCAGCTGCTCTCCACATTGTCGAGATCGCCATCATCGAGGGTTTTGTGGTTCAGCTCCACTACGGCGGACCCATCTTTCTTCAACCCAGCCGATTTCCAGTGTTTGAAGGGGGACCACCCCTACGAGTCCTCTAAGCGTCTCTGCGAACTGCTGGCGGTGCAGATGCATTCAGAATTGAGGGATAGGGGCATATACTCTTACGTCGTCAGTCCCGGGAACTGCTTCACGGGACTGCTGGATCAGGGATGGTTCATATCCTTTGCGTGGCTCACAGTACTCTATTTGGTGCGTACGGGCAATCATGGTGAGCTGGGTCGAAGGAGTGATCGAACTTACCTGATGCAACTTCCCGCTGGCAGATGCGGTTGATGTACATCTCGGGATGCAACGTAACGCCGAAGAATGGGGCCACGTCCGCCGTGCATCTGGCAAGCGAAGTGCGGGATCCGTCAGATCTGAAGGAAAGCATACTCTACCATTCCGAAATATCGCCCTTGGGCCACAAGTCTGTTCGACATCTGCCTTTGGAAGTGGCGGCGGACGATTTGACAGGCATGAAAACAGTCCGGAAGGAGCTGGACGTGATGTACCAACGCTTTCGGGAGGAGGCGTTGCGAAACGGAATCATCAAATCTTAGCAAACGTTGTCATCCTTTGGTCAACACGCCATCTAATATACCGTAGCCCCGTCGGCGTAAAAATTCTGATAGTTCGGCATCTTATCATATTGTAAACGCATTTCATTGGATTCGAAATATATAAAGGATGTAAATGCAAGGTCCGATGCTGATGGAGATGGGTATAAATCTTATCCAAAAAAAACTCATGATATATATCTCATCAGCCCTAAAGTAACGAGGTGAAGAATCAAGCATGATTCTCCATCTTCTTGTGTCTCTTGCATGCATCACTTCTGGCGAAAGCTTTGCCGCAGGAGCAGACGTGCTTCAGCGGTCCCAGCAGGTGAACCGATCGTTCGTGTCGGACGAGATCGTGCTTTCGCGCAAACGAGTGCTTGCATCGGCAACATACGTATGGCCGCGTGCCCGAGTGTGCGGCGACGCAGTGGGACTTCAGATTGTACTTCCTCGTGAACTTTCGGCCGCAGCCAGCATGCTTGCAGAAGTGGACCTTCAAGTCGTCCGACGACCCAGCCCTTCTTGTTTCGGAAGGAAAGGGCTCCTCGGGCGCGCCTTGCGGGCGAGACAACTCGGCCAGGATGGCGGCCAGCTCGGCGGAGCTGGGGGCAGCGAACGCCGCCGAAGGCGTCAGGGGTGCATGGCTGGGCACTGTTGGCACTGTTGGGACAACAGGCCCGACGGCAGCATCGTGCCCGAGCCACGGTGGCATGGTGATGGTCGACGACTCTAGTTCGCGGAACTGCCGCCCGAGCTCGTCGTCGTCGTCGAGCTCCCCGCTCAAAGGCGCAAAGGCGAACTTGTTGGACATGGCATTGTTGTTCTCATTGTGGAAATGAGAAGGTGCCCACACTGCTTGAGGGGATCCGCACGACTGTTCGTCGGCGCTACTCCATGCTCCACTGTCGGAGCGCGGCCGGGACCAGTCGGAGTCGGGATCCAAGGTAGACCACTGAGGGAAGTAGGAGTCCTCCAAAAGCGACTCCGCTGGCAAGGCGAAAGGGGTGACCTTGTCCGGGACGTCCGGAACCGACTCGATGGAGAACGCAGGGGATTGCCATACCGGTTCGAAAGGATTGTTAGCCGTTGGATAGTACGTCGAGTACGTCGGCTTTTGAAGGCGAGAAGGGGGGCCGGGTACGAGGTCGTCGGCGGGACGTGTAGACGCGCTGTCGTAATTCTGCGGAATGACGTGCGCGTCGGAGGTCTGGGAAGACCACTGGTCCCAATTCGGCGTCGAGGTGCTTTGGGCGAGGGCTCCAAAGTCCAGACCTCCTTGTTGCTCGACGGCGAAAGGGCTCGACCGGAAGTCAGCTGCCCAGGCTTCGTCGAGGCCAGCGCAGAAGTCGTCCCATGCCGCTGTGGTGGTGGCCAATGTTTTCATCGGCGAAATGTTGGGCTCCTCCCAGGACGGGGAAAAGAGCATAGTGGCCTTTACGTTGCACATGTGGCCGATGGTTTGACGATGTTGGTGGCGTTCTGAATATCTGCGAGGGTGATCAAAAAGATGTTGATCAGAAAGCCATGTGGGAGTGGAACGGAGCCCACACCCATAGCCGACATTTATAGTGCCGAATCCTGTAGTTCCACTTACCTGAGGCGCTCATCATTCAACAGGGCTTGAAGCCAATCAGGCTCCTACGCTTCCCATGGGTGACATTTGCGGTTTTTTTCTCCAGACCCTTAGTGTCTACAGAGAGCGTCAGGTCGCCGACCGGGGCCCTTCGGTTGCGAGATAGACCCATCCTTCCCATAGGGTTAACCTTAAGCAGGACTGGCGTCCGCTCTTTGCAGCGCGGGTCACTGCGAGCACAGTCGTCTCTACTTGGTCCTAGGTAATCATTGTCTGGGCGCGACGGTCATATTGCGGTGCGCCGCCTGAAGAGTACTGTCGACGATATTTCAGCGAAAGGTATGATTTCGCTTTTCCAATTGAGGCAGTGCTCCAATTCTGCAAGGGTATGGGCCCGTTTGTAGGTGTCGCAAACGCCGCAGAGACGTGACATTATGGACCGACGGCACCATGCCGTGGCCCTTACTGGAGGAAAATACCCCGGGAAATAACCCAGAACCAGGGGAAGACTGAAACCCCTCTTCCAACCGGCTGAGGGATGGTTCCGGGATTCCCTTAGCGCACCTTCCGTGCATTCCGTCATCTGTGTTTATCCGGACAGCAAGGGGAAGGAAACCTCGTCCAAGGTATTCGGAGCTTACATTGAATGTGTGTCTGAGTGCATGGGGTGCAAGCGCCTTGAGATACGTCGGAGGTTCATGGAGCTCATGGTCCCTTCCATGGGTTTCCGGCGCTCTGGGTGTTAGTACGGTACTCATGTCTTGTGACAAAACGACCCCGATAGCACCTTAATTTCGCACGAACTCCGACCAAGCTTAACGTTAAAGAGATTTCTCTTTTCAGGTGTCCGCCAATAGAAATCCACGATGAACTTGTACGCCATTAGGCTCAACTCAAATGGTATGGAACAAGGAACAAGGAATATGTGATTTCCGAGGCTAAGAGCCGCGAGGTTGGCGCGTAGGTCTATTAAGGAATCAAAGGGCTACAGGCACGGGAGGCGGATTGAAGAGCAAGGGATGAGGTATAGTATTGCTAAGCTAGTAAAGGTATCACTACGTCGGATTAGTTTTTGGCGATGGCACGAAATTAGGTCGAGGTTGGCGCGTAGGTCTATTAAGGAAGCAAAGGGCTACAAGGGGGGCGGATTGAAGAGCGAGGGACGAGGTATAGTATTGCTAAGCTAGTAAAGGTATCACTACGTCGGATTGGTTTTTAGCGATGGCACGAAATTAGGTCGAGTCAGGTCAGCGCGATATCGTTTCTCTGTCGCAGAATTTCTATGCGACAGCGTCCGGCGTGTTTGAATCTTGTTCAGCTTCATCAAGGATGATTATGACAACTTCGCCGTCCGTTGGTTCAACGACTGGGTCGTCTCGCCTTCGAAGGACAGTTTTCACGAGATCGCGGGGTGGATTTGCATGTGGGTGAAACAAGTCGGATTTGCTATCGAAGCTGGGCAGGCGGCTAGGGTTCGACGCCTTGTCTATGGCGGAAGTTGATGTGGACTTGAAGGGAATTGGGCTGGCTTGCACGAGGGCGATGAGGGGTAATAAGAGGATTGATGTGCGCATAGTTGACGGGTCTGGTTCGGGTGCTATTAGATGATAGTATACTTGTTTGTAGGAATGAATCTTCAAAACATGGGGCGGGAGGGCGGCAGAGCTCTACTTATGTAGTGAATGATGCACAACTTCTCTGAGGATATTCTTAGGTTTTGTCAACAAAGCTGCTCAACCCGTTGTCCATGTTTATATTTAGGCCTTCCTCGGCCGAGAATCCTGCTGACCTGCTTGATCATACGCTGGTTTCTATTTTCATACAACTGGGTCGAAGATAACCCCACGCTGTCGAAATTGCTGAAACACAACCAGCTCCTTTTGGGGACATCCAAAATGCACCCCGAACGAACAGTTACCCATTCCATACCCCATTCCTCAGAAGTTTCTCTTCGCAGGCTTTCCCTCCCAGACACAAATCCAAAATGAAATGTTCCAAGCGCGCTCTTGGCTTTGGCCTCCGCCATTGCCGCCACGAGGTGGAGAAACGTGAACCTCGCTATATCAGCTCATAGTCCGCGACGACGCCGTTCCCAATGAGGTGGTGTCCGGTGATGATAACGTGCCTGGTGATGGTGACAAGGCGGTGCCCGGTGACGAGGGTGTCGAGAAGCGCGAACCTCGCTTCTCCGTCTGCCCCTTCACATTGTGCTGAACAATGCGGTGCACCTGCCGTCGCTAGCAGAATCCCCCTCTTTCTGGGCGCTGCACTGAGTAACTGAATGGAATGGGTGCCCCTCAGTACGACCACATCACGAGGACGGCTCCCGAGCCTTGCACAGAAGCTTAACATCAGGCGCTCTTAAGGATGTGGAGTGGGCAGAGTAGACGGAACAGCAAACACCGCATAAGACGCATCGTTTCTCTCGTCTTTGTCTTCGTTCATCTTCACGCTATCAGTTCGCCAGAACCCACTATGTAGGTTGTGTGCAATGCCATTTTGAGACGTACAGGGTTAATTCTTTATATATGGATAGTACAGATGTTAGAGAGGGGACCTTATAATATACCACATTCGACTTTCGCGGATATCCAACCGAAATCCTGATCGAAACCATTGTCAGGTAGGGTATGCTAACCTTTTTCGTGGGTATAAGAGACTTTCTAGCTAGGTTCGTGTCCAGACTGTCCCAGTACATAGGGGTATCTTGAAGGGGTTAAAAGACGAGGTGTCCACCGGGAAACTGCCATTTTACAGCGCGATGATACGCTCGCCATTGCGGACCTTGGCGATCCAATCGCGCAAGGCGTTGAAAGCGAGTCCAATGTTGTGCGGCAACCCGCAGATGGAGAGCCGGCGTACTCGGGCGACGTTGTGCGGGAATCCACGGATGGATTGACGGAGTTGGTCGTTGCACGATTGCATGACACGTGCAAGGTCCTCCGGGCGGTCCGAAATTTGGATGAAGACGCTAGTTGCTTGCGTTAGCTGGTCGAGGACATGTCCGTGCAAGATGAGTCCGCAGACATCGTGATCGATAAGGAAGGCGGCGGTGGTTCGCATGCTGTCCGTGTCTCCACCCTTGTTGATGGTGGAAACAGATTTGGATATGTTTTCGAGGGTAGTGGCGATGGTCTCGAACTGGACGTTGACGGCTTGGAAGGCCGTTGTGACTTGCCCGTGCCAGTTGTCGAGTTGCTGGCGAGCTTGGGCCCATTCAGTGGCTACTTGCTCGGTTGCTCTCAATCGCTTGATGTGTAGAATTTGGAAATCAGTATGCGTCTGGACACGGATGGCACGATTCCCCACCCGCGATAACTCACCTCATCCATCACCTCGACCGTGCTTCCGAGGGCCTCATGGGAGTGATTGAGCTGCTCAAGGTTGCTGCGGTTGGCCTCGGTTGCGCGAGCGGTCTGCTCAACCTTGACACTGAGGTCGCCGCCGAGCTTCTCCATGAGCGCCATACGCGCGTAGAGGTTGCTGACACGATCTTCATGTCGCGAGAAGTTGATGACCGAAAGCCTTGAGAGGTCCTCGAGGTTGCTCGCCACCTTGAGTTGAGTAGAAAAATGGATGCCCGTCAGGTATGGGTTATGAGGTTTCAAGGCATTCTTGAACGTACTTGATCGAGGATGACCTCAACGGGACGCCCTCCATTGACGCTCTCGCCACGGTGACGAGGCTCGTCGCAGTCTGAGCGGGGACGAGTGTCTTCGCATTCGGAAATGGAATCGCAGGTGGACTGAGGTGACCTGCGGTTGGTTGGGAATGAGACATGACCGCGTGCGAATGGGTTCAAGAATCAAGCTCACATAGACCGTTGCTTTTCCATGGGGTACAGGTGCTGGATGATTGCCCATTTGAGACCATCGCCGCTGCGGGGGATGGGGGTAATGCCAAAGTGACGGGCGATGATCTTGAGGTCTTGGAAAGAGAAGGAGCCGGACAACAGATCGCCGATGGTTATCGCATCCGGGTGGAGTTCCTCCTAGAAAAACGAGAGCGGAATCAGATGTAGTTAGAGACGCCTCCAATGTTGTGTCCCAAAGAGATGGGACCACAAGTCCTGCTGGTCAATCAGTACCTTCAAGGTGGAGCGAGACCTCTTCACAGCCTCGATGTCTTCAGGGTCTTCGGACGCGGCGCACCTCTTCTTGCCCTTGTTCATGATCGAGTCGGAAAAGTACGAAAGGAACCAGGAGTACGAAGATCCGAACAGAAAGAGGAGAACCAGCAGATCGAACGCAAACAGATCCTAGACTATAGTACCAGACAAAAGAACGAACGACGAAACGAACGGCAGTCTCGACGGAACGCAAACGAACGCAAACGAACGCAAACAAACGCAACCGAACGCAAACGAACTAACGGACCAAAACGGACGCAAACGGATCCAGAAACGAACGAGCCGAACGATATTCCGGAATGAACAATATCTTCAAATGTCACGAACGAACGAGATGCAAGAGCGAACGAACGAGATGCAAGAACGAACGAACGAGATGCAAGAACGAACGAACGAGATGCAAGAACGAACGAACGAGACGCAAGAACGAGCGAACGAGATGCAAGAACGAACGAACGCCGGCTGGAAAAACGAACGCGCGGGAGCTTACGAACGAGAGGCAAACCGAACGAGAAATCCAACGAACGAGAGTTCCAATGTAGCCGAACGAACAAATGAACGAAAGAGCGAGGTGAAGGTTACGAACGAATGAATGAACGAGCGAGCGAGGTGAACCTTACGAACGAACGAGTTGCTGCAAACGTATGGCACGATGGGTTTCCAGATGGGCGAGATGGGGAAATGGGAGGGAGGAGGGGGACTTCGATCGGCCTTTTTGTAACTGCCCGCAAGTCGGACATCGCTCGGACAACGAAGTTTAATACAGGTCCCGTGGCTGTGCGTGACTGGAGTGTTAAAACTGCGCCTGTTGGACAGCAATGAGTCAGCATTAAACGGGCGAAGGGACGCGCGAGTCCTGTGTTGCGCTCCCCCCTTTCGTGTGATTGCTGTGCGGTGCCGTCTGTGCTCACGGCAACTGATCTCGCCGATCAACAATCATCTTGGCTCTTGCTATACGAGCAGGGCCCAGGAAAGAGAGCTCGTGCACTGCTGCACTGCTGCTGCTGCTTGCTGCTGGTGTTGCTGCTGTTGCTGCTGCTGCTATCAAAGTTCTGCAAGGGCAACTGTCAACGGTTTCTCTGACTCCGTGTATGTTAGATCTGTAAAGAGTTGCCAAGAACTGTGCGCTACACCAAGTCGCAAACCCCCCGTAATCCCCTTCCTTCCCCCAACACTTGTACAATGGTGCAAGCACTATCAAGCTACGACGAGAACAATTCTGCTTCACGAACGCGTATCACTTCGCGGGCCAATGCGAGGGACGACGACGGCGCCGGAGGGGTTGACAGCGACTCGTCCGACTCCGAGGACGAAACTTGGATGCTGCGGGACATGGCTTCCGTGAGACGTGTGCATGCCGATAGGATGCGCGCCGGTGTGTCGGCGGCGAACAGGGATTCGTCGCCAGCAGCAGGAGGGGAGGCGGCGGCGACGGCAAGGGTGTCGGTTGGGATTAGGGAGCAAGGCGCTGCTTCCGTCGGCTTGACTGCTGACGGAGAACAAGCATTGGAGGGATCGCCAATCTCCGGTCAATTGGAAAATCCGAATGGCATCGAAATTGGGCCCTCAGGTCTACGTGTCCTGGCGGACTATAGGGCCTCGATCACCGACCGGGCCAGTCAACCTGCCCATGTCATACGAACCCCTCAGAACGTCGAAACCTTGCCTAGCAGCGGAGTCGTGACCGCAACGCCAACAGCGAATCCACCAAGACGTGGCGAGCCGGTCGGGAGGAGCGCGGCAGAGGTTTCGACCGGCGACATCATGCAACGCATAAACACCTTTGCCGCTTATATCACCAATACCGGCGAGAACGGTACAGCACTCTACCGTCGCTCCAGCGTCAGCTCGAGCCCGTATAACGCCGCCCCACCCATGGCCGACGGCAACACAACCACAACCACAACACCCACGACAACCATCTCTGCAGCACCCCTAGACCGCAACGCATCCTCCTCATCCACCACCCGTTCATCCGAAAGCCCCGACAAACTCCCCCCGTACGTCCGCATCGTCGTCGTTCCCGTCCCCAACGCACCAGCCCGCATCGAGCCAATACCGTTCAAAATCCGCCGAACGACCCCATTACGCAGACTCATGGACAATTTCTGTCGACGCGCGGGATGTAGCACGATTTGGTCGGAGTTTCTGTTTGAGGGCGAGCAGATTGGTGGCTGGATGACGGCGGAGGAGTTGGGGGTTGAGACGGATGCGGTCATTAGGTGTGTGGAGAGGGTTGAGAGGGTTGGGAGGTGAAGATGGGGATACCCCCGGCGTTCTTTCGATTTCGCGGTGTAAATGTCGTTGTCGTGTTGTTAAGAGCAGATTGTGCTTTCACCTGGCCTGTCGTTTTCTTGTTTGTGATTTTGGATCGCAACATCTTGGGCTTTTTTCCCTTCGCCGCCGAGGACTTTCCGGCGGATGGGGGGGGGGGGGGGGGGGGGTCATGTATATATGTACAAAACCATTTGAATGTACTTTGATTTTGACGCAGCAACCGCTGGCGATACACACTATTTTTCCACGCTGAACGTTCAAACTCCTTCTTGACATTATGTACAATTGATTGGACCAACAGGTCAACCTGTTACTACTACACGCACGGCGGACCAAAAAAAGAGATCAGATGAGAATTTCAGGATACGACTGACCCAGCAGAAGACTAACTACAGAAACGAAAGGCCCAGCCCAAACTATATACTAATACGCCATTCAAAGTTGAATAGATCTTCCATCATCTTCTCGCATTCCGGAAATACCGCCGAATCCGCCAGCGGATTGGCCTCGGTCAACGGGGCCGGAGAGACGGTAGCTTCTCCCATGCCCGGCATGGTATCTGGCTCAGCAGCGGTGGCGATCTCCGGCCGGTATTGTTGTGATTCAGTCATCAACGGCTGTTGCACCACAGACTCGACGACGCTGAGCGGCGGAGGAGTGGCGTCTGGTTCCGCCATATCCATGCTGAAAATATCGCCATCGTCGTCCGGGTCATCGACGTCTCGCGGAGCTTGATGTCGCGGCTGCAGCTCTATGTCGTGGAATGTTCCGAGACTCGACTGGGATGTGAAGAAGTTCGCATCGCCTAGCCAGTCGTTCAACAGGACATCCGCCTCGGTTTGTAACTGACTCGACCGTCGTGGCCTGCTGCTTCCTTCATCTCCTGCTCCAGTCGCCGCAGTATCCCGCCCCCCAACAACCTGCTCAAACTCCTCCTCCACACCTTTCCCATCCCCACCCTCCTCCACAACATCCTCCCACCTCACATCGACGGCCGAGTCCCTATCGTTCCATTCCCGCTCAAAGTCGGCGTCCCAGGCCTTCCGTGCCGTCGCAAGCAGGTTCTGTAGCAGGACTCGGCGGTGGAGCGGGGGTGAGTTTGAGGGCGAGGAGGAGGTGGAGGCGGTGAGGAGGAGCTTGGAGGAGGTGAGCGAGAGGATTTGGATTGTCTCGGTTGACATCGATGTGTCATTCGCTCTGGGAAATGTTTGACCGTCGTGTTTTGCCAATGGAGGGCAAAGACGTGAGTGGGGCAATAATCTTTTGACACGAGAACTAAGATATATTTCGCAAGCAGTGGAGTGGTTCTTGATGCGCTTGAGGAGACTGCTTTCGCATGACCTGCACTGAGAATTGTTGTCAATGTCGTCGTGGATGTGGGATAACTGTGAGTGTTGGGGAAAAGCAGCAGGTGACTGCGTTTGCTTGCTCGGGGCTTGATTGATTGATTGCTGGGAGTGATGACTCAAAATCATCAAAGGCAGCTGGCCCCTGGCTGGCCCCTGGTTAAGGCGTTTGAAAACTTACTTCACTTTTATGTGAAGACCAGTATGCCAGCGACTTTTATGTGCAAATTGGCTCAGGTCATTTGACATACGAGCATTGCTTTCTTGCTCCGCGCTCCGCGCTTCGTTCTTTCTTCTATTTCGTTGTCCTGGACGTGGTTGAGGATAGCGCTGACTCCCTGTCGTCGGCCGGTCTTATATTCTCTATTAGCCATTCGGTATTGCGGGAGAAAGGAACCGTCACATGCTGGCCGACTCGTCAAGGGTCATAGGCGGTGAGTCAAACGCCAGGTTAACTTGCACTCAGGCATATCCACTTATTTAAGCCATCTGCCCTTTCTCTCAAGACTCCATTCGGGTGGTTTGTCGATTCCGACCGCAAAATGCCAGAGAAGTGAGAGAAGGAGGCGTCCCCGTCGTCGCATTCGACGACGACTACACATGCGTTAGAATCGACGTAAGCTTTTGCGCCACTCTCACGAAAACCGTTCGTCGGTAGGGAGCTGATCTACCATTGAATGCAGAGCCGAGACTATCCTGGAACGTACAACTTCGACAAAATATTCGACTGGCGGTCGACACAAGAGCATGTGTTTTCTTACGCCGCCAGCGCCACCATCGAAGGCAAGCTCGAGTTGGCTGATTCTGCGGTCTCACCCTTGAGAGTAGATTACTTACTCCTACCTGCTCACAGATGTCATGCGAGGTTACAATGGAACGATTTTCGCATATGGACAAACCGGGAGTGGGAAAACGCATACTATGATGGTACGAGCAGAACGAGCTTCAATGAAACCTATCTACAGCAGCTTGCCTAACCGCTCATCCTATCATAGGGAGATATGGAGAATCAATCCCTGAAAGGTTTAACACCGCGCATAGTTGAGAACATCTTTTCGACAATCTTTAGCTCCCCGCCACATCTCGAATTCACAGTCCGAGTATCCTACATGGAGATCTACATGGAAAAGATTCGCGATCTGCTGAATCCGGCAAACGACAATCTGCCCATCCACGAAGAAAAATCGCGCGGTGTATACGTGAAGGGCCTGCTGGAGGTTTTCGTAGGCTCCATCGAGGAAGTCTACGAAGCGATGCGAAGGGGCCAGAGTTCGAGGATGACTGCGCAGACGAACATGAACGCGGAGAGTTCACGGAGTCACTCCATATTTGTCTTGACCATCTCGCAAAAGAACTTGCAGGATGGGAGTCAAAAGGCTGGGAAGCTGTACCTCGTTGATTTGGCTGGGTCTGAGAAGGTTGGCAAAACTGGAGCATCGGGCCAGACATTGGAAGAGGCGAAGAAAATCAACAAGTCGCTCTCGGCTCTCGGCATGGTTATCAATGCTTTGACGGATGGGAAATCGTCTCATATCCCATACAGAGATTCGAAGCTCACCCGTATTCTGCAAGAGTCATTGGGAGGAAATTCGCGGACCACCTTGATCATCAACTGCTCTCCCTCATCGTTCAACGAATCTGAGACGGTCTCGACGTTGAGATTCGGAATGCGTGCAAAGACAATCAAGAACAAGGCGAAGATCAACGCGGAGCTCAGTCCTGGGGAACTTAAAGTATTGCTGAAGAGATGCAAAACGGAACTCTCGACCTTGCAAGCATTCTGCCATGCGTTGGAGAAGGAGCTGAACGCATGGAGATCGGGCCGGCCAGTGTCGGAAAGCGACTGGGTGAGGCCACTGGAGGAGTTCAACAATCGGATACTGGATATGGCGGTTATGGAGGATCGTCGCACATCCTCTCCGGCACCGGGTGGGTTGGCGGGGCCATCGACGCCCGGGCCAAAATTAGAGGACGACGAGAGGGAGGATTTCCTCAAACGCGAAAACGAGCTATCCGATCAGCTGGCTGATAAAGAGGCGGAACTGGAGAAGGTGAAAGTGGAAGTCAAGCTGTTGACGGAGGCGGTCAATAGCATGCGGCAAGGGGACTCGACGCTGGCGGAGCAGAATAAGAAGCTGCAAGCAACGGTGGCGGATCTCAACTTGCAGATGGAGAAGGTGGCGTTTGAGAGCAAGGACACTGCAATAAATCTGGACACATTGCGGGATGAGAATATGGAAATGTCGAAAGTCATCGAGACCCTCAAGGTAACGTTCGCGTTGGAGACTGTCCGCCAGCGCGTGATTGTGTTAAAACTGACGGGCGGCGTTCCATGCGTACGATAGAAACAAGTCGTCAGCTTACAGGCACTACAACCGGTGATACCAGTAAGCGAAGAGGACAAGGAGAAGCGGCGGAAAGAGAAGATGGCTGAGATGCTTGCAGAGTTCGATCCAACGGTATGCTCTTTTATTCTGACACCAGCGCATGTGGGGCGTAGCCGTTCTAAAACATGTCGTTTCAGACGTCCCTCGACGAGAACGAAAAAGCAATGAAAGCGTCCTTGGCCAAACTTGCCCATCTGCGTTCGAATTCAGCCCCACCCCAAACCCCAGAGGCCATCGAAGCGCAGCATCTCGAGCTACTGGAAGCACAAACACAGCTCATACATCAGGACAGCAAGATCCATGAACTGAGTCAGATGAACCAGACATACGACGCTGAGGTCCAGCGCTTGGCTATGCAGAAGGAGGAGCTACAGAGCAAGGTTACGGCTTTGGAGAGGGAGTATGAGGAACTTTTGGAACGCACGATGAATGAGGAGCTCAGTGGGGCTAGTCCCGATATTACTTCCATGATTGATGATCTCAAGGTAGGGGTCCAGTCTTCATCCCTGGGTGGGCGCCATCAATGTTCTAACGCATACGTGATATCAGGTCCGCTTGGAGAGCCTTCACGAATCCCGGAGCTCGCACGCCAACATCGAAATCCAAGACCTAAAAGCGCTCATCGCCCGGAAGGACGCGGAGCTTGCCCGCGCACAAGCCGCCTTCGCAGAAAAGAAAGAGGCTGCAGATGCGCACCGGGCATATGTGGACCGCCCGCCGTCGGATGACCCACAGGCAGCCCAGGAGGAGGCCGATAAGGATGCGATTGTGCGCACGCTCCGAAATGAAGTGGCTCAGCAGATTGCTGAATGTGAGGATATGAAGAAGAAGTTCTTGAAGGATCTGCAGAACCGTTGCGAGAAGGTGTGTAGAATGGCGTGACGAAGGGAGCATTTTTGACTCGATTGCGGAATGTGGGGTCTGACTACTTCTCTGTCCCTAGGTGGTGGAGCTTGAATTAAGCCTCGACGACATGCGCCAACAATACGGCGACGCAATCAACAACAACAGTAACTCGACCGCGCAAAAGCAGAAGATGGCCTTCATGGAACGCAACCTGGAGCAGCTCGCGGCGGTGCAAAAGAACCTCGTGGAGCAGAACATCCAGTACAAGAAGGAGATGGTTAATGCGGAACGCAAGCTGGGCACGCGGAACGAACGGATTGCGCAGTTGGAGGGCTTATTGGGCGATGCGACGATGAAGCTGGAGCTGCAAAACCAGAAATTCGAGGCTCAGTTGGCGAGCATGCGGGAGCGGTTGCAGGAGGCGAGATGTGAGTTAAGGCTTGAGACACGTCGAAAGCGGTTTGGGAGGCTTCCTAATACTCATGATACTCCATCTCGAACCTATGCAGCTGAACAAAACTCACATCCATCGTCGTCATGGTTATATTCGTCGCGCATCGCCAAACCGCTGCGAGGTGGTGGCGGGGCGTTTGTACCTGCAGGGGAGACCGAAGACGTAGCGCAATCAGGGGATAATGACGACTTGGACTTTAACGTTGATCTAGGTGCGTCTCAAGAGGTCAGAGATGGTCTTCGCCTCGGAGGCTCGTATCTGACCGTTTCTATTTCCGCTACACCAGATGAACCACCAAAAAGCCGTGCAAGCTGGTACATCAGCCTGCTAGCCAAAAAGGACGAGCGCAAATAGAAGGCAGTCTATCATATCATCTCGAGCTTCAGATTTCACACGACTTTTTATATTCTCTTTTTTTTGGTGGGAGTGGGAGGCATATAGGACGGCAACCTCGTAGAGAGAGGGGCTCTGTAGTATAGATCCACGGGCGATAACAGAAATTCGGGCAAGATAGTCTTTATGGAGTAGATAGTTGTTTGGAATCGGAGGCGTATCGCTGTATGATTGTTATCTCGTCTGGTTCAATATGATAGCTACCTATGGAACTTATGTGCCTAGGGGAGAGGTGCGAAAGCATGGTTCCGCAGCTCAATCCCCCAGAGCAACCTCCAATGGATAATGATCAGACAGCCGGGCCGTTTCAGCCGTGCGGACAACGTGCGCAGATTTGACCTTGTGGGCCACGCTGCTGTTTCCCAATGCATAGTCCAGCCGCATCCGTACAGCATGCATGTCATCAACGGCTAGATCCGTTGGCACGCTGTAATCTAGACCCTGATCGACTCCTTTGTTGCAGCTGAGATCTACTAAGCCAACCCTTTCAAACGCCGCCATGGTTCCGTAGTCAATCTCACCACTTTGCTTGAGGAACTTCGAAGTCAATTTGAGGTCCTTGCGAAAGGTCGACGCCACCCCAGCAGAATCGTAGAAGAATCTGTCCGCAGACGACAAGGAGTTCAAATCGCCGACCACCATCCAGTTGCTCTGCTCGTCTGTCTCTACTCGCGGGGCCCGGATGTACTGGCCTATCAACTCGGCTTCTGCTGTGCGCGCACTCGCCGACATAGGGTTCAAATGTGTCACAATGACATTCAGGCTCTCCAAGTCCGGTATCCCACAACCAGAAACGTCGATAGAAGCCACCAACATCCCGTGCCACAAACCTTCCGCGATCTTCTCGGTTCGCAGTATGGGATGTTTCGCCGCGATACCCAGCCTGAATTCCCTGTTCGTCTCTGTCATCATCACACAATATTCGTGGTTCCAATCTTTAGCTCGAGCTCGGAGGCTGTCGTCCGTCCAGCCGTTGAGCTCACTGAGGCAGACGATATCGGCATCTTGGGCGCGCAACCAGCCGGTCAATACGTCGACGCGTTTTGAGGAGTAGGCGGTTTCTGGCGTTGTGTGGTCGTCTATGCCGCCGTTGAAGATGTTGACTGCAAGGAGTTTGAGCCTCCGATGAGAGGCGGAGGTGGAGGTGGAGGTGGAGGTGGAGGTGGAGGTGAACATTTGCGCTCGTTTGTCAACTTGGGGGGGTTGAGGAGGCTTTCGGAAAGGATAAATGCGTCAAGAAGCCACCGAGGCTCGTCATCATCGCTGCACAGAATCGATGAGACGTTAATAATTGCGACAATAGAGACGCGGAGTGCGGGTCACTCCGGGCAAACTCGCTGCTCCCGTTTGGCCGACCGACGACAAAGTTCCCACGATCTTCTCAAATATCCCACAGCTGAGACCACATTACCCCAACTGCATTTCACTCATACACATATAGTACACAACAGCGCAACCATGGCCACCATCAACAAGGACATTGACACCCTTGTCATCAACACCATCCGGACGCTTGCTCCCGATGTCGTGCAAAAGGCAAACTCGGGACACCCAGGTGCTCCCATGGGTTGCGCCCCAATGGCCCACATCCTCTACTCCAAATTCATAACCGTCAACCCAAAGCAGCCTCACTGGGTAGGTGCTCGCCGAATAGGCTGGGCGGTGTAATTTGACCGGAGGGTGACAGACGTCGCATTGTGTACAATAGCAGATTTTGCGACAGAATTCTCACTGACTTGATGGGTGCTTATCGTTATCTAGATCAACCGTGACCGGTTCGTTCTCTCCAACGGACACGGATGTGCGCTCCTTTACATCATGCTCCACCTAACGGGGCACAACATCACCATGGACGACCTCAAGGGATTCCGCGCTCTTGACAGCAAGTGAGCAGGGCATAGTGTTGTTTTTGTGGTCGAGTGCATCTTTTTCTAAACCCATTTCCCTCCCGCAGAACTCCTGGACACCCCGAGGCAAATCACGGAGTCGATGGAATCGAAGTGACCACCGGTCCCTTGGGACAGGGTATTGCAAGCGCTGTCGGTCTCGCTATTGCCGAGGCTCAACTGGCTGCTACTTTCAACAAGCCAAAATACGAGCTCATCGACAACTACACCTACGTTATCCTTGGTGACGGTTGTATGCAGGAAGGTGTACAGGCTGAAGCCGTCTCCTTGGCTGGACACTTGCAACTCGGCAAACTCATTGCCCTGTACGATGACAACCACGTACAGATCGATGGAGACACTGCCCTTGGATTCACCGAGGATGTTGTCAAGCGCTATGAGGCATATGGATGGCATGTCCAGGTCATCACCGACGGTGACCACGATGTTGACGGTATCACGGCTGCCATTGAGAAGGCAAAGGCTGTCACGGACAAGCCATCCCTCATCAAGGTCCGCACTACCATTGGGTTCGGATCCAAGAATCAGGGGTTGGAGAAGGTGCACGGAGCCCCTCTTGGCGAGCCCGACATCGAGTCTGTAAAAACCAAGCTCGGTTTCAAATCCGACCAGAAGTTCTACGTCCCTCAGGAGGTGTACGACTTCTACAAGGAGATTGGCAAGAAGGCTGAGAAGAAGACTGAGGAGTGGTACCAGCTTCTCGACGCTTACACGAAGGAATACCCCGAGCTTGCTTCCGAACTGAAGCGTCGTCTGGCAAAGAAGCTTCCTAACGGTTTCAAGGAGGCGTTGCCCAAGTACACTCCCGCTGATCCCGCTGTTGCTACCAGGAAGCTCTCAGAGATGGTCCTGAACAAAATTGCGCCCCTTATCCCCGAGTTCATTGGAGGTTCTGCCGATCTCACTGGATCGAACTTGACCAGGTGGAAGGGTGCGGAGGACTTCCAGCCTCCTTCCACAAAGTTGGGCACCTACGCCGGACGCTACATCCGTTTCGGTGTTCGTGAACACGGAATGGCCGCCATCTGCAACGGTATCGCCGCCTACGGAGCTCACATCTCTTTCGGAGCCACCTTCTTCAACTTCATCAGCTACGCCCTGGGAGCCGTCCGTCTGAGCGCTCTGTCTAAGCACCACGTCCTCTACATCATGACCCATGACTCCATCGGTCTCGGAGAGGACGGCCCCACCCACCAGCCTATTGAGACCCTCGCCGAGATGCGCGCCATACCCCGCATCCTCAACTTCCGTCCCGCTGACGGAAACGAGGTCTCTGGAAGTTACCTGGCCGCGTTCGAGGAGCAGGAGCGACCATCCGTCCTTATCCTCACCCGTCAGAACTTGCCCCAGCTCGAGGGATCCACCATCGAGGCCGTCCGCAAGGGTGCCTACGTCCTGCAGGGCAAGGAAGGCAAAGCTGACATCTGCTTCGTCGCCACTGGATCTGAGGTCTCCCTCGCAGTCGAAGCCGCTGCTGAGCTTGCCAAGCAGAACATTAAGTCCCGCGTCGTCTCTATGCCCTGCTGGGAGTTGTTTGCCGACCAGGACATTGAATACCAGCAGTCTGTGTTCCCTGAGGGAGTCCCGGTTGTCAGCATCGAGGCCATGTCCACGTTTGGATGGGACCGATGGGCCCACGCTTCCATCGGTATTGACCGATTCGGAGCAAGTGCTCCTTACAAGGTAAGCTTTCGTTTTGAGACCTACGTTATTGACTGCCGTTTGTTGACACGATGAATCCAATCATTTCTCCATCGAAAACAGGACTTGTACAAGAAGTTCGGTCTCGTACCCGACGTCGTCGCCGACAAGGCCAAGAAGGTCATCGAATTCTACAAGGGCCGCACGCCAGAAAACAAGCTCCTCCGCCCTTTCCCTTACTAGATCATATAGGAAGTCATCAACTGCTTGGCCTAGGATCAGTCAAGAATAGGCGATTAGAGTGTTAAATGCCGTATTGCTTACATTTTGAGAGTAATGGATCTTGTTTCGACTTTCTGAAGTGGTGGGTGGCATGAAAGTATGTTCCGAGGAGTTCGTTGTGGAGCCGGCGATGAACAGCGGTTTGAACGGAATGGTGTTCGCACTTCTGCGCACTCGAACCCGTTACCAAAATTGATCTCACAAATATAATAAATATGGGGCGCCAGAAAGATCTCCCAACACTAGATACATTGACTCGGCAAGTGACAAAGAACATGGACCTGAACAGCCCCCACAAATAACGTTGCTACAGACATTGTGGAGTGCGAGTGTCGGCCACCGTCTCGGCGAGCCCCTCCCTTGCCGTCGCCTCGGCCGACCCCCGCCCCGTTTTCGAAGCCCGCATGAGACTATATCGACCCATTGTCGGATCTTCTCTACCGTGCGTCGCCCATCTTGTCGTTCATCCAGACATGCCCATGCGTATCCGGTGGTGTTCTAGCCTGCAAACCCCCAGACGCGGCGGGCCGGAACTCCGTGACGTCGAACGAACGGCGGATGGAACTATATAGATTTATGGGAGGTCTTCTATGTGCTGGCTGTGGCACTTGGAAGCTCGTCGATTCGAGCCCAGCATCCTTCACTGGTCGTCTTCTTCGTCGTCTTTTGGATCCTCGTCGTCATCGTCTGCATCGTCGTCGTCGTCGTTGTCATCATCATCATCTTCGTCCTCCTCGTACCAGAAGTTCTCGTCCTCTTCTTCCACTTCTATTGGTCTTTTAACGATAAAGTCGGCCTCTGTGGGGGGTGAGACGAAGCCGATGAGCATTCAGCGAAATTCTACTCAATGAACATGAATCGCCGAAACCCACCACTCGTCGGCATCACCAGATCCGCTGGAATATCCTTTTTACTCTTCTCCACCAACTCCTTAACCCTCCTCTCAAACTCCTTCGGGTCTTTCCTAAACTGCACGCTCGCATCTACATTCGCCGGCGACGCCGTGTTGGGATCGTTGAGTAACGAGATGACGGAGAGCAGGATGGATTCGACGGATTGCGTTGGGTTCCAGCGTTCGGCGGCGGACTCGCCTGACATTTCGTCGTCTCCTGGTGGATGGAGAATGGAGATGCAGAGCCGGCCGTCTTCGAAGACGTTGGGGTGGTAGAAGCCGTTGGAGAAGGTGAAGGTCGGTGGCATGAATGGGTACTCGTATGGGAACTTGATCGTTGCCTGCCACGAGATATGAGTCGTGATTCCAATGAGGGTTTCCCTCTTCCCAAATGTCCATCCGCTCACCAGAAAGTAGCCGCCCTCATATGCCGTCCCAAGCGGCCCTATGATTCCCACCCTATGAATTCCAAAGCTGAGTCAAAAATCCCGATTCCCAGGCATGTTTCGCACTCAATGCAGAGATCAACTTACTCCCATACAAAGATGTCCTCGCCCTTAATACCTACTCGAAACCCAGGTACGGGGTGTAGAGTCAACTCTGCGAGACGGTAAAGGGGTTGTTGCGTTAGTCTGTCATCCTGCCAAGATTGCGACTACTTGGACGAAAGGAGTGCGCGACGGCAAGGCCGTACCCCTTAACTGCCGTTGCAAGGCATGCTGTGCGCCGGTCGCCATTATCCCAAGTACAACGGTAAACGTATTCCTGGGTATTGTCTTGGAGATATTTGGAAGCTGACGTTGGCTGGCTGTCGAACAGCTCCAAGGATGTATAAAGCTCCGCAGATGTCAGAGCGGTCGCTGTGCAGAGGAGTATGGTGGGAAGCCAATTCCGAGGTTTTTGATACCAATAACGTTTGTCCAATAGCGTTCGTTTCAACAAGTTGCTCAAGGATCTGTTGCCTGAAGAAGTCTCCGCCTATGGCTGGGTGTCTGTGGTTGAACTTCGCTGGATAATTGAGACTCGGAGGAACTTACTCAGAAGGCGGATAGTGATGTCTGCTGAGATGCGAAGGATGATTAGCGCTGAAGTCAAATCCTGTGAGGGAGAATTGATTAGCGCCCTAAGGACAATTTGGTGTCGGAACGCTTTTGGAGGATAAGGAAAGCGGACACCGTGCGGATATGCAATCCTGTAATAGTAATTGATTGGACTTCCGCCGCGATTCTGTGAGTGCCATCCTAATCATCGTCTAAATCATGAACGAGGTGTGCTTGTACAGTACGTGTCTGCATGTGCAGATTAGTCCTCTTTCTCGTTCGGTGGCTTGGGAAAGATCGTCTTGGCTTGGGGGGCCAGGCCTCTGCGGATCTTGCCTTTTGGTTCCCCGTTGTGCTTGGCAGGGAAGCGGTCAGACTGCGGTATGGTTTGCCTGTGCTCCCGGCGGATAATGATCGCCAAATAGTTGGCGTGACTGGTCCCAAGCCTCGCGTTTACGCTTTTTGTCAACGCCTCTCTTGCCCCGAAACATAAAAAGGCAACGGCTTCCTTCACTGGCCCGCTCAGCACTCATCTTCCGCCTATTTACCTTCAAAACCATCACCGACATCCACAGGTCTGTAACCGCTTGTCTGCAATGGGTGACCAGCCATACTACTATCAAAACGGAGGAGGAGCCGGAGCAACCGGAGGTAATTGTCAGGGGTGATGATGGGACGCTCAACATGTTTCCTGTCAAACTAACCCTCGTCCCGTTTGTAGAAAAGGGATACCCGCCACAGCAAGGCTACCCACAACAGGGGGGCTATTCACAACAACAACAACCACCATCCTATGCTGGCGGCTCGCAACCACCGTACCCCCAACAGCCTCAGGGAAGCTACCCTGCTCCACAGCAGGGATACGGAGGGCCACAGTACGGACAACAACCGCAAGGACAGTACTACGGTCAGCAACAACCAACGACAGTCTATGTGCAACAGCAACCTCAGAAGAGTGATAACAACGGACTGTTCGCCGGACTGTAAGCATCCCGTTTCCTGTTCCTAACGCTGTCACACCTGCCACTCAACCCTCGTCTTTCTTCTTAGCGCTGCCGGTGCATGTCTTTGCTGCTGTCTGGACTGCTTGTTCTGAGCATAATTTGTGTGCTCTTTCTTGATTCGTGTTCTCTCAACATAAACCAAAAACTTAACATGGAAAATTCCCGCTTGTCATTGAGCGTTTTTCTTGTATCATAGTCTCTACCTAATCTCTCCTTCATCAATGTTCATCTCATGGATCATCCAATCGCGTCTGCAACTGACAGGATCCCACATATCCAGCCTGCCCTCATTCTAAAGCGAACGTTCGGTAATTCAACGTTTTCCCCAATTAAACTCATCCTTATATCGCATCAGAACGGTAATTCTCCGGCACGGCTTTTTAGGTTCCAAATTTCAATGTCTAAACTATCTCCTCGATTCCCTACCCGTGTACCAGCCATGTGGGGAGTTCTTGTGGGTCTGCCCTGCTGTCGTGTCGGAGTTTGCATCTGCTGGACTTCCGAATTCTCTTTTCATCTCGCTGAGGGTTTCCACTCATATTACTTGCGACTTTGACTACCGCCACGATCATCACTTATCCATCGCGGTCAAGATGTCGAAAGTTTTTGCAAAGTGAGTGTGGTCTGCAACCATATACGAGCATCAATATTAGATGTCCTTCAAGGACTGACGATGGCCTTATTGCCACTTCAGTCATGTATTTGGCCTCAGTCGCGATGTCCGCAACAATGTCTTCTTCACGGACGAGCAGACCATCCTCTATCCAGCGGGAACGCAGCTCGTCTCCTACAACATCGAGCAGAAAAGCCAGCATTTCATGCCTGTCGGCGACGGCGAGGAGATGTCCGCCCTCGCGGTCAACCAAAATTCCACAATGGTCGCCGTGGCGCTGAAAGGAACGCCGGCTACTGGACCTGCGGGAGATGACGGGCGGGCGAGTGTTGCCGCATCGAATGTCCATGATCTTGCATCGAGGGCGAGCGTGTTTCGGGAGGGTACGGCCGCTTCGTCGGTTGGAACGGAGGCGACGATAGTGTTGTATGATTTGTCCAATGGGCGAAAGAGAAAGGTGTTGGTCGCCGGGGATCAAATCAGGGTAGGTGACCCGGTGGCTATACGCACATCGGTGGCCCACTAATAAAGACATCTTGCCATCGCAGGAGTACATCAGCGTCGCCTTTTCGCCCAATGGGACACATGTCATTGCGCAATCTGCTGGACCAGAATGGTAACCCACTTCAGCACATGCCTCCCTACCTTTGCTTGCACTCATTCCTACATTCGTGCATTTTTGAACCAATAGGAACTTGTACATGTGGGACTGGGACAAGGGCCGATTGAGGGGTGTCATCAAGACCTCAAACAACAGCAATGCAGCCATCCACCAAATGAGCGTGAGCCCGTACGACCTGCATAACGTGCAGGTGTGCGTTACTGGAAACAACCTCTTTCGAACCTACAAGCACTCTGAGGGGTCTTGGAAACTGCAACATCAGCATAAGTCTGATAAGGTATGTACCATCAATGGATGCCTCGGTCCGAATGAATCCTCAACCTTTCAACGGCTCCATAGAACCTTTTATCCCACGCCTACCTCTCCGAAACCCGCATCCTCGCCGGCACAGAAGACGCCAAACTCCAAGTTTTCGAAGCCGGCGAACTCGTCCTCGAATTCACATACGTGATCCCCAGCTCCGTCGCCTACAACTACCTCTCAACTCCCGCCATCACCGAGATCAAAGCATTCTCCGGCGGTGTCCTTGCTGGAACCAGCACGGGCTTCTGCATCCATTTCGAGCGGACGGAGGACTCATCGATGCTGAAGAAGAACAGGGAGTTTCAGTTGGAGAAGGAGGTTGCGGTTTCGTCCATTGCGCTTAGCCCGGGAGAGGACGCGGCGATTGTAACGTTGAAAAATAGTCAGATTTACACGCTGCCGTGGGAGTACGACCCAGGAAGGGTGAGAATCATGGAACTTAAGTACTATAGTCCTGGTCCCTGCGAGAAAACTGACATTCCACCCTGCCAGGGCGATGTCATCAAAAGCTCGCACCTCTTCCAGTCGTTTCACAACGGTCCTATCACGGGCATGGACACGGCTATTCGGAAACCGCTTCTCGTTACATGCGGTGTGGATCGCTCCGTACGAATCTGGAATTATGTCGACAATAATGTTGAGGTTTTGAAGACATTTTTCGATGAGCCGATGAGGTACGTCGGCGGGACCGGTGGTCATACCTGATGTCGCATGAGTATCTGGGGTCTTGCTCATGAACCCGGTACATAGTGTTGCGATCCACCCGAGCGGTCTATACCTCCTTGTTGGCTTCAGCGACGGGCTTAAGCTTATGAATGTGCTCTTGGAGGACCTCGAGTACTTTTGGGAGACGCCCGTGCGAGGATGTAGGGAGGTAGGCTACATCATTCAGCACCGCCCGCCGTCTGCAGCATCGATGTTGACCCGCTTTACCACAGTGTCATTTCAGCAACGGTGGCCAGGTAAGCGCATCTCGTGCTACATCCACACATGGTCGACTTCGTCTTCTTGACTACCGTTCCCGTTTCCCCAGTACTTCGCCGCAGTTCACGGCTCCACCATCCTCGTCTACAACATGTGGACTCTAGAAGTGATAGCACACTTCAAAGGCCACCAATCAAAGATCCGCTCCATCAGCTGGTCCGCGGACGACTCTCGCATCATGTCGTGCGGGCTCGAAGGATGCGTGTACGAATACAACGTCCGAACGTTCAAGCGGGAGACGGAACTCTCTGCGCCGAACGTGACGTTCAATCAGGCGATTTATACGCATGATAATAAACTTGCTTTTGCTATTGGGAGTGATGGAGTCTTGAGGGTGGGTGACATATTTGGGGAGATGCGTGAAGGAGCGGATGGTAGTTAACTCACGCGTCGAGTAGGAGCTGAGCGATGGACACGTTTTCCGGGAGTTCTCTACGAAGCTGCCTTTGAAACACAGTGAGTGAGACTCTCGTTGGGAACGAACGAACGCTCATAGTAGGTTCCCTGATGCCGTTCGGCTTTCCCTTCAGTTGCGGTTACTCGAAACGGCAAAATTGCTCTGGCCTGTAAGTCTACAGCACTGATCATCATTTCGCAGTTGGGGTAGCTCCATTCTGATTACTCTCGATCTTCAGCGACTGCTAATCATACTCTCCGTGCCCTGAAATATCCATTCCCTCAAGAGAATCCCTACGAGTACACGGAGTACTCGTATCACACCGGGCCTATAAACCGCCTCTGCCTCTCTTACGATGATCAGTACGCGTTCACCTGCGGAGAGGACGGCTGTCTGTGGTTCTTCCGCCTGAGCGAGAAGGAGGCGAGAGCAGCGAAGAGGGAGAAAGATTACGGATATAGCGATGAGGTATGATAGTGGCTAAAAGCATTTATCGTAGCGATTGGCATTGATATGGTGCTTGGCACAGATTCTCGTCACAAAGTCCGACCTCAGAACAAAGTTCAAGACGCAATCCGATCTCAAGCGCAGGGTTGAGGTATGTGCTTTGCTGGAAACCACAAGTGAGAGTTCGCATTCTTACTGACCTCGGGGAATATTTTGTAGCTCCTGAAAGACGATAGCGAAACGCAGCTGCGTGTGAAGGATTTGAATTACAAAACAAAGTTGCAAGATTTAGAGGAGAAGTACATGAATGAGGTGGAAGGGTTGAAGAGGGTATGTGATCTCAACCTTGAGCGATACGAGCAGCAACTCATCCTCATTTCTCGTCAGCTTAATGCCGGGCTACAAGATGACTTGAAAGCAACAAGCAGGCGATCGCTTGACCACTTGAAGGAGACGCGGATTGCTCAGAAAAATGAGATAGAGGAAGCCAAATCCTCGTTCAAGTTCAAGATTGAGGACGTGATGGAAAAGTACCAGGAAATGCAGGCGAACACCAAGCTCTTGCAAGACGAATGGCAGATACAGATGAAGGACATGAAACTGGAAAAGGACATCAAACTGAAGGAGATTGAGACGTTCTTCCAGGAGAAGCTGGCCGAGAAGGTTGCTTTTTACGCTAGTGTAAGTAACTCACGTCTCATTCGTTGCTGTACTTTCAAATTGTCTCATCACAGACTTTCGCGGCGTACGACAGCTGAAAAGCGAGCTGACGAGCGCTCAAAACAGCCATGACATGGCTATGACGGAGATTGCGCAGGATACAGATTCCGAGCTGCTACATCTCTCGTACGGGTTCGAGCAGAAATTGAAAGTAGAGAGGACTGCCTTGGCGTCAATCAAAGAGGAGAACGATGCGATGCGTGAAAAGTTCAACTTGCTGACGAGAGATGTCGAGGAGCAGAAAACGGAGATGGTGCGGCGGCAGGCGGAAGAAAGGCGGTTGCAGGCGATCTGTAGAGGGTTGGAGAAGGATATTAGCGGTTTGCGACGTGAGGTACGTGTGTGTTGGACCGGACGTTCGTGTAGCTCCGACCATCCCAGATGTCTCCCTGACTGCTGGTCGACACTCTTTCGAGTCCCTGTGTTCGTAATCTTATCTTTGTTCGCATCCCGCATCGCCTCCTCTAGATCCAAGAGCGCGACGACACGATACAAGACAAAGCCAAACGCATCTCAGACCTGAAAAAGAAAAATCAAGAACTGGAAAAGTTCAAGTTCGTGCTCGATTATAAGATTGTGGAGCTCAGGAAGCAGATCGAACCGCGGGAGCGGGATATTATTATCCTTTCCAAGCAGATCAAAGTACATCAACTGGATGTCCCAATCTTTTAACATCCACCATGGATTACTGATGTTTCTTCATGCGCATGCAGGAAATGGATGATGAGCTGCAAGGTTATCACAAGCAGCACGACGTGCTCAGCACGGTGACCGAGGATATACAGATGCGACTGCGTGCCACGAAGAACGAATTCCGAGGAGAGGCGTTCAAGGCCGACAAGGGGAAAGCTGCCCTGGTGGCCATCCAGGCTGATGTAGCTGGTATTCGGTGTTCGATTAGCAATCTGATGGCCATGAAGGTGAGGAAAGCGCTATCGGTACCAGGCGTCCTTATCAAACCGCCCGCTGATATTTTTTTCTGGCGTTTTCTGCTACAGCGGTCGCTAATCGCCGTCCACACAAAACACTCAACATCGAAATCCGAATCAGATATTCACATCCCACTTCTTCCCATTCAACCTTCACGAAAATCCGCTTCAGCCGATGGAAGCGACAAACGGTCCGATTCGAGAGCAAAATCCGCATCTGAGAGCGCCGCGGCGTCCGCTGAGCAGCAAGAGGTGCTCTCGAACGAAGCGCAGAGAGATCACTTGGAACGGGAGGTGTCGACCCTGCAGGGCCGGTTGCATAAACAGCAGAACAAACGACTGAAAGGGAATATGAAGATCTTGAGCGAAAACAGCGTCTTATTGAGGTATGCGATCCGTCGGGTTCCGAGGAGAATCTGGGTCTTATCTCACAATCATCCTCTCCTCCCACACAGTGAAATCAATCTGCTGCGAAAAGGCATCTGTACAAGCGAGGAGCGGACAGCTCAATTGTTGGCGCTTCGCATGCAAGCTCGGCCGCTCAACCCCGAAGAGTACGCATTGATGAAACCTCATCAGTACTCACTGCGGGACGCACTTGCCAAGAAACAACCTCAATGTAGGAGTTGGACTGTTGACGGACATTCTTTCGATCAAGGAGCATAGATGAATCTTACTGACTTTCGTCCCTTTGCAGCGATTCGAGGGGCGCTGAATCTTTTGAAAGGGAATGTAGCGAACCTGGTGGGTTTTCCTCAAGTGTAGATGTTAGACCTTTGCAGATGCACATACTGTACATGTACCATAGAACTTCCACGTTGTAATGTAGAGTCTAGAAAGGAGCAGTCAAATACACGACACGAGGCGCAAACTTTTTCCTTTTTTTTTGCGATGTAGAGGTACAATTCACAAACGAAGCTACTAACACTATTACTGATAAAAGCCCTCTAAGCCTCGGCCTCGGCCTCGCCTTCCTCCTCGTCGAATTCTAACAGGATGAGAAAGCAATGGTCAGAAAGGGGAGGTGACATATAAGCAGCACAGCGTCAACGAGGTACATACCACCCTCCTCTTCCGCGGTCGCATCCTGGTATTGTTGGTATTCAGAGACCAAATCGTTCATGTTGGACTCAGCTTCCGTGAACTCCATTTCATCCATTCCCTCGCCTGTGTACCAGTGCAAGAAAGCCTTACGACGGAACATGGCCGTGAACTGGTCAGAAATGCGCTTGAACAGTTCCTGGATGGCGGTGGAGTTTCCAATGAAGGTCACGGACATCTTGAGACCCTTGGGTGGGATATCACAGACAGCCGTCTTGACGTTGTTCGGGATCCATTCCACGAAGTACGATGAGTTCTTGTTCTGCACGTTCAACATCTGCTCATCAACCTCCTTCATGGACATACGGCCACGGAACATAGCCGCTACAGTCAAGTAACGACCGTGGCGAGGGTCAGAGGCAGCCATCATGTTCTTGGCGTCGAACATCTGCTGGGTGAGCTCTGGCACGGTCAAAGCGCGGTATTGCTGAGATCCCCGGGATGTGAGAGGGGCAAAGCCGACCATGAAAAAGTGGAGACGGGGGAAAGGAACCATGTTGACGGCCAACTTCCGAAGATCAGCATCTATAAAATATTTTTCAGTTTCACTAGGCCTTGATTGCACTGATGCACGCGACAAGCGTGTACTTACTCAGCTGACCGGGGAAGCGCAAGCAAGTGGTGATACCACTCATGACGGCCGAAACGAGGTGATTCAAATCACCGTAAGTGGGAGTCGTCAGCTTGAGAGTCCTGAAACAGATGTCGTAGAGGGCTTCGTTGTCGATACAGAAGGTCTCGTCGGAGTTCTCGACAAGTTGGTGGACTGAGAGCGTTGCGTTGTAGGGCTCGACAACGGTATCAGAGACCTTCGGCGATGGAACCACGGAGAACGTGCACATCATCCTGGAAACGAAGGAGGATGGTGTCGGTTAGAGAAAACCCAGCATATGCTGATAGTCTGCAACACGTACCGGTCGGGGTATTCTTCACGGATCTTGGAGATGAGAAGAGTTCCCATACCGGCTCCGGTACCACCTCCCAAAGAGTGCGTAATTTGGAAACCTTGCAAGCAGTCACAGGACTCGGCCTCCTTGCGCACGACGTCGAGCACGGAATCGACCAACTCGGCACCCTCCGTGTAGTGACCCTTTGCCCAGTTGTTTCCAGCACCGGATTGTCCGAATACGAAGTTGTCCTATAATGTAACAAGCAGCATAAGCTAACCTCTCCGTTTGCCTGCCAGAATATGATTGCATGCAATCTTACCGGTCGGAACAGCTGACCGAAGGGGCCAGCCCTCACGGAGTCCATTGTTCCAGGCTCTAAGTCAACCAACACCGCACGAGGAACATACTTCCCACCGGTGGCCTCTACGTGACGAAGGCGTCGTTAGTAATCGCTCCGGACTCGTGGGAGTCGTCAAACTATACTAACCGTTGTAGTACACGTTGATGCGCTCCAGCTGGAGATCAGAGTCCCCATGGTAGGTACCAGTGGGGTCGATACCGTGCTCGTCGGAGATGACCTCCCAGAACTTGGCACCAATCTGCGAATCAAGAAACCAAAGGCGTCAGGTATACCTGTCGAGAGAGCGGAGTAACACAGATCACGTTCCAGCCGGGAAACATACCTGGTTACCGCCTGTTTCCAAGAAGCGTAAGGGAAGGAAGGGGTGATTGAATCAGCATTGGGGGTAAAAATCACAAGGCAGTAAATCACAGCCGTCGAATCGTTGAGAATATACATACACTGCCCGGTCTGCAAGTGAACAATCTCACGCATTTTGCTTATTTATTTGCTATCTGCGTGATGGGAAGGAACGAGGTACTGTTAGCCGTCGTCGAAGGGGTGGAGAAAACGCGTGGGAGATTTGAGTCGGAGGGCACCGCTGAACAACTTCTCGAGAGGGGTTTGCGTCGTCTCGAAAGGATCGCTCCCGACGCTCAGGGATGCACTGACTCCCGGGAATGGATGCGGGCACTGCATGACCTACCAAGTAATCTGTGGGTTTGAAAGCGAGATGGATCCAGTGACGGAGATCGAGACCGCCGGGCGAGATGTGCGCAGTAGTTGAGTGTAGCGGTGTGGGTGGTCGTGGGTAAAGGCGACCGACAGAGAGGGAGTTGGGATCCGTGGGAAGGCGAAGGTTGACGAGCGTGGGAAAGTTGGGGAGGGGAGGAGCAAAGAGGGAACGAGGAGCTGCTGGTCAGAAAGGCATGTCCTCCATGTCCGAAATCTCAGACGAAAGCAGAAAGCAGACACCTCGACGCGCCCAGGACATCTTGCACGCACATCGGCTTTTTGCCCTTCACCGTCGTGCATGTGCAGGAAGACGGAGCGATGTGCGATGCACATATAGACAAGCTCCTCCGCCATCCCTCAATTCACGAACTCGTCCCCGTACAAAACAAAAAGAGAACCGCTAGGTCTTACCGGGGATGCTCGCGATAAACTTCTGCTCGTAAGTGAAGCAAGCACACGAATGCTCCCTGCTACAATGTCGTTCCAGCTGTGGTCCCAAAAAATGCCCAACGGGTGCGATCTCTACAACGCGTGACGGAATAAGGGGTGCTTGTTCTTATGTGGACGACGAGAGCGAGAAAGTGGGGCGGGGAGGTCGAGGTGCGCTGGAGCGGACTTTGCGCTGCGCTTAGATATAGCGGCGGTGAGGCGTCGGGCCCGCTGCGTGCTTGGAATCGGAGTTGTTTTAAGGTTACAAGGAGCCTTTCAAGCCCACAGTTCTGATGCTTTAATTGTTGGTCATGATAAGCGTATAAAAGTCCGTCTTTTTGACAGTGCTGCTGTCGAAATATTCCCCCACGCGTTCGGAACATCGCTCCTTCCTCAGCTACATTCTAAAGAAGAACGCCAGTTTTCAGAACGTCGGCGCCTGGAATTGAATCATACTCAAGGAGAAATGTCCGAAAAATAATCGTTGGATGTATTCTGTCATTGCAAAGGCATAGTGTCAGAACGAGACAACGAAGCATACAGATCTATCTTGCAGGATGTGTTTCCAAATTACGCCGATGACGCTCATTACGGGTCTGCCGTCAGATATCCCCATCGTGGCGGAACTGCCGTATGTCATCCTCCGAATATCCCAACTCGGCCATAATCTCCTCCGTATGCTGCCCCAGTGTAGGAGGCGGCCGTCTAATAGCACCGGGCGTCTCCGAGAACTTTGCTGGAATCCCAATAAGCTTGATGTCCCCTACGCGCGGATGATGGACCTTTTCTACCATCTGCAACAGCCACAAGGAAGATAAGCGATGGAAACATCTTCAGATACCACGCCCTGGACACCCCATGTACCTTCCGATGTATGACCTGCGGATGGTTGAAAGTTTTCGCGATATTGTTCACTGGCCCAAACGGAATCCCAACGTTCTCAAATGCCCTCAACCAATGAGCGGTTGTCTGCTCTTTGAAGATATTGGATAGGAGCTCAACCTGGAAAAGAATTTAAGCTCCTATCCAATATCTTCGAAGATGTGGGAATGTGATGTATGAACAAGTTTGCTCACCAGCTCTTTTCGATTTTGGACCCTGTCGAGATTTGTTTGGAATTTTGGGCTCTCGAGGATGTCATCGCGGTTCAGCTTGGCGCGCACTTTGCGCCATTGCTTGTCGTTGCCTGCACCGAGAACGAAGTGGCCGTCTTTCGTCGGGAACACCTAGCAAGAAAACGCGTTGGCGGCGAGAGCGTGGAGTTTGACTGATCATAGCGCCTACTTGATATGGAACAATCGAAGGATGTTGTGTGCCCCAACGAGTTGCCTGCAGCGTTATCAACAAAAGTCATCAGATAGCATCAGGATGAGGCATGATCCAATCGATCTCACTTCTTCTCCTCCAATGAGATAGTTATGGCCAATATTCGCCAACGAGGCAACTTGACACTCCTGTTTAGATGTCGTGAGACCAGGCCTCCATCGGGGAAGCCGTCATACTCCAACTGACCAGCAACGACAAATCCAGCTTCTGCCCTCTATCTGTTCGCGACCGAGCAATGAGTGCGGCCATGATTGCACCGTGCGCGTAAAGCCCGGTGGTCATGTCCGTTATAGCCACGCCGACCTTCACGGGTGGTCGTTCCGCCTGTCGGTTGATGAAGGGTCAAACATGATTGACTCCTTTCCTTTCCACATGCGCCAGACAGTCGAACATGCCTCGCCCGTGATATGCATCATCCCCGCCTCAGCTCTACAAGTGGCAGAAACGTTCAATCCGTGGACCGCTCCTGTACGACTCCCGCCTTCGCAGACCTACTCTATAATGACATCATAGCCCGGCCGATGCGCATAAGGTCCATCCGGGCCATACCCTGTGATCTAGCCGATGATCCTGGTAAGTTTCTCAATCTTAAGGGGGTGATCCTGAGTTAACAGTTCGCAGTACCGATGTGTAAATAATTTTCGGGTTGATCCTCTGTATTTCCTCGTATCCCAGTCCTAATTCATCCAGCTTTCCCTACTACCTGACATTAGCCTCAACCCAGGGTACCTCTACAAACATCTGAGTCGCACCGGCACGAAATTCTCGATGAGAACATCAGACTGCGAAGCCAAAGTCTTGATGATGTCCACCCCTCTTCGACTCTTCAAATTCACAGTCATCGAGCGCTTATTCCGATTTGTGCCCAGGAAGTATGCAGTTTCAGGCCCCTCATCCTGCGTGGTTGACGGCTCCGCGTTCGTGGTTGACGGCTTCTTGGCCAAGTTTGGGCCCCACCGCCGTGTATCGTCTAAAGCTTGAAACTTTAAACCTCCGTCCATATGCGATTTTGAAGTCAATCAGCTCTTTCGGCTACCTCCGATTCCGGGAGCTTCGATCTTGACGATATCTGCGCTACTCGTGCAACGATAACTCAGCAAGTCGCTTCCCAAGATGTTCTGCAGCGAGCTGCCTGTTTTCTCACCCATAGTCGCCCAAGATCATCGCTGAACGGAGAGCAGTTGAGCTTGACAAAGCCAAGCGTATGAAGAGCTTCCCCGAACTTACTGCAATAAGGACCGGCTAACACTCGGGTCAAGTCAAGGACCCTTATGCCGGAAAGCGGCAATGAGGCATTGCCAGCGTTTTGCGAGGTCGACGTCGTATGCTTGCTTCTCCCAGAAACTATCAGCTTCGAGGGAACCGTTTGGAAACGGGTCACTTGAACAGCTGAGAGGAGGGTGCGGTACATGTCTTTTTACCTCTGACGAGCAGAACAGACTTGTTGTGATGGCCAGAGGGCTTAACCGTTGACAGCCAGGGACAGCAAGAAGTTGAACATGTGCAGTCATCATCTCGTTCATAAGAGATTCTCTTGTAAGAAATCTCACTTTTATCAACGACCCGGGCTTGGCCACAATGATTCTTTTGATTAGGCGGCTTAATTCGAAAACCACCTTCTGCCCCGGAGGCTAATTTCCGCCAGTTTTCCACAAACTTCGCACGAAACTTCCAACTTTGACCTCGAAGAGGTGATTCTATTTAAGTTACAGATCTAGAGTCGTCCCAATCAAAGGTCTATAGGTATAAGGATCACGATAAATTACAGATCTAGTAGGAATAATGCAAATAACTCTCTCGGTGTATTATTCGTCGGGACTCGATTCCCAAATCTCATTGATGTGGTCCACATGGTCCTTCCTCTCTCTTGTCATGCACAAGCGATGCACCTGCGCTTCTTCTGATGTAAATCCCCATTTCGCGGTGTCGACAATCATAGAGAGGATCTCGAGCGGTAGCGGCCGTTTCAGGGCCTGGGCGGCTGCTCGGTCCAGTAAACAGGTCACCTCTGGCTTGTTTACGTCCCATCGCTGATCAGGTACGTCGGCGGTGGACGGCAGACGATGAGAAGGATCCACAAGCAGGAATGATACCGTCTTCTGCTGAGCGATGCCGGTAACTTGTTGACCGTCCGTTATATCCGTGTTCTTCAATCCTGCCAAACGATGTTGCATCGATGCGTTGCTGTAGACAACCAGCCGGTTGGCGTGCGTCGCAACGGTGCCCAGTTCGCAGGTAGGTTCGGCACACGAGGGGTGCCTCGCGCGAATCGCAGAAATCAGGTCTTCCCGAAGACCGGCATCCCATTCCGTTTCCATGTTCACGCCACATTCGGTGGCGGCGGCCTCCAGGGCATCGCGAGTGTGGGCTTCCACGTGACATCCTATCGACCCCCGACGGGAGCGGAAGGCTGTACCGAAGTTCTTGACGTTGGGTGAACTTTCGTAGCAGTAGGCGGCGGATGCGAGGATGTGCTCGTTTGGGAGGCCTTCCCGTTGCCAGTGCCCTTCATGCGTCTCCCCAGACTTTAGAGCGTAAGTGACAGCTTTCACAATAACCTAAGAGAGAAGAGGCACAATGAGTTGCATGTCCCAGAATCTGCAGCCGAAGCAGCATGACCCTTACCTGGATGGCTTGCCCGCGGAGAGTGCGGGACGTAGTGCGCTCCCACAAAGGGACACAGTGTGCCAGAGAGCGCTCCATCGCCGCATAAAGATCGCCATTCTCCTCCATGACCAGGTCCCCGATGCGCGATACGATACGAGCCTCCCCTTCCCCGTTGATGTGGACGTCGGCCGGTAACCATTGATACAACGGCTGAGACACGCTCCGTTTTCGCTGTCCACCTTTCACAAACGTCTCATCAAGAACGAATGGAGACGAGGACGGGTGGATAACGTCCAACACCTTCCCGTTTGTCCAAGGGTGAAACTCCATAGGCGTTCGTTCCGCGAGGCTATTCAGCGTCTGTGCGAGTTGTGCTCGCGTCTCCTGGGTGAAGGCATTGTCTACTGCAATAACTTCATCCGGCTTCGCTTCGGATGCACGATGACAACGCAATCTCGGGAGAGCTTTCGCGATGATTTTATCAACTGGAAGGTCAAAGCTTCGAAATTCATGGTGCTCGGGATGGTGATCTCCCTTCGCATTGTAACACTGTGTCAAATGTATCAGTATTTGAACTCTTATGAGAGCAGGAGAACCAGACATGGTCTTACATTCAGACAGAAGTCGCCATTATCGTCCGGCGAAGCAGCGCGACAGGTTAGGCAGCGGTGAATGGTTTGGCGGAGTTCCAATTCCGCGTCGCAGTGCGAGCAAGTGCGTGACTCCGAAGCCGCTTGGGCCTCGATCGAACAGCTTCGTAATGGCGAGGACACCTCCTGCTGGACACCGCCCGAGGTCCCAGATCTTGGATTCGCGGAATTTGCGGATATCAGCAGGCATTCGGTCAGGAGCTCCGCCAGTGTCGCATTGAGAATGGCCACCGGGATGTCAGGATTCCGAGTCCTGAAGGTCGCTGTCCATTCTTTCCTAGCTTCCGTATCGGGGAGGATGGAGGCCCATGCCGCGGTGGCGTAGACGGCACGCTTGATGGCGGCCGAGTCCTGAAGTTCTTTCCGGCCTTGGACCTTTTGCGTTGCTTCGAGTGACATTTCCAGTTTTGGGTTGCCTTTTTTTGGGAGGCTGAGAGCACGTCGAAGGCTTTTATTTGAAGCCCACATCATCGCTTCTGGCAAAGTTTGCAACTTTTCTCTTTGCGCGTCCTCTTAATGGATTGTCATCAGGATTCAGCCGGCTCAGCCCCACTCCAGATCTACAATATGCCCATGTTCCAAATTCTGGTTCTGGAAAGGCACTTACTGTACCTAAATTTAGATGTACTGATTCTGGACTCACCACAAGCCTTGGCCATGGAAACCTCAAGGTTTACCCCAGGATGCACGAATAGGACCTCGACATACGGAGGAAATATGCACCCATTGCAAGAAGGGCTATATCACGCAGATACATCTAGACACACATAGTTGCCCGTGTGATGATGCAGAAGGCAGCGAGGAGGATGGGTTCGAGGAGGAGGGGTTCGAGGATGAGGAGTACGCTGTGCCTTGGCGCCTCAGCCGCAATGGAAGGACGTATATTGCGACCTCAATGGAGGAACCACAAGCTGGCATGCTCCTATTGCACGAACCGACACCTCTTTGCCAACTATGGATGCCGTGGAAATTCGGAGAGTGATATCCGGGGCAAGTGACGACAGCCGTCCTAGTCAGGGATCCTTCCCGTTCTCCAGCAGACCGGGGAAGCAGCGACGAGTACGAAGGGGAGGACATCGTACAGCACCAAGACAGAGTGGTTGGGCAGTTTTTTCGACTCGCTGGTCAGCAACACTCCACCAGCTACGGATGCTAACAACCTGCAACGTATGGGCGAGCTGGAATCACATTCGAGGGAACATGACTTCAAGCACATACGACCAGATAGAACAATTTCAAGCAAGCTTTGGATGAAATCAAGCTCTTGCACTCGCACACGACTTACTTTATGGTCAACTTCGCAGTCGTTCTCTTTCTGAACTACGACTTTCCTGCTCTTGTGAAAAAGAGAGAAGGGAACTAGCTACGATGAGCAAACGAGTGTTGACCATCCTATCACATGCATGGTTTCGAGAAGTGCTGAACCATAGAGTACCCAAAAATGTTCAATTCTGCGGGAAGATATATGGAAAGTTGCAAACCATCCGCTGCAAGTGTCCGAATTCAACTTGCAGCAACCTAATGGACAGAGATGAGAATGCATGGCAAAACACCCTTTTCTTTGCCATTAGACCAGAAGCCGGAGATTTACCCGTAAATCACAGACAGAGATCCTAGGAAAGCCGCAAAGTGACCGGTGAGCACAGTGAGCACCCCGAACATCTCGAGCGTCCCGAACGCACATCGGAGCCAACGGCCGAAGAATACGACGACTTTGAAGAATACCTGGAACCGGACCATGGTGACCATAATGATATCTGCATAGAGGATGATACCTACAATGACGACCACCCTGTCCATTACCGTGAAGAAGCGTACTAGGATGCGAAGCGGTTGATGGAGGTGTCGAACGGGAGAGACACGGACAGAGAGGGGAAACGAGTGAGAGAGAGGTCGCGGGCGAGTGAGAGGACGGAGATGTGGAGAAAGGGTGGTGCCTTCTTCCCAGCACACGTAGAAATCCCTCGAACATGGGAATAGTTGCTCGCCGCCGAATCTCCAATTGACTCCGACACCACGCCGCCACCGTCGAAGAGGAGGACGAGGAGCGATAGAGATCCCTGCGCCGCGCAATCTCCTATCGACGACCGTATTGCGCTTTGCGTAGATTGCTACCCAGCGATGCATATGATGCCATGCCGATTCGGTAAGGATGGGATGAGTGGAACGATCCCGATAAGGAGGGAGCCTGGCGGATAAGGGGGAGGAATGTCACTTCTTTCAGGCTCGTGTAGCACAAATGATCTGTCCGTTAAGCTAGGTCTGGGCATGCTCTCATAATGGTAGTGATATGGTACAATATTATCAAGCATGTGTATATACAAAAAAGAACGACCGTATATCTATGGAAACACCCCACTATCAACAGTTTTCACCGTCCCTCTTTTCGCGAGATCAGCAAACGCAACCGTCGTCGTCGGTACGCTCGGTACGCCGACGGACATATCCTCCCACGTGTTGCCGACGAGTTTTCCCAGCCGGAACCTGCTAGTCGTACTATTATGACGCTTGTGAGCGGGATAGGTATGATTTTGTCGAGCGGTGAAATGATCGGACTGCTCTCTCGTAAGTGTAAAGCGTCCTTTACTCGTCACCTGCACCACCCTCGATGATGTCGGCGAATCGGCTGGAAGCGGGAAGGAGGGGATGCTTTTCGACCGGGTTCTTGGCGAGATGGGCGGCTCTTCGTAAGCGACCGACGAAAGTTGAAGCGTGCGAAGTGACGGTGATGCGGGCAGGGATGGGCTTCGAGAGTGCCGTTTCTGATTGGCGGCGGATAGGAGGGCATGTTTTGGAGTCGAGGGAAGAGGGGACGTCGGAGGTCCAAACATCGAGGTATCAAGAACGGAGGGGATATTATATCTTCTCGAACTCAAGGTCGTTAGCGACGTGATGGTGTGCGATCTTGCATCAGAACACAGCGCGGAAGGTTGCGGGAAGGAGAACGACCGCCCGAGCTGTGTCGGAGAGCTCGCATCAGCAGGTTTCGTATCAGCCGGAGTAGCGCCGAAGGGGCTCTCAAGGGTATATGGCGCAAAATCGTCGTCGTCCTGCGAGTCCGATTCAACGAGAACAGTGATGCCGACAGCTCTAGCGAATTCGGCAGCAGTCATGGTTTCCACACTCTTGGTTCGGCCGCTCACGCCGAGGGGAATGCCGACCGCATCATCCTCAATGGCAACACATCCGTAGGAATTTGTCGTCTGTCCTTTTCCGCCGCTGTCGACCGAATCGCTTTCGCTACTCTTCCGCCTCACTGCGGTCCAGTTCTTCTTTAACCACTTCTTTATATGCATGTGCTTGTATGTATGTGCCGTCAAGTGCGTGACGAGTGTCGGGAAGGTCGTGGGACCCGTCGCAACCGAGTGAGAATGACGCAGCGGAGGGTTCTACGAGGGTTGCTCTTGGGTGATCTATAAGGTCTCGGCGAGTAAAGGCTGCATATCTGCACGAGTGTGTATGTACAGTACAGTATGTAGGGCCCTCTGTGTCGACGTGCTGAGGGGATGGCACACCTCGCACTTTTCCCAGCCAAGCTTCGTTGGAGTTGGTTGGGTTGGTTCCTCCTCGGAGTTGACTGCGGGCAGCCCGCAGGATGGATCCCAACCTCAAAACAAACGCAAAAAGACTCGAAGGTGTGCGCGAATTACGACACCAACACATGCCGCAACTGCAGCGCCAACAGGGACAACTCCCGGCGGCTTAATTTCAACGCGTCTGGCTTTAATCGGCACAACAGTCACGGCGCCCTATGTGATCCCCTATCACGTTCAACGCCTTCAAGGGGGTTGTTTTGGTCCTTGGGAAATTGAGAGATTGCCCATGTTTTGATCACGGCGCTGTGGGGCTCAGAACGTAGATCTATGTACAGTAATAAAAGTCTATCGTAACGTAGGGATCCAAGTCCTGATGGGGACCGTGTGCTGCTGTTGGCTTGTGGTAGGACAGAACCCAGGACTCTCACGGCTGGCGCCTGTTTCGGACATTTCTTGGCCGAACGTGCCCGCTCGGATGATTGGGGCCCCCCGAGTTCCGGACAAGGCGTCCGTGTCATGCAGGAGTTTGGGAGAGATATTTTTGTTGTGGCTTTACTGCAACCATCGAGCGACGGCAGGATGACGCTCGACGGTTCAAATTTTAGTCCAGTCGGCAGGTCAACTCCTAATATGTCTCAGAGATTCTTCTACGACGGAGTTACATAGCGACCGTTGAGGCTCCTCCTGTGTCAGGAAAGGCAGATGTTGTCCCGTGAGCTTTGAAGGTGCGTTCTTCTCTGGGATGTCGCCAGTGGCTTAACCAACCCCCCTTTTCGTGTCAGAGTATCCCGTCAAAACGCGTGAGGGAGGCAAAATCAACAGCGCGGCGGGCGCGCTTTGCCGTAAGCATGTCAAGTTGGAAACCCGCTGATGGAAGCCCCGCTTTCCTGGACATTCGTAAGCACCTGGACATTCTCCCTTTGGGCAGCATTTGAGAGCAAGATCGGCGATAAAAGAAAGAAGAAAATTGGGCAACCATACGGGTCCAATACCAGCGTTGCTTACTTCAAGTACGTGATGACAACTTACATGAGGAGACGTTAGGGACGGGTTGTTGTCATGCGCCTACCCGTCACGGATAGTATGATTTCATATTTGATAAGCATTCTGCATGTGTCGGCCATGCGTTGTGTGTCTGCTTGAACGGCGATTGCCTTCAGGTGCCCCTCTTGCTCTCATTGGCCTATCCTGCCGGCTTTTCCCATGTCTTGAGCTCCATAAGAACGCAACGGTTGGCGATTTTCCCAGTCGTGCCTCAAGTGCAATTCCCAGCCAGAATCCGCAGTTCGTCCCGTTTTGAGCAACCTCCAGATCTACTCGGAAGGCGTGAATTTCACAGATCCTCAAGATGGCGCCAGCAATACCACCCAAAGATATTCGCCGGCTATCAGAGCTTTCAACGATAGCGAACCCAGCTTCATCGCGTCCAGTTTCGTCCCTTAGCCGGCAACACATCAGACCCGTACCGAGCACACCGACCGCGCCAGAAGGGGCTCATCTTTCTCCACAAAAGTATCGGCCCGAGAACAAGCTCTTGGAAGTGGTAGTCACGTCGAGCTCCGATGCGGACGAGACAACCACGGCTGAAGATCACCTTCTTGACAAACGAGGGAACCAGCGGCACCGTGCGGCGAGACCATTATCTGGAATTAGCGCTAGGAGCTTCAGGAGTTACATTTCGAACCTCAGCTATATCAACAGGAAGAACCTGGCACGTTTTGGGAAGAGCAAGCTCACGTTTCTGGTGGCCAACACTGTGGTGAGAATGGTCATACTTCAGTTGGTGTATTTTATGATTTGAGCTAACCTATTATTTTGACAGTTGACCTTCATTGGACTGGCCACCGTTCTCTTTGGCATCTTCACATTCCTCAACAACAACCCAACCGCAATGGTGATGCGAATGATCCGCGTCGATCTGCTATTCCTCCTGACTCTCACCAGCGGAGCATTGACCATTGTCGGATTGGTGGGGTTCCTTGGCGCATTCATGCACCGAAAGAACATACTCTCCATACATAGCGTGCTGCTCTGGCCGATTCTCGCCGGGCTGATTGTGCTAGGTTACATGGCTTACAACCAACTCAACACGTCGGCGTGGGATGATTTCTTGACCAACAAGTGGGATACGCTTTATGATCAGCGGGGTTTTGTCCAGGACAAGGTGCGTGCTCTCTGTTTTTATGAAGTCCAAAGGCACGGGCAATCACTAATCCGCGGATATTTGTCTTTGAAACATTTCGCAGTTCAATTGTTGTGGCTTCTTTAGCGGGCTTGACCGACCTCTAGCAGTCGATCACTGCGTCCCTCCCTCACCGCCAGCAGTCAACCAAGTTGGAGCCCCCAGTACATCACCTCAATCCAAACGACGTCGCCAAAGCCGCCCCGCGAAGCGGCAGGTTCGGCTGCACGAAGTGGGCCAAAACGTCCTGCAGGGTCAGGACACCAGCTCATCCCCGCCTGGCCCCGCGAGTGGAACACCGGACTTTGCATCTGCGCCTGGTTGCTACATGTCGTGGAATGATCATGCTTCGTCGTTCCTGAGGACCACCTACATTTGCGCATTTTGCGGAATACCGCTACTGTTGTTCGTCTTTATCGTGGGGCTGCTAGCATCCAACCACATCTATGACTGAACTTTGGCGGCTCAAACTATCCATCGCTCATGAATGAGCTTGGCCTCAAAAGTGTAAGTTAGCGTGTCGTACGGTTGCGGGGCGTACCCAATGCATATAAGTGCCCTTGTAGATTTCAATATTACATATGTACAGTAAACATAATGGATCGACCATCTTTCCGTCCAAAATTGCTCTTTGAGCCTCCACACCCGTTTCTCCGGTCAGTAGCCAGAAATTTCATCGAGTATCTGCGAGGGTATGCTGGCCAGAAACTTCTCTCGCCATGCCATGTATTCTGCGTATTGCTTTGTACTGGTGACTTCCCGATCGTCAATCTGCAGGGCAAATGTGTAAGCTGACAGACGGCTTGGAATGACTACTGAGTGAAGAAGCTCACCCGCAACTTCTGCCCCACGTATGTCTTCGTTTTCGACTCGAGGACGAGACCTCGTCGACGGGGTGTGCCGAGCTTAGACGGCGTTGGCGCAGAGGAAGCTTTCTCTGACAGTGTTTGCGGATTGCCGGTGCTCGACGCAGCTACGCCGCCCTCTTCAGGAGCAGTCGCATCATTCCCAGCCTTCTTCCTCTTACGACTCGGTGTTTGCGAATTCTTCTGCTTCTCATTCTCCGTTCTTAAAGCCTCTAATTCGGCTTTGCAGTGCTGTTCGACGGCCTTGATGTAGTTGGTGAACTCTTTGAGGTTATTTGCCATCTGTTCCGCTTCCCCTTTCCCAAATTTCATGCCCTGCATGGAAAGGGATCAGGGGACGCATTCTTGTGAGGGACTAAACTGTTGGACGGAGATAACCCACCACCGCTTTACAGCACATATAAAACAGTGCAACCGTAAGATCAGGGTGGTTCCAGTCCACATTTCGAAGATCCGCCGCAGAGAGCGTTGCTCCGTAATTCGTCTCGAAAGCTAGCCGCATGTCCTTCACAACCGGGACAATATGTGTAGCCCCGACCTTGATCGCCAGGCTTTCCAGCGATACTTGGGGTGGCGCAATGTTCAACGCTTTCCTCAGATTCGTCAGTGCGGTAGCGTACTGTTTTGGTGGAAGCTTGAGGTGCGCCTGAGCCGCTCGTGCGGGGAAAGACTGCTCATCTGCTCTGCGGACGAATGAGCACTGATTATCTCACTTAGCTCGGTGACTCTGAATTCGACTGATATGGAAGAGACTCACGTTTGACAAGCTAATTCTAAACAAAGGTAGGGTAATGCTGCCTCTCCTTTCCCTAACTTGACTCTGCGACTCTGCGCTAGGCGTTGGAATTCATCGGCCTTGCGAAGAACCTCGAAAGGGAGCGTCAGAGCCAGGATATCAGCGGCTGCCTGCGCCATTGTGGCTCGGAGCTTGGTATGAAGTGGGACGAGGTTCGTGGGAGGATCTGCCGTCAAGGATTGTGGTAGGTGGTGGCACTGGTGGGAGGGTGCGGTTTGTTGCAAAGTTGCTACGTAGTGACACGCGTTCGTTCGGACAAGATCGGACAAACCGAGTTATGTTGTCCAAAAGTTTAGACCTCTATAGATAACAGTTGTTCGTAGCGTTTAAGCACTCTTTGCCGCCCAGCCGTCCATCATATCGAACAACCGTGGATACGCTTTGTGCACCGTATGCGAAAGGACCCGCCTTCCTCTATATCACCTTGAGGCGAACTGCAAACAGCCAACTCTTATCCTGATGGTACCGAGGGCTCCCGCCTGGCGATAAAGACCCCCTTCAATTCCGTCACATCACTTTAAATCACCCACTATTACCCCGGTGAGAGTTTCGGTGCGAGATGCGCGAAACAGAACGATCAGAGTAAGTTGTATCGCGCTGAACACGGCTCCTGTGGCATTCGGCGCCCAAATGAACGCATTACCCACCGCTAATCCATACGCTGTCCACAAGGAACCATTCACGAAACTAACATGCAAATCGCGTGAGCTCCATGACCACACACCCATCGAGCCAACAGGACCCACGTACCACGTGATGGCCAAGGGAGCATTAATACTCCTCGCATTTCGTTCCTTGACAATCCGCCACATCCCCGCCAACGGACTGCCATAGAACAACACCACGGTCGCAATACTAGTGCTCCCCAGAAGCTTGTCCGCAACATAGTATTTGTTATGAAGAGCGATGAACGCCACCATCGCCAACATGAACACAATGGCGTATCCGGCTGTTACGATGGCCATCATCCGGTTTTGTGTCGATGCCGGTGAGTAGAGCAATGTCAGCATGGTGAAGAGGAGCGCGATCGGGATGCTTAGGATGTTAGGCGTTGCGACGAAATAGTCTTGGATCAGAAGACCTGGAGTCTTTCATTAGCATTGCAAAGTTTCAGATATTGGTGCGGATGATAGACGAGCGAGCCTTACCGTATCTGAAGGCAGCGAGTCCGCGTTAGAATTAACATCAACTAACGGCCGAAAACCGACAATGGCAAATGACAAACATACTTACATGGCCCACGCCAATGCGTTCACCGCCAATATGCTGAAAGGAATCGGGTCCACGTCTTCCAAGCATTTCGCTTTCACTACTCGTCGAACAGCTTTGTATGGGGATATGGCAATAGCCAGCGTTGTTAACACGCCGCTGTTGAGAGAACATGGGTCGGAATTTCAGAATTCCCGCGGCGTTGTTCCGTGGAAACATATCCGTTGCTCACATGGAGGGTATCGCATAGTCGAGCACGATATGACATGCGTCGCTACTGCAAGGCATGGTTGAGACACTGCACAGCCCACTGTACTCTTGAATTGCGATACTTCGGCAAGTCCGCTCAAGTGCTGCTCCCAGAATTCAAAACTTTTCCCGCAACGATGAAGAAAACGGGTATGGTGAGAAATCGTCTGCGGCCGTTTATGGTGCTTCGGGCGGAATGTCCTCGTATAGATATCTATACACACAGACGGTGCGTTGACGAAACAGGCTGCTTTTTTTCCTGTTTGAGAAAACGCGTCCGTCAGCCCAAAAATGATCTGCAGGCTCTCTTGGCGATCCTCGGATCCCTGTCAATTCCGATGCTGTTTCCAGGCTCCAGCTCTCAGTTTCTGGCAAGGTTAGTTTCAAGGACAGAGTATTTGGACACTGAACAAGGTCTGCAGCATGCCGGACTGAGCAAACTTCCTTCTAGCCGTGTCTCTCGGGACAGCGGTCCTGGTTCAGCTGACCGCGGGAACCATCTATATGTTTCGCTAAACGGACCGCAGGTACTGTATTCTGTACGTCTAACCGTTGAGGTTTGTGGGAGGGACTGCGTTCAGTACGAAACATTTTTGGGAGGCTTGCAACCCGTCTGCAATGGCTCTAGTTTGTCGGGACCGGTGCTGGGGTGGCTTCCTACTCCTCTTGCCTGCTTGGCGTCATACATGGGTCTCAAACAACCGCACCACGTCTCTGCAGAGTTTTGGTTGGTACAGTAGGAATGCGAAGCGCCCGGGGGCCGATCTTCCTCGCAGAGGGTATCGTCATTGCTACCGAATACACGCTAATCAGGTAAGACGTCCAAATGTAATAAATTTGCTTAACAAAATCAATGAACTCTGTCTAGTGCGACGTATGAACCTGGAATCACTTCATACTGGTCGCTTCATTCTTTCCACTCATTGGTATTGGAAGGTATCTGAAACCCATCACGTTGCTCATGATGAGAACGATGCCGAACATCAGGACTTCCCTCATCTGCTTACAGCGCGATGGGCTACCACGGCTCATCGCGACCAACGTGCGCAACTGGCCAGCATCAAGGAAGGGGTTAGCGATCGGAGTTCCCGTCAGCGCCTTTGGGCTCACCGCCTCGTTCTTCGCCGTCATTGCTTCTGTGCTTTTCTACGCCAAAGACGGCCTCCAGATTTCCCTACTGATGCTTTTTCCAGCCTGTGCGATAGGAACTGCTGCACTCGCTGTGCTATCGCTCAAGGATCATACGGATGATATCGCTAGGGCCGAGTCGGCACCGGTTCTCGACGAGCACGTAGAAGGTGAGCAGCAAACGGAGAGAGAATTCGACGGAGAGATTGTTCCTCCCTCGCGGCAAGCCGATGCGTACTTCCTCACATTTTGCACGTTGCTTGGCGTCGGCATCATGTACGCGGCCATGGTTGGCAGAATGGGGTACCGCCTTGAAATAGGGGCCTCATCACGGTTACACCTGCTTTCATAGGACAGATGCACATAGCAATGTCCCTCTCTGTAGAGGCCGGCGATGCTTCGCAGCAACATTTCTCGTCACCGGGGTAGCCGCGATGATTACCCTGGCAGCCAGGGGGCCTGATGTGGAGAAGGTCGTTGCCGCGGCAGGTCGATAGAACCGGCGCATTTGTTTCTTAGGCTTTTACCACTATTGCGGCAGTACGGTAGAACTGCGGATGCGTATGTATGTACTGTATGTAACGATGGGATATCCATTGGTCCCGCAAGCAAAATCCATGAGAATATTCGTCCATTTTCACATCTTGCCCTCACTGGCATATGGAAGCACGCCGGACAGATAGAGCTGGAGTAGGACATGGACCTTCATAATCTAGCGTGATCCGCGGCGTCGAAGGGCTGGACGGTATGGTTTCATGTGAGTTTGGCGTGTGTTTCTTCTGTTTTCTTGCATGCAGCTTTTGGCTGAATGGGAACGGCGGAAATGGTGGCGGCGAGAGGATTCCGTTCAACCGCGATCTCCGACCTGACTGCGCGTCTTCGCTCGCAGCAAATGACGGACGCCATCTGAGTGGTTGGAAAGTAAATCAACAATTAAAAGAGGGGCCGCTCTTTTATTCCGCGGTGTGCCTGACTTACCCCACATCGACACTTACCCATAGCAATATGTGCCCCTGTCCCCCGTGTCTGTCTGTGTGGCCTCTCGCACGAGGGAACGACTGACGGTATGACGCCGTCGGGAATCGGGATGCATACAGGAACTTCCCACCAGCAGGCTACGTTTTCGCACGCACAACATCCTTTTCTTCCCAGCCTCCGAGGACTCTTGAGAACCCGCAGGTTATCACTCCACTCACCACCAAAACGCCCAGGACCCCCTACAAAAGCCCTCTCCAGCAAACCCCAAGTTCTTGCTGCCATCCAGCGTTGCGGCCAGCCAGAAGCCAAGTACGAACCGCATCTTCGGACCGCGAGCCCTTCCCTTCCTGCAGTCTGGCAATATCGCCCCATAACAGCAGGCACCTCCGAACTCGAAGATCCCTGGTCTTTTTTGAAAACGGTCGACGATGGTGGCGGCACTGATGAAGGAGCTACAGAAGGTCGCTCCGCCCGACCTTCTCAAGGCCGCGTTCATGCTGATCGCGGCCTTTCCCATCGCCGGTGTTTTCCGGCTTCTCCCAGCGTCCGCAGTCACTGCGCGGCATCTGTTCTCCATCCTGATATCTGGAAGTCTATTTATCACTCTCTTCGATCTGTCTGGATATCTGCAACTCCTGGGTGCGTCGCTAGTGGTTTACTTCGCCACTCTTTACGGCCGAAGCAGTAAATGGACACCAGTCCTTATTCTCATTGGCACGATGCTCCAACTCAGTGTTAAGTAAGCTCGCAGCCAGGTTTTCTGTAATGCATTCGCTCTCGCAGTCCACTTACTAAGCGTAACCCCCTTCTAGCCACATTCTGGGCCAAATCATTCATCAGACAAACGTCAGCTTCGACCATACGTCGCCGATGATGGTTCTAGTCATTAAGCTGACATCATTCGCATGGGCGGCTCACGACGGGACAAAGCCTGACGAAGAGCTTTCCGAAGATCAAAAAAAGTTCGTCATACGGCGAATGCCAGGCCTCATAGAATATCTCGGTTATGTCTTCTTCTTTGGCGGTTTCTTGGTCGGACCCGCCTTCGAGTTGGCTGACTACCGGAGATTTGCCGAAAATCAGGTGACTTCAATACTCTGCGGACTTCAGAGACTTATCAGGGCGCTGACTGAACATCCGTCTTGCGTTAGCCACCATTCGATAAAAGACCTAGCTCCCGCAATAATACAATCAAGTGCATAGCATCGGCTCTGGCATGTTTGGCTGTTTACCTGGTCCTGGGGAAAGATTTGTCGTATTACCATGCCATTACGCCAAAGTTTCACCAAAAGTCGTGGGTTTACAGGTTGGTTGATACGCAGGTCAACAAATGGATGTTTTGATGCGCAAGCTGATCACACCCGCTTCTCTACTAGGGCTCTATTCATTCAGGGGTGCGGATTCGTCGCCCGTACCAAATATTACGCAGCATGGAAAATGGCCGAAGCATGCTGCATTCTCGCTGGGCTGGGCTACAACGGAACAGATCCCAAAACCGGAAAGCCATTGTGGAACCGCGTACAGAACATCTCTATCCGCAGCCTCGAAACCGCCCTCAACCCGAAAGGCGCCATAGACAACTGGAACAGCAACACCGGGCTGTGGCTTCGACGATCCATCTACACCCGCGTGATATCGTCTGGGGTCAAATCTGCCTCGATCGCCGCGGTGATCACATACGCTACCAGCGCGTTCTGGCATGGTTTTAGGCCAGGGTTCTACCTCACATTCTTGACGGGAAGCTTCCTCAACATTGGCGCAAGGACTATGCGGCGTAATGTCCGGCCTCTGTTTTTGGGACAAAGCAAGCTGGCGCCTTACAAACCGGTGTACGATGTTCTCGGGTGGGCCGTCACGCTGTTTTCGGTGAACTACATGGCCGCCCCGTTCATCCTGCATTCCGTGGCCAACTCACTCGAGTTGTGGGGAACGTTGAACTACAGTGTCCACATTGCACTTATTTTAGTAGAAGTCGGCTTCAAGTTCTTTGGACTCTCCACAGTCCTTCGAAGATTCGGGCAGAGCATCGGCGCCTCATACCCCGAACCTCGCTCGAAAGCCACAACGGAAGGAAAGGACAGCATAGCGGAGTCAACGGGAAAAGCAACGGCCGTAAAGACTTCTCCGTCGTCGTCGTCAAAACCGGTCAAACGCCGCGGCGTGGACGATATAGTAGATATGGATCTGTTGGCAGATATTGTAGATGGCACCACAGTCAACGCCCTCCCCTTAGACAGCTGAGAGAAGTAGTACTTTTGGTGCTTTCGAGGGTCATTTTTGTATCTATTTGGAAATCCGGATGGCAACTGGCATGTTTGGCTAATGCGACCGCACTCTGTGATATGATATATGACATGAGCCCATATTACGCCGATTGATCTACATCTCGCGGATTTCACCCCGCCTACACGGACGAAGGAGTCCAACATATGTGCGAGTAATTGGGTGGCAAACCCTCATGGGCAATGAACGTGAGCATCTCACCGTCGCGTTGTGCTACCTTTGCTCTTGTCTGAAATGTTAAGGGAAAATCTAAGTCGGCAGCGCCACATGCCCTTTGGGCAACGTTTGAACATACCTCCAAGCAATCGAGGCAACTTCGACTTTCTCGTCGCTCCCGTCGCAGCCGTTGCCTTCCCCTTCTCACTCTTCCGCTCCGCTTCCACCTGCCCCTTCGCCACCCCTCCCGCAGATACGCCGTCCCCTCCATCGGATGGCATCTTGACAAGCTCGGTTTGGCTGCTCTGCCGTATGTACACGCCTGGATCTTTCGGTCTACGCTTGTTCCCTGGGCATCCGCCTGGAGAGAGAAGCAGATGTTGACGCCAGCCTGCGTCGCCGCTGGGGATGGGATTGTGGCATAGTGGACAGCGGGATGTGCCGGGTTCTGAGGGAGCTGGTGGAGATAGTGAGAAAAATTGAGTTTGAGCGGATGGGGCGAGACCCGAACAGATCCCTTTTGGAACAGTAATGCAGAGGCATCCAAGCTTCCTTACCTCGACATTGCTTCTTTGCGGAGTGGGCGGCGAAATCAGAGGCGTTAAACACCTCCTTGCATTTCGGACACTGCTTGACAGTTGCCCGCTTATCACATTCTTCCAGCATATGCTGTTGTAACATTGGGATCTCCACAATCTTGTGCTCTCAAAGTCAGCCAATTGAACACTCGACTATTCTAAATGAAATCGCTCACTCACCGAATTGCAGTTGGGACATTTGTTGAGCATCGGGCATTGCGCCCAATAATGCGTATCCAGGTTGTCTTCATCAGCCAAAGCGTCGCTTCGCTCGCCGCAAAAGACACATGTGGAATCAATGTTCCAATCCTCTCTTTCATTGGTCACAGACGGTTTCTTTCCTAGGGGGTGACGAAGGGATTGAGACAATGGAATTATGGAACAGTATGTGAATATCTACATGTGCACAACATTTAGATTACATTATCGGGTTGAACGGCCCCTACCTAGAGGAGCCTTCTTTGGCGGACCTTTCCTTGCTATATTCGGCCCCAGCATACTAGACTAAAGGGATTACAGCAAACGAGTTCAGTTTCACACACATAAGAATGCAGACCACACTGTGCGTTCCAAAACATGTACGGTTGCCTCACCTTGGTTGGGACTGGGGAGGACGGTTCAGACTCTAGGATTGGAGAAGGAGCGCCTTTCCCAAGTTTTGGCTTCCTTTGCACAGGTTCCCGCCGTTCTTCAACATCTACCAGACTCCGCAAAGTTTCGAGCTGCGATTGCAACCGAGCCACTTCTTCAGCTTCCGCTGCAGATGGGACTGCTTCTTTTTTCGGTTGGGTCGTCGCCCAGGGTGTGTCACGGGACTTCTCTGTTTTTTTGGCCTTGGTCCCGTTCGCCTCAGCAAGAAGCTTTTGCAACGTGGCCATTTGTTGCGGTCGAAGCTTCGACAAGTAGGGCTTCGGTGCAGCTTCGCCACAAATCTTCATCGCAGTCACCACGATGCGCCCTGCGGCGTCACGAACCTCGACGTTGCCATGATGCAGGTATTGCTCGGTGAAGCCCATCAGTGTGCGCAGAGTGATCGGGCCGCTGTCCGGGTCGGGCATCAAAGCGTTCTCTCCTGGCTGGATCGCCCTTTGTATGACCTCGAGACGGGCTTTGATGAGTTTCCAGTTCGCAGCGTCTTTCTTCTCGATGGGTTTGAAGATATGTGGATACATGCTATATGGCTGTTTGCGGAAGGTTTTGGCGAGCGTGACGACCATTTCTCCGGATGCCTATCCATTTGGACTGTTAAAGGAAGTCAACTCATGACCAGGATTCGGACTCACCTGTCTCACGCGGGCATTGATATCGCTGCATTTGACCAGGAGCAGCGGGATCAGGGCGTCAAAATGCTTGAAACTCACGGCCGCTGGCACATGATGATCCACGCAGAAGGCTACAGACGCACTCGAGATCAGTAAATGGAGTTCTTCACAGTGTTGTCCGTTGCGCCTGTACATCCGGTGCTGTACCTGCCAGTCTCTGCCACAAACTTATGGCGCCCATTACGGACTTTTCCCTCTTGTCGTCGATGCAGTAACGAATAACTTCGTACGTGGCCTCCGCGAGCGTGTTGCCATCCACCGATGGATCTGGCACGGGTTGCCGAATCCGCTGGCCTACCTGCTCCATAGCCCACTCTCGAAGTCCGAACTGCCTACCCAGAAGACATTGCATGATGACTGTTCCAAAAACTTCGATTGGCAGGCCGAAATCCGCCACTAGCCTTGCCGCTATGGGTTCCGGCGGTTCGAACCCAGGGGGAATATGCGGTCCACCGGGCGCAACTGCGTTTTTTGGGGCAGCTTCCGGTGGTGCCACCTCGGATTGCTTGGTCTCCCTTTTCGGCGGCACAAGCTTCTTGGCGACTTTTCGCACTGCAGGAGCTGCTGGCTGATGTTCTAGCGGTGGAAGCTCTGGCTGGAAGGGCTCCGGAGATAGCCCTCCTTGCATTGCTCTCGAAACGGCTGGTACTGGTGGGGAGCCCGATCGGATTGGGACGGTGGACTTGGTTTCCGGTTGGGGCATGGCCGACAGGGGTCGAATTGGTCGGTCATCCATGATCGGCGCTACCGTTGGAGGTGGCAAGGGAGTCTCTTCCCTGATCGGTGTAGGCTGAACGACGAGCGCCTTCACGGGATGTTCCCTCACTTCTGACCTGAACCCGGTGGGTTGTGGTGCATCGGGCTGCTTCAAATCATTTTGGTGCGCTGACAGAATCGCTGCGATAGACATTTCCTTCGACAATTGGTTGCGAACATCACCCATTCTCGCGTTCGACTGATTCGGGGGGTGATCAAGTACCCGTTTGGGTGGCGAGGCTGTCTTGGATAGGGGCGGAGACGGCGGTAACGATCCTCTCCCCGCCGGAGTCCCATGCTGGGAAGGTTCTCTGCCCTTCTCCGGAGAGGCCGTCGGAACTATTTCCTTCGTCACTATGTTCAAGCCGCATTTCGAAGCTTCATCGACCAAGGCGCGCTTGATGAGGTCAATATCCATCTACCGACCATTTTGATGAGCGTCGAGATATCGGTTGACAAAAGCGAGGAATATGAGGCCACACCTTCAGTCTGGCGGCGGTGTCATAGTCCTCCAAGTTCACTGCGTTCTCTTTAGCAGAGTTCAAGTGCGTCACTTCCTCAGCTGCCTGCGCAAAACAATGGTTAATCTCATTTCACAAATGCACATGCGGGAGAAAGTGGCTGTGTCCATACCATCCGACATTTCTCTAGAAGGGCTTTGAGTTGCTTGGCATCTGGGTATCTCTCCTCTAAACTGCGATGAGAACCTGAAAGCACCATCGTGTACTCCAAGATGCTGACCCTGCGATTACCTCTGACAGCTGCTTGCTTGGCTTTCGCAACCCCGGCCATGATTTTGGTGACAGTTTCATCATTACAAGCTTCGAAGGAGAGTCCCTTCCCAGCAGGTATCCGACGTTCCGTCACCGAGGAGTTGATGAGACCCCAGAGCGCAGCGTTTTCATTGCCGTGAGGGAGCCTCAAGCTCGCTTCAACTAGGGGATCTAACTACACGACGTTCATAGGTCAGATCAAACTGCCTGCGTTCAGTTCAACGATTCCCTCATACCCCGAGTAGAATCCTCTGTTGCTCATTCAGTACATCTGATCCGTATTGGCTAACGATGGGTTCCCCAAAGGCACTGACGGCCAGCAATCCTATCTAGGCTTACGGGTTGTATGACCGTTAAGATTAAGCTACCATACGATGCATTGCATATCCTCATACCTGATTATAGAGGTTCAGGCTATTGACGTAGCATTTGTGCGCTATGATCTTCAGGTATTCTCCTTCGGCATCGAAGTGCACAGATTTTAGCTCCCGCGCCTTATATTGAACCTGTACTCCATCGCTCAAAGCGATATATCCCAAGCGATCGAAGTTGACGGTAAGTGATTTGTCGAATGATATGTCGGTCGAAGAGCCTACAGTATGTGTCAAATGAAACCCAGTGAGACAGAGAGTTTCTTTCCCGGGATAACTCGTGGGGAAACTTACCCAAAGCGCGTCCTATTGAAGTGGAAGAGGTTCCTATGTGGAACTCTATGCGAGTTGGTATCATGTAGTGGTGCACGAGGAGTTCGAGTTTGCGAATACGACAAGGTCCTTCAACGAAGCGAATGACCAGCGCTTGTGGATACGAGCAAAACCTAACAAACCAAAAATGCGATATCTAGACATTGCTTCCGCACCGTGGGACTGCCGTGAAGCTTCGCACCTCTCAGTCTGCCATCCGCCAGAGGTCGGGTCTCGTTGCCGGGCAACAAGTTGTTGTGGGTGGTTCTCCTCGTGGAAGCTGGAGCAAGCGACGATGGAGTACTCCAGCGCCGCCAATTCAGCAACCATACCTACTTTGCACTAGTCCTGCGTTGGTCGTCTGAGCGGCTCGACCCTAAATGTCCCGTTTACGTTTCCTCTGTAAACTACGTGGAAAGACAGCGAGGAGTTCAATGACTCGCTGGGAGTTTGTGGGGCATCCTTGCAAGATGACAGCACAACATCATGACCTACAGTACGGTAGAAAGCGCGGACATCTCGGACGCGCTTCAGACGCTCCGACGCTGGCTCCGACGGTCGAGCCACTCATAACCTTCATTCAGACCTTGCGTACTATGCGTATGCGTACGACAGGCGTACGAGCAATATGAGCACCGGTCATAGGAGACAGTACGGTCATTTCATTAAGAGTCCTCCGCTTAAAATTAACTCTGGCCACGTCCTTCCAAGAATACAAAAATGCCAAAAATGCCCATGCGTATGTCGTCGTCCCAAAAAATGACCACCGGCGCTATGCATCTGTGACTACGCGGCGTCCTCGACCCTCCCGCCATCAGTTTCCGGCTCCCCGCTCGTTACTGTCTCCGCTTGGACCTCTCCTTCAGCTTGCGTGACTTCTGAAACCTGAACAGTAGCGGTACCAGTCTCTTCTCCACCTTCTGTTGTCTGTGCCACTATTACAGGAGCCGCCTCCAATTGGATTGCCGAACCACTGTAACCACCGGGCGCCTCTTCCCCACCACCAGCTGCCAAGACCTCTTCGCTTCCCAAAGGGGTGCCATCAGCGGAGTGCAGATTTTGCGACCCGAGTGCCGTGGGATCAAGAGTTGAAGCTTGGCGTGCGGCAAGAAAGTCGATTTTCCGGTCGATGTTGTTGTGGGCTTCGTTCAGATAAGATAACTTTGTGTGGGTTTGTTGTTCTGAAGGAGTCGGGTAAGAACATCAGAAGCTACCTTCGGCAACTATCGGTGCGCAAGTTCCGCCGAAGATAGGCTCAGTTTGGGGGTGAAAACATGCAAGTGTCTGACCACCCACCTAATCGATTTAGCATCCTCGCCATGAGCTTCACTCCTACTGCGAGCTGTTCTACGACATCGTGCGCTTCCCGCTCGTTGGCCGAGAGAGTCACGGTTCCCGTCGGACTTAACGGCGACGCCATTCTGTTTCAACTCGAGAAGTGCCAACTCTATATATCGACGGCTACTTCTACGCGTTGCGACTGCCCCTTCGAGGCTTTGCGGTGTCGGCCTGATATAGTGGAACAGCTGTCTGGGGCCGTGCGGCTGCTCTGACTGAGATGTGTGGCTGCTCCTTTGTGGTGGTTGCAAGATGGGCAGCACCAAAAATTCTGGCAAGTGACAAACCGCGCCGACTGCAAGGCAATTGCAAGGTTCACGGCATCCCGCCGGATTTCTCGAACGGGAACAGCTTTCAGAGTATAAACAAACACAAAGGACCAAAGGAAGAGGCAAGCTGCTCCAGTAGGTCGTACCACCATGATAAATAGCCTCTTCATTCTCGACCGCAATGGGTGAGTTCTCGAGGCCTCAGAACAGTATCACATGTCACAATGGCCCCTGCGAAACGTGCTAGCTTCTTACGTCTTTCTCTGTCAGCAAGGTCATAATCGAAAAGCACTGGCGGAAACCGGTTCCGGGAGCCGTGGACCAGTTCCTGAAAGTGTCGCAGCTGTCGTCGATACCGCAGGAGGTTCCGCCCGTCATTGCCACCGCCGACGATCTCTATTTTCACCACATCTTGAGGAGTGGCTTGGTGTTTCTGACGGTCACGGTTGAGGAAGGTGTGTAGTGCCATTCCCATCCAGCATGCAACTCAATGTGGACAGGGCGCTTACGACTTTCTCAGTCGCACCTTTGAGTGTTCTGCACTTTCTGCACCGCTTTCTGGACCTTCTGATAGACTACTTTGGGGCCGTCACCGAAACAACGCTCAAAGAGAACTTTGTCATTGTCTACGAGGTACAAGGGGATTCGTCTGCCAACCACGAACTACGCTAGAGACTGATGCATCGCCCGAACAGCTTCTGGAGGAACTTCTGGACTACGGATATCCATACATCACCGAGCCGAACATCTTGAAGGAGATTGTGCCACCAACGACTCTGCTATCTACGGTCATAAACGCCGTATCCTTGGGCACAACGTGAGTGAATTCGGTGTTTTTCGCTTCGCATGTGAATGCTCCGGCACCAACCGATGCTTGCATGTAGATACGGAACAAAACTACCATCAGGCAATCTGTCAACAATACCATGGCGCTCGACAGGGATCAAGTATACCAACAATGAGATCTTCTTCGATATTGTTGAAACGATCGATGCCATCCTCGAAAAGTAGCTATCTGGGGAAGTGCGATTTCGTTAGTCCTTGATCGCTGATCAGAGCCGCCTTCGCATTAGAAACGGCAACGTCATCATGGCAGAAACACACGGCGAGATTCTGTGCAACAGTCGGTTGTCAGGAATGCCCGATCTGTATCTCTCGCTGCTGAACCACCGCATGCTGGGCAACAAGATGACCAGTTTCCATCCGTGTGTGAGGTAATGTAGAAACGGAGACGTTCTCATCCAGTGCTCTTGTTCGCTGTCTAAAAGGGATGTCACTAGCTAGACTCCATCGGTTTGAAAAGGATCGAGTGCTGTCGTTTGTTCCGCCGGATGGACAGTTCAAGCTCATGGACTACACGTAAGTGCGACTTGTGGTTGTTGAATGTGGAGAGTGTGTTTCTGACAGGCGATTCAACGGCTTAGCGTGGACCTGGTCGCTGCAAACACACTACCATTGCTGATAAAGCCGCACATCCACATTGCAAAGCGGTCAGGTATGAGCTCCCTTCTTTGCTGTCCCAATCCTCTTTCCAAGAGAATGTAAGAAAATAAACTCAATCCGCTTCTCCGCACATAGGAAAGCTCAACATATCCTTCCAACCACGGTCAACGGGCGGCAAGGGCATCGAGAACGCGGCATTGTCCGTCACTTTGCCTCCAGAAGTGACGTCCGTGAAGCTGAACGCGTCTGCGGGACAGTATACATTTGACCACAACACCAAGGTAGGTGTATCTTCTCGTCTGGGTCGAGTGAGAAAGCGTTCACCCGTTGACGGCTCTGGTGCCTTACAGGAATTACGGTGGACGATAGGGAAGATAGCTGCGGACTTCAACGTCGCAGGGGTGCCGCAGCTGACGGGCTCGCTGTACCTTGACGCAGAGTATATATCGAACCTGTTGCAGTTTCTCGGTCGCTTCAAAGACCCGTAACTGATCGAGTCCCGAATTGCAGCGCAAGCCCAGTACAGCCGCTTTTGACGATATACGTTGACTTTAAAGTCAACATGTTCACCGCCACGGGCTTGAAGATTGATACGCTGCAAGTCCATCATGAAGCATATAAACCGTTCAAGGTCAGTGCGGCGTCGTATCGAGGGGTCGAAGTGCTTTCGCGGCTAGTTGATCACGGTTTGACCTTCTTCTGTGGGATTCACAGGGTGTGAGGACGGTCACGCGGGCAGGAAGATATCAGATCCGGATATAGGTTTTCATCAGGAAGAAAGTGCTAGCTGCCAGCGCTTTTGTATGTAGAGGAATAGAGCGTGGTGCCAGGCTTTAGAGCTCTCGTAATGCATTCGATGGCGCACAAAAAGCTCAATTTCAAGGGTGCATATTTCATGTCTCTGTCCTCATCATATGGTTGAACGAAATACGCAAATGACCGAAAAGCAAAAGAAACAATAGAAACATGGATCTCATGAGAAAAGGAAACATCTATACAGTGCATCTATCTACGGGAAGATCAGGCTTCCCACCGTACCACTCCTGCAACGTTATCGACGTGGTGTACAGCATCGCCACGATGCCAAACACCACCAACGCCATGTCCTTCATCCTCACCCACCTGTTTGTCGCAATGTGCGAGTGGAACAGGCTCGGGTAGATGAAACTCAGTGGGATACAGGCAAAGCACCCGACGAGACTGACGAATTTGTCAAGGTTGTTTGACCCGGCCCACGCGACGACACCGAGGCAGGCGACTAATGCGACGCGGTACAGGTTCTTCTGCCATTTGACGAGGTTGGAGTGTTTGCCGTCGAGCATGCCAAACAAACCGTGTTCCGTGATGCGAATGGTCGGGTAGACCGTGAGCGGGAACGACAGCATGATGGCGAGCGCGTAGAGGAACTGGATGATTTGGGTGTTGGGGCCTCGCGGAAGGTTGAGGAAGACGACGGTTTCGACTTTGGGGCCGAAAGTGAGGTAGCCCATGGAGCCGACGGAGACAAAGATGACGCCGATCACGACGGTGCACCATGACAGCACCTTGCCGAACTGTTCGGGGTGCTTCATGGATTCGCCGATGGGGAGGATGAGGCAGATGCCCTCGAATGCAAACATGGCAGTGCCGACAAACAATGGGAAGGATTGGTTATTGAACCACACAAAGTCGCGCGCGGGGCCTTCGGTGGCGACGATGAAGATGTCAAAGTACAAGACATAGGCGAGTCCAAGAAGGATGAAGACGTCCGCGACGAGGGATGTGATGGAGAAATGCTTGATCTTGCGGACCCAGGAGAGCGGGATGTAAACAACTAGCTGGATGACGATGAAGACCCAGTCGGGCAATATCCATTTGCAGTCTGATACGGTCATCACAAAGTCCCGCAGGTTTTGGGCGATGAAGATGTAGTAGGCGCAACAGAATCCGGCCTGTAGGAGATTGAGGGGGTGGCCATGAGCAACTGGCAGAGTTTGATTTAAAGGGGTCGTCAATAACGCACCTGGGAGACCGCGATCGATCCTAGAACCAATTGACGCATTTTCTGGCCATAGAGGTGCTCTCCGATGTCGCCAAAACTACCTCCGAGCTCTCTGCTTGTTTGCACCAGTAACAACATGCAGTGAAGCGCTACGTTTTGCGGTATGATGGTCAGTTATTTGTTGCCAGAAAGGGACCAGGTAGGCGATTGATAAAAGATTATGACACTTACTCAGAAACCCGATGATGCCGAGCGTGACGAGAGAGAAGAGCATTCCACCGTTGGCAAAGGCTTTCGGCAAGAACAGGACCCCAGTTCCGACGAAAGCTTTCAGGACCATAAAGAAGGCCTTCTTTGCCGAGGTGCCCTGAATAGCTGCCACCGAAGGCGTCCTCGACCGAACCAAAGGCCGCGTCTCTCCATCCTCCTCATTCTCATTGAAGAATCCGTCGTCCTCATCATCGTCCGCATCTTCTGGGTATACATCGCCGCCATAGAAGCCATACAAGGCAAGGAAATCCAAGAAATTGCGCGTGACGGGGTTGTTGGGTTCTCTGCCCGCCATGATCGCCTGTCTCTGCACAAAGTGACGGCGGAACACTCCCGGTTCTCGCAGGTCCGACGCAGTAAACACATCGTCATCCCGTGATGGTTCACCTGGTCGTACATCGGGCTCTGAGTTCCGGCGACGGTGGATGGGGTTCTCGCGCTTTTCCGACCATTGATAAATATCGCGCGTCACCTCCCCTCCCAATAAGTTATGAGCGACTGAGCCAAAAGAGCCTTGCGAGGAGCCTAGCAGGTGTCCTTCGTTGGCGGCGTCGGGTAAGATCAAATGTTCAGAGACCCGTTTTGCGATCTCTTTTTCGGTAAGCTGTGCGTAGTCGTCCTCGACGTCGACATCGGGCTCTGATTCGCCGTCTCCGGGAGGTCGTCTCGACGGTGAGCCCCGCCTGGACGGCGACGAATGGTTGGACCGAGGGGTTCCAAAACTGGTTCTGACACGGCCCATGCTACTCCCGGGCCGGCTCATGTTCAAAGCGGAATCGGGCTCCAGCGAACCTATTCGGCTTTTGGGTATCGAACGCGGATGCGACTGACCGAGGACCGAGACCGTCGAACGCGGCGGAGATGGCGTACCCGTGCGGAAGGGCTAGGGGAAGTAATTGCTCAGCAGCACACAACAAAACCAAAACAGCCAGTGGACCATGGAACCACACATTGAAAGTACTCACCGGCACCGCCAGACTACTACCCTGCATTCTGCCGAATGAGCCATATGAGAGCTTCTTCGCGTGGTTGGTTTGCGGAGTTCTGCTGAGGCTTTCAGCTAGGAGACTTTTTGGCTGAGGACCCCCGGCACCGGGAATGGGCTCAGCGAGAGACTGTTTCACCGCCTTTCCCTTATTTGCGTCCATGCTTTCGGGAAGTACGATTCGGTGGAAGCGGCGGGCTTGGATGTGGGAGCTCGGGGATTTTACGTTGGAGGAATTTGAGGCGTTGCACAACGACGGGAAAAGTGAAATCAAGCTACGAGGGAGTAGTAGTCCAGACAGTAGAGTAAGTCCAAGAATTTCGGATGAACTGTCGATACGTAGAAGGTGGTTGTTCTGCGATGTTTGGCAGCAAACAAGGCAAGTCGGTTCATGAAACTCATGTCATCAGAAGAGCAAGCGGACGGACGGCGTGACTCTGTGGCGGCGCCCCAATCAACTGCCTCCCAAAATCATCAGTGACGTTTACAGAACAACCTGCGACATCTCGACCCACAACCCCATCACATCTTGCGCTGAACAAACTGGACAAACGATAAAGATGTCAGCGACGTTCCACTCCCTCTTCCACTCCGCCCGCGAATACCTCAACCCGCTCCTCAAATCCTCCAAATTCAAGGAAACCGGCGTCCTAACCCCAGAGGAGTTCGTCCTCGCCGGCGATTTCCTCGTCTACAAATGTCCAACCTGGTCTTGGGCGGCCGGCGAACAGACAAAGAGGCGCGAGTACCTCCCAGCAGATAAACAGTATCTTATCACGCGGAATGTGCCTTGCTTGCAGAGGATCAAGGAGTATGGCGCGGCAGGCGATCAGGATGGTGGGGAGATGACCGTCGAGGACGGGGAGGACGGGGGTGGGTGGGTCGCGACGCATAAGGATAGGGAGGTGCGGAGGACTGGTGATGGGGAGCTCATAGCAGATATCAGTGACGATGAGGAGGATGGTGCAGTTGATGCAGTGGAGCACATCAGTTCTGGGCTGCAGGCGACAGATATCAACGGCCATGGGAATGCTGATTTGGGACATGCGGGACATGAACGATCAAGCGTTGACGCAGGTGCCGATGATGACCAGCCAGATTTCGATGACATTCCGGATATGGACGATGAGGATGAGTTGGCCGGTGGAGTGGTGGAAGAGGAAGACCCAGCGGCGTTGCCGACGCCGCCAAAACCATCGGCCTCGCATGATGACAAAGTCCTGAAAACGAGGTGCGTAGCAGGAGAGAACCCCCAGACTCCACTTCCCCACCTAACCTCCATGGTCCCCACAGAACATACGACGTCTCAATAACCTACGATAAATACTACCAAACCCCGCGCGTCTGGCTCTTCGGCTACTCCGAGCACCGCCACCCGCTCACCACCTCCCAAATCTTCGAAGACATCTCCGAAGACCACGCCCAAAAAACCGTCACGATCGAGCCCCACCCACACGAAAACGTCTCCATGGCGTCCATCCACCCCTGCAAGCACGCGAATGTGATGAAGAAGATTATTGATCAGATGATGGAGGCGGGGGGAGACGAGGGGAGGGAGTTGAGGGTGGATCAATATTTGTTGCTGTTTTTAAAGTTTGTGGCGAGTGTTTTGCCGACTATTGAGTATGATTGTGAGTACGGGGGTGTGGGCGGGATGGGGTGGGGCTTTGACGGGGTCGTTCTCGGAATCTCGCTGACTTTTTATCCTCTGCTCTCCGCAGATACGACATCCATGGATTTGTGAAGTCGATAGACCGTAGTCGAAAGCGCGTTGAAGAGCGCGACTCATCTGTACGTAGTTAACGTTAGACAACCAATTAGCTGTATCTAGTCTGCGCTCCGCGTAGAATACACGGCTGCGCAGGTGTTTTCAAAACACCTGCCGTCGCAATCTGAAGGTTGCCACGATAGGGAAAGAAAGGAGATGGTTTGAAGAAACCGGCGGCGTTGCGTTCTTCCCCATCCGATCCGTGCAGACACCCAAAGGCACACTTACAAAAAGCACAAGTGAAAACGAGACTCTATGATTCAGATTATTAATACAAGAAACGGAAACTAGCACACGAAAGAGAAAAGCAAAACCCAGGCGATGCGTCCTTGCCCGAAAGGAATACGGGGAAGAATAATGTCCCAAAAGCAGGGAGCTACGGCTACGTGGGTTTGGTACTACTATACAACTTGAGTTGGGATGAGATATACGCCGCGCGGGGAGGAGCAGAAGATGGAGCAGGTAGAGCCTTGGTAGAGCCCTCTGTGCAAACTATGTGCAAAAGCAAGAGGAATTCTGCATAAACTATGTGCAACAGTCCAAAGTCCGAGGTCCGTCTGGTGGCAAAAGAAACGCCGAGGGTAGAAAGTAGTTGTAGAATCGTGGGCAAAAAAGGGACATCTCAGATCCGGCTGAGTGAGGCGACGCTCTTTCTAGGGGTGGGCACAGCCCTCATCGCGTCAGGTCTATCGGTGTTCAGAAGCGGTGGCACTGCTGCTAGGGATCTTGGCGCTAGTCGTTCCCTCAGGGAACGAGTCGTCGACGGAGTTCGGGTCGGCGGGCGCTTCGCCATAGGCTTCCTGTCCGGCGGGATAAGCTTGGTTGGGGTAGCCGTAATAGGCATCGTAGCCTTGCTGTTCGGGGTAGTATCCTTCGTAGCCCTGCTGTTCAGGGTAGTATCCGTATTGCCCGGCAGCTGCACCCGGGCCGGACGTGCCGACGGGCATGTCGTAGTACTGGTACTGTTGGTTCGGGGCGTAGTAGGAGTTCGGATCGTAGGTCGATTGATAGTACGCTCCCGCGGGTAATGGCGTGCTTGCCTGGGGTCGGCTGGCCGTCAGACCGGCGGCGGCGGCGGCAGCGACCATGGGTGCACCACTGGCAGCAGCGACGGGAGCAGCCGCTGATGGTTTGCTGACGTTACTACGCCAGAGAGATCCGTGACCGCTCGGGCTAAAATCAAGCGTCTGTCCGTTCTTGACCCGCTTATCCCTCTTTCGCCGCACGCAGAAGAAAATGGCGGCCGTCACTACCAACGCACCGATCACAACGACGATACCCACTATGGCGGCGACAGGCAAGCCTGAGCTGCCGCTGTTCGAGGCGTTGGGATCACCATTCGCTCCGGCCGTGTTTGTTGTTGGAGTCGGGCCGACCGCGACGGATCGGCTAGCTTGGGTGGGTTGCGCTGGCAACGAGGGTGTGGCGCCTCCAACCACCGTGGGGGCAGGTACTGAAACTGAACCCACAGAAGTCACCGACGGACCGGCTGGAGTAGACCGAGGTCTCGTGGAAGTTACCGCAACCGTGATTGTCGTGGGAGCCGGTGGCTGCGGCGCCGGTGTGGTCGGGGGCGGCTGCGGCGGCTGTGTTGGAGGGGGGTTAGGCTTAGGGTCATCATCCGAAGGCTTTGGGGTCGGGGGAGGTTGTGGTGTCGTCCTAGGCGGCGGGGCAGGGTCGGTCGTCGGGGGCCTTGGGTCGGCCGCCGTACTTCGGGTAGCCATTGTGCGTACTGCTCGCTAACTCAAATCCTCAGACGAGTGTGTGAATTTGGTAAGTTACGGAACCTGTGGGAGAAAGTAAGGAGGCCTCCGTCAAAGGTGCTAGTCGAGGATAGGTGGTTGAGAACGTGTGCGAAAGGTCTCAATGGGAAGGGGGCCGTTCGTTCTGTGTTGGTTGCTGTCCAGCGCCTGTTCCTTCCCTGTTCTTGTCTCACGCCGGCCGAGCAAGCAAGCGAAGAAGCGGCAGAGGGGGGGGTCATGTCTTGTCCTGATGAGTCACTGACTCCTGATTGAGTGGCCCAACTCAAAATTGTCCCTTACCGCGTAATTACAGCCACTACTGTATCACTCACCGCCGTACCTACATACTCCCAGCGCTTTCTAATTTATTTCCGCCCGCTCAAGGAAATAAGTGTGCACATATGCTGTACGCGCGCGTCTCACATTCCGAGCCGTTAAGAAACGTTTCATAACCAACGCGCGCTTGCAACCCTTTCCGCCCCCAGCAAGTTTTCGGCTCAGCGAGACAACTCCCACAAGCGCTTCCATTGGAACGTGTTCGAGTACATACCTGCCACCATGCTCTCGAGACGACTACCGCGCCTTCCTTTCTCCTCACCATTATTAGGATGCTTCTCCGGCGGGACACGGCGGATGGCATCGGGGTCAACGAAGCAGCCGTTCCAAGTCGCAGTAGATGGACCCGCCGCATCAGGCAAAAGCTCGACAGCACAGGCGGTAGCATCACGTCTGAACTTGACGTACATCGATACCGGGGCGTTGTATCGAGCCCTCACACTCAAAGCGCGGGCATGGAACCTCGACCCAGAACGCGATGCGCTCGCTATCGCAAAACTGGCAAAACAAACCAAGTTTGCTTTCCGTACTGCTGAGGAAACGATGACGGTGGCCGGGGTAGAGATTCCAAAGACGATAGTCTACCTCGATGGAAAAGACGTATCAAAACAGATCCGATTACCGTCGCTTACTAAAACTGTGGCCCCATTTGCGAATATACCCGAGGTTCGAGACGTGTTGAAGGGGAAAGCACTGGCATTGGCAGCCGGGGAAGATGGAGGGCTTCCGGAGGACGGGAAGCAGATAGAGTCGGAGTTGGACATGTTCGCCAAGGAGAAGGATGGGTTGGAGAGACAACTCCTAAGAGCGCAGGCGGTGGACGACGTGGAAAGCATCAAATCGTTGAAAGCGCAGATTGCGGAACTGGACGAGATCTGCGACTCGCTGAAGGACGAAAGTGAACCTGAGGCTGCAACTCCGAGCTCAAGACCACAGACTCTCGGTGTGATAATGGACGGGCGGGACATTGCCACAAACGTCCTCTCCAATGCCCAGGTCAAGATATTCCTTGAGGGCGACCCTACCGTTAGAGCCAAAAGACGGCTGGAAGACTTACGGCAAGCGCATAAAGATGTGCCGAGCTTGGATGATGTCGTGGCAGACATCAGGAACCGTGACCTAGCCGACACAAAGCGGGCGGTGGACCCTTTGGTAAAAGCTGAAGACGCTGTGGTCTTGGACACGTCTGAGTTGACGCTGCAAGAGCAGATTGATGCTGTCGCCGACATCGCTAGGAAGAGTATGCTCGCCCATGGCATACCCGCGGACAAGATTTCGTCAATATAGAATGCGGCGTAGGACTTGCCATCATGTAAAGCTATATGGAGTGTGATTATTGACTATGTAATGTAAAAGCTATCTACGACATTCGATGTTGAAATGATACGATGGCGACTATGTAATGTTCACCGCTATCTAGGCTGAATGCAACGTGGGCAGGTTATATGGAATGAGATGCACGACTAGGGATATACAGTGAAAGTGTCATGAAAGTTGGAGTTCGTTTGCTTTCGGTGTGACGACACCGTCTCACAAGCTTGGAGCCGGCGGCGAAAGTTCAGCGTCTTTCTTCAGCTCCTCTGCGTTCGGCTTAGGACCCTCATCGACGAAAGCCGGAGACTTGGCAAACGTCTGCACCAGAAGGTTGTGGAACCGCTCAGGCTGCTCGGTTGCGAGCACATGTCCGGCTCCCTTGAAAACTTCCAATGGGCACCCGATGTGTTTCGCGAGATGGTGGGAGTTTGAGGGACGGATGATCTGGAAGTCGAGGTTGTGAGGATCCATGAATGCCCGACATAATCCAGTCCGCCTATGATGCTTACCGAGTCCTCCGTGCCGACCATGACCAAGGTAGGTATGCCGAGCTTTCCGATGGTATTCAAGCGACTTTTGGAGACGTAATGCTTATGGATCGCGCCCAATTGACCTTTACGAGACAGTTCCGATTGGACGCCCTTAGCTTTCGTCATTCCACGCAAGTTCTATATAGAAGAAGGTTTAGTTGGTGACCAGAATAATTGAGAGCGTTCTTCAACAGCCATTGTTTACCTCGTAGATCATGTCTCGGTTGGTAGCGAAACCACTGCCTTCCGGAGCCTTAGCAGCTAACCATGTCTATCAGGTAGGAAGCTAGATGAGTTGCGTCGGTCGTGCTACGACTGAGGAGGACTGATGACTTACTGTCGGGTACAGCAACCTGGCAAAGCTCTCCATTTGCTGAAGTTCGGTCCGTTCACCAGGAACGAAGAGAATCTGGAAGAAAGTCCACAATGCCAATGCCTGTTCAGAGTCGGACGTTAGCGCCGTCCGAGCTTCCAACTCCAGAAACAGTCATGCACCGGGAGACTTACTGGAGGGATGGTCATGCCCGCATGCGTGGAAATGAAGACGACAGCCGCAAATGTGTCTTTCGGGGCCAGAAGAACAAGTTCCTGCGAGATCATGCCGCCTGTGTGGAACGAAGCCGTTCAATTCCATATTTCACATATGCAATCTGCAGCTCTTTGAACCTAGCACGTACCCATGGAGACACCGGCCAAGAACACATTGTTCTTCCATCCAAGATGTTGCAGCAACTCGTAGGCATCCATCGCCATATCTTTCACGCTGATACACGCATTGATGTCAGCCTTCAGAACTTGTTCTACTGTTCTCGTCAGTAATCAACTTACGTATAACCAGGACCCGGCTTGTCCGACTCCCCAGCATCCCGGTTGTCGAATGTACAGATCTCAAACCCTCCACGAGCTACCAGCTGCTTCACCGTAGAGTCCCACGCCCTGAGAGTTCCGCTAAGGCCTACATGTTATAAACATCCATGAATATGCGACTGTCCGCAATATCCAGGGTATCAAAAAGATGCGCTTACCCATCACCAAAAGAACCTTGTTCGGCCCAGAGCCGGCGAGCTCATAACAGAGCTTGTATGGACCACCGGAAGGCCGGTCTTGAGCGACGGTGCAGAATTGGGAATTGTTCGTCATGCTTGCAAATTGTGCGGGAACTGGCAATGACACTGGGAAGACGGTTCACAGTGCAGCTACGGACGGTATTTGAAGCCCTTCGCAAAATAAGGAATGGAATTTGAGCCGCTACTAACAGCCGTCTAGACTCTAGACTGTAATATAAAGCCTTCGCCGTCGGACCTCAGAGGCTCACAGACTCCGGCGGTCCGCTCAGCGAAAGTGCGACTTTGGTGGTGCTGTCAAAAGTTTCGTGTGCGACTATGTCATCAAGATCGTGTGTTTCCGCGGCTAAACCGACGTGCCGCCGTAAGTTGGAGTCGTGGATATCCGCGTCCTCTCTCTGCGAAAAAGTTCATGAACTCACACCCATTGCAGTTGGGTCATCGTCAAGCCAAAACATTTGGGAAAATAAGTTCGAAGGAAAATCCTGGCGAGCTCTTGTGAGAAAGGTGGGACCCTCTGCGTCGGACTGGGGGTTAACCCTGGTGCTTGTGATTCCAAGTAAGGTAGGACTGTACCGCCATTCGAGGACGCTAGAGGCCAGGCCTGGGAAGATCTGCTACCGGTTTATACTGTACCTCAGACGGTATGCTAGCGTCTGATCTACCACGTTCACCAACAACTATCGAACACTAATCTTGTCCTTCCCTGATGTCCAGCAGTAAGATGAGTCGCAGTTACAGTTTCACCCAAGAAAGGGATGGTATTCGTGAGATCCTATATGTCAGCAGTGGCGGACTTGAAGGAAACGGGAGTGTCAGCGAGCCGGATATTATTGGGACCCTCATGGAAGGCTATCGGTGTTTTGAACAGACACCATGATGGTGGCGTTATTGAGGAGGCATTTTATCTGTTCAGGCATAGGACAAACCCAGGCAAACGCAGGAGGTATGTTTCAGCCTTCCTCTTGCCTTGAGCGTGCTTACATTGCTTTCCAGGTGGTATCGTTGGAGCGGCGAATATCATCACCCATGCGCCTGAGAAACCCGACGGAACAGTGCATTGGTCGTCATCCGCCGACGTGCTGATGTGTTTTGACTTCCTCCAGTAGTGGAGGGAATCATCAGAAAGCCGGAACGACAATACGTGAAGCCGCTTTGAACGGGTTTCTGGAAGCCTGTCTCCCGCACATTCGTCATGCCAGAGTGATTTGTCCGACAGCAGACGCTGGAAAGTAGCAAAGAAATACTTTATGCAAGCTGAAGTATGTGATGGGAGAGGAAGTAGATAAAGTGACAGACCAAACAAGGGCATCTGTCGGAGGTCGCAATCCACTCTTGTTTGATCTCGCTTCGAAACGACGATCGATGTGGCGAAGCCTGCTCCTGTCGGGTTCAATACGAAGAAAGGGAAGATGCATATCGTACCTACACTTCCACTTTCGCGAACGGGTACTGTCTGTACAACCTGTCCATGCATGTGCAGATGTGTGTGTGTACTGTACATGTGTGTATGTACAATTCGATATCGCAGCACATCTGGTCGCACCCACGAAGTCCTGAGGACAAAAAAAAAGAGTTGGAAAACTGCCAAACGCGTGTGCTTATAGTTTGAGCACTTGAGAACACGACCACCCGCCTGTGGCACAATGCCCGCATTTGACTCGCCGGCCATCGCGTAAAAACGCTGAGAGTCGCGTCATGTCTGATTCACATGGCGGAGATGGCAAATCTCCGCCGCGGACAGCTGGGATCCAATTTTGCAGGTGTCTATCCCGATTCCCCACCCCCACAGGGGCTCCGGCGGCCCATTCCCAGATTCCCCACCCCCACTGCTTGGGCCGTGAGAGATTCAACAATAAAACCCGAAATTTTTGCCATGTGCGAGACAGATCGCGTGCGTTACCCCACTGATTGCACCATCGCACGGCATCCAAATCTGCCCTGAACAGCTTTCCCCACAAAACACACACGCACAAGAAGCATATGTATGCGGCATTGGCAACAGCCGGCATTGAATCGAAGTATCGATATATCTGAACGAACACGAACGAGCAACCGAACAGTCTAGGCGAAGGTCACCGTCAAAGCCTTTCAATGGCAACCAGCCCCTCCACCGCGAAGACCATCAGCGACGCTGTTGTCAACATGCTTCCTGCCGCGAAAGCCGCTAGCAAACGGTATAAGTGCAACGACTGCGAGCTAGCCTTCCGACGCGCAGAGCACCTTTCTCGGCACGTCCTGACACATAGCGGAGATAAGCCTTTCCCGTGCGGAGTGTGCTCGAGGGGATTCTCCAGGGTTGACGCCTTGCGAAGGCATGCTCGGATCCATGGGCCACAGAATTCGCGCGCACATTTCGGCGGGCAGGCGGGGGACGAGGGCGAGTCGTATGGACAGTCGATAGGAAACAGCGAGCGTTGGCAGCAGGAATCGATTGGGCCTCAGAAATATGCTGGTGCGCTGCCAGCCGTTACGATACCACGCATCAAACCTTTTTCGGAGGGTATAGCTCGACCTTCAGACCGTGATAATACATCAACAATCAGACGCGAGAGGACGACTGGCGGGATTTGCCCTACACAGCTGCGTCATCTGGCCAGTACGATAGTACTCCTCGTCCGGAATGGTGATAGAACGATGTACCAATGCCCTATCAAAGGTGAGATTGTCTGGGCGTATCGCAGGCTCCTATCCGCCATCGTTCTAAACCTCCATCTTTTAACTCGCTAGGATGCAAGTCCTTGATCACTGGCCATCACCTGTCTTTCCACCTTGAATTCAGAAGGAAAGGCGACAAAGCTCACTCCCAAATACCTATCCATACCAACTCCATTCCGTCGCCGCATCACCCTGCCGAGTGTCTCACTCTTGGGAGGAAAGATCTGATATCTTTCATTGATCACATCTTCGAACGACACTCGATCAGTTCTTGCCGAGACTGCGGGACCTCTCACGACCGCGCAGAGTATTACTCAGTGGAAAATGCTCCCTGTACCGTACACACCTGCAATCCCGATGCCAGCGGGACTGATGACGAGGGGTTGGCTGACTCGGCAGTGGAGAGACCGAACACCGTGAAGCAGACAACATTAGGAGCCGTACTCGCTGGATCCTTGACCTTGACAGTCTTTCAATATACTCGGACGGCCTCGACGGCAGAAAGCACCTGGCAGTCCGTTGATCGGAATAAGGTGGACCCCTTGGCGATTTTGGCAGGCTGCGCCACAGACGAGCTGAAGCGGTTCACGTCGGCGTCCTCCACAATGACACCCATGCGTTCATGGTCATTAGCTCCTTCCCCAACACCATTGCACCGGCCACCTCAATCATCTTTTAGCGCTGCTCCTTCGCTCGCAATGGCCACCGCCGCGGAATCCCATCGCTTCAGGATACAAGACCTACTGAATTGATATCACCCCTCCCTATATGCTACTGTCTATCTCTTCTCATGTATAAGAGAAGTGATAGTTGCGCCTCTATACCAATCGTCTGATGTCGCACTTGTTACCCGATCTAGGCACTGGATGTCTGTATTTGTAAATATATCTTTGCATGCCTATGTGTATTGGATCCCTAGCTGGAGTCCGTCGCTTCCTCCGTCTGTCGCCAACATTGCATTTGATGGCCTTCGCAACTTCGCACTCACGGCGGACCCGGCGGAGCTTCATGTCGGAACACGCGGAGCCTCGAATTATGTGGTTTTAGTAAGCCGCGTCAAAGGCGGCAATCGCGCCATGTGAACTGGCAATCACCGATAAAAAGAACCGTCGGTCCAAGTTTACCTTCCCAGAAACGATCGACACAACAACTCGAGACGAAAGCAAACAACACACCAACTTCAAGATGGCGAAACCTGACAACGTAGTGTGCGAGGACGGCGTATGCCATATCGACTTCTCTAAGAAGAAGAATGCCGGACAGTCATCGTCTGGAACACCCTCGGAGGATGCGGCCAAGATAGTCGAGGAGAAGATCAACAACAACAAGGTTGTCATTTTCAGCAAAACCTACTGCCCGTAAGTTACTTTCATTGTACCACCGCCTTAGAATCTCAGATCTGACCCTTTTTCTATTCGCTTGATCATAGATACTGCGATAAGGCTAAGGCATTATTCAAGTCGAAGAACGTAGCCTTCGATCTAGTAGAGCTGGACAGCGTAAAGGACGGCGAAAAGCTCCACGCATATTTGAAGGAGAAGACCAACCAGTCGACTGTCCCGAACATTTTCGTGAGCAAGCAGCACGTTGGAGGGTTCAGCGACCTATCAGAGTTGGACACGAAGGGAGAGCTTGCCAAGCTTCTGCAATAGACTAGGTTATCGGACAATAGAATGTAGGAGCAGGCGACATATGTATGTCGAAGGATGGTGCACAGGAAAATTCAATCGAGGGCTCCCCCCACTTTCATGTGATGGTGTTTGTCAAGGCGCAGGATAAACAAATTTATCAATGTGCTTTGAGCGAAAGGTTGAGAAAAGAAGCCATTGTATGGGCATTGGCGTGTGTTCATCCGCTGTTGCTTTTGTTGGCTTTCCTGCTCACGAAAACGATTCTCCCTCCCGGACGTACTGTACGCTCTCAGGGGAGATCAATTTCAATATCAACGCCAGGGGTCAGGCCGAACCTCGCGTGAAGGTGCCACTTCTGCCACTTGCTACTCTGCTTGCTACTGGTAAAAGTCATCACGCCGATCGCGTTTTTCCCACCAGGCCAACACCTCGAAAATGGACGCGGAACTGCGATGCAACAACGTGCAATGCCGGAAAGGGTTGGGCAGCAACGCCAAGGCTTGCGTGACAACCTGCAGCCGTAAGTGGGGGGCCGTGCATCCCGTTTTCTTTCGGAATTTCACGCGCGTGGTTCAGATATCTTTTGCGTTGACTGTGCCGAAAAGGCTTTTACTACGGCGTTGGTCTGGTACGTGGCATTGACCAGCTTCTCTAGCGAAGGATAAGAGGCAAGGCTTAGCGCTTTCCGTTCTCGTAGTCCGGCATGTGAGAGTTGTTTGACGGAGGGGTGAGCACTCTCCCACCCCAGTGACTCGTGGGGAAAGCTTGACTGACGCAGTTTCAAGCGACGATATCGTCTTCACCGAGCTGAATCCAACCGAGGACTACAAATCGGTTAGTCGCCCTTTTGAACAATACTCGAGGCAGAAGCTAGCTCACGCTTTTCATTCGACTAGAGCGTCTTGGCTGGACTGAGGCCCGAAGGTAGTATACGCCGTCGCCCAAAGGGAGTCTTCCACGCTTACCTTGAATACGTTTTCAGTCATCATCGAAATCGCGAGTCGGGGATTGAGGTACGCTTTGCGAACATCAGTAGCTCATAAATGTGTCATCAGTCTATAGAATATTCTCTTCGCAGCTTCTGGGTGTATCAAGTGACGCAAGAGGGATGCTTCCAAGAAATGGTTTACAAGAATCTGTCCGAAAAGTACAGTCAATTAGAGAGACAGGTGCAGACAGTCGTTCGAGAGGCGAACCAGGAGATTCAAGGTTAGAAATGGAGCGGCGGTTGATCTATGGGACATGGAGACTTACATTCACCTTCGTAGGACTTCGAGAAAAGCTATCTGGTGAGCATAACACTTATTCCACAGGGAATTGCCCACTTGCACCAAACTCAAACCCATGTGTCAGTTCTGCAAAAGGATCAAGAGGTGGAGAAGCTTCGGAATCATGAATTGGCGGAGCAATATGCGGAGAAAGGGAGGCATTTTCAAAAGCTTCAGGTTTTTCTTTTTACGCTGGGGATGCTGGGATCCTCAACATCGATAGGCTCACGCCCGCCCCCAGCATATGTATGACAAACTCAAACGGCGAAGCCTACTGGGCCAACAGCAACATTCGACCAACAATGCAGCTGCATCGGTTCAGCAAAACGTCCCTGCACCCGCATTCGGACACCCGAACCCTAAATTCCCGGTTCTGGTAAGCGTGACACCTACTTTTTGCGTCCTCGCTCACCTCATTTATCGGCTGCCTTTCAGAATGGGTCGAACATGAACATGGCAGGATTGGCGAGTGCGCTAGAAGGTGGCGGCGGACAGGGTTACCAACGTCCGTCGATGTCGGCGCAAAATTCCCTTCACCACCAGGCACCGCGACCACTTCACATAAACAGGGGAGCGCCATCTGCTGGCAACGCACCGATCTTCCAGCCCAACCGACAAATCTTGACTGCCTCTATCCTGAATAATGCTCCTACGAACATGGGCGGCCTTGCTCAACCTGGTTTACCACATCGCAACGGTCCGCCCATGAATCACTCTATGAACCGACCGATCACTCCCTCACTATCTAGAAATATGCCTCCGGATTTCATAGGATTTGGGTCTGGCCCTGGATCCGCTAACCGCCCACGTCAGAATTCGGTGCCTCGAAGCCCGGACGATGGAGATCGAATGAACGGGGCGTATCAGTGGGGTTCTCACTAATAGATCCTGCGACTTCTTACTGTAGCCACCTATTACGTAGATCCCCAATTTGTTCAAGTTGCACCTCCTCAAAACACAGACTCTTGTTTATAAGTTGATATAACTACTTCTGACGCCTTTTTCGTTTATGGCTTTTTCTTTTATAAATCTACCCTATGCGTTGCGAGTCTCGGATGTAGCGACGCGGTCAAAGCGTCAAAACGCGCCCCCTCAAGGCCCTCCTGGCTGACCCTCGTCGAGGAAGCCACGTTTGGAATCCCAGTATGGAGCACTTTGTTTCCGTTGGCTCTCGATTTCAGTTTGCCCACCATACAGTATTTTACAAGGGTCGTGCTTCGCCCCGCTCTGTCCGTGCCCGTTCAGGCAGTCCAAGCAAAGTCAGCGGCTTGCAGTTAGCGGCTTGCACTTCGAGAGCGCATTGGAAGATGTTTCGAGCAGTGCTAGGCCACGCAAGGCCAGCGTTCCGTAGCGGATCTCAGCTTGAGGTCCGCCGAACGGTTTCAACCAGGGCTGCGGAACGAACACCACCTACTCCGCAAACTCACGTTCCGGTCCTTCTTTCTGAGGCGGTTGGCCATCTCGTCAAAGGAGTGGAAGGGGTGGACACGTCCCGACAGAGGATCTTTTGCGACGCCACCTTTGGAGCAGGTGGGTATACACAAAGGCTACTCGATACCGTCGACTGCAAAGTCATCGCGGTGGACGTCGACCCTGTAGCACATAAGCGGGCTGTGGAGCTGTCTCAGGAAGGCGCTTACGCGGGGCGTCTACTGCCGGTTCATGGGAGATTTGGCGATCTTGTGCCTTTGGTTCAGGCGACTCTCAATTCTCAAGGCCAGTGTCTAGACGGTATTCTCTTCGACATAGGAGTATCATCGGGACAACTGGACGAGGCTCATCGAGGATTTACGTTCAGGTTTAAGGGACCTCTAGATATGCGGATGGCATCGACTGGGGACGGAGGCGATTCGGGGAAGCTTCTAGACCATTCGATCACGGCTGAAGTCGTGGTCAATCAATTTGCGGAGGCAGACCTCGCGAACATAATTTACGAGTACGGCGAGGACAGAATGTCACGCCGGATTGCGCAGGCTATAGTGAACGCAAGAGCAATCAAGCCGATTACCACTACCGTGCAGCTGGCAGGCATTGTTGCATCAGTGGTTCGCGGACGGTATGGCGCGCGAGGGGAGGGTTTCAAACATCCGGCGATGCTTACATTCCAAGCGCTGCGGATCTACGTCAACGATGAACTGAACCAGCTGCGAAGAGGATTGAAATCTGCGGAACTGCTTCTTCGACCAGGAGCGCCTCTCGTGTGCGTCTCTTTTCACTCTCTGGAGGATCGAATCATCAAGCAGTTCATGAAGAAATGCGCAATCGATCAATCGGGTGCGCACACAAGTCCAAGTATGGCCGACACGTCTCCATTCGTGTCTCCTGAAATGGACGAGCTCGACGTTGACCTGATGTCCCGGCGGGGGCTGGATGCGATATCCTCCACAAGGGAGGCCGAAAAGAGCAGGATAAGAGAAAAGAGGCAGAAGTATGAGAATACCGACAAAAAGGTGGCTGCGTGGGGCCATGGCGGCGCAGACGTCGAGTCAGATTCAATAGATGAATTGCCGCTAGCCCCAAGTTTCAGTATCCTGACGAAGAGAGCAGTCAAACCTTCTCGAGAAGAAGTCTACAACAACCCACGATCTCGCTCCGCAAAGCTGCGAGCGGCGGTTCGAACGGCTAATCCACCATGTTTCCCATACGAGCTCGGTTGAACACCGACATGCATTCCGCTCGAACTGGAGCGGTGATAAACGGACAGCCGACCCCCTTGTCGGTCATGGACGGGTCTGAGGGTGCCCGCATAAATCTGCTTACCTCCGCAACCGTTTCCGCCGTGGCAGCCAGTGTGACCGACCGATTCGCGGACCCTGCTGGTTCATCAGTGCCCCCTTTGCATTACGCCTCGTTGTCTCGAGGCATCGCCGATCTGGGTTCACTCGTCCCGTTTCGGTTCATTTCGAGAAGCCTCTGCGGCGTATCAAATTGATCCACTGGTCGTCCGGGAGGCGAAACACCTATGTTAAGGCCATTTGTCACTAGGCAAACAAGACACCCCCATACACTCAATATACCCTAGAGAGACCCCATCCTGCACCTTTCTATCAGTTGGGATGAGAGTTGCTCTTTCAATTCACCTGTCAACTGATATGCGGATATTGAATGAGGTTTTGCGGAAACGCAAAATATATAGTAGATCAGCGACTGATACAATGCAGCTTCAGTGTGCTTTCTGTTGCGGCCGTATCCTTATTCAATCTGAGCATACTGCTCGGCCTCCATGCTTTTTGTTTGCCCTCGGTAACTAGCTGTATGTTTGATCGAAGACAAGCTTCGTCCCACTTTGTGAAGACTCGAAGTTCCAAAAAGACTGGAATTTGTGAGCAGTTGGAAACGCGTTATCGACGCGTTTTGCAAGATTTCAGACCCACAGCCGAGGCTAGTGATATATCGAAAATCAATTGGACGAGAAGATCAGTACAGGCTTTTTCGTTGGGCAATAGTGGAAGTTGCCAATTCACGATCAATTTTGACTTTTTGACTTTGAAAAGGAAAGCAGAAAACTGTACTGCGAACGATGGCAATGTAACCGCTACGGGCCTAAAGACTGGTAGCGACGATTGATGCAGGTAATTTCAGGCCAAAAGTATGATTGCATGAATAGCGACCGATGGATATATGCAGACATGGTATACAAAAAGAAGAAAGATACCCGAAGCTCCTTCGCCGACAGGCGAGCAAACCCAATGAATGGAAGATCACGAATCGGACGGCAACCGTCCTTCCTGTTTCCAAACGCTGCACTCTAGGTCCGAGGGAACCATAGCCAACGCATCGTGAAGAGGCGGAAGACTGAACGCGTGACTTTGCCGGCCTGGTTGGCCGGTGTGGTCGAGAACGAGGCTGCCCAATTTCAACGCAGGAGCAGAAGCATTGTGATGACTCTCGGGCGCCCAGCGCCATGGTGAGTTTACGGTTTGCGCTCCATGCGGTGTGATGTGCAAATGTCGATGTTGTGGTGGATGGTATAATGCGTCGAGCGATGCTTTCCGAACTTGCTGCGGATATTCCCGGTGGGTATGCTGATGTGATGATAAATGGCCGGGACGTTCCTGTGAGCCGGGAGGAGGGGAATTGGAATACCCAGAGTCTCGGCGAGGGTGTATCATTTGGCCATCTTGCACATGCTTGACCTACGGGTAAGTGGTGCGTCAATATCACCTTCAACGCCGGCATGGTCATAGATAAACGGAGAGTATACCATTGCGACATCAGAGTCTGAGGACTCATACCCTTGCACACCATGCATAGGAATGTAGTTGGCCAACGGCTGATGGAAGGATGATTCAGCACTACTGAGGCGTCGAGCGGCAGCAGAGGGTACAATTGGCGACGGCAGCCGTCTATTCCAAAGTTCCGCACGGGCAGGCTGATCCCTGGCGGTGTCGATGATACCATGTGCAACCATTCTTCTTTTTTGGACACGATATACTCTGCCCTCCTCGTTGTCAAAGCCCAACGATTCTTGCGAGGCTTCGAATTTCATGACCGGAGAGTTCGGGTGCGACTGGCAGTTTTCGAGAAGAGCGGTGCATAGGCTGGACAAGATGTCCAGCTTATCCCAGCCTTCTCTTTCACCATGCATGGAGGGCGCAGAAGCAACAGTGGAACTTCCATTCAAAGACTCGTCAGTCATGGAGTCCCCGTCGTCGCTCATGTTACATGAGTTATCCTCCGTCTTGTCAATGTCATCATCCGAGTTGGAGGTCGCCAGCGACTCCGCATCGTCTATGTCTTGCGAGTACGAATCGTTTTGCGATAACGGGGCCTGGTATTGCTGGGATCTTACCCCCTTCCGTTGGCGGGGTTTCCTAACAGCGACTTCTGACTCCTCTGTTTCCGAGCGTTGTCGCCTATGGTTGGAAGATTTCCGATAACCTGCCTCGCTCGGAGACTTCAAGGAGGTCGTGTCGGTTCCTTCCTCATCCCCGTCCTTGCAGCGTTTGTAGGGTCCACGGCTGACCCCTTTCTTGCGTTCCTTGCGTAAGGAATCGTGGCATGAATCCTCGATGCCGTATTTTACGCAACGAGGGCACGGTCGCACTGTCTCACATTTCTTGCAAGCCTTTTGGCAGTTTACTATAGGACAAAAAAGTACAGTGAGATTCATCTGTGCGATCAAGAGAGCTGAATGCCCACTATCCCAGCAGGCACCGCCGCTTACCACAAGCATTCTTCACTTGCTTCCTCTTCTTCGGCCACTCCTCTTCTTTGCTGGCAGCGGAGTTTCTTGATTGATCAGTCACGGTGCTCTGGCGCCGCTTTACTGATCGCGTAGAATGATGGGACGTTGAGCAAAGGTCGGATGTGTTGCTAAGCGTCGAGTTTTCTTTCTTGACTTCAGGGGACGACCGGCTGGAACGCTTCCTGGAACGACGGACGGTGGCATCGGGGGACATGATTTGTGCAAAAATCCGCGACAATGGATGGGAAATGGAGACCTGGAACGAAAGAAATGTGTGAAGATCATGGATCAAGACTGTGTATAGGCCAATAGAGGCGAGTGCGCGGGGATTGACTGATAGGTGGGACGGGGCGCAACACTTTTCAAACTTACGCTTTGCCGGCTGTGTGTTGCAATAACTTCAGGCTCCGATCGTACTTGCCAGGAAGAAGTCGGGATTATGTTTGCGGATTTGAATCTGAAGATTAGAGAGGAAGGGTCCGCAATGGTATCAGAGAGGAAGTCAAAGCAGTGAATACCGCTACCCTTCAGAAGCGCACGTTACCCTCGTTTAGTGCACGGAAAGAGTAATGCGGCTTGTCGGAGTGTCAATTCGCGAGAGTCCCGTCCCGTTAATGATAATTTCCAATAGTCCCACGCGACAGTAGTTTTTAGGCTTGCGTCAGAATCTTGCGAAGGAGAAGCAGGGCTTCGAAGAAGGGAGAATTTACGACTTCTAAGAGAGAGGGGCGATTTGTTTATGTTTAAGCTCAATGGATGCCTTCATAGGAAAGAGGGCTTGGAACGGATGTATAGAAGCCCATCGTTCCTTTTGCGCCTGAAAGCGTGCCCGAGGCCTTTAAAGGACAGCAATCGATACCTGCGTATGCTTCTTTTCCTTGACCCTGTTGAAAAACGGCGGTTCGGTGACTCGGGGTGACTAGGCAAGGCACGTAAATCACGCAAGAAACTGGTAGTTGGGCGACGAGTATGGAGCGTGGCTTCGTGTGGAGAGAGTTGGCTGGAGCAGCGTAAGGCTTCGTTTACAGCGAGTTTGCGCGTCTCGCGAGCGGAGGAGCGACAGCAGGCGACGTCTATATTTATTGGAGGAAGCGACGCTGGTGTCTGCCGGTATATGAAGGATGTACTGCGGGGATGGCCTGGGCTGAAGGTTTTTGAAGGGGAACGCGGAGGTCTGGTCCTCAACCAAACGGAGTTTGAATTCAGGGCCCGCTGAGAGCTCGACTGGATCTGGAGGCGTTATTGGGGATGTGCCCGGAGAGGCGGAACTGCAGAGCTCACAAAGCCACCCAACTTGAACGTCCGGTTACATGGACGTTACATTACAGCTAACTCGAAAGGTTGATTGAACGTGAAAATTGCAGTGATGTGGCCTGCATGTCACGGTGGTCACTCCGACTGGACTGGGTCACCTTGCATTGGTGTACCGAATCTAATATCTATGAACTTCAATTCAAGTTCACATTCGCGCTGTGCTCTGTTGGCGACGGGGATGTCTTTGTGGAACAATCTGACGAGGGGCATAAAGCGACTCCGAGGACACGCAAGGCGGGCGCCTCCCTCCTCGCCTCTTTTTCAGGGGCAGTCATCAGGACTGCATTCCGATCCAACTCCGACAGTCAGCCAGGGTTTGACCGGCTTGCGGGCGATACATGCACAGTTGTACAATCATCACTCGTAACCTACCTGTGCAGGTGCATGTTGAGCAGCCACAACAGACGCACAGATGATATTAGATTGATGAGTATCCAGAAGGGATGGGCAACACGATTTCTTTGCAAGGCGAATCTGTCCACATGGGCAGGACCATGTGCATTTGAAAGCATTGGCTTAAATGAGATCCAAGTTGAACAGTTGGCTACGTTCCTAAGTGCATATATATTATACAGACTCCGACTCGATGGAAAACCGTCCGGTGCGCTTTTTTTTGGCAGACTTCCTTGCAGCCAGGATAATACTGTATTTGAACAAATGAACACAACTTGTAATGAATCGTTGATTATTGGCAGGTGCCAGTGGCTCAGAGGACCAGATGTACTGTATGTAGTACCACTACGCGTGACCCTGGTCCCTGACAAGTAACGTCCCCGCTGGTGCGGCATGGCAGAACCATCGCACCGCATTGACAATGCTCGACATGAGCCGTTGCCGCCTATATATGAGATGGATGACTTGCGCCTCCAGAGGACCAGAGGAAATCAATAGGACTCAATCATGGATGCCCTGCCATCATTGTGGCCATCGCCGCCCTTTCCGGCGTCCGCGGCGGAATCTTGAAAGCTGATAGAATATATATGCGGTACTTCCGACGCGTTGCTCGAACATGACAGTGTTTTCTGTGCAACGACATGACCCTTCTACGGCAACAACCCACACACAACTCATTTGCGAAACTCCGCTCGCGCAGATCCGGGCGGTAATGCTTTGCGCAGTACCATAAACTCGCGGACTTCGACTTTTCGTCGAACTCCAACGTTTTGCAATCCCTGTTCATTTTCCGAGTTTGTTCGGTGCGTTTGAGGCGGACTACTTGTAGATGGGTCTGAGATTGCGAGTTGCTCAGAGTACATACGCACATACAGTCATGGGGGGTCCAATAAAGCTGTGCCCCTTCTTGAAATAATCACCGGCTGCCACAACGCCAAAATTCACGTGAGTGACCGACATTGATTTCAATTGGAGGGGGGGCACAGCTTCATGGACCCTGACTGTAAATTCGGCTCCGCTGCAAGACAGATCTCGTAAAATCTAATACATGTACTGCATGTATAGCCTCAACTCTGATGGAAAATGGCGCCTGAGTATAACATTGGGTTGACAGGAGAAGCCACACTGTCGAATTCCCCTCTTTCTTGAAACGGCAAGGAGCTTGCGGCGCGGATCCCTTGCGCAGCAGCACAGACGCGCTCAACGAAATCGATGCGTCATGCCGCACGGGGGCGTCAGAGTGATGATGAGCCTGTTCCTTGGCTTTTGCCAATGTATGGCTGTGGGCTTTTTGCATTTCCCAGTTCGCAAAACAGAAGGGGCCCAGCGCAACCCCCACCAACCCGCCCAGATAAAAGGAAGGAAAGAGACCGAGAACTCCGCTGCATTCCTCAACAAACGAAAACTTCCCCACGCAACATTTCGCCATTCCCACAGCTTTACGCACCCAAGCAACAACGTCGCAACAATGAAGGTCACTGCTGCTCTCGCTGTCCTCGCCACCGGCGCCGTCGCTGTCAGCGCTCAAGCTGCCTCCCCTTTCAACCCTGCTACTAGCGCGGCCTGCCAGCAAAGTCTGCAGACTCAGCTTATCGGCGGTGAATGGACAACGTCCTGCGGTCTTGCCGAAGGTATCGCCGCCGGCGTTGGTGCTGCCCTCAGCGGCAACATCACCGCTACCACTGCGATGGCCGTTTTGGACAAGACTCTCACTCAGGCGAACCTCGACAAGATGTGCGCTGACGCTTGCAACACCGCGCTCACCACGTTCGGCCAGACTGTAACTCAAGCTTGCGGTACGACTCCCATCCTGAACCCTGCCGTTGCCAACGGCCTCGGATCGGACCCCACTGTCCAGAAGATCATCACTTCCCTTCAGGCCGGAGATATCGCGGCGGTCATTCAATATCTTCGCCCCGGTGTCTGCGTCAAAGACGCCAACCAGTACTGTGCTCTGACCCAGTACCAAGCTTACAAGAGCAACCCTGCATCCCTGAACAACAGCTGTACCCCCTGTATCCAGAAGCAATACACAGCCGTCCAAAACACCGCCTCTCTTCCGGCCTCCATCAAGCCGGTCGTCGACCAGGGGCTCGCAACCGTCAAGTCCACCCTCGACGCCTGCCCCGCTGGAAGCACTACCGGCTCTGGCTCAAACTCCAACTCTACAACCGCCGCCGGAGCTAACTCTGGATCCCTTCGTGTTGCTGGTTCCGTTGCCGTAGGCCTTCTCGCCGGCGCTGTGTCGTTCGTCTTGGCGTAAATCCCTTGTAATACATTACACTACATACAGCATTTTGTAAATTAGGAGATCTTGAACCAACTTTCTGGTGTACATCTAAACTCAAATACATTTGCGTGACTATTTTGGAAGTATTTGGGGTTCTTTGAAAGTCAGAAAGTTTGGTATGAGATACCCCCTCGCTCCTGGAGTTGAGCGGAGCATCTCGACAGCATGGAAAAGCGGCGTACAGTAGGCTGCCAGATATCTGGTTACGACGCCCCAAGGACACACCATTCCGAGCATAGCCACCGGCTCAAGTTGCCGACCCCCATGCAAACCCTTTCAGCACGACCGCTATAGCCCACGGCAAGACTGACAGCCGGCCGGTGACTTCTGGGTCCGTCGTAACGAGATATCTGGCAGCCTACGACCACCGCCTCCTCTTTCTGGGGAAAGTGCTTAGCGCAGTCGCATTGACCAATGCGACGGCATCCGATTTTGACAGCGTGACGCTGGAAAACGCCCAAAGGACCGATTTAAAGTCGTGGGGAAAAAGAGGAATCATCATTCAAAAATGAACAGAAAAGAAACAAAATCCATGAGTATATTGTACAATTCCGGGTCGGGTGGAGCTCTCTCCATATCTAGGTCCGAAGTCCGGTGCAAGTATCTATCTACAGTTTTCACAATCTATATACAACATCCGAAAAAAAACTAAGCCAATTCGTTGTGTGTCCGTGTGTACTACGCCGTACTCTCAAATCCCCGCTCGTCTAGTATCCGTACTTCTTCCTGTGCGCCATCTTGGCCTGTTCGGCGGCCTTCGCTTGGTCATACCGGTTTTGATTGTGCTGGTTGTACTTGTTCTGTTCTGCAGCGGCGGTTGTTGCAGAGGCTTGGACGGTGACGGTTTGGGTCATCTCGACGGTTTTCACCATCTCAACGGTTTTCACCATCTCGACAGTTTGCGTGACGGCGGCAGCGCTTTCGGTCTTGGTCTCGGTCATGGTGTGCGTGACGGTGGCTTGCGCGGCGCTGACGGTCTGGAGGGCAGTCTGGGTCACGGTCTGGGCAGCGGCGCTCTCGGTCTTAGTCTCGGTCATGGTGTGCGTGACTGTGGCTTGCGCGGCGCTGACGGTCTGGAGGGCAGTCTGGGTCACGGTCTGGGCAGCGGCGCTCTCGGTCTTGGTCTCGGTCATGGTGTGAGTGACTGTCGCTTGCGCGGCGCTGACAGTCTCGAGGGCAGTCTGTGTGACGGTGAGGGCAGCGGCGCTCTCGGTTTTGGTCTCGGTCATGGTGTGCGTGACTGTGGCTTGCGCGGCGCTAACAGTCTGGAGGGCAGTCTGGGTGACGGTGAGGGCCGCGGCGCTCTCGGTTTTGGTCTCAGTCATGGTGTGCGTGACTGTCTTCGCACCGGCGGCAGCAGTTTCCGTCTTTGTCTCAGTCATAGTGTGCGTAACCGTCGCTGCAGCCGCATTGGCGGTCTCCGTCTTGGTCTCGGTCATCGTGTGGGTAACCGTTGCTGCTGCGACGTTCGCAGATTCCGTCTTGGTCTCGGTCATGGTATGCGTAACTGTTTGGGCATCAGCGGCAGCGGTTTCGGTCTGGGTGACGGTCTGGGCTTCGGCAGTCTGAGTGATCGTCTCGGGGGCGACGCTAGCAGCGGCTTCGGTCTTGGTCTCGGTCATTGTGTGGGTAACTGTCTCGGTAGCTCCCATTCCCATTCCCCTGTCGCCGCCGACGGTCTTGGTCTCGGTCTCGGTCATGGTGTGGGTGACGGTTTCCGTGGCTAGTGCCTTGTCGCCGCCGACAGTGGTGGTCTCGATCATCGTGTGGGTAACGGTTTCAGTGGCGGCTGCGTTTGCGCCGTTGTTGACGGTCTCGGTAGTTGTCACGGTCTCTGTCGCGCCTCCCGAGCCACCATAGCCACCATAGCCACCATTTCCATGACCATTCCCACTTCCATTGCTGCCAACGGTCGTAGTTTCGGTAACTGTGGCGGCGGCAGCGCATGAGGCCGCAGAGTTGACATTGGATGAGTCGGCGGTAGTAGATGCCGCTTGGTTGGCGACGAAGGTGGTTTGGGTGGCAACACTTGGGTCGGCGAGAAACGTGACGGTAACAACATCTCCGGACACACCTGCCGAAGCGGACGCTGTGAAGGTTGCGTCTGTGACGCCTCCGAATGTAGCGGTGGTCTGGTCGCCAGAGAAGGTAGCAGTTGTGATGGCAGCTGAAGCAGATTCGGTAGCAGTTGTGATGGCAGCAGACGCAGATTCAGAGTTGACAGCCACAACCTCCACGGCCGCGGATGTCGCACTAGCAGATGCGTCGGTGGAAGACGTGGAAGAAGCCGCGGTGGAATCAGCGTTGGCAACTACTTCGACGCCTCCGGTAGCGGCCGTGGTAGCAGATGGAGTTGAGCTTTGGCTTGAAACGTTCGGTGCGCCAACGTCGACGATCTCAACGCCAGAACCAGAGGACTGGATCTGCTGAGCTTGGCTAGCCACGTTGTTCGATGGGTAGTCCGATGGTGGAACGCCGATGAGCGGGGCGCCGAAGGATGTAGATAGCGATGCCAGCGTCGCCGCGGCGGCAAAGAGGAATGCTGAGCGCATTTTAGTCTGACTGTGCTTCGGGAACTAGCGCTGTGAGCAGGAGAAGACGGTTGAACTTGGTATGTAAAGAACGAAGAAAGAGGGTCGTTCGAGAAAGGATAGTCTTGCTGAGCGTGAGCAGAGGACGGACGAGAAACCCGGCAGCTTATATACGATTCAGAATCAGGCGGTGGGAAAGCTCCGTGGGAATATGGGAATCTGGGAGGCACGAAACCAAGGAGGCGTTTTGAGAATGCAGCTGGGCCAGAACGCTATTACGACGGGCTCGCCAATTGGTGGATAGCGAGCACAGCCGTCCGTTGAAGTTCCATACGTTACGTACATATGCAAGTGCCACCGCCATCGCATCCCCAGCGCCGCTTGCCGGCCACCACCGCTTGTTGAGTCTTGTTTCAAACAACAGACATGGGTGGGTCGAGTGGGAAGCCTGCTGTGGCGAAACGGGGGCGAAAGAGAAGACTGGCCATTTTCGAATTAAGACGGGGTGATGGTGACTTCGGAGTTTCAGGGCAGAATTAACGCGTTTCAAGGACCCCGTGCTGTCACTTGCTGTCAATTGCAGACTCGGTGACGAACTTGGGGCGATCCGCACAAACCCCATACAAGATCCTACGGGGATCCCGAATTCAACGGTTATTGTTTTTCGAGACTGCTTCAAGCAAGCTGCGATTCTCATATGGAAATTGGGGCTGAATGAGACATGGAAGACAATCGCAGACAATCGTCAAGCGACAAGTGTCCATATACTGTAAGATAGACTTGGGGGTCCCAGGCCCCTTTCGGATCCTCCCGAGACTGCGTGCGAGGAGTGTATTCGATCTAGCTCCCTACATTACAGCGGGATCTGATAGCCCGCGCCGGAGCTCTCAGCATCCCGTGTACCCAAGGACGGAACATTCTGCATGTGCGCCCAAACTCCGTATCGAATCTGGTCAAGTGGGTGGGAACACAGTCGACGCTCCCACACAGGGCCATGAGCTTTACTAAGCTTCTTCACCGATGCTTCGGAAAATGATTCGAAGTGAAGAAGGACTTCGAGCTTGCGTTCGAGAATCTGCGCTGTAATGTCCAACATCACGTATGCATATTTGTGAGCTAGCTTCCTCCTGCGGCATCACATCCCTCTTTGAGGAGACGTTGATGCAATCACTCTGAGCCATAACTTGTGTGGCCATCACATGGGAGAGCTGAGTGATTCATGGCCGTGGGCAGAAATAGATCTATAGAGCTCTTTTGGGTCTCCTCCACTAGACCGTCGGCATTCTCCCAAATGACCACTGCATGATTCGACTGCCAAAAAATTTCTGCATGATTGATCTTGAGCTTTGTCCAGATGCACTTGCATACACACTCGGAACTGTGAGCAGAACAAGACTGCGGAGACACGTCCTCTCATAAGCGATCCCGATAGGACATACGAGGACTTTGTTCAATAGGCGGGGATTTATGAGAGTGTGATTTCGGAAATCTGACTTCTTCGAATATGGGGTGTAGCGAACATCAAATTCCTTCTCATTGTTCGCCATCTTTATGTCCCACATTCCAGCTTCCAACTGGAAGATTATTTGTATAAAGGGGCAACAATCGTGCTCAATAACCTTTAGGAGGCGAACATGCTCCGCCGACGGTGTACTGATTTGCGGCTGTGATCGCCTCTTCTTTGCCACCCATACCAATTCCGATCGAGCATCCCACACGCCCTCATGATATGTGCGATGCAAAAATACGTGCGCGATACTTTGTATTACTACAAGGAAGGAAAACGGACCACGCACAGACTGCTTCCTCCACGAATGATGCTAATTCTGCTTTTGCGGCATTACTCTAATCCCATCCGTAATGATCTAGTGACCGTAGGTGGCCAATTGCTGAGTGACGGTAGAAAGCTCCTTCTCGACCTTCTTGGCAGCTTGGCCGCGAATGCGGAGGAGAGCCCTCTTCTTCTCGTAGTAGGCGTGGCTCTTAGTCTTACGCTTCTCCTCGAGTCTCTCGACGACGTCCTGGTACTTCCATCCAAACTCGGTGGAGATACGCTTGAGAACGGTGAATTTGCGACCGGGGGAAAGACGGAGGACACGGAGAGCGGCGGGGACGACCAAACGCTTCTTCTTGTCGAAAGGTGGGGGAACACCCTCGAAGACCTTCAGGCGCTCAAGAGCAGCAGCTCCACGAGGAGTCTTGTGAGGGATCATTCCACGGACCGTGCGCCAGAAGATACGGGAAGGAGCACGGAAGTGGAAGACACCACGGCTGGGGTTGACGACACATCGCTTGCGAAGGAAAGCCATGTACTTCACTGTTGAGGTTTTGATTTTAGCAACTTGATCTCCTCCCGTCTCCCCAAAGTCTTCATAAGCTCTCCACCCCGATAATTGTTGAACTTACACTTGTTGCGGAAGAAGGGACCGGTGATGTTGATCTCCTCAGCGCGGACAACAACGATCTTCTGTCCGTTCAACAGCTGCTTGGCGACGATCGAGGCCAGGCGACCCAAGAGGTGACCCTTGCCGTCAATGACGACTTCCTAAATAAGCGGGAAATGGCGAAAACGCCGCGGTGGAGTGAGTTCGCTGCTCCTCCGGGCATAAATTCTCCCCCTCATTTCGAAGTCTCCCGGAATTCCACCCAATTCGAGCACCTCCACTCCCACAGTTCCTCCCCTTAACCCCAGCGCCTTCTACCAACTCCGCAGCTGTCGGAGGTACCCTACACTCCGTAGTTGAATCACACCCTCGGTCGCTTCGCTCCTCCGTTCGCTTCGGCCGCTTCCCACGCCTCGAAAACCAATGCTCTCCCTGCTGCCGACCTAGGTATTTTCGCAACAACAAAAACATCTGGCCCAGGAGCTCACCTTCTGGAAAGTGGACATGTTCGCTTTGCGAGTAACGTTGCCGTGCGGTAATGACGACGTGCCGTTATCTGTTGGAAATGCAGCGAGAGCAGAATGGCGGCGGTTGACGTTCACACGACAAAGAAAAGTTTGCCTGCGCTAGGGGAGTCACGTGAGGAAGGAGCGGAGACATCTCCCAAGCTGATTGGCTGTCTGTGAGTCACGGCGGTTGGGATTGACAGCTTCTTGACGGTCGCGTCCTTCTCAGTGTGTTCTCCAGTTCTGCCATAACACATACGAAAGCACATAGATGGATTCATGGACGCAGTACAAGACATTAGGGAATGATGGGGCGTCAGGCACACGAAGAAGTTTATTGAAGTTGGAGGACCTCAACGAGCTACAGCAGAAAGGCGAAGACTTGAGTGTTCGTACATATGGCAGCGGTAGAACATTGTAATTTGATGAACTGTGAGTCTACTCAATGAGATGTCTAAATATCTAATTTACGCCGCATGTCAAGGTCTACCGGTCTATGCTCTCTAAATTTAGTGAACAAGTTCAAAGCTAGGGGAGGTTACAACCTCGTAGTCAGAGGCCTTGCGGGCGTCTCCGAAGTGCTTGAGGGCGGAGAAGCGGATTTGGTATTTGCCGTCGGGCAAGGGGTATTCGATGCTGTTGTTGCCGTGCTGGCGAGGGGTGTCGGTAGCGCCCAATGCGGGAGCGGGAGTGACACGGCCGTTCCAGGGAATGGGGTAGGAAACGTGGTTTCCCTGACCCTCGATCTGGACGTTACGGGGTTGGTTGAACTTGTATGCCGCAACCCTGATGGAGTATGGCGTGTTGGCGGCATCGGCCGGCACGGTCGGGACGAGAACTCCGAGGGAAGGGTTCACACCGGGGAGGCTGTCCGCTTTGATCACCTCCGCGTAGACGACACGAGTGCCTTGACCCAAGACGAGCTTGACGTCAATACCGGCCGTGGCGTTGAGAGTGGCACCCTCCGTGATAGGGCTGTCCTCAGAGTAGACACCGGTGACGAGCCCGCTAACGGGGTTCTTCTCGACGATCATCTTGGTCTTGGAGAAGTCTCCAACGAAACCAGCGTATGGGACGGTCAGAGACGGAGAGCCGTCAGAGGGAGTAGCCTTGATGTAACCTCCGTAGAAGGGCAGGAGCTTCTTGTTGGCGTTCTTGGGGGGAGTGAACTTGACCTTGAATTCAACCGCCTTGCCACCGGTGAGGGTGATCTTGGAAGGGGTGATTTCGGCGGTAGCGTAATCGGGGGTGTAGTTGATCACCGGGATGGGCATGTCGTTTCCAACCTCAGCAGAGTTGGCCAAAGCGGCACCGACGTGCTCCAATTTGTAGGTGACAGTGTTCTTACCCAAGTTCTTAAGCTTGAGAGTGTACGACTTTTGCGTACGGACGGTGTCGTTCAAGCCAAGAGCAGAAGGGGTGATCATCGACTTGGCAGCGATAGCTTGAGAGACGTTCACGAGGCCGGCGCCCAGGCGAATGGGATTCTCGTTCAAGGTGGTGTTGTAAATCTTGAGTTTTTGGGCGTTGTTTTGCATCAGCGCTTTGCCTTTCTCAACAGTGAGCTCACCGCGAGCTTCAATGAGGAGAGCAAGAGTTCCAGCGAAAGTCGGGGCAGCCATGGAAGTTCCGGACTCGTAGGTGTAGGCGTCGGTCAAACCAGCACCGGCAGCGGAGAAAGGGGAAATTGTGCTGTACACATTTCCACCGATTCCGGCAATGTCAGGCTTGAAGTGAAGCTCAGCATCCGTGCCGTAGGAGGTGAAAGCGGAAGCCGTGTTCCCGGTGGGGCTGTTCACAAGCGCCTTCTTGTCGGTGAAAGTGAAAACGGCATTGGGGGTGGCCTTCAAAGTTGCCAAAAGGTCAGCAGAAGCCAAGTCATCGAGGGAAGCGGAGGGAATCAGAGGACTGCCTCCGATTGCGCCGACATTGTAGATGAGGCACCCGACAGCACCTTGCTTGGCAGCGCTGCCGCAAATGGCGCCGGACTTGCATTGAGCGTTGTACCGAACAAGCAGCACTTTGCCAGTGACGGGGTACGTCTTGGCAGCGCAACCGTCGGTAGGGTCAGCGATGAGGATCTGGGCCGTGTTGTTGGAACCCTTCCAGGCGCCGTTGCTGGCAGCAGCATAGCCATAAGCCTCGCCCTTGGGGCCGAAGAAGGTGCTAGACACGACACGATTGTTGTCGACAGATGCAACGGCGTAGGCGGACTGGGCGAAGGCTGGGTCACCGATGGTTCCAATACCGCCTGCTCCGTCATTACCGGCCGAGACGACAACGTGTACTCCAGCGCGAGAGACCAGCTCGATGGCACGGGGAGACAGGGATTCGTCGCGGACAACACCGGCTTCACCGACGGAGATGGAGATGACTTGGGCTCCATCCTCGAAGGCACGGAAGATGGCCTGGGCCATGATATCGTCACCATTGTTTCCGTTGCATCCGAAAATTCTGTAGTGCCCGATGGTGGCACGGGGCGCGACGCCGAGGAAGGGGAGGAAAGGCTTGAATCCGTCCTTGCTGATGCCGGTGGCATTCGCTGCAATGATGCCGGTGGTGTGAGTACCGTGACTCGAGTCGGAACAGTTGTCCATCGGGTCATCGTCGGGCACGACGGTAGGGTTCGTATCCGCATCTAGAGCAATAAAACACCATCCGCAAATGATTGTCAATCCTCTAACTCACAGGTACATATTGATTCTGATTAATAGCTCTCACCGTACGCATCACCCACGAGGTCACGTCCAAAGCTGATTTTGCAGCCCTTGCCGAAACAGCCACCAAGCGCAGGATGCTTCCAGTACACGCCGGTATCAATGACAGCGACTTTGACTCCCTTGCCGTAGTGACCAGAAGCATGGATTTTGTCAACACCCGTCTGGCTGTGGCTCGTTACATCTTGGGGAACGCCACCGGCGAGCTTGCTCGTCTTTACGAGCGTCGGACGCTTGTTGATCTTGACAGGGTACACCTTACGAACTCCCTTCACCTTCAACAAGTCCTCCAGGTCGGTTTCCTTCTCGAGTTGAACGGAAACACCACTGAAAAGATTGCTCTGGATCTTGGTGTGCTGCAAAAAGGTATGGGATTAGCATCATGATCATCGCAGTCTAAGGCTGTTCACAGCAAGTGTCAAACTTACTTCACGAATGTGCTTTCCCGTGTACTTTCCGGGGCTGGCCTTGTTCAAGGAAGCAGAGAGAGTGGCGACGGGGTCGAGGGTGGCGCCTTCGGCGAGCTCAACAAAGTAGCGACCCTTGATGTACGACGCTCCAGGCGTAGTCTTGGCGATCTTGGGGTGCTTGACCTTCTGAGCGGGGCCGGGGATGGGATCTTTTCCGGCGGCGGTGGTGGCAGACGCCAAGGAGGCGAGAGCCAGAAGGGAGGCGAGGCTGGAAGCGATCTTCATCTTGTTGAAACTACGCCGTGTACTTTGAGATCCTTAACACATCCCAGGCGGACGCGAACGGGCACTCTCCTTTTTATATGATCATGCATTGCACGCCCATACTGCTTCGGTCGCTGGGCTGTAAATGTGATTGAACGCTTTGTGGCACGGTAGGGCTCGTTGTATGCCTGCAATTCACTATCGTTCAACACCGATCATCACGATGAGGAAAATTTTCGTATCAGAGTGTCGGACACACCTGATGAACGCCCGTCGAAATTGAGGATGCAGCTCATAGGACTACCACTCCCAAGATAACTGGCAGTGGCATGGCAGTCCTGGGATACCTGCCCACCGTCCGAGCGCTCATCAAGTGCCGCGGACAACTGGTGGGCCACTGGCTATACCCAAAGCCAAATATCTAATCGGGAGCTTGGGCGAACTTCCATCGGCGTTAAAAATACTTCTTGGGATGACCATGCAACTCGGAATGACCATGCAAATTTGATGGTCGCCGAATTTCCGAAAGTGTGGACCTATTTTCGCGGTGTCAAAATGCTATCATAATATACGGCGCAAACTCCGCTCGAATGATCTGCGAGACGGCTTTCTACGGTTTGAAAGCCCGGGTGCGACAAGACGCTTGAACAGTCCCCAAGTCTTTGCAGAAGCGAGCGTGTTTTGAGGCATCGTCAACATCAAAACTGCGCGGCCGTAAGTATCTGAAGAATTGGTTTCATATTTATCGCACGGGCCAGACCTTGGGTAGAGATGGTGGGTGAAAATCAACCATCCAAATACTCGGATGCCTCTGGTTATTCCTTCCGTCTGCAGATGATTGTCATTTCATTTCTGAATTACACCCTTAATGTTGCTTAAAGTGATACGGTTGCGCTTTGGTCGGCAACCTTAAATCCCTGAATATCTCCTGAGGGTGAAGTTCGTCGAGCGCATGTATGACACTGACAGCACCCTGAAACACTCATGCGTACCTTCCCACCCTTCTGAGGTTTTCTCTGAAGGTACTGGGTCCATGTGGGAGGATCGGTCGCCTGGTCGTCTATCGATCACCGTGAGGGGTTCTATAGATCGTCAGGTCCATCACTTCGCTCGTAATCAGGGCTGCATACCTTTTTCCGCCCTTCTATTGTTCATCCTTTTTATAGGGAACTGTCGAAGCAAAGAAATCCGGTTGCGTCAAGTTCAGATTTACATCCCAAGTCCTTTCTGCACTATGGATCTGCATGCAAAGCATCTGCATGCACCCCTTTGAATACGTCCTTTACCTACTTCTTATATGTTGTATTTATCTGCCAGTTTCTACGACCTCCGTGTGTTCCCCAGAAAATCGCACACTCACTCTTAAATACTCATGCGTACATGCCTCTCCCCAGCTTAATTCTCATATTTTCATTGCCCAATATACGTACTCGAGATCGACTGCAGAACCATTTATCTCTTACTCAATTTCCTTGACGTATGCTTTGTGACCATGCCCCGACGAGTCAGCGGAAGCTCCGACGGGTTTTCTCGCCAGCCCCTGCATGCAAAGCTATTGCGCTTCTTTTCGCAGAATTCATTTCCGAGGCCGACCCTGTTCAAAGCATCGCCTGCCTTCTCAGCTTCAGCCCCTAATCTTGATCCAGCGAGGGCAGAGTCGGTGGGTCCGCGTGGCATTCTCAGGAAACAAATGAGTAGTTCATCGAGTGAGGATCCCTCCTCGCCTCCCACAAGCTACGCCGCCGAGACGGACCATGAGACGGACCTTGAGCCATCAACAATGGAAGGTGGGCATCTGAGGCAGCCGGCTATCAGAGAGGCACCCTGTCTAAGCTGTCGAAATATCCCTTTGTAGCGATGGCTGCGCTGCCTCTGCAGCAGCAGACAAAGGCATTACTGCGGCAAATCGGGGCGATGGACATGGAACGGAACATGGAACGGACCGAACTGGAGGCGAAACTTCATGAGTGGGAAAGAAAGTACAAGGATGCTGACAGGAAGCTCAGGGAAATCCAAGGTCCACAAGGGAGACGAGGAAGCAGCTCTTCAACGCAGTCAGATGACGGGCGGTTAGGGGCACTCCAGGCAGAACTAACATTCCAGGTGCGTTCCCATACGCTTCCTTCTCCCGACAAGGCATCTGCACACGCGCAACTCATTTTCGATCGACCATGTGCGTTAGCAAGCTCAAGGGGTGAGCAGGCAAGAAGTACTGCACAAGCTGTTGGAGTTGGAAGAGACGCGAACACAGCAGCTACTGCAATGGAACGAAGAACGCAGCGCATTACAGAGCTCAATAACCGCCCTGAGTATTCGCAACTTCCAACTGGAAGGCCAGGTAGCGCAGTTCCGCGAATCCGAACTCGATCTACAGGTACGAGTACTCTGATGATCTGCACCTCGGCCATATGAAGCCGTACATGATCGCTCCGCTGAAGAAAGTTTGGTCTTCCTTGCCATTCACCGTCGCAGCACAACTCATCTGGGTCAGGATCTGCCTCACCGGACGATAGCGTGCCCCAGACCGATGCGGCGAAGTGGGAGGCCAAAGAGAAGATGTATATGTCGCGTATCGGTTTGCTCCGTCATGAGTTGACGGATGAGCGCAACTCAAATCAAGCGCGATTAGCGTCCTTAGAGTCTTTGCGAAGGGAATACGTGCAGATTATCTCTACAATCCAACACGAGCGGCTGGATTTGTTCAAGCAGATCGAAAATCTCACGCAGTTCAAGGTCCGCAAGGAGAGGGAAGTAGAGTTTCTCCAGATTGAGCGTGACGCCCTGGCTGAAGTCGTCAAGGAACTGGAGTCGGTGAGTGGAAGCATCAGGAAACCCAGCGCGTTGAGCGCATCTTGACACAGCTTTTATTTTCAAGGCCACCGCTGCGAAAGAGCAAGATGACGACGGACGTGTAAATACAAACGAAAATCTTTTGCTTCGGATAAAACTGCAGCGGATGGAGAGGGAACTCAACTCAATGCGGACACAATCTTTGGTGGACAAGAGGAGGAACTCGGAGAAGTTGACACTTACGACGGCGTCCAGTTCTTGGTACGGACGGCAAAAGTCGGGCGCAGCAATGGCAGCTCATGCATGATCCATTCGGAACTGAATATCACTTGTATTTTTGTCCCAAATTTTACATGTGGTACTCCCAAAACTACTCCACGAGCTCTGGGTAGAACTTCTGTCTAATTTCGGGGTGCGCCCTTCTCAAAGAAGTCAGTGTTGGAAAGATCTGCCCGGATGGAAAGTAGAGATCATACCTGAGACGACGCAGCAGCTCAGCTTCACCAACGGTTTCGATGGCTTTCTCCGAGAGACCTGGTTGTTTTCCCGCTAGATCTTTGCTTGACCCTTTCGAGAAGCCACGGAGACCACTGAGGAGTTTCTTGACAGTCTCAAAACCGCGTCGTCGGCGATCACGTCGTTCGCGCGCTGCAGATATGGCCTCCTCGGACATACTATTCAGATCAACCACACCATCCAGAAGGTCTTTGAATTTCACATCCGGACTGATCTCCATCCGGAACCTGACTGTCAGTGCCGCCTCTGCCGCGGTTGCCGGCTGAATGACCCGATGAGGCAGCGATAAGACCGCCTGATGCGTTGCGAACGACAAGGCAGTGCCCGTTTGCACCAGCAAGGCAGACGGTAGTGGGGGAATCTGCAATGTTTGGCCCCTCTCCGATCGGATCTGCGACTGAAAGTCAGCACGACGGTCGTTAGACGTATCTAACACGGCAACATCTACCTCAATCCCGGGGACATCATTCGCAAAAAGAGTAAAGGAAAGCCACGCATCTCTGTATGGCCCTTCTCCAAGTACTGCAGGGTCCTCTCCATGGAAGTAACGAGAAAACTATAAACGAGTTAATCCGCGCTCAAATGCGGTGTATCAGTAACATAACGTACCTTGATGCGCCCCTGTGCGGCAGCGTTCTGATCGAAAAGACTATCGAAAGATCCGCTGGGGAGGCCCAGAGCTTCCGCGACCAGCTCATTATACGTGAATGCCAGATCGCGTAAGAACTTCTGGAAGGCCTTTATCGTCTGAGGAAGGTTCGATAGGTCTGGGCCTTGAGCGCCCGCCGAACTACTCGATGCCGGGCCACTAGTAGGGTATTGATTGCCTGAAGATCGGATACGTGCGGCAGCAGGACGCTTTGCCTCGTCACTGCCTGGAAGCTCCGACGCAAACTCCCATGTTTCGCGGTACTCATTTTCGGCGATGCCCGCCCAGCCGGTGAAACCACTGCTGTTGGAAACGGAGCACCTCTGCTTTTCACTCGGGTCAACCTTGAACAGGTCCGCCGCTGCTCTCGAGGTTTCATCGAATAAGTCTTCAGGGATGCCGGTGTTTATCAGGTAAAAACTTCCGTGGTAGAGCAGAGCCATGCGAAGCCAATATAGAAACTCAGGTTTCTTCTCCGCCGATAGCGCATTGCTGTGGTCGAGAAGCAAGAGAGGAAGAGGTGGCATGGAAGGGGCCTCGTATTCGGGAGGCGGATCGCTCGGAGGGAGGGTTGCAAAAACCGGTGTTTCCTCGGCGCTCATCTTGCGATTTGTTCAAAGGCCGTTCCCAAAAGTCAATGGCTTCACCGAAAATGCGAGATTGGCGTTGGGGCAAATCTGGTGTTGTTGCGAGATGTGCGACTTGCGGCGGTCAGCTTCGCAAAGACTCGGCAAAACAGCGGCAAAATTCCAAACTTGACCTTGGTGATGAGTCGCCGCTGGACGCGTAAAATACTGTACAGTACATACATCTGCTCCGTATATCTCGTATATGCCTCTCGCCGCCTCGCTATAAATAAGTTCTCAGAGCATCCGATACTTAAACGAATACGCCTCCCTTGCCATCAAATCAGCCAGGTCTTCGTGACCATCCTGCCTCAGCTTCGCTTCGATGGCCGTTCTTTCCTCTCTCTTCTTCTTTTTCCGATAATTCCCCCCTCAAATCTGTCGATTTGTATGTCCCAGACTTCATCAGGGCACCTTTGAAGTTCTCGGACACCTCCGTGTCGTGCTTCTCCAGCCAAACTTCATCATACTCTCCAATCAGATCTTGCATAGACTTCTTCGCCTCCTCGCTTCCAGAAGCAACTCGCCGGATCCGACCATACGGGTGGACGGCGGTGTAGTTCCAAGTGGGCACTGGCGCTGAGGGTCTGTGTAGCTGACCGGGGAGATGTTATGTGTGGGGGCCTGTGAAGTTTGCGGTTGCACAAATGTGTGCGGAGGGTAAGGGTTGGGGATGGACTAGGCTGGGTATCAGCGCTTTCCGAGTGTTGGCTGACTGCCAATTCGTTGGAAACACCTTGAATCGTTGGACTATTCTTGAACCCAAAAGGCAGTTGGGAACCGTCTGCCCTGGTAAGAATGCTCAAACGAGTGGTCAGTATCCCAAACGAATTGGAGCGAATATGCTCAACAATAAGTATCGGGTCGGCCTTTCGAAAAGCTGGCGGGATCCACATTACGGGTGTGCACTAGGTCCCATTGTGTTTGCTCTGGGGGGTGAAGGTGAGAAGACTTGCCCGACTCTTCAACATTCAAAAAACTCGAGAAAGATTGTCATGAGTCTTGCAATCTTCACCTCATTCACGCGTCGGCCCGTCCCCACTGTCCTCGCCTTCCTCGCCCATCTCTGCTCAAGGAAGTCATCTTTTCCTTTTTCCCACGCAACGCTAAACATCACAAACTTTTGTCGGCCAGCAGAGTTCTTGTAAACTATCACTGCGAACGCAGCTCTTCTTGAAATACCACCCGGCCGGTCTTCCCTCCGAGTCTCGCTCGCGGTCCGGCGGTTTTCGTCCTGCAGCACGAGCGTGGGAAAATTCATACTTTTCAAGCAGGCAGACAATCGGAACTGGCACCATCGAAAACACAATGTCTGAAGAGAGCGCTTCTTTACATGACTTCTCTCCGAGTGAGCATGGAGGTTCAGAGGGTTCTGGCTTCTTGAACATGTTTGGCAAGCCCCGTTCCGCAAGAGGCCAATCAACTGCTGGCAGAAAGCTTTCCCGGCTCCCTTTTCAATTCACAGGCGGATGGCGAGCGACCCCGCCCGCGGCGGAAAGCCTGGAAGACCTAAGCGACCAAGGGGTCACCTCTCCGATGGCCGTCGAAAGTATTTCGGAGCTCAACAGTATACAAGCTTCTGCCGAGCGCGGCCCTACCTCTGAAGAGCCCGCCGGGCATTCGCCGAAAATAAACCACGGGAATATGCGCTCGAACCTTACTGAATCGCCGCCCCCGGATTTCAAAACGATGAATCAACGCACCATCCCATCCATGACTTCTGCTGACCATGCTACGGATGGAAACCCACACCACACGTCCAGAGTGCCAGCCATCGGGATCGGTACCATGGAACTAGCTGTCCGCTCAAGCTCTGACACCAGGGGGAAAAGGCCACCGGTGCTTCAAGCTTCCTCGTGGAGAGCCTATGGAGGCCACATGGCGAAAGGTATATTAGATGCCGCATTTTCCTTGTTCAGGAATTCGTGCTAAAAAGATTGCGCTTTTGCAGACGTGTCTCAAGCCACTCTGGACCGATTCGACCAGTCAACTGTCGAAGACTCATCCTCCTCTTCCATGGATCGGCCTTGGGAACAAGAAGTTCAGCATCTTCAATCCATCGTCTCGTCCGTCGACGCATCGCGCGAAGACACGAGCGATCAGCAGTTTCGGAGGAGGCCTAGATTTGACGAGGACGAAGAACATCACCCACAAGGAAAGAGCGGAGCATCCGACATTGTGCCTTGGCAGTCCAAAACCGCATCAATATCTGATCGCAATGCCAGAGAGGCACGTTCCATGGATCTTGGCTTTGTCGGGACGGTGGAGGTCGAGAACCAGCTAGCCGTCACAATGATGGATTTGGCGGAACACATTCAGATCCAGAACTCATCCAGGCAAAAGAGGCTGGAGGAACTGGTAAGCAACTCAACAGCACCGCAGAAGCCATGACATCTTCTCATAAACATCTTTCTTTCACAGAAAGCGGAATTGCAAAGTGCTCAAAGCTGCGTTGTGGAACAAGCAAGTGTGATACAGAATCTCAAAAACAGCAGTCGTGTCGTTGTTCAGGCGGTCGACGGCCACCGGGCGAAAGTGAAGTTCAATCAACATCGGTGAGATTCGTCCACGCTTGGATACTCACGGTTTCCGGTATCCTGGCTGACATATTGTGTCGATAGCGTCCAGTCCTTGATCGAGTCCTGCAAAGTCTACAAGGTACGTCTGAAATATTCAGATGACGCTTATGTACACCTGCTCACTCACTGGTGTACAGTTGAGCATCAGAAGTCTTGGCAAGATCATTGAGAGAGTAGGACATGATAAGAAAACCGTGGAGGATCGGTTGGATGTTGGCGAAAAAGGTTTGTTGGACCATTCTATTGTGTATGGCGACTTGACCTGACGTCCAATGGAAATTAGAAAATGCAAAGCTACAAGTAACTTTGAGCGAGTACAAGAAAGAGCTGGAGACAGCCGAGAAAGCCTGTGAGTTGACGAACGGTTCTGACATTTTGGCTTCGAAAGACTTACCGCAGATCCGGTTTATCAGTGGCTTTGATGAAAGTCCGCTCAGAAGCGCAAATGCAGCGATTCGAGGAACGTCTAAAATCTTCAGAACATCAGATTGATGAAGCGAACCGTAGATTGGAGGCGGCCCAGCAGGCGGCAAATGCCAAAGAAGGTAGCCTTCAGCACGATCTTCAATTATCAAATAGTCTTCGTGAAGAAACCGAGCGAAAGCACACCTCAGAAAAGGGTTAGTGGATGTTTGCGTGGGCTGTTTCAGGATCTCCCCCTAATACTCAACACCCCCCTCAGAGGAATTGGAAAACAAGCGAATTGAGCTACTGGAAAGCCACGCTCGTCATCGTGAAGAGTGCTCCTCCGCTTTAGCGAATGCGAAAGCCGAATGCTCAGTTCTCCAAGCGCAAGTCGACAGGCTCGAGTCCCAGTGCCGCATTATCAAGGAAACAAACGAAAAGCTAAAGCATGACATCGAAATTGATGAGATGAACAAGAGAACCACCGAGGCGCATCTCAACGACGCTCAAGGGCAACTTTCTGAATTGGTTGCTCGGCTGGAGGAAGTAGAAAAGGGCCGTCAGCAAATGAAAGAGGAGATGGGAAGAGAAGTAGCTGCACTGAAAAAGGAGCTCGAGGATTCTAAACGACAGTAAGGTGATTGGTACGACTTGAATGCCGCTTCGGGTAGCTGCTAAATATCGCACAGACGTAGACATGAAGAGGAATCTGCTGGCACGAAGCGACGTCTATTGGAAGCAGAGAACGAACGTCTTCACGCCGAGTCCGCCGCGATCAAGAAGTTCGGAGACGAGATGGAGGCGCGGTGAGAATAAGCAGATTCCAGTTGTGCGAAATCTAATGCAGCGGCACTTATATTTGGATTCTCGTCAGCCACTCTGATAATCTCACCGCATTGGAGCAAATTCGGCACTCACAGTTCTCAGAGATTCAAAGACTCCAGGAGAGCTGCTCGGCCTTGCAACGTGATCTCAACGACGCCCACGAAGAAAGGAAAGCCATGGACACCGAGTATCAGGAACAGATCACAGAACTCCGGCATCTGTACGTGCTGATTTACTGTCGTCTCACTGGCCTGGTGTGGTACGAATACTGACTACTCAATGTCCAGAAATGAGGCACAGAAAGCCGAGTTCGAAGAGCAAATGAGCAAAGAAGTGGCTGAACGCCGAGCCCTTGACGAAAGGATTGCTCATATGCAAAAATGGTATCATGCATATCCGTAAGAGTCGCCTCTGACTGCACTGCTCAATCCGCCACAGCCTTGATAGAGAGCAAAGGGCGACGCTTGAGTTGAATGCAACGTATGAGGAACGTCTTCAAGGAGTTAAGCAGGCACATCAGATGGAGAAGGTAAGCCTCATCTGACGGCTGCTTCCGTTGTTTTAAGTCTTATCAATGTCGTCCCCATATAGGCCGCCTTCGATCAGAAATTGGCGGACGTCACGGCTGAACATGAGGTGATCGCCATGAAGTACCGCGCGGCTGAGGTAAGGCCAATGTTCAGTCTTGCTTCGCTTTATCACCACTCCTCCACGTCATGGCAATCTGACTTCCTGAAAAGTCTGTCAACCAGGAGCTGTTCGACATGAAGCCAAAGCAAGCAACGCTTGTCAAGCGGATTAAAGAGGTCGAATCGGAAATTATCGCAACGAAATTCGAACTTGAGGCGGCCAAGAAGGAAGTCGACACCTTGAAAGACGCTCGCAAGAAAGTAGACGAAAAACTGTATTTGCAGGATGCGGCCAGGAAAGAAGAGGAACGTCGCATGAAAGATCAACTCGAAGCTTTGGAGGTGGGCCAATGTTTACTTGAAAAGTGTCCATACAGCAACTGACAAAGCGTGTTCGTAGCGCGCGCGTGATGAGGCTCGTGAGGAAAACTCATTGTTGCAAACGGAGTTGAGGCAAGCCAACAAGGAACTCGACGAATGGAAGTCGAAGGTCAGATTACCCTACATGAACTTCTATTGAAGGTTTTACTGACAGCTTTACAGAACTCTGCAGATCTTGGACAGCTGAAAAGTCAGTTTGAGGCCGCAGAGAAACGTAGAGAGGTGCGTCTGCTTCCTAAAGCCGGTCGTTACAGTCGCTTTCTTCTAATCCTTCCCAAGGCCGAGCGCTTGAACTTACAAGCGAAGATCAATAACATGCGCATTGAAAAGGTGCGGATCGCGGACCCTTAGTTATCGCAACACCGGCTTACATATATGCACAGGACTTGGCAACATCACTGCTTGACGCTGTACAAGCTGAGCGCAATGACCTCCAGTCTCAAATCGCTTTGAAGATATCTCAAAACGAGCGACTTCTCGTGGAACTAACAACACTTCAGAAGCAGGCTGCCAGGGTAGTCACTCACTGTCAAGAGAAGCGGATGGGGCAGAACGAGGAAGAAACTCTTATATCAAATATGGCTCTCGATGTGATCGACTACAACGGAAAGGTTGGCGAGAAGTTGAAAGAGCCAAAGATCGTCACTCCTCCCGCTCAACCGGCGCGCAAGGCACCTCTGACAAGGTCCACCACGAAAGGCTTCGTCCGATTCCGATGCCCACTTAAAATCACCTCGTCGACCGTTTCAGAGACGACCAGTACATACACGACTGAACCCAAAGACCAAGAGCCAGTCGCTATGGAGCGAGTTCCTGAAGAGCAAACTGCAGTCGATGTTCCCCAGCCCGCTACAGTATCGCTTGAACCCCCGCAGTTGTCGCCCCACCTTCCTACACCTAGCAAATCCTTGCGATCGCCCATTTCCACCTTCTCTCAAATTGAAGGGATGGATCTGCTCGGAGTTGATCCGCAGAACGATGAGGAAGACAGCCAAGCTTTTGACCAATTACTGGAAGTGAGTTGGCTAGAGGAAATTGTCTTCCCTGTTCCATCCGTGTTACTCATCACCTTCGCACCCGCAGGAGGTCGCACAGCAAATGGAACCTACCCCTGCTGCACTGAAGAAGGGGTTCCATGTCGAAGCACGACCGAAAGATGTCTTTATGGATGTTGTCGATGAATCTCCCGCCCGCAACCTGTCAAAGAAGCGACGGCTTGTCAAGCGCGCTGACGTGGAGCATTCCAGCCCCGTTCAGGTCGGTGTTTGAGTGATACGTCATGTTTGTGAAATGAAGTTTGAATGCTCACACCGCTTGTCTTTGAGCAGAAACCGACAGCGAGCAAACGTAAATCCCGCCCTACGAGCGAGTCTCCAGAGACAGTCGAGGAGTCGCCGCTCCGTCAAAGCAAGCGTCCGAAGGTATGTAAACACATGCAGTCACAACTATTTTAGTGGTCTAACTCAGTTTCACGTTCAGACTGTGATTGAAGCTCCGGCGGCAAGGAGTCGGCTTCGTCGTGGAGCAACGCTGACTTTCGAACAGCCACAGAAGGCTGAAGGGGCACCCGAAGCCCGAAAATCTGCAAGACGCACTCCGAAGGCCGCCCGCACTCCTGGGGAGAGTACTGGACGAAAAGCAGTTGCAAAGTCTGAGATCAGTTCCGCCGCTCTGCAAAGTGAATACGCTGGGTCGCACATGGAGGTACGAGCAGAGGCACCGGGCACATTGACCTCTTGGGTATGCTCCTAACCGCTTCCTTAAAGATTTCGCAAAGGCAGCCGACTCCGGAGTCCGCCAGACCCCAATCGTTGAAAAAGGCTCGGAAACTCGCACCGACAGGAACAAAATCATCCCCGCGCGACCACCATAGCCCGACGCACTCCGAGACATCTGTGACCAAGACCACCACCATTCATACGGAACGAACAAAGAAGGTCTACATCACCGTGAGTGACATAAATGATAACGCCGAGGAATGTGATTGCAGTGACTTCCCAACCTACCTTTTCCCAGGGCTCCGAGAAGAAAAGGCTTCAGCGAATGAACTCGGTGGGCGCCACCCGGTTGGCGAAGTCTTCTCGACGTCAGTTGCCTGCCATTGATGCTTCGCATAGCTTGGCCGACGATGACGACGATATGTTTGGATGGCCTTCTGTGTGATGTGAACGGCGAAGGATTTGACATTTGCGGCTCACCTATTGACGACACTTAGTTCGGTTCGGAACTGGCGAGACTGTGACTGTGATTTTTGCTCCCTTTCAGATAGTGATTTCCAATTAGAACCTTGGTGGATGTCACCGTTGCATTTTGTATGTGTCCAGTTTTCTTATGTATGGTATTTTCTGTATACAATTGTGTTTCGAACCAGTACATCTATATGTAGTACGGCCATGCCAAAGAATACGGTTCAGAACGCGAACGCGTCAATTCGTGCATCTTCCCCCGCGCGCTGTGGCCGGCCTTTATGACTTTCCTCACGCTGAAGATGTTCCACTTTTGAACGTTCGTGCTGCAACCTACAGTACACCATATAAGTCTCACTGGCAGTGTCGCTTCCCAGTCCAGCTCTTGGCTTGGCTTCTCCAGAAAAGTACGCGACACTCCACATCAGGTCCGGAAGCTTAGTCTCCGAAGCGGAACTCTCAGCTGTCTTTCGCGTCGGGAACTGGCATCGAAAACGAGGATTCCTCCGTCCCGTCAAAGCCTCCAACCAAAAGCTTCAGCGTACTAGCCCTCATAGGATGAACACTGGGACCGAGCCGCTCTATACGGCGGAGCAGATCCGCATCCCGCCGGATTTGCCTGATATACTCAAAAACTACACGAAACATATCATTCGCACGCAGCCCGGAAACATTATGAAGGAATCGTTCGAGTGAGTGTTCAGACTGCGATTTGACGGATGGGACGGGATGCATGATGGGACACTCGAAGGAAAAGCGGCGCTGGGAAAGTTACGCGGACGAAAGCCTAATGACATGTTGCAAATAGGTACTTTGGCCGCCTGGCGAGGCAGAAGACGGACACCAGCAACTTGAAACGTTTGAACAACATGCAGTTGGAGGCCATCTATAATAAGGTACGTGGGGCTTCCGGAGGGCCTTCAATGTTTCGCATATATGGTCCTCTCCTACGCGTCCTGATCGCACCCGAACAGTTTGATTCGCCTGATAAGGCCGTGGTATCGCGAGCAGAGTTGGATGAGGCATGTAATGCATTCAGCATCCCCGCCGCACAGATTAACGACATCGTAAGGTGAGCCTGGGTGTGGCTATCAATGCCGGGGGAGGGGGTGTACGTGATGAATGTCAGTTGAAAGTTGGAGTCTCTACCAGATTGGGAGGCTGGACCGGCGACCGTATCCCTTGGACAAAGTGCTGGGCTCTCTTAGTAGCGTCTGCAGCTGGGGTAAGGATATTCTGTCAAAGTTTTTGTTGGGCAATGTGAGCTCATTAAGAGGCGCACATCCTCCAGAACCTCACTGCCACCATAGAGACCGTCGCAAACATCCTCAGTGACAATGCTCGTGTACGAGTGGGGCCAGTGGTCGAGATCCTTCAGTATCTCGCAGAGCAGGATAGAACCGTGGACAAATCCCAAGTGGAACAGCTTATCCGGGGACTTATGGCCAACGCGTGAGTGACCAACGTTTGGTTGTATTCGCTCATGGTACAGCAGCCTATTGAATCCTCGTTGCACCCAACGATTAGAACCGACGCCCCAGTGGCAGATGTCATCAAATTAGTGCGTCAGGAAATCAGGCCAAGTTCCGCTTCTCTACTGTCAAGCCCAGCCTCGGCTGCCGCCGCAGCTCCTCCCGCTGCGGCACCAGCACCGGCGCCAGTAGCATCGTCTGAACCGACTGCACTGACTGAGCCAATGGACATCGTTCCCGCGGAGGCACCATTCAACTCGGGGCCTGTGGAGCAGCTAGAGCCGGCGGGTGACGGCGCGGATGGGCAGGCCCCGTCGGGCGAAGACAACGCTATGGATGTGTCCGAGGACAAGGATACCGCTTTGGAGGAATAGAATATGCGAGGCGAAAGACGAAGAGGGGCGAGACCCGAAAAGGTTGAAGATTATATATTTCTGCGTTGTATCACTGTATACAAGTGTGCGAAGGGGAACAGACATTGATTTGTTTTGTGCTCAGTTTGAGCAAAGGGAGGGTAGGGTAGATCGAAATAAACGTGACGTAATGCTGATTACGCAACCAAGTTCTTTCACGGATATGCTTCGAATGCGAAAACGTTTTTCCAGACCACTGTTGTCCTGTTCAGTCTCGCCCTTCCATTCCCGACGGGCCGTGGGGAGCCCAGGATAAGCCCTCTGCCCCTCCTAGACCCACCCTCATGAATGTCGGATATTGACGTGTCCCGATCCCAATTGAGTGTCCCCAGGCTCATACGGAGGCCCGTGCTTGCCCCATCACTCCCGCCGTAAGTTGTCTAAACGAGCTTGCAATGCCGCGTCGTCTGCCATCATCGCGTCTCCCTGCTCTTTGCCAGCCGAGTTGCCCATTTTCGATCGCGATGCTTCTGGGAGCTGTAAAACGTACGGTGTACGGTCGTATAAGTACCTGCCGACCTCACGTGACTTTCGTGCTAATGGTATGCATCCACATACCGCTTGATCCACGGAAATCCCAATTTCGTCCAAAACCTGATTCACAATCTGGTCCGTTTCCTCCTCATCTCCTTCATCCTCCATCACATCGTCTATAGCATCGTTCATCATCTCCTCCTTCATGTCCATCGTTTCGCTCTCCTTTTCGAATTCCATCATGATGTTTTGTATAGCTGGTAAATTGATTTGCTTGTTCATGGAGCGCATGGCTTTGGTTACGCCTTTCATCGCTTCGGCCATTTGTTGGTTTGAGCGGAGCGTCTGATTGATGGGGCCCGGGTTAGCACCGCGCAGTAACAATGATGTCGAACTGACTCTTCGTTCAGCTTGTTTGTTCGACTTACTTGAATCTTCAGCGACACTGCCTGCAGTTGGGTTCGCATTTGGTAAAATTTCTGAATGTACCGGCGAGTGCGAACAAGGTCTTTTGCCATGATCTTACACGCGTTCTAGGTAGGATTCGCAAAACGTTATTTTGGTCATTCAGAGTAAACACCTGTGTGTATTCCAGTCCCAACTTCTTTTTATGGTGCAGGAACTCCATCAACGTACCATTTGGTTAGCCTTCGCAGCCTTCTTGATATCCACGATAAGCTTCTTCTCCTGCTGTTCCAACTTAGCCCTCTCGCGGTCCAAATCCCGCTGGGCCCGCTGCAAAGCGCGCTGATGCTGCCGGAGCAACTCCTGCGGGGTCTTGCGCGACCCAAAGATGAATTCCATCATGGCGGCGGGTGGATGTAGTTCTGAATAACCTGCGTTTGCGCGTCAAAATGGGGTTTCCGCCCGCAAGTTGGTGGGTAAGGGAGTCGGCAGAGAATCCGGAGTTGAGTACCGCAGATTTCGACACAGGACGGAGACCTGAGCACAGCTTTGGATTCGGTTGCGAGAGCGAGATGCTTTGATTGTGTTCTGGAGAGTGACCTTTCAGTCAGTCGATTGACGAACGACCTGACAACAACGAACAGCAACTTGGACAGAGAAATGCTTGGCGTTGCTTGTCGAGAAAGCAATCATGTCATCGCGGTGAGTCACCCAACTGGAGTCCACCGCGCACTGGGACAGCGGCTTCCTCTCGGCCGGCGGAGGTCGTCGGCGCCGTAGAGTACAGGACTGTACTTTCTCGGCCCTCGGGAGCATGAAAGCACCCGGTAACTCTAAATCTAACTTGTATACTTCGGTTGGGAGACGTGGATTCCATCGGACACATTTTTTTGTCAAGGGGATGGAAACGCTTCACTGGCATTGGCATCAAAAACTACATGCCCTCAGTGTACGTATGTATGTACATAGATACATATATGGTTTGCAACCTATAAGCTCTACCAGCCTGGTCCAACGAGGTCGGAACTCGGTGGGCTGTCCCATCGAGCAGCAAGCTCAATAATCACATGCGGCAGCATAGTGAAGCCACGGTCCTTTCTCCGAAGCCGTTGTTCCCCCACAAAAACATTTTTTCCTCAAATTGTTCAGCGGGTCCCAAGTTCCCAAGGTATGACTGTCAAACTTTGCTGAAAATAGTCTTTGTACTGTACCTTGAAGTTTGACCCCGTCTTCCGAGGGTGTGAACCGTCCGATCGTTCGCTCTCGTTTCCAAGACTCCAACCATGGCTCTCTTTGTCTGCCCTCGATTTTTCGAGGCCTCAAATCTCTGGCATGAAAGCCTAAACCTGGACTGATGTAGGCCGCGTATACGTATAAAAGCCAAATGCTTCTTGAACCGTCTGCATTGTTCGAGTCCCCCGACACCCTTCATCTTGCCGCTCCAACGATTCTGAAATAGCGCCAGGATGAAGTTTTCAGCCATCGCTGTGGTCACCGCCACCATCCTCGTCACTGCCGTAGCAGCTGAGAGCGAAGGTAAACCATCGATGCGTTGCCTTTCACAGCCCTAGCCACCCCACATCCATCGCTCATCCCCAATGTTATTTCCTGATGATCAACAGGTGACGGTTGCCCTCTTTACTCCTACGGCTGCAAGCACTTCAACGAAAAGGCGGGCTGCGGAAACGTCAAGTTCAACGAGAAAAAGGAGTGCCACATCGTTCACAACGAGAACCGCCGCGACCTCATCGGCGCCGCCTGGTGCCAGGTGCAGTGCGCCAAGACCAAGCCCACCTACGTCCGCGTCTACGAACCCGATTCGGAGGGATACCCGGCCATTTACACCCCGATCTACGACATCACCACCATCTCCAAGAAGAAAAAGTGCTCGGCCTTCATCTCCGCGTGCCAGAAGGCCTGCCCGAACTACAAGACGAAGCTCGTCTCTGTGTGTGACGACAAACTTGCTCTTGCGCGTTGCTCCTGCGACAGTAAGTTCGACATTGCACTGTATGGGGCGCTCGTTTGCTCATGCTGAACTGTCCAATTCCAGTCGACAAAGATGCATACAAGTGGAGGCCCTTCCCGGCCGGCAAGTACCCCGAGGTCCCTGAAATCCACATCGACTACTAGATATAGGGTTCGCCCTGGTGTGACTTTAGTGTTGCGTGGTAGTTTGCTTCCGGATCGTCGTGCTTGCGCCTAGAAGCGATATTGAGAAACGTACACAAATTGCTTTCAGGGGGTTACCAACGCATCTCTTCTCTCTCTTCGTTCATCTTCGGAAGATGCCTTTGTGGAGGAGGCTCATCCCCGGTGCGTCTGTGTGTGTAGGAGGCCCGTAAACATAAAATACTGTATAAACCACTTTCCTGCGTCTTCCGTGAAGGCTACGCGTTTCGGTGATGAGTAATGGAGCATCAAATGACAGCGGCCTCGCTCTCCGCTCCGCCCTTTCCGAATTCGGACTTTCCCCCACGTTCCATTGGCATTCCTCATCTCCATTGTGACAACGGCAACCTCGGTTTGCTTTGCAGCTTCACCTATTTTGCGCTTTTGTGGGCCTAGCTACGATATCACTTACAGAGCACGGCTGGAGCGGCTAAAGCTCTCGACCGTGCCGACTTTCTTTACGCTTCCAAGTTCTAGTTCTCTCTATGAACGACCGAGCCAACGAGCATAAGCTACTTGGCAACAAGTTTTACGGTCAGGGGTTCTATGAGCAGGCTATAGAGGAATATGGCATTGCGATCGTGAAAGCACCGGATGTGCCGACGTATTACACTAACCGAGCTCGATGCTTCCTGACGATGTCCAACCATCAGAGGGCTGCGCTAGACGCAGAAAAGGCTATTGAGTTGGATAGCAGATCAGGTTGGTGCTCCGCACTGTCAATCAACTCCTAGCTTCAACAGTTGACACTCACGATCTACAGTAAAAGGACATCTTCTGGTAAAGACATCGATGTCGCTGAGAAGATGTCAATGAACGTTGGCTCACCTTTGTCTTAAAAGCTAGGCGAAGCGCTTGCAATGAACGACAACCGAATTGACGGGGCTCTCCACTCGTTAAAAAAAGGTTTGCCAATTTGATTGGACCAGCTACACCTATACATATCCGGAGCTCACCGCTGAGGCATGTGTCAACCACTTGGTGATTCAGCGTACAATCTGGCGATAGAGCAGAAAGTCACGTATACGGAAGAAATCGCACAGAAGATACTAAAAGCGAAAAAGCGGAGATGGGAGCTTCTGGACATCAAGCGGAGGAACGAGGAGTCCGACTTGCACAGATATTTGCATAGCCTAATAACTAGGGATCGGGATCGGTACTGTAGCTGTCGCTTAGGTCATTCGCAGATCATGGTCACGACATGGGGACTTACATTGGCGGGCTCGGTTACCCCAATAGGCAATTGACGCAGTTGGACAACGCTGGAGTCGCTCAGGAAGACAGAGATGTCGTCAAGGCGTCGTTTGTAGGTATCAATGCCGAGCCATTTTTTACGGTCGCAGAAAGGAAACCACTTACGTCCTTACTCGTAGGACGAAAGGCTGTCGCAAATGGCAGATTTGTTGACGAGAGCAAATGATCCTGGGCAGAGAAGGGAGGTGCCGGATCACTTTCTGGGGAAGGTAGATATCCTCAGATCGTCACTTCCCTATATTCAGCTTGTGTTACTTCCACTCATGCTTCCTTCGGCAGATCTCATTCGAGGTGATGACCGATCCAGTCGTCTCTGTGTCTGGGATCAGCTATGATCGAACGGAAATCTTAGCTCACATGAGGAAGATCGGGTACTGGGACCCGTTGAGCAGGCAGCCGATGAGGGAGTCTGATTTGCGACCCAATTTGGCATTGCGAGGTTCGACGCGTAACATGTTTGCGACGACGTTGGCCTTGACCATATGCTAACCAACCAACCTTATCTACCAGAGATCATCGAGGAATTCTTGAAAGAGTGAGTCCTCAGCGTACTAGGCGCTTCGCGATATGATGGAAACTGAACTATCCATTGCAGAAACGGATGGGCTGTGGATTACTAGTGATGCGGTTACATTCACGGCGGGTTCTCACTTTGGGCATCCCTGAGGGCGTCTTTTACATATCAAGTCACGAAAGGTGCCGAACATTAGGTAGCACAACTCCATTTTTTGGTGCTTTCCGTGGCAGAAAGCTACGCAGTGGCATCGGGTTAGATTTTAGGTCTTTTATTGGCATATAATTGCAGTAAGAGTAGCGTGACGTTACGGGGATTATCTTCTCTTCCGTAGCACAAATAGATGAAATGAATAGGTGGTTTTACATCCTTCATCGTTCGTCTTCTGTCGTCTTTGTGGAGCTCCCAAAAGTGTGAAGGAGGGGAAGGTGAACTTCGACGGCGCGTGGGAAGTTCGCGAAGCCCCTCCCATCAGACTTCAAGGTTGCCTCGACTTTGGTACTCCTGCATTTTGCCTTAACAAGCAGCAACACACCCCGCTCAGCACATTACGAGCGCAGACCGATTACGAATACCTCGACCAACGCTGAGTTTATTCCTCTTCATCTTCCCCACGTTCTCGGTACGTTTGCCGGTGACAAGTGTTTTCGTCATTGGCCTGCAAGCGGATGGTTCTCACGCGTCGTTGCTTGCAGATACTTCTATAAACCAAGATGAAGGCCCTCATTCTTGTTGGCGGTACGTGGCATCCGAGAGCTTCACCTCTCCTTAGCTTCCTGGACGGACGATGCGTGGACTGCGTGTACTGGGTGGAGCAATTCGAGCTGATGCGCTGTGCGCTTTTTCCCAGGGTTCGGCACGCGTTTGCGACCTCTGACTTTGACCCTCCCCAAGCCGCTTGTGGAGTTCGCCAACAGGCCCATGATTCTCCACCAGATTGAGGCTCTCGTCAAGGTGAGGCGTGTGGTTTCCGGGCAGGATGTGTAGTCATGCTTAGCGCGATAGGCGCGTGGGAAAGGGCGGTATTTCGACAACGTATTCTAACGATGTTTCGATGCAGGCCGGTGTGACGGATATCGTTTTGGCCGTCAACTACCGCCCGGAGGTCATGGCGAGTTTCATGCAAAAGTACGAGGAGGAGTTCAAAGTCCGCATCACCTTCTCCATCGAAAACGAACCGCTGGGAACAGCCGGCCCCTTGGCTCTGGCCAAGGATGTCTTGGGGAAGGACAACGAGCCTTTCTTTGTGCTCAACTCGGACGTCATTTGCGATTTCCCCTTCCACGAGATGGCCGCTGCCCATAAAGCCCACGGAGGCGAGGGTACCATCCTCGTCACCAAGGTCGAGGACCCATCCAAGTACGGTGTCGTGGTCAACAAACCCGACTCCACCGCCATCGAGCGGTTCGTGGAGAAGCCCACGATCTTTGTCTCGAACAAAATCAACGCGGGAATATACATATTCAACCCGTCCATCCTCAACCGCATCCAGCCCATCCCCACCAGTATTGAGAAGGAGATCTTCCCGGCTATGGCCGCAGCGTCCCAGCTGCACACGATGGACCTGCCCGGTTTCTGGATGGACGTCGGGCAGCCAAAGGACTACTTGACAGGAACGGGCCTGTACCTCAAGTCGCTGCACAAATCCGCCAACGAGCGACTGGCGACCGGACCGCACATCAACGGGTTCGCGCTCATTGACAAGTCGGCCAAGATTGGCGAGAACTGCAAGATTGGGCCGCATGTCGTGATTGGCCCAGATTGCGTTATTGGCAATGGCGTGAGGCTATCAAAGTGCGCTATTCTCGAAGGTGCTGAGATTAAGGACCACGCGAATGTTACCAACACCATCGTGGGTTGGCACAGCACGGTCGGGCGTTGGGCTTGGTTAGAGGGCGTTACGGTCTTGGGAGATGATGTGCACGTTGCCGATGAGGTTGGTCCAGCGATTTCCCAGCTTTCACAAGGCTTGAGCATATCGACCTAACGCCGTTCTCCAAACAGGTGTTCATCAACGGAGGATGCGTCCTTCCACACAAGACCGTCAGCAGCAATATTGCTGAGCCGTCGATCATTATGTAGAGAACCCTCAATAAAGAGAGACACTTCCTTCGAGTCATCCTATTTCCGCCGATAGGTTTGACCAATGCAGGGAAGTTAGAGCACAAGGTTGAGTGGCGTAGGCAATCTGAATATAAAGTTTGGACTGTCCTGACCCCTGGCGAATGGTGCTTGGTTTGGAGTTCCCTTCTCATTTGGCTAGGTGGCATTCACCGTAATGTCGGAAGTTCGAGCGATTCCAGGCAGAGTCCAAGACTTTGGATCCAAAGATTGAATGAGAAAGAATTGAACGATGAATATTTGCAAACTAGATACATATACAATCTATCTGAAAGAAACGAGTAAGAGAATGAAAAACATGGGACCACGCATTAAATCATTCGTCCTGTAAGTGGGGAAGGGATGGGAGGAAACGTCAGTTTCCACGACTTGATCAGAGCGAGAGTGAAGAGCACTCAAGTACTTACGCCGAGCAAGTCGAAAACGTTTTTGCTTTCAAGCTTCTCAACCTTCTTCTCGAGGGTCGGCAGGGGTTTGGGTGCTTTGTTGTTTCCACTTCCCGATGCAGCGCGGTCGCCATTGACACCGCCTTCACGGTGAGCAACACCACGACTATCACGGCTATCACGGCTATCACGACTATCACCACGTCCGTCCTCACGTCCTCCACGGAACCCACCACGTCCACGCACAGATCCACCACGGCCACCACGACCGCCTCGTCCACCACGTCCCCCACGGTCCTCGGATGATCCGGCGGGCTTGACAGGCGCCTCTCGTCTCCATGACATGGCTGCCTCAGGGCGGGACTCCGGGGCCGGCGCTCCATCCCTGAAGGAGCGGTTGTTGCGGTCAGGAGCGGAAGGGCGGGGGTCGGAGGAGCCTGTCCGCTTGGGATCGGCGGGGATCTTCTTTGGTGCGTCAGCAGCAGCAGGGGCGTCCACGGCTTTGTCCTTTGCGGGCTCGTCCTTGGCGGCGGCAGCGGACTTTTCAGCCTCCTTCTTCGCTCGCTCCTCGTCGGCCTTCTTCTTCTCCTCTACTTCCTGCTTTCGCTTGGCCTCGGCAGCCTCATCGGCTTTCCTTTTTGCTTCGGCGGCCTCCTCAGCTTTCTTCTTGGCTTCCTCCTCGGCCTTTTTCTTGGCAGCTTCCTGCTCTGCCTTCTTCTCAGCCTCCCGCTGACGGCGACGCTCCTCGACTTGTTTCATAATCTCGTTCTCGTCACGGGGCTTCGCGGCACCGAAGGGGTTTGGCTTGTGTTTTTTGGGCTCCTCCGTGGTGGTCTTTTCCTCCGAGGTTGTCTCTGCTGTGGGGCTTTTGACGGCCTCATCAGATTCGGGTTTCTTCAGATGAGCAGGGACAGGGGCCAGGTTGAGCTTTTTGCGGACCATAGGGGGTTCGGCTGGAAACAACGGACAAGAATCATCAATCCTCGTGTGGGAGGGAGCATTCAAGTTTCATTTGGGTAACTCACCACGGGCAGATTCGCGGTCTCCTCCTCGAGGGCCACCGAAGCCTTCGCGGTCTCCTCCACGAGGGCCACCAAAGCCTCCACCGCCGAAACCGCGGTCTGGCCGGTCTCCATATCGCCCGCCTCCAAAGCCACCACCGTTCGGCCTCTCGTCGCGATCACGACCGAAGCCGCCACCGAAACCCCTGTCACCAAATTCGCGGTCTCCTCCACGACCACCTCCACGGTCGCGGTCAGTGTAGCGGTCGCTTAGTGGAGCCGGGACATTGTCCGCTCTCCTCCATGGGTTGCCCAATTCTGCGTCACGGTTTGGTCGGTCAGAATCGCCGCGAGAGTTTTTGGCTGTAAACGCGGAGAGAGATGAGGACTTCCAGGATCTGCCATTAGTTGAATGTGCTTGAGAGCAATCCACTTACGAGGCTCAGCGACGTCGATACGAATGTTGCGCCTCGAAAGGCTCTGTCCGCTCAACTTCACGGCTTCAGCCAGAGATTCACGGTCGTCAAATTCGACGTAACCGAAACCTTTGGGCTTCTTGTCCACGTCAGTAGGGAGCCTAATGTTCTTCACCTAAGAGCGCATGTTGCAACGTGAGTTCCTGCACTCCATTCTCACTGATGCCCGAGCTATCTGCTTACTCGCAAATCGCGGAACAGCATCTCGAGGTCCTTTTCAGTGGTTTCGTAGGACAAGTTTCCAACGAAGCAGGTGTACGGAGGTCGGTCTGGGAGTGCCACCGCCGGGCGGTTGTCACGGAAGCTACCATCGCCTATTGAGATTTGGACGGCACGTCAGATTTGGTGCGCTGTACAGTCGCAGCTGTGTACGGGAACCCACCTCCAGCCTCGTATGAAGCATAGCCGCGGTTCTCTCCGGAATCTGGTTCGTCCCAAAAGTCCAAACAGTCCTCCCGTTAGCAAACGGTCCCGGTTGACTACGAAATGAACCCTACACCTACAGGTTGAAGCCGAAGCAGCGGCTACAGAATATAACGAACGTCAACTTGTCAGTGCGCAGGTCAGTCGAGGAGAGGCCAATTGAGTGAAATACGTACGAGCGCTAGGGAGAGTCTCGACGTCGTCAGCCCAAGACGAACCAAATTCTATATGATAGTGTCAAGCGGTAACGTCAGTAAGACTGTCCATATGAATTCCCAGTCGAAGGAGCCTTTCGGCGTGCACTCGCTCTTTCCGTGCTTCGGTTGTTGCGACCAGCACAATTATGAAGCACTTCCGAGAACGAGAGCCGTAGATCAGGTTGGACTGCGTACCGTCAGCGGCGAGGAAGTCGGTGAGCGACAGGACGACCTTTTTCTGTCCTTTCTTCGCCATGTTTGCGAAGTAGTTGTTGTGGTTGTTGTATGAGCAAGGAGTCTGGAGGAGACGTCCTTTTGCAAATGTCGAGTAATACGCGAGCTGCGAGTCTTCGGGGGCAGGAAGAAAAGCCTGGGTCGCTGTCAAATTACGGGGCGGCGTTCATGTCAACGGGCCACGCAGGTGACAGCGACGCCGTTTCTAACCGCTTCTTGGCCGGGCGCAAACATTTTATTTCCCCAAAAGGAAAGAGTTATGCACGTGGCCCTCACGTGGTCTGATTCGGAACCTTGGAGGTACTCACCCAGCATATTCGCCTCCATGTCGCCGCCCTACCAGTTCTGGGCATGTGCAGGCTAAACGCCGGCCACGTACATACAGTACAGTACTTTTCAATTCATACATGCCGGCTCCAAGCGAGCATTGGCCGATGAGGTTTATTAGTCCAACCCCAGGAAGAATGCATCATGCATAAACGAAGATATGCACACGGAGTTGCTTTGAGAAGCTCCTTGTTAGAGGGGCCGCAAGGCGAAGGCTATCAATATCGTCCATTCCTTCCTTCAAAATGCACGACCCATCATCTCTGGTGTGGAGCTTTGCAGTTCCGCACGTATGCATATAGCGTATTCGACATCGGCGATCGAAACTACCATCCAACTCTCAGGAAAATCCCCAGCCAGAATCCTAATCCGCGGTACCTCGTATTGCCCGCCAGTCACCTGAGTCAGACCCGACGCGATCTCAGTCCTCGGAGTCTCGGACACAACGGAAACGTCTCAAGTGACAGGCGTCACGGCCAAGCAATTCATTTGGACAATCAGGCCCCCCCACGCTAATCACGGTCCTAATGTTTTGCGCCAAGATCCAAATCCCAAATCTAATGTGAGATATCCGCCCCATCAGAGACTTTTCCCGCACTGGACAAAAAATCACCTCCACCGCATTGCGCATCCCCACAACGAACCTCCGCAAAACGTTACTAACTAGCACCTGCAAGTTGGAGAAGGCGGAGCTCGGACGATAGGAGGACCGCCCACCTCGGCACGACCTTACAAAAGAACAGCCTTGCATTTGCACGTCAGCTCCGACGTTCTGCAACGACATTTCGTACGACAACACGCACCGCTACGGACGTACACGTCGACACAACAACATCGAACCCCCAGCATAGCTTGGTCGCCGACTTGGTAGAATATATATACGGAGAAGGTCTTAGACTAGGGCTTTGAAGATTTCGAGCTTCTCGAGCAACAGCGCTGGACTTCTCACCTCTCGAACGTCAGAGGCACAGACATTCGAACACTTTCCTGCCGGTGTATATACGCTAGAGAATGGTGTATGCAGCAACTCTCTCGGCCCCAGGCCCACTCGGTCCTTCAGTCCTCAGCAAACACTCTCACCCACTCTCACCCAAAAAGCTGAAATCGAAACCCCAGGAGCAGGGGCAAAATGGCTTTGAGCAAGCGTGGTGGAAAGGGAAAGCTGGGCGACTTCCACCACTACTATCAGTTGCTCCAGCTGCAGACCTGGAACGGTCCCGACCAGATGCCGAGTCGATTCCGAATCCAAATCGGCGGCACGCCGCCGGAGACTTGCACATTTCGCCCATTGCGGAGCATCCACGACGATACCAATCACACGACGCAGTTGCATCGAAATCAGACACCCCTCCATTAGATGCCTCTCGAAATATAAATCCTCGGCTTCCAGCTTCCAGACAACAGATTCATGCAGACAAGGACGGTCGACCATTAGCGAAGAACAATCGGACACTCTCCGAACCGCTCTTGTCACGTTTCTTCCAGGGCATGCGGGGAAAGAAATCGGTGGACCAGAGCGGATCGGCAGGCAAAGTTGCGCCTGTGCCGCATACGGAGAAGCGTCGTCTCCTGACACCAGCATCATCAGCACCTAGAATAGCAGCACAGCAACAAGCACCACCATTACCGAACGAATCTGTGGGGCCATATATCATTTTGAAGACTTTGGGGACGGGTGGCTTTTCACACGTCAAACTAGCTGTTCATATTCGGGACGGCAAGCGAGTTGCCCTCAAAATGCTCGAAAAGCCGCGGTCGGTAAAGCAAGGGCAGGCGAACGGGCACGGTCCAGAGTCCGAACAGCTTCAAACAGCGATCGATCAGGCACATCGAGAGGCGGCTCTCATTGAGTCCCTAAAACACCCACATATCATCCGCCTTCTCACTACATTCGAGACCGAAACACATTCATGCCTGGTGCTGGAGTACATTCCAAATTCCGATCTTTACGAGCTGATGACCGCCCACCCCGCGTCTCTCACCGAGGCTTTCATCAAACGGATATTCTCCGAAATGTGCTCGGCCGTCGCGCACCTTCACCGCAACAACATTTGCCATCGCGATATCAAGATCGAAAACATTCTCGTCGACTCCGATACCGGAGTCAAGTTGACGGATTTTGGATTAGCCACACGTTTCACACCGGGGGTCCTCTTGACGGACCGATGCGGCTCCGAGGAGTACGTCGCCCCCGAAGTCATCAAAGCGCTTCCCTACGACGGCCGCAAAACGGACGTCTGGGCTTTGGGTATCATCCTTTTTGCCCTTCTCACCGGGGAGCTACCATTCAACGTTCGACCTGGCTCGACTTTACGATCCATGTTCCACCGCATTGCGACAGGCTCCTACAAGTTCCCACCCCCTCAACCAGGCCGCCCGCCTGTAAGTGATCTCGCCAAGGATCTGATAAGAAAGATTTTGACGACGAATCCTGTCAAACGTCCCTCTGTGGAGGAGGTTCTCAGCCATCCTTGGCTGGCGCAGACGGTGACGGGTAGATAGTCGTCGCCATCATTATACATACTTTATGGGGCGGGAAATTTTGTTACTCCATTCCCGAATTCCATATCATTGTACAGGTGTACTCCTTTTTCATGGAGATAATAATCGATGCGCCGTCGCGACTCCACGCTCCAAAAGAAATGGGCAGCGGGTAGCTCTGGAGTTTTTGGGTTCACATTGGCTATCGTAGCTTTTTGCGGAGTCTCCGCGTGACGGTATACGTGTGTTGTTTCAAACAGAGTTCTTAGGATCGAGACATGACTCTAATCACCCGCTAATGATAAGCGTGACTAGTCATCGCATCACGCAATCAAAAGGATAAACACCTACGTGTCACTTTCGGTGGAGAGATATCCCCGGCTTCTGCCAAGAGGCGACCGACACATACTGTATGTAAAATATCTTCAACTTCACTGCCCCCCGCCGCCGTTGACCGGTCCCCCACACCCACAATCCGCCACGCACTCATCGCCCACGCTCACAAACCTTCAACTGCCCACCAGCTCTCATTTCGGTTGACCTTTTGTCATCGTCCCCACAGCGTTTTGTCGTCGTCCGACGCGTTTGTCCACCCTTCAAACCCCGCAAACGGCCAACCTTACAGCTCTACTTCGAAATCACAGCAGCCGCCCGAAAAGCACATTTTTCGGAAACGTCCGCAACTATCGTCGCCTACTCCAGAGCTCTCCTCTAGCTTTCTTCCGCGAGGCAGCCAGCAAAGTCCCCCGTATCAGCGATCTTCCGCTTTGACATCTTCGTTGCAGTTCCTCTGAACACTCCTCGCAACCATGTCCTCGCCAAGGAGGCGAATAGAGACGGATGTCATGAAACTGTAAGTTTGGAGAGCGTAAAGCGTTTATTCGACGCTGCATTGATATTGACCGGCTTTATCCTTTTGTCTATGAGCAACAGTCTGATGAGTGACTACGAAGTCACGCTTGTTAATGACAACATGCAAGGTAAGGCGAGTCAGGCCTGCACATCCGACCACGGCTCGTTCTCTCAACCTTTCATGAAACATATGAACTGACCCATGTACAGAATTCTACGTCAGGTTTCACGGTCCCAAAGATAGTACGTTTTGTTTCGCGCCTTGGTCTTACGTGGACACCAAATCTCCGACCTTCCGCTGACCATGTTGCTCATCTCATAGCTCCTTTCACCGGCGGAGTGTGGAAAGTTCACGTGGAGCTCCCTGACCAGTACCCATACAAGTCACCGTCTATCGGCTTCATGAACAAAATCTTCCACCCAAATATTGACGAGTTGTGAGTACCAGTAACTTCGCTCATGATTTGAAAGGCGCTCTTCACTCATATCCTGTGACGCTAGGAGCGGATCGGTCTGTTTGGATGTCATCAACCAGACATGGAGTCCAATGTTCGGTATGTACGCATGACCGCGATCTTGTCGTCAAGAAGGCACGGCACGACACTCATCAATTTCGTACTTCACAAAGACATGATCAACATCTTCGAAGTATTCCTTCCTCAACTGTTGCGGTATCCAAACCCTACCGACCCTCTCAATGGAGAAGCAGCAGCTCTCCTGATGCGGGAACCGACAAGTTACGAGGTCAAAGTGAAAGGTAACCTTGGGCTTACTGTATTCTACGCGTGCAATAAAGATCGCTAATATGTGTCCGCACAGAATACGTGACAAGGTACGCCACGAAGGAGGCAGCAGATGCGGCGACAGATGAAAGCGGTTCAGATGACGACGATATGAGCGAAGTGGGGTCTTTCTCGGACGATGATGTCCCTGGGCTGGAACTATGAGATGCAGTTACTATCCAAGTTTTCAGAGTCGCACTTGCATGTGCTCGCTTTTCGTCATCACCACCTGTCTCTTCTTGTGCAGTCATTGGGTTTTTTGGGTATACGGATGGGCAAGATGTTGTGTCTGGCCAGGGTCGGATACATCTTGTACGAAATCGATGATCAAGTTAAATGAGAGAAATCGTCGCGATTTTGCCCCATAAATGTTTGCATCCATGCATCTTACGGCGTGGAAGTCCAATTCAAGTCATATGTGACAGATTTGCATACAATGGAGCACTATGAAGCAGGGGCCCTCTCCATGGATGGCATCAGACTGAGCTTCCTGACACCTGCGGGTGCCTCCAGCGTCCCCGAACTCGCTTTGGCTCCCAATCCTGTACCGCCACCTAACCGCTCCATCAAACTAGTCTTGGAACTAGCACGGCTCCGCGTTCCAGAATTGATATGCGGAGACGGAGGCGCCGTAAGATGCTCTTCCTGCAAATCGGACGCCATTCGTTTTATGTCCATGTTATGTTCCTCGAGGCTATGTACGTTTTTGAACGTGAATTCTTGGAATTGGGCCTCCACGGAGTTCGTATATGTCGGCACCCGGTTCACGCGGCGGCCCACTGCGCCAAGCTGTCCAATCGTACGTCCGAGGGACTCGTCGACCGATCTGTCTTGGTAGAACGACAAGGTGGAGTTTGACCGCGAAATGTCGGCGGACTGCGGGGAGGCGCCTGGCATGATGGACACGGCCGGATCAATTCGGGTCGAAACTGCCATGGATTGCTTGGTGGAGGTGGCAACGGATGGCGACCATTCTTCAATGGCTTCCGGCGCGCCTATGGATCCTGCTAAAGAGGGCCCAAAGTTGCGCAAACTGTGCTTCGACAACCTTCGGATGTCTGGCCTTTCGTTGCGCACTGTGATTGGATGAGGCTCATTAGCGCAAGAAATGCCACGGCAGCCCGCCGTGAAATGTTCTCACCATCAAAGTAACTCGTGTCAGTTACATCTCCGATGCTGGGTATGAAAGGGGCGGGCTGCTCTCGAATTTTATCCCACTCCACTTCGGCAAAAAAAGGATGTTTCTTCACTCCTTCCGCCGACAGCCTTTCTTTGGGGTTTGGGTTCAACAATCGCTCTATTAGATCTCGAGCCTCCGGAGACATGTCCGACTCGGGCCATTCTATCACTGGATGATACGAGAAATATGGTTTAGATGATAAGTTATTTTTGCCGAGACGTCCGGCCGTTATCACTTACCGCCTTCCAGAATGTTTGCAAAGATAGCTTCAGGCGTGTCATCGGAGAATGGTGGGAAGCCGACCACCCACTCGTACATGCAGATCCCAAACGCCCACCAATCCACCTCTGGCCCATGTCCGAGTCCGAGGAGGAGCTCCGGGGCCAGATAATCAGGCGTGCCAACCAAGACCTTATTTGAGTTTTGCCGTCGGATTCTACAACTATTCCGGCGTTGTGCTATCGAAGAAGTGCGCGTCGCTCCAGGACTCGTGCCACCACCGTCCGAGTTGGGAGATTCTGCGGTTTCTGAAGATTTAATGGTCGTGCTTCTCGTGGTTCTTTTCCGTCTCGAGAGGGTATTGAGATGGCTCAGGACTTGTTCCGGATTCCCAGAGCCGAGTTCCTGATCGGGTACTTGAATTCGCGACAGTCCAAAGTCTGTCAGTTTGGTGTGACCCTTCTCGTTGATCAAAATATTGTCCGGTTTCAAGTCCCTGTGTCGTATCCCGTTTGCATGCAGGTATTCCAATGCAATCGTGACCTCCGCACCATACATGCGAGCCATGGGTTCTTCGAAGGTGCCGAATGCTGCGAGCAAGGAGCTCAAGTCGCCTCCAGGCAGATACTCCATGACGAGGTACAGGTATTCTCTACTCTGAAACGCATAGAATAACTTCACGACAAACGGGTTTCGCGACAGGGCGAGAACCTTCCGCTCTGCCAATACGTGAGATACCATGTTTTTCCTGATCATGTCTTGCTTCTTTAGAATTTTGACCGCATACAAATCCTGCGTGGTCCGCTTCCGAGCTAAGTACACTTTTCCGAAAGCTCCGCGACTGATTGGCTTGATGATCTCAAAATCACGGATTGAAGGAATCCTGGAACGCCTCTCATTCAGATCGCCCGCTATCTGTGCCGTATTAGAGAATTTCCGACCATCCTTGCCGCCTTTCAGCAGGGCGTTGAAGATGGACATAAACTTGTTGGGGCCCACGCTTGGTTCCCGTGGTCGATCGCTGTCATTTGCGCTCGAGACACTGATATTACTCTCGCTACTCCGTGACCTTCGCAGCGTATTCGTGGGAACCTTGCTCGTCCTCCTTGAAGCATATGAACTCGACTGCGTTGTGAAGCTCGCTGCAGGGTCTCCCATAGATGCGGCCTGCGAGAAGCCGCGCTCGAAACGACCAGGTAGATTGGTGCTGGGCGATGGTGAGGTTAGGTACGTCGCGTCCTTGAGCCTTTGAAGACAAATCTTCAACGCGGCTGACTTCTCCTCAGTGGCGACAAGGATGCGTTTCACAACCTCGAAGATGTCCGCCTGATTTGGGTGTTTCCCAGCATCTTCCAAATATCGCTCGAACTTGGCGACACATCTATCGAGCGAGGCAAGCACTTTCTTTCCCCCATGCTCATTTAACCGCGCAGTCTTCACCGCCTTCTGTTCGATCGTTTCGCACATTTTCCGAATCCGCTGCCAATCTGTCCAATCGTCAAAATCTTGCACATCAAGCTTCTCTTTCTTGGCTTCCAAAATGGCAGCATTTTTTCGCAGCTTCATGTCACAGTTCCAGCTCTTCAAGTGAAACTCTTGTTGTATACCGCAAATGCGTGAATGCTCATCAATTGTCTTCGCGGATACGCGTTCTTCGCAGATCCGACATAGTAATGTCATCGACTTACTATTCTGCGCGGAGACCGCATCGGTGGTCAAAGGCTGCAAATCCTTTACCCGGTCTTTGCCCTTTGCTGACGGCCGGTCGACATCTTCCGGGGTGCTAACTGTACCGTCGGCCAATTTAGATTTGTCCGACGTAGCATCGGTTTGTAGCACGGAGTCTTTGGAGGTTGCTCTGCTCAACCCGCCCGCGGCCGGCCCTCGTGATCGGATGCCCTTCGATGGGCGGTCAGGTGAATCTGTAACAGGCATCGAGTCGCCGCGAACGCCGGACACAATGGAGCGAATGTTCACGGCTGCGAGAGGAGATGGGCTTCTGAGCGAGTCCCTACTACCACTCGTAGACCGAGGCGAATTTGTTGCAGTTGCGTTACCAAATGCATTTCTTATGGATTTGATGAATGACAAAACCGGCTTCTTCTTCGACAATTTCGGACTTCGCGTCGGAAGTTCTTGCGAAGCTGTCAGGAGAGGTTGACTCTTGGATACGGAGCTGGCTAGACTAGATGATGATGTTCTACCGCTGCGTGGGAGATCAATTGCCTCGGAAACGTGTTTCCCCGGCCGTGATAACGAGCGTGCCGATAATTGGGATGATTGAGGAGTCCCATCAATGATCGGTGCGACGACAGTTTCTGTAACTCTTGTATCCGGCAGAATCGGATTCTGAGATGCAAATCGGGATGGGTTGGAACCTGACAGAGCCATCGGTACTATATTGCCTTGCTGGTCGCCTGTGACGCGGGATGCAGGTTCGGGTGCGGGGAACAGGACCGTTGATTCATCCTCATCGTCTTTCTGCGGGCTCAACATCATTTCTGACTCCCCGAGAGAAGCAGCCGACTGGAGCAAAAGCATCGCCGCCTGGATTTTGTCGGGCGGCACTTCCGCAATGTCTGGCGTGTCCATCATTCGGGTAAGGGAGAGTCTGGAGAATGATTTTGTGAGATTGCGCCTTGGCCGTGGTGGCGTCTGGGCGATGCCTTCCATTCCAGACGCTGTTCGCAAGACTCGTGCATGCTGGTTCTGTAGAACAAAACAAATTAGCCATCGACGAAATTCGCCTTTTTCGTTTGCAGTGCGGCTCATACCAATGATTCTGACAATCGAGCTACTGGTGAAAACGTGTAGATCAACTTCGTGAGAATGTCTTCCACAAGGGTTCTTCCCGCACCAATGGCTTTTTGCTCCTCCCCGAGGTCTTGGAGCATCTGCATCATATTTCCAGCTAGAGTGGTGTGAATCATAGCCACCACCGGTGTTTCAATGAGCGAGTACGCGAGGGATTCGATGCGCAGTAAAAGGGTATCGTAACTGGAAGCTATCTCCAAAATGGCAAACATGTTAGACTCGGATTCTATTCCAAGGGCCAAAGGCGTTGTGTCATTACCAAAGACGGATGGAGGCCAGCTATTGCAGTGCTTCAGTAATCTCCGCTTCGACCCTAATATTGATAGCTTGGGACCCCCTCTGTACTCATTTGTGGAGTTCAACCCGATATCCATGTTGCTGTCGGCCAAAAGCTCGTTCAGTGCCGCGTTTGCGATGGCTGATTGTGGCGATCCAGGTTTCGCTGCCATCCTCTGATACCAAGCGGCGAGAATGATTCCCACCCCAACGTCAGAGCGGTCCTTTGCATGTACCAGATCCTGCACCAACGTCCGAGTGACATCAAAATCTGCCGTTTTTTCGTCAATCATGGCCACAGAGGGATTGAACTCCGGCGACGGCACAGCACTGGTGGCTGACCCTTGTCCATCATCTGATGTTGTTGATCCGCCACTCATCGGACTGTCCATGATCTCGGCGTCCATCTGGGTTCGACCTAGGGTGCTGACGCCTCGGGGACTCTTCCGGAAGCCGTGCGGCGAGCCACCTGCGACTAGATTTCGACGTCGGGACAGAGGCGATAACGACTTTCCGAAAGCGACATTCAACGGTACGGATGATCCCAGCACATGCATCTCATCTATGACAGCTGTGCTGACGTGGCTGGACAGCGATTGTTCATCAGCAGGTCTGGACCTGAGCTCATAATCCGCATTTCCATACAGGCGGGGCGTGCGAGGAGTAATGGGAACCCCTGTCTCGCCGCCATTGGACATGCTGTTCGCCGACGTCTCCCCTTGGCTAGGTGGATGAATCCAGATCTGACCAGGTATCATACTTAATCTCGAAGGATCGCTCTCGCTACGCGGTCTTCCTTCAGCCGATGTAGCTTCAGATTCTGGCTTCGATTGTAGAGACCCAGCAGCAGTCCATCCCCACATATCGACTCGGCTTTGATCTGACCATGCTCGCATTTGCGAGCGCAGTGTAGGGGTTGTTATGGCGGCAGTCCCAGGCTGCGAGCGACTGTTATTGTACAGCTTTGAAGGCAGTATATTGGACACCTCCACAACAAGCCCATTATGCTCTTTGACTGAGGCGGAGGGCAAAGTCTTGTCGTCGATTCTGCCCTCGGTTTTCGACTCATCTTCGGCTCCTCTCGACTGCATGGGGTATTGAGTTGATGCGACCTCGGTGAGCTGACGGTGAGTGGTAAGCGCTTCGTGTATGAAAGCCGGTGACAGGCCAGAAACAAGCGTAAGGCGTAGATGCGCTGCTGTCGAACTCAGTTGAGAAGTAGAGCGATTGCGGAGACCGCATGAACCTGCCGGTTATATATGCGCTTCAGGCCGACCTCCGAACACACTCAACCTTAAATCCGACCGTCCGTCTCGGGGCAGGCACCATCTTGCGATGCACGCGACTTATGACCCATGCGTGAAGTCCAATGCCGGTTCCAGGACGAACCCCTTTGCCAGAGGAGCGACCAATACGCTGCTCCCCACACTGTCTCCGGATCTTGTATATGTACGGTGGTAAGCCCCTGCAATGACAGCTTAGGAGTCCTGGGAAAGTCCCAGAGTTGACTTTTTGAAGACTTGAAGGACGTGACAGCTTGCGCACCTGGGCGGCAGCTCACTTTTCTATCCTTTATTTCTGAAACGGAAAGACGAAACCAGGCGTACTGTTCAAGTTCGAATTCCGCCTCGCTGGCGCTCGCCTTCTTCCGCTTATCTCAACTCGAACTACTTTTGTGTGGGGATGGTTAACTGAAGGATGACATCCTCGGATAGCGACTACTTGTTTGCATTACAGCTTGCGGAAGAGCTTGCTCGCAGCGACGAAGAGGACCGTCAGTCTCAACTACTGTGGGATGAAAATGTGGCCAAGAATTGGCAGTCGAATATTATCGAAGGGAAGTTGGAGCCCCTACGAATAGATTCCGTAACGGACGTTCATGTTCGTAGCACTGGGAAAGGGAAAGCTCCAATGCAGCCTCACGAAATCGATGAGGACGAAGCTCTGGCCAGAGAAATACGGAATTCAATTAAGGGAAAGGCTCCAATTCAGCCTTCTGAAGTCGATGCAGACGAACTTTTGGCAAAAGAGCTGCAGCCATCGCTCAATGGAAAGGCTGCAGTGCCGCTTTATGAACTCGATGCAGACGAGCTTCTGGCCAGGGAATTGCACAATTCGCTCAATAGTCAGGAGGTCATACTGGTCAGCGACGAAGAAGATGTTACATCTCGTTCGGTAACGAAGTCCGGAAGGGCTACAGCCTCGTCTTCGAAAGCACCGGCTGCAGAAGCGAACTACAAGGAGTATCTCCAAGGTGAACCTCTCGTCTCACGTCCTGCGGACCAGAGTCATGAATTGACGGACCCCAAGTAAGTAGACTTGCGGGTTGTAAAGATGATGGTCTTTCTCCAGCCAAGTTCGCTGATCGAGACCACACAGTCCGGATCTGCATGGCCTTTTCAGGGCTTTCAATGTTGCTTATTTCAACTGTAGACTGGATGCTGTCGAAGTTCGCTGGAGTCCGAAAATGACCCTGTGCGCGGGGATGTGCTATTTTTACCCGGGGGGCTATTGCTCGGTGCGGTTATCGCAGCCGTTGCTGAGTCTTCGACCACGTTCCGATTTTATAAATACGGTGAGTAGTTCTGGTCAATATGAATGTGACCTCCTAGATCTGACTATTTCTCTAGCTCCTGCATGAGATGATCCATGCATATTTATTTGTGACTGGTGGCAACACCGATCATGACGGTCACGGCCCGGCCTTCCTTGGACTAGCGAAAAAGATCAACGACACTGCCGGAACAAACATCACAGTTTTCCACAAATTCCATGACGAAGTAAATCACCATCGCAAACATATATGGCGCTGTACGGGACCGTGTCGCGAAAAGCCACCTTTCTTTGGCTACGTCCGCCGAAGTATGAATCGTAAACCGCAACCGGCCGATTGGTGGTGGGCAGACCATCAAGCAAAATGCGGAGGAACGTATGTAAAGGAAGCCGATGCTAATGGCCCCATCGATCCGACGAGAGTTGAGAATGAGGAAGGAAAGAAAGGGGCGGCTGGCGGCGCATCGAAACGTAGTAGTAGCACGCAAGAAGGAAAAGGCAAGAGAAGGAAGAAAGACGATCAGCGTACTTTGGACGCCTTCCTGAGCAAAGGAGTGGCGGACGAGGGAAAGCCAGAGGACATATAAGAAGCACTGTCTGAAGGAAAGGAACCACTGGAAGCTGCAGGAGAAATCAATGAGGAAGGGCCTTATCCCGCATTATCCCACATCTGATCAGTGCATCACTACCCACGTTTTCCGACTGTTTCTCAGCCATGGAGAGTCGGGTACGCGAGCCAGGAGACGGATGACAGCCATTCACCACCGGAGTACAAACGTAAACGTAGCAATTCGAAGCCAACCATTTCCGCGTACGTCGATTTCCGAACCTTTACAATAGGGTATACCCCCTTAACGCCTGGCATCAGACGCGTGTGCACCTATCACTATGTAATACTACGTAAAGAAATATATAGCTATAGGTAGAGCTGGGAAGTTAAGCGTTGAGGCCATGGGGTGCAGCGCTTCTGAAATGCATTGTCTTCGAGACCTTGGTGGTCAAAAGGTCGTTTGTGATAGTCGATCTAAATCAATCTGAGCAACAAATGCCTAAGCGCTCTTCGGCTCGGAGACGGTAACATTGGGAACTTGCACCCGGGTTTCGCTAAGAACTGAACGCCTGCGTCGTTCTTTGTCGGGTGGCCCGCTCGACGGCGGCCGCGGTCCGTGCTCCGCAGGAGACATTATGTCGAGTGTAGGTGACATGAAGATGTCATCTTCATGCTCGCGAGTCTCTACGTCGGAAGCTTCGTTCTCCTCTGGCTCTGGGTATGCATCGTCCTCAAAGTCATCAAAGGCGTCAGAATCATGCTCAGTCTCCATTTGTCTGAAGCTCTCCGAAGTTCTTTTCGAAGGCGTTTTCATCGGTGATGAAGCCATTTGACGAACTGTGATGCGAGCCATGGACAACGAAGTGGTGTTCATCAGGTTGCCGAAATTGCCTTCGGCCTCCTCATCTTGTTCTTCGACGTCATCCTCAAAGTCCGACGTTATGTCAGTGTCGAGAACGATTGGCCGGTTTCCTCGCACTGTTCCACGTTGGAACAATGGCAACTGGCCTTTGACAGGTTTCAATCTCATATATGCTTCCTCGTTTGCACCGACCATCGTTAAGAAAGTCCCGACAGGCGCTTGGGCATTCGCGATCTTCTCGGCCGCCGTGGCTGATACACCGCCTGAGATATCGATCGAGCTCAGCAATTTGTTGCGGAGGTCCGCGAACCTTTCTCCCTCGGCATCGGAAGTGGCATCGCTGGTTGCCGAGTCCGAGGGTGACTTGGCCTTTTCAAGCTTCGCACGGGCCATACGCTCCGCGTACGCTTCTTTCTGACGCAATGCCTTTTCTCTTGCCGCATTCTCTACGTGCGCTTTCTGAAGGGCCGCCGAGAAGGAAGAAAATATTCCGAAGAAGTCTTCAGGTGCATCAGATCGTTCGGTAGGATCGTCGCCAAAGAAAGCGATCAAGTCCGTCACATTTTTTTCGGCTACAGACGCCTGATATTCGAGTCCGGAGATCTTCACGTCCGCTCTCATCTTGAACGCATCCATGACCAACACGAACTGGTCGCCTTCCGGTCGCGAATCCAGCTTTTCGACCTCCATCAATTCGGCTTTCAACGCAGTGAGTCCGCGACGAAGTTCCTTGATAGAGGCGAACAAGGCTGGAATGGAAACCCGCGCTGCCAAGTCCACTCTCGGCATATCGCGAATGAAATCGATGAGTTCTGGTTCTTTCTCGGCCAATATCTTCGCTAGGAAATGGAGCAACGTGGGAACCTGATTTCCCGCACCATTCGAGCGGATGTCTTTCAAAGTGAGAAGTGCGTCCAACTTGAACCCGTGCGCTTCTCCACGGAAGGACGTTCCATTCATGTAGTTGCCCAATATCAGGACTTCCTTCAAAAGTTTGCGCAATTTATCGGAATTCTTGACTTGTTCGCAAGCAAGAAGCACCGTCTCCATGTCGGGAACCACTTCGACCACTTCTTCCTCGAAACGCTTGCGGAACAACATGTGTTCCAGCCTGTGGCCAAACCGTGGGATGTCCATTATCTCCCGAATATACTTTTCGGCATTTCCGAGCTCCTCTACATCGCCCTCGTAAGCGCGGACAAGGTCGTATTCTTCAGCCGTGGGCGCCCACGTTCTGAGACTATTGAGACGCTCAGAAGTCATCACAGAGTCATCCATGGCGATGATGGCAGTCTGAATATCTCGGTAAGCTAGTCGCACCCCTCCGAGCATGATGGCGATATTCTGAGCTCTCCTCTGGTCGATGAGAGTGACGACTTTCTTGACTTGCACTTCTTTCGGTGCTTGCACTACAGGTCGCACAACAGCTTCCTCCTTCACGAATAGTTCCTCTAAATCCTTTCGATCGAAAGGTATTGCGTCGCTCTCTGAACGACCGTAGGCTTTGTTCATGACATCCTCCCAGATGGTCGACTCGGTAGCTCGATTGGACAATTTCGTCCATTGCAAGGCCTTCATAGCTCTGCTCGCTTTTGCAATTTTGAAACTCTTGGACGCCGATAAAGCGCCTAACGGCCCAGGAGGTGGTGGCGGCCCAGGTGCGGGAGGTGGCGGAGGAGGCGGGGGCGGTGGAGGTGGCGGTGGGGGTGGGTTTACGCTGACAGTCTCAAGTTTGCCCGATTCCGGAGCCTCTGCAATTAAGGACATCCGGGAAGTCAAAGGATTGACCGACGATAGGTCGTTTCGTGAGGCCGAGCGGAGGTCAGTGATGATGTCTTCCAACCGGCGAATCTCCTCCCACAGGACACCGATACCAGCGCCTTGTGGCAGTCTGTTGAGTGCCGGGTTTGACGGCCGCACAGAATCAGGCGAGTCGGCTGGCAATGAGGGCAATGAGGGCAATGGGCGGCCCTGGCGTGAGGAGGACCCGTCTGCGGACACCTGCGCAACACCAGGTCCATATCCTGCAAGACGAGCGTGTTCCGGCATGGGAAACTGTACTCGATCGAATACAACTTGTTGTGCTCCTCCCGGAGTGGTAGGAGGATAACCCTGGAAAGACTGATTTTCACTTTAGCCAAAGCTGAAGTCGCAAACACATGAACGCGCACGATCCACTCACATCGGTACTCTGATATGCTCTCCGACCCGACCCAGCTCCTATTCTATTCGATCCCGCATGCGAGTCGTTCAAAACCTGTTGTACTTGTATCGGAAATCCAGCAATCTCTTCCACATTCTGCAATAAATCAGCTGCAATTGCACTGAATCTGGCTGCACGAGCATTCCCGATCTTGGGGTTCTGAGATGCGTCTATGGATATCCCACTGTTGATACTTTCAGTAAGCCGTTCAATCAGGGCCAAAATTTCGGTGGGATCCTCTTCGTTCAAGTGTGACGGTGCTGCAGAGGATGCTCCGTTTGATGATTCGTGTGATGATGGACTCTTATTCTGTAGGGTGCTGATGACGTTCAGAAGGTTCTTCAAAGTCACAGTCACAAGATTGCTAGCGCGTTCTGGGAAATCGAGCGCCTTCGCCTTGTTGAGCATGTCGGATAGTATGGTGCGAGGGTCCTCCAAAGTGGCGTTCAGATCCTTGAAAGTCTCTTCCATCATTTCTATGTCATCTTTCCGATCGGCCTCGTACGCCTCCAGTTGTATCGTAAAGGCCGGAGATGGTTTGAGGTCCCGTAATATATGCGTTATCCTCCTGAGGCCGCGTTTCTCGATCTCCTTCCGCACAAGCCATCTTTCCTGCGTCTCATCCGGCGCCGAAATTAGGCCATTAATGAAAATCATCACGCTCGCTCGGTATTCCCAAAGCAAATCCGGGTCGTCTCGTATTTGGTTTTCGCCCAGTGCTTCCGGATCTGTGTCCGTGGGACCAATGAAAGGGTCCAGGAGTGAGTGCACCAGGAAGCTAAAGCGAGCCGGCTCTCTCTGTGCGATTGCAAGGTCTGTCATAGACTGCAACGCGTTCGTTCGTCCCGTTTCCGAAAGTAAGCACAACGGGCCTAAAAGACCAGCGACAGCTGATCTCAACGATAAGTTCGCTCGGCGAGCCCGCACATCTGGCTTTGCCATGTTGGTAGTTGAGTTGGCGGGAGCTTCCAGACAATTCACCAGATGGCTCATGAGATTCGGTGAGGCTACAACCGACGCATAGGCCATATTCGCATTCAAGATCAGCTTCACACAGCGAATAGCTTCCAACGCAAGTTCGTCCTCCATGACCGCATCCGCGTACGAGGCATGCCCTCCTCGCTGTTGGTGTTGCAGATTGGCAGGGAGGTACATAGGCCTCGGCCCTCTCAAAAACTCCGGTGCTGTCCCGGAGCGTCTTGAATGTTTCGCTTCGGCTATTCGGTCCAATACCACCTCAAATGCTGACATCCCGCGGCTTCCCCTTGGCCCGATCTCCGCCATGTCGGCATTCACAACATTGCGGATATATTCTTGCCCAGAGAGAGATAGTGTTATGCGAAATGCTGTCAAATGGCGGTACAGAGCCTTCATCGGTGTGTTTCTAAAAAGGAACTGGAGGTTATATGTCTATCGACACTCAATATCAATGCCACTGCTGTCCTAACCTGTTGCCCAGGAATGCTATGAACTGCTGCGGCGAATACTCTCCAACGGGCGACGTGGCATTCGATTGATCGGCCAGGGAATCCCATCGCTCAGGACTATCACGCTGGGAGATGCGCCTGCCAGATGGGGATGCGGGTCCACCTTCATATGCCGATCGTTTCCGCGCATCCTGCCCACTACTACGGCGGCGCACGTTTTGATATTGTTTTATGATGTCCATCTGATGCCTCCAGTCCATCTTCAGCATATTGTCACGGGCAGATCCTTGAATATCCAGCGCATTCTGATGAAGGGATGTAAGCTACCGAGCCGAGACAACGCGCTCGCCACGCTCACGTACCAGTACTGCTCGGAACGCACCCTCCAAAGCCGGGCCTTCCAGCTGCTGCCCTCCTTCTGATGGGTAAGGGGTTGTTTGCGAGACTCTTCCGCTCGATGATGAACGCCCTTCCCCGGCATATGCCTGTGATGCCGGACGATCGGCATCCCCTTGTTTCTCAAGCTCTCGACGTCTGCGGTATTGCTGAATGACCTCGGCCTTCTTCTTCGTGTCCAGGGTTCGAATCATAGTGCTCCGAGCAGAACCTGTTATGTTCAGTCTATCCAAAACAATCAAGAACTGTTGTTCCAGTCTGTCTGCGGTATCGCTGGAGACACTCGTGCGCGGGGAAGCTGCGGGGCTATGTGCACTTGAGCCTGAACCAGACCCAGGCCGATTTGTTCCCAACTGGTCTTTGGGTCGTGTCTGCCGCCAATCCATTATCAAGCGCTTCTTTCTGGTATCGTCAAAGCGAAGCATATGCGTTCTTGCTGGTCCCGATATCCCTCTCTCGTCCAGCATAAGTTCAAAGGAGCGGCGAAGCGCATCTTGACCACCCGGAGCAACTCTATCATCTCCGGCACTCCCACCCTTAAAAAGCTTGCTCCCCAGCTTTTCCAGCTTCGCCAGCTTCCCTTCCACGGAACTCTTCAGCGAATGCCCATGAAAGGCGTCGGAACTTCGCCTGGACTGCTCTGTGGGAAACGAAGGCCTGTACATGGCTACCAGCGGCTTTGTCAGTGGCGCTTTGTTTCTTCTCCGGTTCGACAATAGCTTCTGGAAGTAGCAGCGTTGCCCTCCTGCCCAGCACCCACTCAGCAACTGCTTTTTTTCCGAACGCTGTCGGCTGCCAAAGTTGCACCTGTTGTAATGAGTAGGCAATTCAAAGAATTTTGGGCAAAGGAATGCTCAGGACGGTGAGTGATATCCGAACGACCGCGTCAGGCCGTCATTCCGTGCCGTTAAATTTCAGATCTACTTTTTCTACACCATATGACATTTGAGCCGGAGTTCGAGCTACCTTTCCCCGGCTTTTTACCCCCCGAACCCAAACTATTGCCTCGCTTGAAGCAGGTTAGGAGTTGCGGTGCTTTTGACCGGTTTCATCTCCTTACGCCGCTTCCCCTCACATCTCGGCGATGAAACCCCACCACCTGACGTAGACTCATGGTCTCGCATCGCACCTCCACCGCGCGGCGTCCCAAAAACCCCAAGAAGGGCCAACACCTCCGCTTTCGTCAGCTTCATCATGAGTCAGCAACGCTCCGCACAAACTCGGCAGACGCGGGGTGTGCCATAGCAGGATGCGGGGGCGGTTTGACGCCGCGCGCGTGGAGGAAGTTCAGGAGAGGGTGTTCGAGGCGTCGGACCTGGGTCATCCAAAAGACGGTCATCATTCTGAGGGGAAAACACACCGATTTGCCATTGTGATACGCACCATAGCAGCAAAAGGGTTATCGCCCTCCTCGGTGACGATCTTCGTTACGAGCACTGTTAGGAGACCCGCGGAGTTGCCGTAGACGACGTCGGTGAGGAGGCGGTCGCCGATGACGCCAATTTGGGCGGGGGGGACGGAGAGGTGGGTCGGGAGAGCGGAGCCGCCTGCTGGTTTCTGAGTGAATCGATGAGGGGTGAGGTGAAGATTATGCACAGGCATTGATGGTGGTGGCGAGCATACCTTGGTGTTGTGTCGTAACACGTTTACGCCTAAGGAGGAAATGGAGAGCCGTTGGCGACCGGGTGATGGGTTCGAAACGGGGAGTGGTCATGCCTCGGTCCGGTGTGGCCTATTCCTACGTCTCGTTGGATGGCGCAGAACTTCCATGCTAACATACCCAGCGTCTTCTCCACTTCCCGTGCCTGCAATCGTCGTTTCAGTACCCAGCCCCTCATCTCAATGCCGTTCGCTCAACACCATGCGGGCGAATATCCCACCACCCATACTTATCCATCAAAACCAACCTTTGCGCCCCCAACATCATCCCCCGTCCCCGCCGAATTGCTCACAACAACCACCCCCTCCCGTCCATAAACGCCCAAACACTCCCTCCACGCCCCTCGAAATGGCGGATGGATCCCCACGACGTACGGCGCAGTCAGCGTGTTGTCTTTATCAAAGACGAGTGCGGTGACATTGGCTGCGTGTAGGGCAGTGAAATTTAGGGACCGGATGTCTGTAGTGGGGCAGGGATGTGAGGTTATAATGATATGGGTGGGAGATGGGCCGAGGGAGAGCTTACCGGGGACGATGATGTGCGGGACGAGGAGGGAGGGGTTGCGGATGAGACGGAAGGTGGAGCTGAGGGCGGCGAGGTTGAGGGATTGTACCATGGTGGGTGTGCATGCGGTGGGACCCTGGGGTTTAGCTTCGCTCCTGTGTCTGTCTGGCCGTCTGCTTTGTTTGGCTATTCGTCCCGCCCGTCCTTTTCACCCGCGCACGGCGTAACAGTACAGAGGGGGTCGCGACATGAGAGCGGGGAGAGTCTTGAGACGCGTTTTCGATCTCACAGCTTGAGCAGGGCAGAGGCAGGGCTTCACATTCACGAGATGGCTTAAGATTGTCACTGGCTCAATAAGCTCAAGCTGGGTTCCCTACTGCTAGATGGCTTGGGAGGTTCGGGGTCAAACGCGGTGAGGGCTGCTGGGCTGGAGCAAGACCAAAATAAGAGTAGGATTATCTTTGTTTTGTTCCCCGGACTCGCATTCACCGCTTTCGCTCGGAATATGAGCCCACGCCAAATCTCGCTTACCTCATTACAGTATCTCTGCCAAGGATGCCAGCTAGTCGATCAGCTTCCGCTTCTTTTCCGCGTCTTGACGGCGCGGCCTCTCGGGCCGCAGGAGGGGCACAGACCTCGTTGCGATGGCCACGCAGAGGAGCTTTGTTAGGCACGCATACGGAGTTTGAAGCTGTTTTCACAGCTCGAGGTGCGCTCGACACCACAACAACCGATATGATGGCATCAAAATCGGGGGCCTGGAAATTCGGAAGGTGGGGGTCCTTTGACATTATTGCCTTCCATGTCCTCCATTAACGGTAATCCAGCAATATAATGACTGCCGACGACGAACTGCCAGCGCTGCTGCGCCTGCGTAACAAGAAACGAGGCCAGTAAGTGACATTTGGCGGTTAGCTGCATATGACCAGAGTATGGCTTGCTAATCACACCCTCAGATTAACAACTCATTTCAACGGCAAGGACTGGGACATTTGGGAGTTGAAACGTGAGATGCCCGCGCATCAGAGTTGTTGTGCTATTGTATCCACTCTTGTACTGACAGCTCTCTTAGGCACGGCGCTAGCGAAAACGTCGATTACGAGGATGACACATTCCTTCACTGCAGTCATCGAATCTACCCAACTGGACGATTTCTTCATCAAAGGGGCGCACTACATACGGTAACAATCGGACCTCTTTGACATGGGGCTGGTCTGCATTTTCCAAGACAGTCTCACCATTTGGATGTTGCAGATGGTTCATTCGAACTCTGGTTCTCGAAAAGTCGCAGAGTAACAACCCGTTGGGCTTGGCTGATCATCAGCAGACTAAGCCATTGGGTTTAAGCGAAGCAGCCAAGTACGTCATTAGAACGAGCTATATGCAAGAGCATGGCAGAGTTGAAGCTCCTTTCCCTTGCCCACAGAGCGATGTTATTTGGGGGCCAGGAGCTGACGTTGGAAAATTGCCGCCAAGGACGGGAATCAGCTCTGCGTCAATTTGGGCACTCTTATTGCTTTCTGTTGCTGTACGTGTCCAAAAACAGTGGAGAGCCAGCGAAGGAACGGACCTATTTTGAGGTATTCCCGGTCTCACTAGCACCTACATCCCCTTTGAGTTGTACTTGGACGGTCCTAACTTCCTTTCTTCTCTTATGGACTACAGTACATCTACCTATTCGCCAAGGAGATCATCAACACGATGCTGAGTCTTCCGTCATTCGCAACGGCTGTGAACAGGCATCTCGAACTCTTCTTCCGGTCCCGCCTATTTCAAAATCATCAAACCCCCGAACCTACGGGTGTTGCAGAAAAGTCAGACCAGAGCATAGCCAAAGTTCTTGGAACCGGTCGTCGTTTGTCAGCACATCCCAAAGGATTCGAGAAGCCACGCAAATCAGTATTACCTGAGGCAAACACGGAACAAGTCTTGGGACAGATACTGGGTCTGACGACTCAGCTCCGAAAACCTGTCCTTCACCCTTCAAGAGAGCAGACACTGATGAATGCACCGTCTTCAAAAGGAGACAAAGGTGTACGGCCTGCGTTGCATAACCGGGGAAAAGGCTCTGCCGGAGCGACACGCACATCAAAGTCAAACGTCAACACTGCGTGGGTAACTCGCCCAATAGCAAAGGCCTCGGCTAAGGTGAACGAGCCGGAGGGGAGAGGCACTTCCATCCCGCCTACTGGCGGATGGGCCACAGTGGATGCAACCCAAATGAACGACACGGTTGCAGCTGCCCGATTGACAACTTCCGAAGACGACACTGAGGAGAATGGTCTCAGGCAGGATATGGCAGCCTCTGACGATGAACCTGAAGAGCGTAGCAGACCGATTCGCAGCGCGGCGATGAAAGAAAAGGAGCGGCTCAGGCGACGGTATGTTTGTCCACTGGCGAAACGCGAGAGATCCCTGTGTTTCTGAGGCTTCATTCGGCCCCATGTACATACAGGAAGGTCCGGATCAACGATGTCCGTATGGCGCGGTCACCGCTCGCAGACGCCGTCTTACCACCACCACAACGCTTCCTTTTCATCCATACTCGCTCGAGCGCCATTGGTAGTATAGCGACACTATAATGAGGTAGAGCGTTTGATATGTAGTACTAGAGCTTAGACAAGTACGTTACGATCGGCTGAGTTCCAAGAAAAAGAACGCGTCGGAGTCGATGACGCGAGCGCTTTCTGCCTTTCTGCTGTTCCACCTTCTGCTCTTTCTGCAACTTGCAAGCAGTGCGCCTTTACGGACTAAATTTAAATATACAGTAAAACGACATCGTCCAGAGTTGACTTATTATCTATCTTCCCGGGCTCCCTTTCCTTTTATTCCCCTGACACTCGAGGGCGAAACAGAAGGTTTAAATAGAGGTTCGCTAGACGGGGTTTCAACGCACTCATAGCATTCATCGAAGGACACCGAAGTTATGGCCAGAGGATCAGCTGCCGGAGCAAATAGACAGCGCAAAGGTGGCGGTCGCAAGCGTGGTGGTGGCGGTGGCGGCGGTGGTAGAGGCCGTGGCGGCAGCAAGCGGGGTGAGCGCGGAGGATTCACACCTTCCGCCACTAGGAGTGCCCGGACATTCAAAGGGCACGATAGCGACTCCGACTTCGACATGGGCGGCGGCAGAGGCACCAGCTTTCGCGGCTTGGAACTTGCGTACGATTGGGAAACAGATGACGTGATTGTCCTTGGGAAGAAGGGCTTGCGACCCGGTTCGGAGAGCAAAAAGAAAGGGGCTTCCGGTGCAGCTGGGCACAGCCCGATGGTTTTAAAGAAGTCGAAGAAGGCTCAGAAGGACCTTTCCCATGTGCCCGAACTCCGCTTGGACAAGCCACGCTATTTACAACTCCGCAAGGTCCTTGAGCGGTATCAAAAAGCGCAAGCGGTGATTGAGAAGGAGCTTGCAGCATATCGACGCGAGAATGGGGAAGACGGAGAGGATAGTGAAGATGAAGACGACGACGACGATGAGGAGGAGGACGACGATGATGATGAAGATGGCGACGACATGGAAGGCCTGATTCGGGAAATGAATGGTGCAAGCTTTTATGATCGATCTTCCACTTCCTATTCTGACGAAGAGGATGATTCTGAGAGTGGAGATGAAGAAGAGCCGAGTGACAATGAGGATGATGCCGATTACCTGAATGAACTTGCCGGCCGTGGAAAGGGCCAGAGAACTGGCGGCGCTCAGCTGGACGATGACAGTGAAGATGACGTCGACGTGACTTCGGAAACGAACGAGGAGGTATGTCATCGTCGATCTTAGCATGTCTTCTAAAGCTCAAACATGCTCATACACAGCGCTTTCTCCAGGACTTTGATCTATGGGGTTCGTCAACGGGACCTGTAGCACCGACAAAAGTCGCTGTTCCGAGCAGGCGTGTTTTCGATATTCCTTCACCGGATCCCCGGAAGGCCACAGATAGCGCCTACATTGCTTGGCTCGAGTCGCTCGGTGTTGCACGTACCTACGCCACTTCGGCGCTGCAACATACGAACAACGATCGTCTCGCAGCAGTGGCCTATCTGTACTCGAAAGCCGGCGCAACTGTAGTCCTCCCGGAAACCGACTTGGGGCCGGAGCTCAGTGCAGAAGCAGCTGATATGCGGGAGGCCGAGAGGACAGTTCTGGAAAGTATGTACCAGGACCACTTCTCATTTTATACGAGAGACGATGGATCCGCGGTTTGGCAAATCAGTGGTCTTCAGGTGGATCTGCCCCCGCAAATAGGCACAGCCAACGCCCGGTCATCAACACTGAAGTTGACACTGCAACTTCACCATCGCCGCAAAACAGCGTATCCATTTGAGCCACCGATTGTGGTCCTTCAAGCGTCCGACAACCCGGTCGGTAGCCGACAGTATAGCGCACCCATTCTTGCATTAGCTATGATGCTGCAATTGTGCGCAACTGAACATGTTGGGGAGGCAGTGACGGACATTCTCACGATGTCCCTACAGACCCCTGAGGCAACCACCTGCATCAGCAACGTCTCAAAACGTGTGATGGAGTTGGCATCGGGACAGAATGCTCAGCATGCGATTCAGGAATCCATAGGGAAGGCCTCGTCGTCAGCAAGTCGTGTTTTGGTCATCAAACACGACTCTGAAACAGCAACATCGAGTAGACAGGCGTCTCGCTCACAGAGCAATAGCAGTGTCACTGTACCGAAGCTCATCAGGGGTCCACGGGGAGGTGTTCCGACGATGAACATGCTTGATTATGGGATCGGTGTTGCAGTGTGCTTGAAAGAGGATCAAGGGACGGATAGGCTTGTCACTGGTCTTCTAGACGAGTTTCTTACTCGAGGCGATCACCCGCGGGGCATCAAGGTTCGCCTACAAAATGGCAAGGTGGGTCGCGTTCAAGCGGTGATCAAACCGGCAGCACAGTTACAGACGTCTGTACCTAAACAAGTAGATCGCGCCGCTACTCCTATTCAAAAGCCACCAAGGTCTGTCGCTATCATCACAAACGATACACTGCCGAGGACACCAACGGCTGCGCCGATGGAGACCCCTGTCAAACAACAAGAAAATCGTCCACAGCCGGCCCCGGTCATACCCACTAAACCTCCCCCCGAATTGAAGGCCCTCAATCATAAGCTTTTCGATCAGCATCAGCATCGTTCAAGTGATCCCGCCATCCTCAAGATGATTGAAGCGCGGCAGAGGTTACCGGCGTGGGACCATCAGAAGCTCATACTGGATGCTCTGGCATCTCACCGCGTGATCGTGGTGGAAGGAGAGACAGGTTGTGGTAAAACAACACAAGTGCCTCAGGTAAGAGCGCCTCAGATCTGATGTATGATTGAGGGTGTGTAAAAGCCTAAGCCTATGCCAACTTGCAGTTCATTCTGGACGACTTCATCACGAAACGCCGAGGCGCGGAGTGCAACATCCTGGTCACGCAGCCTCGGAGGATCAGCGCCATTGGTGTAGCCGAGCGTGTAGCTGCCGAGCGGGCAGAACCACTCGGAAAAACTGTCGGATACCAGATCAGACTGGAAAGCAGAATGAGCGACCAAACTAGGATTTTATTCGCAACTACTGGAATCTTGCTCCGAAGGCTAGAAGGCGCAGGAGCAAAGGCGATGGACGCCAATGGAAGCGACGCTAAGCACCCTAGTGACAATTACGAAGGTGGAATCGATGACATTACGCACATCGTTGTCGATGAGGTGCATGAGCGCTCCGTTGACTCGGACTTCCTGCTGATGGTACTGAGGGATCTACTGGAGACCAACACGAAGTTGAAGGTCGTCCTGATGTCCGCGACTTTGAACGCGGCCTTGTTCCAAGACTATTTCGGTGGACCGGCGGTTACTCCAAGAATCCATATCCCCGGGCGTACGTTTCCCGTCAAGGTTATGTTCCTTGAGGACGCCTTGGCGAAAACCAAGTATATACCTTCCGACAAGACACTCACGCGGCCACCCGTGTTTCAAAGAGGCAATGGGCGGCAGCAGAGAAGGACGGATTTACCCTCATCTGGCACTGACGATAGTGATGACGGCCTGCATCGCCCCCGAAAAAGCAAGGCTGAAGTAGTGACTGACAGTGAGTTGGATGCGATCGCATTGCAAAAGCGCTATCCGCACATTCCGGAAAAGGCTATTGGAAGCTTGAGCGTGCTAGACGTGGACAAGATTCAGTACCCACTGATTGAGAAGCTCGTCGAATGGATGTGCGAGAGACTGTTACCGGGATGTGGAAAGAGGGTCCCGCCTGGCCTCGGGAATTTTAGAGGCGGGCGAGGACAACCTGGCTTGAGGGGTTCACCCGGGGGAAGAGGCGGAAGAGGTGCTGGGAGAGGCGGCATGCAAGCAGGAATGACGCCGTCCAACATGGGCTCAGATGAGATCCCAATAGGGGACTCGTCAAATTCCGGTGGGAAAGAGCCAGCCAATCGAGGCATACTCATCTTTCTTCCGGGCTATGCCGAAATTTCTACTCTCCACGATTTGTTAACGGCAAACCCACTGATTCGCTCTGCTACCGGCAGTGGCAGGTTTTGCATTCCGCTTCACGGAAACCTGAGCTCCATGGATCAACTCCGAGTGTTCAAGCGTCCTGACGATGGGGCAGTCAAGATCGTCATTGCTACGAACGTGGCCGAGACATCTATCACTGTGGATGACGTCGTGTGCGTCATCGATACCGGCAAGATGAAGGAAACCCGATACGATCCCGCCAAGGGGATGGCGAGTCTGGAGGAATGCTGGGTGTCGAAAGCAAACGCCATGCAAAGGAGGGGACGTGCAGGTCGTGTCACCGAAGGATTGTGTGTCCATCTGTTCACCTCACACACGTTCGAGAACGGATTGGCTCAGCAGCAGATACCAGAGATGCGCCGGACTCCGCTGGAGCAATTGTGTCTGCGGATCAAGGTTTTACCTTTCCTTCGAGGCAGAATCCACCACATTCTCGAAAACGTCATCGAGCCGCCGTCCCGTGAAGCGGTCACCAACGCTATCATGACCCTGCGAAGCCTACAAGCGTTGACTAGAGAAGAGGATCTGACCCCATTGGGATTCCATTTGGGCCGATTGCCGGTCGACGTGCGGATTGGGAAACTCATCGTTTTTGGAAGCATATTCCAATGCGTGGACTCGGTTCTGACGATAGCAGCCATTATGTCTCACAAAAGTCCGTTTGTCGCTCCCTTCGACAAGCGAGAAATGGCAGATGCCCGAAAACGCGATTTCGCATTGGAATCCTCCGATCAGCTCACGCTTTTGAACGCGTACAACCAGTGGTCGGCGATAAAGACAAAGGGCTTTGCGGCGGAAAAGAAGTTTCTATTCGACAATTTCCTCTCTGGCAAGTCTTTGACTATGATCGCCAGCATCAAACGTCAGCTGGCCGAGCTGCTCGAAGACATCGGATTTCTTGACGACGGTTATGTTCAGTTCTTGAGAAACCTCGAACGTCAAAGAGGAGGCACAGGAACGGTGGACGACCATCATGCCAACGCCCGAGGCAACGACTTCAAGCTCGTCAAGGCTCTCCTCGTTGCCGCATTGTATCCGAATGTCATCAAACAAGGACCGGAAACCAAGCCTGGAGCGTCTGCGGAGTCCAACTTGATCGTCAAGGGCAACGAACAAGTCTTCATTCATCCGACCTCCATCAACTTCCGCAGGCTGCCTCCCAATGTCATGTCCAACCGTTCTTCGACTCCGTTCCTCGTTTATCACGAGAAGGTCAAGACCTCGAAAGTGTTCGTGCGCGACTCGTCGCTCGTCACGTCGCACGCCCTTGCCTTCTTTGGCGGCTCGGTGAAGTGGGATCCAAGGCAAGGGTATCTCAACATGGAGGATGGGTGGATTCGTTTCAGAGCGCAGCCCAAGGTTGCCGCCGTGATCGAGGGTGCGAGGGCGGCGTTGGATGAGGTTCTTCAACGCAAGATTCAGGAACCGACATTGGATATTTCCAACGATCCCATTTTTGATGTCATCGTGAGCGTGGTTACGGGATAGGAACAATCGTCAGACTCGAAGCGAGGCGCTCCAAAAAACAAAGCCTTCTATGTAGGTTCCAGCACCCTCTGTTGCCGGACAAGTCGGACCTCGCGTCAAGTCACGAAATCCTCATGGTGATTTATTATATAGTTCGGTCCTTTATCATAGTTGGTCGCTTTCACGGCGTTTCAAAGGTGTTGGGAGGCTTAAGCTAGCTGCTTGTAAGCGAATCCATAGACTCGCAAGTGACCTGCCCACGGTTCATCTCTCATTGAAGTGAAGGTTAGGGATTGGCTGGCAGAGGCAGGGTGGAACGTGTACGATGACATTCGGCAATTCATCAAAAGACCCCGCTGATTCACCTACCCGGAGGCGATGCGTCGATTGTCAGAACAACAGCGAAACCTTTCAAGTCCTTCAAAGATTGGTCAGGTTCGCTTGGACTTCCTTGAGGGACAGGCTTTCCGAGTGAACTAATCGTGTATCGCCATCCGCTCAGGGCCTGTCTGCTGCACTGGGAGCAACTCGCCGATCGGTACTCTTGATTTGCCACCAATACGATGCGGAGCCATTCAAGCGGCCACCGGCATCCGCCCATTTGTCCGAAATCTCAGAATCCGCCAACGCAGCGAAGGAAGCTGGGGTGGAGTTCTGGCAGATCAATCTGTTGTTGACGCAAAAGGCGTGCAATTTGGAAGGTTATGTCAATTACCGGATGAATATTGAGGAGAATGCTGATGTCTAAAGCGCATGAAAGGGAATTGCAACGGTTTGGTATTCTAAGCACTACGTTCATCAACTGCTTCTTTTGCCGTCACGGCACTCGCATCGGTCTATGCGATTTGTCCATTTGTCGGCAAAGGCTGAACGGATGTGCCTTTCGTCACAACCCCTGTGTTCTTCACCGAAGTCATTCCTGGGTGGCTCGTCGTAGCGGACAATACTTCGCCCTGCGACTTCTGCGTGGACGCTCCGCCGTACACCTTGGAGAGGGATATGCCGAACTCTAGGTTCGTAACGGCTCTCAATAGGATGGTCGCATTAGTGACTTGCGAGTCAAAGAGAACTGGGTACCCAAGAAATATGAGGATCTGAAAGAATTGCGAACGAGTCAATACAAAAATTGATCAACGATGTTTCTATAACCTTGTTGGGGCTTACCTTCAGGATAACATCCAGAATTACGAGCACCCATACGAGGGCGTAGTGCTTCCACATACTGGCCCGCATCTGTTGAGTGGTTGACGATCGCTTGACGGGCGCACTCCCGGCAATCTCCACCTGCGACAATGGTTGACTGGAAGAAACCGTCGCTCCCCTTGCCCTCCCAACGCGCATAAGTAACAAGATGTCGGAGACGGTAGCAAAGACCTCGGTGGCAATCACGAGGCCGACATTGAGGGGCTTGAAAATCTGCTTGTTTTCGTCCGACGTGTTCAGCCCTTGCTTGGCAGCGATGGTGGAGGGAAATCCCATGAAGATTGGGAGAAGGACCAAGATGGTCAAAGGGTAAAGTGCTAAGCAGTAAAGCGAAAGCTTCTGGGGTCGCAGACGAGATGAGCTCGATGAGAGCGCAATGTATATCCGAATGATAGTGTTGTGGTTGATACAGCATAGACCAAGCTGGAAAGACCGTTCATGTTAGTAAATTGGCTCTGTGACTTCATCCTCAGCTCAACTCGGTCCTACCTGCACTCCCCAGAAAATTATGAGGACGACGATGTCTGTAAATGCCGGTACAGTGGTAAGTACACAATGGCGCTCTAGATGAATGAAAGCGAAGCTTGGAAACCTTACCTTGCAAGATGAAGGCGGCTTTCGTTTGATTCAGACCAAGACTTATAATTCCCGCCACGACCACTGCCATGCATAGCGTGATCAGAGACCGCTGCCGGTCTTGGTCGCCGACTAGTCTCCATGAGAGACCATGAGAACTCCACGCCTGAGGATATGTGGTTCATCAGTAACCCAATCGCAACTCGGTACTCTGCTACATTGACTGTACCTGGATAGCGTAGACAACAACCATTCCACACACCAATGATCCCCCTTCGAGGGGAATCACATTGTTAATGGGCATAGACGCCATGTTCCAAGCGAGATAGATGAAGAGACAGATTTTTTTGGCTTGAAGGAGGCGGGGCCGCAAAAGTTCGAAGGGAGGTCTTATGTGTTCGGTCAGCCTGACTTCATCCAGCGGTGTGGCGCGGGTAAGAATTACTTCCGTGGTCACTGCGTGCGTAAAATAGATCTCAATTGTCGACTTCATCTTCTTTCATTGTCAACCGGAGGAGGGGGGCCGATCGAGTTTGGCTCGGAACCCCCGATTTTAAAACACTATTCTTCGTCTTCTGACAGAATTCGACAGCGCGCTTTGGGGGTGGCGCAAGTGGCGTAGGACGAACGTGCGGTTTGAGCTTATTTTAGATGCCTTCCTTGAACGGGACCGTGGGCCAATACAACGCGTTCCACGGTTCCAGAAAGTGTATATATACCAGGCCCACAATACTTGATCTCACTTGAGCGCACTGTACAGTGGATTCTGGAATGCTCTAGACGGCCAGACCTACCCCACCCATCAATATGAGTAATGACATACCTCGCAACGCCGCGCAGAAGAGTGCCATGGATGGCGTATAGGCGGTTAGACTTACGTGACACCGGATGTTTTAACTACTCACGGACGACAACACTTCGGGACGGCATGGATAAGTTTGCACAGTTTGTTTTTGCGGCCTATAAAAGGACGCCTCAAGTGCCGCCGTCCTCCCTACCCTGACTCCCTACCTACAAACCGACCCGGAAGCAACAGGTAAAGATGCGCGTCAAACATCGCGGATCCGGGTACTTCAGATTTTTTTCCTTATATATCTGGAGCTACCGGCATTTGAGATGCGCTACCAGCGTCCGGCTTCTTTGTTCCAGCTTCTCGGCGTACCAACCACCAGGTGTATCCTAAATTTCTGCTCAAATCCCTTGGATCTCAAACAGCCTCCGGAGGTGCGTAAATCGAGTTGGCAAAGGTCTTCAGACGTGCTCCGGTGAGCCAGAGGTTGCATATTAGTACTGTACTGTATGCTACCTTGGCACGAGTATCCTCCATCAGAAACGAAAGCTTGGTAAAGCCCAAGGAGTAGATTCAAACATCGGAAAATTGTAGTGGTCTTTAAACGAGACCGTACGTAGATAAGGAAAAGGTAAGCATTTCCTAAGTCAACCTTCAACCCGAGCTGGAACTCAAGCGCTCTAATTAACTACCAAGTAAATTGTGGGCCTCAGGCTTGTGACTCCAATTCTCACGTCATCTCAGAGGATCGATCATCAATCAAAGGACGCGGTGCGGAACGGTCCATGTCGGACTGCAATCATGAATGACCCTTCCCTCGAACCGGACGGACTGATGCTAAAACTTGCATTATGAGAGTATCCATTTGTAACCTCTACTTCTTCTTCATGGAGAACTTTAAGCCGCCTCCACTTCCACCTCCGAAGCCAAACGATATCTTTTTCTCCGTCGGCTTTGCGATTTGAACAGCTGGGAAGCGGCCAGCTGCCGAATCACGCGGGATGGGTGCGGCAGCTGCTGCAAAATTTGCCGAAGGCGTCGAAAATGCTGACACGCCGTTCTTTACGCCGTTCGATGGAACAGCCGATGGGTTTTCTGAGGAGGCCGGATTTTGCGCCGGCACGAACGATTGGGATCTTAGTCCTTCGACTTTACTTTGAGGTTCTGAATCCACTTGCGCAAACCCCTTCCCCCACCCAGACGAGATGTTCTCGTCATGAGCATGAGCAGCGGGTTGGGAAGGGGCAAAAGCGTTGACCCATCCGGACTCTCCAGCCTCGGCCGTTCGTGTTATCGTTCGATCGCGGGCCATTGCAGCTTCCTGCAGCTTCCGCAGTTCCTTCTCCTCCCTAGCACGCTCCTTGTCCCCACGTCTCCGCTTCTCCGCAACGACATTTAGCCCTTTCCGGCTCATCTCTTTCATCTCCTTGAAACGCTTCGCGTGATGGTGATCGTACGAGACGAGGTGTGCCTCGTATTCCGATATCTTGCTGTACTGTTTCCGGCAGGTCTCACAGAAGAATGCCGCAGTGACGGCCTTGATTTCTTCTTTTATTGCCTCCACTCGCTGCACTTTGGTCTATTTTGGTGGCGAGCGAACATAGGTGTGTCGTAAGGCAATAGCATTTGTGATGGCATATCGAGTTGGCGACAGGGAAGGTATAAGAAAGGGAGAAAGGGAAGAGAGAAAGAGTGAAAGGGATACTGCAGTACGAGAGGGGTACGCCATAGAACCCACGTAGTAATAGCGAAACGACAGTGCCGCCGACATTCCAATTGTTCAACGGTGAACATAAACCGCAGGCCGCCCGATACGCGACCAGGAATATAGGGCTGATAATTACCTGGCGTTGGTCCCGCTCAGCCTCCGTTTCCTCGGCAATCTTCTCGCTATCCAGCGCTTTTCGCTTTGCCGTGCTCTCTTGGTGATATGTATCCAATTCCTCCCCTTTTCCAACACCTAGAGTGTCCTCCTTGACAATGATACGGACGGGATCCACTCGGCCTGAGTCGGTTGAAAGGATGCTCTCAGAGGGCAACTCACAGGAGCGCTCAGTAGGAGCTATGCACCCGTACCTTCTCCGCCCCGCCCCAGTCCTTTCCCCTTGCTCCAACCCATCTTCAGAAGGAGTTGGTATCCAACATTGTGTTCCGGTAAATGGCTATCCATCGAGGTCTGATCCATACTGTGCAGGTCGAGATAGGCCGTCGGTGGGCCTAGCGGCAAATGGAAGTCATCGTCGTCGGAATCCCGCCGCCGATTTGCGGGCTGTCCCGCCGCTGGAGCGAAACCGCCGCTACCGCCGCTTCCGCCCCTTCGTGAGTTGACCCTTTCGTAGTAGCTACCCATCCTGGTTATCAGACGCAAACTCTTTGTTCGTTCCCTTTCCGACTTCCGACTGATGGTGGGTAGCGATTGCGTGGTGGATGGTGACGAAGTGTCAGGAGCTCCTTGGCAAGCGTAGAAAGCCGGTGTTAGCAGAACGCCGCATATGCGCCACACGTCTCAATGGGTTGTCCGAATGAGCGAACATCCTGAATGCAGATCTGCAGCACATGTCATCGGCCCCGAAGTTCTGCAGCTGCTCAGCACACATAAACCAACCAATACCATGCAAGGGTTCCTCGCCGCTGCTCTGCCATGACCCACCACCGCAAAAAGTTACCTCCGAAAGGGTGAGTGTGGACGTATGTATGTGGTCTGTGCGTCCCGCTGTCAGAAAGACCACTCTCCACACGACAGCCGAAAACTGACTCGCTCGTTCTTACTATAGCACAAAGCCTTTGACCTCGTACTTTAATAGGTAAAGATAAAGATGCAGTGCTCATCTCTAGTGAATCCTTTAGGCTAATGTAGGGCTCTTCTCTGGTTGTTCCGTTTTGGCCCGCACTCAGTGTTCCCCCCAAGAAGGGGTGAGTGCCGCAGTCGGTGACCGTAGTCACATTTCGCAAGTGGCAGGAAATTCTCATGCATCTAGATGCATATTCGTTGATGCAGAAGCGGGCTGATTACGACGTACTTCGGAAGATCCGATAGTGCAAACCAGGAGGAAGAAGGTACGTACTCCATATTCATAGCATTCACAACTCTGCGTTTCGCACCAGACAAACATTGAAGCGGATTCCTCGATTAGAGCCTATTGTGACGCCTCCGGAGCCGGAAGATAACATGCCTGCATTGCCCGTCAAAAGTGAAAGCGACGATAGGGCGGGAAATGCGCGGACCCCTGGCTTAAAACGCAACAAATCCATTGATGATGGGTACAGGCAGCCAAAGAGAGTGAAAATAGAAGTAGAAATAGTATCACCACCACGAAGAGCAAGCTCCAGCCGGGCTCAAGCAACTACAGCGACAAAGGAGGGCAAAGTGGACCCAATCCTCGAAACGCCCGTACGAGCTACCTCTACGATTGCAAATGCGCCACGGACCGCGGACCCGAATGCCGTATCGGATGATGACGCCCTGTCTGACCATGAATTTAGCGATTGGATGAAATCTGTACCCGGAAGGTGAATCGGCGTTGTTTGCTTTCCATCCGGTCCGCCCGTGGCTGATTCTTTCATCCCTAAAGCTCTTCCGCGCGTCGATCCACGCGTGCGAAAAAGTCGGTCAGCTATGCTCCGCCACCGCTCGATCCTTTGGAAGATGACCCTGCACTAGATAGTGGGGATGACTCCCCCGCAGCCTTACTGAGCAAGTTGAGGGGCGGCGGCAGGATTGGGGCAGGAAGTGGAGTTGGAAGTGGCTTCAAGAAGAAGCCTATGTTTACTATGGACAAACTGCTTGCCGACAAAAGAAAGCTGGACAAGAGACGCGAACAGCAAAAGAATCTTGAGATTGCCATCGAACAAGTACGACGGCCGCACCTGGACGTTACCTGCGCATGCTGTTGCTTATTTAGACTTTTCTTCTAGGTTGTGAAACGGGAGACTGATGGGTCTGTAGGGGAAGACAATATCCCCGCAGTCTCTGGGGAGATCTTGTCGGATGAGACGAAAGAAGTGATGAAAGACGTAGGTTACGCGTTACTCTTTTCGCTGCCTCAACAGCAAGTGTCTAGCATCTTCCCACCCAAAGATCTTGAAACCACTGCCACATGTCAAACGGGCTCATCGGTTACGCATTCTGAGACCAAAGGTAGGCGACTTACGCCCCTCTGATCTCTTGCGTGTGATGCATTGGGTAATCATGATTCCCCTCAGAAATCCAGCCCCAGAAAGTGGAACCCTCGCGAATTTTCCTTGCCACCAAGAGTCCTTGAGCCGGTTACTGGTTCGTATGCACTCGACATGAGTGAAAAGTTAGTGGTTTGCGCAGCTAATAAGTGTCATTCAGATAGAAGACGAGCAGTATCCCTTCTTCGCACAAATGCATTCTCACGGATGGCAGCGGAATCCGAATCTCTCCGAGAGGCTCTGTTGTGCTGGCTGTTTGCAATAGGTATGGCTCGGGTCGGAGACTGACATCGTGTCCCTCATTAGCTAAGTGGCCATTCTCAAACGCCCGCAGCAATATTGGATAACGATGTCGTCGTTGCAAACATGTCGATGCGTCAGTTCCTGCAAATCTCGGTTAAGGTAGTAGCACCATTTATCTCTAATTGAGAGTATAACCTCATGTATTCCTTCTCAGGTATTCGATCTGACCCTGCTTAGACCCACATTCACCAGCCTTCTGCAAGAAGATTTGGGGTGTCCCGCCGAAATCCCCGACGGGAAACGTCCCATCTCATTGACGGACTGGAGGGAGGAAGTGTCGGAGGACACGGCTGACACGGTACCTGTTGCGACGCACGGCTTTTCCAACGCAATGGTCATGCTAGGCGATCTGGCAAGCAAGGGGTGCGTAGTTCTCCAATTGAAAAATCGTGTCCGCCCTCTTGCTGACGCGTAAGACTACTTCAGGGTTTTGGCGGGGTCTACCACCGAACTCCCATATTACATCCGCGTAGCACTCCTGCTATCATTAGACTATCGGCTTGGGCGCACTTGCTTGGAGACCATCGGAACATGCATCGCCCAGCTTTGCGATGCGTTGAAACGATCGAACGACTGGGAAACCCTATCGACCGACATCATAGAACATATGCTGGACACAACGAAACAGGACGTTTTCGAGCAGCATCACATTCTGGAGGCTCTCAAATGGGCAGCAGCCACATCGCCTGCGGCATGGGAGCTCAGATTACGTTTGGCAACCAGTTTTGTTGAGCAACATGGCTCAGAGGAACCATGCAGCGACTGCAGGACGGGGAAAGCGGATACCTCCCATAGACTGAAATGCATATGGAACGCCATGCAAAGGGATGAGTTTTCAGCTTCGCGCTTCAAACAGTCGGGGTTGCCTGAGGATTATGTGAAGATGACGATGGCGGTCAAGATACTGGGGATCGCTCTGGGATCAGTGGACGACTTACAGAAGGATAAGGTAGATGCGCACAACGGTTTTGGCGCAAGTAAACAAACTGCTCAACCCAATTTCCTCCTGTAATCGGCAGAAAATGGCAAACGAGATTGCAAAACGTTTGAGGTTGATATTTGGAAACATTGCTGACCCACGGGCATCATATATTGAGCGCTCAGAGGTACATTCTTCTGACCATTTTACTGCCGTCACAACGTCTAGTATCTAATTTTCAAACAACGTATGTTCTCCCATAGGCGAAGCACGAACTTGTCACTTTGAGCAGCTGGATTCGCCTAGTAGCACCTATCACTGATTCAGATACTCAAACGCGACTACCATTCACGAAAAAGGAACCTATGGAACCGCCACTTGCCATCCAAACAGAACCAAGTATGGCTCCAGATATGTCGTCGAAGGAATAGGCGGGCGTCAGAGGTTCCCTGTCACCCAAAGAAAGACTCACTTTTGGCACCATCCATCTGAGGTGGGTGCACCGGCCTTACGTCGGGCGTCGCGGCGTATAGTCTTCAACGATTGTGCCTTAGATAGCCCCTACACACTCCGACCAAGAGGAGGCGGTTTCCACACGTTTTGTAGCATAATCATCGCACATCGATATTGTTTTGCCGTGATCGCGGGGTCGCCTTTGAGGACCCTTCCTTTTTCCTTTTGAACCTGGCTTCCTTCCAATGCCAGTAGCATGGTTGCCTGCCAACGTCTCGTGGTGTAGTGAAGGGTCCCCCTGGCTCCTACTGAACAGCGCTAGCTTCGGCTTTCCCTTTTCTGCTCTTTTTCTTTTTCTTACTCGCACTCAGATAGGCCACCATGGGATCCTTTGGCTTCTGAATGACCTTCGAGGTGCTAGCGACTTTGCGCAGCTTATGTTCTTTTTCGTCGTCGTCATCGGCGTCTCCTGCTTCTAGAGAATGAGGAACGCAGAACCCCCTCCACCCCATCATTGCTGCGAGACCAACCTTTTCTTCTCGGCTTTCTCCACAGCCAGGTCTCCTTCCTCAGGTGCCGGTTGCCCATTTATCGCCAGTGCGTGAGGCGTACCGATTAGTTTTCTCTTCAACTGAGCATTGCGAGTCGACTGTGCCGGGTCAGCGGCATACAGAGCTTGCGGCCTGTTTGAATGCCAATTCTGGTCAGGCATGTGCTTTGCTCTTAGTGAAAAGCCAGCAGCCCTGACGCACCCACCGTTTCGTCTCGCTGTGGTGTTTGTTCTTCTCGTGTGCAGGCTCTTTTGGAAGCCAGCCGGAGACGAGCTTGCGGACCAAGCCTACGGACACCTCCGCTTTTGCCCGTATGTCGTCGAGATCCTCGCTCATTTTTCTGGGAGTTTCCGCCATGTGCGAGGTCTGGACCTTTTTCGAGGTGCGCAGCGCCTTTCGATGGCTTTTTGATAGTTTTTTGACAGTAGTCTCGGTTCGCCAACATCTTGCAGTTTCCAACTTGACGTACTATACTGTACGTACGCAAATTGGTTCATCTATGAAGAGCCAGCTATACCCTGTTTTCACAAAGGCGTGCATAATGCATATCGTTGTTACGGCGCCATGTGTGACGACACCTCAGGCAGGAGAGTAAGAAAGGCATGGGATGTGCTAGGAATCAGGGATTCGGGTGGACCCGAAGCATCTCACCCTCATCGAATGGACAAATGTCAGTTCCACCTCAAGAGCATCCATTGAGCACTGCCGACCCCACTTCGGCATCAGACCGATCTCTTTTTCCATAACCTCTTTCCATAACCTCTTTCTCCAGCCCTTTCCGTCGCGCGTCCCAGAGTTATCTTGCCTTAAATAAGCTAAGGGTTCTGCTGTTCGTCCCTATATCTCAGCCCTACAGGCGCCGAGCGCCTACACATCATATATTCGTCCGTTCCATCCAATCGCGAGTCAAGTGTCCAAAATCCCTGATTTGAAATCTGCACAACGATCGTGTTTTTGTCTGAAAGCTCTCTTCAAGTTGAAAACGTTCGCTCCTACGCCTCGCTGTTCTCCCTATGTAGTGAGCCCTGATTTATGGTGGCGACAGGTCGGGGACGATGGTGAACTCTATGGATGGTGAATCTGGTGGGGATAAGTCTATGTGCTGTTTCTCGGGGTTGACGATTTACAAGGCATTCTCCTTCTGTGCCCTCCTCAGGTAAGCATTGCTGACGACGTTCCAAGCCTCCTGATACCTGTCGGAACACCGTTGCAAGCAAGTCTGGAAAAAAAAGTAGTTAAGCACTCATCACACGGGAGGATCGACTTTCATTCGGGAGTTCGGTTGTACGCCTGCTTACCTGCTCGGAGCTATCTAACTTTGCTCCGGGCTTGGGTACACACTTTGCGAAGCACTTCTTGTTTATTTGCTACAGGATGCGGACCGGTTTCAGCCAGGGCTCCACGGGTGCACTCGGTCGTCCTTGGGTACTCACCGATAGTAATTCTTGAAAGTTCTGCATAGCAACCTCCCTGCGGATCTGGTCCATGATCTCCTGTGTCTTTTCCCCAGCCATTGTTGTATTAGAGTTCTTGAGAAAGGCGTCAAGGTTGTTGAAGCGGTTGTGGGTGGGATTGCAAAATTGAAGAATTGCTGTGTGGGAGTTGTTGGGTCGAACACTGGGCAACACTGGGTCAAACACGGGGAACAAACAGAACGAGAACGCGGGAGAAGCGGGAGACTTTGGACCAATGGCCCCAGCATTGGCCCATTGGTCCCGATCCTCACAATCGGTCCCACAGGAGGCACGTTTGAATCGCGATATCAGGCCGACAACCACAGGTCTCCTCAAACCAGGGCCGACAAAGCAGGTGTATATACTCGTAGAGCGGAACGCGGAAGGTGCTGCACCAGAGACGGGTGACGTCCATCTTGTGTTCTCACTTTCCAATACAGACCTGTAAGAAGCTCGCTCATAGTCGACACTAATATCAAGGGAATTACGGAATTCGGACGGTTCCCACATTCCACCCGGTTCTCATTAAAAAGAGGAACCTGTGCAAGACAGGTCGGTAAATGGCCACTATATCTAAAAATCGTTCACGTATCCCTCGAGTCCCATTATCGGCTGCACGATAACACCTCCAATCCTCTGGATACGATCGTTCCATTGCATGCCATCCCTCATTGGCCCAACGACACCTTTTGAATGGGGGCATTTGGTGGTTTGGACTCAGATTCAAGCTTCCATCCTTCGAACGGTATTGCGTAGCAAGTCTGTGGGGAGAGAAAATAGGCTCAGTAGCTGGCTGAGGAGACTTGAATAGGCATATTCCCACTGTACCGTCCACTATCCATTGGGCCGTCGCCCGCTTCTTCAGATTCTTCTGAACTTCTCCAGTCAACCATGGCAAGAACTGCGTGTCCACTTCTCGCTCTACGGCATCGTAGAAGTATCCGCTGGTCGTTAAGCTCTGGTATACACTTGGCATGAGGTTTTGGAGGTACGATTGTGCAAAGGCCCTGGCCGCAATTTTCTCTGCTGCCTCCTGCTTCTCCTTGAGGATGCGGATCTGTTCTGCTAATCGGCGCTCCTTCTCTTCCGAACGTCGGCGTTCGGCATCCTCCAACCTTTGAACCTCCGCGTTCTCCGCTGCTCGGCGCGCCTCGAACTCGGCCTGGGTAGAAATGTCAACTGGGTCGAAATGTCCTCCCCAAAGAGCTCCAAATGAAGCCGAACCTGATGTTTCCTCAGCGCCTCCAATTCCTCCTCCTCATGAACCTCCATCAGCGCCTGCTCAATCGTTTTCCCAACAAGCACCTCCAAGATAGGCTTGACCTCATAATCAAAGTCAAACAGTTCCCCTTCATACACCTGGGTCGCCACATCCAAGCCGCTCTTCATGGGAATGAACAATGGACTTGGCGCTCGGTCCAGAAACGCATCTGTCTGAGTCGCTGCGTATGCCTCTGGGACCTTGTCTGTGAGCTCCTCAAGGTACAATTCGGTCTGTATGTCCTGGTGTCTGCGCCCTGGGACTGGGTCTGGGGTGCGAACTCGGCGTTGTGCTTCCGCTCGTCGTTTTGCTCGTAGGCGGCGTTTGATGTCGTTCTGCCGCTCCAGGGCAACCGGGTCGGGTTGATTGTTCTGTAATTTTCCAGTCCATTAACGGCGTTCACATGCACGAGCTCCACTCTGATGCAGCTTTGCTTACAATGGGTAAGGTTGGTGGTGCATATGTACTGCCTCTATAGATTCGACGATCATACATGATATTTTGCGGCCTGCGTGGAGAGAGACGCTTATCAGTTCAAACGTCCCACCACTGCGATGAAGACCAGCCAGGCTCAATCCTACATACACGAACTTCTCATCTCCCTCGTTCGGATCCCTATACTTCTTTCGTGGCGCCTGAACGGCCCGCGGCGCGGAAGCGAACGAGTAGGCTTCCTGCTTGCCAGGCGTCACCGGCTGCGTCCTACCGGCCGTCCCGGGCAAGGGCGGTGGTTGCGGACTCTCAGTTGCAAGCATCTTATAGATTTTCGTTAACCGAGGTTGAACAGGGCTTTGTAGGCCAACGCTGTCATAAGAAGAACCAGGAAAAGTGGCGACGTTCGGGACCTATTACGTGAGCGCGTTGCTGTCAATTTGTTACCTCCGAGTTCATTTTACACGCAACCTTCTCAAAAGCCAACGATCACGGGCCAGCTTGAGATTTGAATAAAGTCCATAAAACCGTTTAGTTTACAGCGACTGCGTCTTCCTTCCCGCAGCATACCTCACTTTGCAAGCCAAAGATACTTCACCGCGTCATGACCAGCTCGGCGCCATCTCGAGTCATTGTTGTAGGTGAGGGCTGGGGTCTCTTTATCACCCACTGGCGGCAAGACAGTCTGAGTGAATCACTATCACCCTTCAGCCCTGGACCACACTCCCACCGCTGCCCAGGCACTGTCGTATGCTCTTGACAATGTCGTGCGTCAGGGGGACAAACTGGTTCTTCTGAGCGTGGGAGTCACGGATACCTTGGAGTGGGCGGACGTGGACGAATTGGCTACGGGGTCAAGAGAGGCCGATGGGAAGCAGGTACTTTTCCATACACTCCAGCCTTGGCCTTGGCGAGTAATAGAGAGAGGCTCACACATGTTGATGTCTCGTCGAAGGCTGCAGAACAGCAAGCCACAGAACTGCTTCGTCGAGCAGAAGAGATTGTAAAGCACCGATTCGCAAATAACGAGGTATGCCAAGCAAGAAGTCTGTGTATACGTACTGCCCGTGTGCAAGGAGCTAAGGACGCATCTTTCAATGCTTCAGCAAATCACCGTGGTAACACGGCCAGTTGTCGGATCCAGCGGAGTCCATAACACGATTGTCGAAATTTGCGATACCGTCAGAGCGACCATGCTAGTCATTGGCAGTCGCAACCTCCCGGGCCTGAAGCGGTATGGTGACCTGTTTCTGAAGCCTACCCATTAATATCGCACGTCCCACTCATACTTTCAAACAGCATCATTCTGGGCTCTACTAGCGATGATGTGGCTCACAAGGCCCGATGTCCAGTTCTGATCGTGAAGGAGAATCAACCGAGTCCAACAGGAGGTTCCAGGTGGCCTGCTTGGGCGAAGCTCTGATATCACGAAGTCCGCACATAGTCTGTTCTTGTACATAGCCAGATTTTCGATTTGACTAATGGAGTTCTATACTGTATAACCATCCCGCGACTCCCATATTGCGGGTATCCTGACGGAAATGGCCCTACGCAGCAGTGAAGCCACAAAGCGTCAAAGTTCACGGTAACCCTAACCCCGCCGGGCAAACCTGAATTTGGGTCTATGACGCAACATCGATGACCAGAATAAATACTAACGGGCGCGTGGCTCCCACACATTCCACTCATCAACTCTCGAGATCAATCCTCGGAAACAGTATCAGCCTCCCCATCGTCCACCGGAACTCGCTCCAACTCGCCATCGTCCAATCTTGGCTCATCCTGAAGCGTATAGTAGCTCAAGTCTTTCCAGTTTGCCCACATACCCACACGATCGCACACATACTGCATCATACGCCCACCATGAGCGCTCCCAAACTGAACATCCCCGTCGCGTCCGCCCCCATCTCCACGGGCAAGAACCCTCTTTCGGCTGCGGAGGAGCCTTCTAGCCCAACGGATTTGCGAGCCAGGGCGGCCATTGAGCATAACCGCGCTCTGTCTTTGATGGTGAGCTTGACGGGACCTTGCTGAGCTTCTCTGTAGATGGTTCGGGATCTGCGCAAAGTGTGGAGGCTTACGAAGGTACGTCTGTTTACTAGGGATTCCAAGAAACATCTTCCAACATCGCGGCAGCTGTGAGTGCGCTCAGCTTTTTGCAAAATCGTTTCCCACTCTCAATCAATCTCATGACCGTTTGCCTTCCAGAGCATGCGAAACGAGCTGAACCGGATCGTTGATATGGTCCCAGAAGGTCCCCAGCGCTCGGTATGCTCAGCGCCCAGTCATTCTGTTGGAGAGATCCCTTTCCTCATCTTTCTGTCATTCAGGCATTTGCGCTCGAAATGGATGGCTTCTACTCGCTATTCACTCGGTACCTTGCGCAAAAGACCAAGTCGCAGACTCTGTATGTTGCATAAGTTGATTTGACGATCCACTCCGTTTGCAAAGGCTAACATTCGCATTTCGGGGATAATACAGCAACTGGAACGATGTCAAGTCGCCCGCACCCCACATGGTGCGTTTATGCCTTTCTGTAGAAATACTGGGGAAGAGACTCACCTCATACATAATGTTTTATGTAGATCAAAAGCTACAAAGAGCTGGAAGCGGCTGCGTCGTCGCAGAAATCTGATATTCTCGGAAAGTTGGCCGTTTTGAAGTTGAACGGAGGTCTTGGAACCACCATGGGATGCGTTGGTCCCAAAAGGTAACGCTTCCAAGTAGCAGACCAGCTGCTTTCCTTTTGATGCTCACATGTCCGCCCAATTTTTCTAGTGCTATCGAAGTGAGGGATGGCATGACCTTCCTTGATTTGACCGTTCGCCAAATTGAGGTGAGCTTAATAGTCCGCGAACCGTAGCGTTACATTCTGGAGCTGACTTCAATTGTATGACAGTACCTGAACAGCCAAAACAATGTCGACGTGCCATTGATCCTCATGAACTCCTTCAACACTGATGAAGACACACACCGTATCATCCAAAAGTACAAGGGTCACAAAATCAACATCCTCACTTTCAACCAGAGCCGATTCCCTCGTATTTCGAAGGACTCTCTGCTGCCCATGCCCAAGACGCCGGAAGGAAAGTCTGGGGACTGGTACCCCCCAGGACACGGAGATCTCTTCGAAGCTCTGGCGAACTCCGGTCTCCTCGATCAACTGCTTGCGCAAGGAAAGGAATACCTGTTCGTGTCGAACGTTGATAATTTGGGAGCTACCGTTGACACCAGTGAGTTGATATGTGCTGTATCGACCCGCTTGTGCATTTTCGCTTATAGTCAATCGAATGCTAGCCATTTTGAAGCACTTCGTTGACTCGAAGGCTGCGTTCATCATGGAAGTAACCGACAAGACCAAGGCTGATGTGAAGGGAGGAACCATCATTGATTACGACGGATCAGTCCGACTCCTGGAAATCGCTCAAGTGCCATCAGCGTACGTTGATGACTTCAAGTCTATCAAGAAGTTCCAGGTACGGACTTTGCTACGTGCGAAGGTGCCCATGCTTGGTATATTTGGTCTCATCATCTCGTTCGATAGATCTTCAACACCAACAACCTGTGGATTTCTTTGAAAGCGATAAGGAAACTCGTTGACGCGGATGCTCTGAACATGGAGATCATCGTAAACAACAAGACGGACGCGAACGGCGAGAAAGTGATCCAATTGGAGACTGCTGTCGGAGCTGCGATCAAGCACTTCGATGGCGCACACGGAGTGAATGTTCCCCGTAGCCGTTTCTTGCCTGTCAAAAGCACTTCGGATCTTCTCCTTGTGATGTCCGACCTGTACAAGTTGGAGCACGGAGAACTACGCATCAACCCGGCTCGGATGTTCAACACAGTCCCACTTATCAAACTCGGCGACCACTTCAAGAAGGTGAGATGGATCTGTTACTAGGAACTATGTAGTCGATATTGAAACCTTTTCCGTACATGTAGGTTCAACACTTCTCGCAACGCTTCCAAACAATACCGCACATTCTTGGTCTTGACCACTTGACTGTGACGGGCGATGTCACGTTCGGACACGACGTCGTGCTGGAAGGTATGTACCGGTTCAGGCGAAGGCCATGCAGTCATGGGTCACAGAGCTGATGGTTTCTCGCATACAGGCACCGTCATCATTGTGGCAAACCAAGGATCTCGCATCGACGTTCCGTCAGGTTCCATCTTGAACGATAAGGTCGTATCCGGCAACCTCAGGATCCTTGATCACTAGTTGAGTCAAAGCTGTCAGTTTTCATTCTATTCTGCCATTGCTTGGAATTAGCTCGCTTGGGAGATTGGCGCTGGACCTTGGGACCTCGTGATTGTAGTTTTGTATGCTAGGAATGTCTTTTGGACGTAGGATTTGGCCTCGTTCTCTGAGTAGCTTCTCGCATTTGTCGTCCAAAAACATCTAGCCTAAGCTTTTATGGACCCCATGTTTCTACGAAGAAAAACATATAGTCAGAGGGGGTCCACATGACAAACACAACCACAATACCCAAGTCCAGATCCAGGTCCATACCTAACATTTTACCGGTGTTGGATTTATGCCACACGGGTGGGAAAGCCCCCGGGAGAGAGACGAGGCCTGGTCTCCGAACTTCTTTTTATATGCAAGCTTCGATTAGAAGCCTCGTCTTTTGCTCTCCCCAACTTCAAGGGTCGCCACAGCGGAAATTGAATTGAATTTGCAGGGGGATGCAATGATACGTGGGTGGGACTGGATGTGGAGAGTTAGCAGAACTTCAAACCTCAAAGCCGAATGCATTCTACCGGCTGCTGGAGGAGACCAAGAAGCGGGGAGCAAGTAATGAAAAGCTTCGTTCAATGAGTGATCTACAAAAAAAATGAGGAGGGAGCCGAGGAATCTACCAAAATGTACAGAATAAACGCCTACCGAGAAGCAAAAGGGGAAAGCTAGAGTATATACAGCGGATAAAGGGAGGAGGGGACTACAAAAGTATGCGACAGAGAAAGGGTGGATTCCAATATGGCTCCTGTTCTCAATCGAGAGGCAGCCTTCAGCACAAAGAGAGTGGCCGAGTTCAAGCGACTTCAGCGCTAACAGCCGAGCAAGCGCTCAGATCCTCAAAGAACCGCAACTTTGGCTTAATGTTGGGACAGAGCATGGCAGCTGTGGTAGGGCTCGTACGCAGTACTTTCATGCATTCCAGAGATTCGACCGTGGGCCGGTGGTTCAGGGATGTGAAGATGCGAGATGAGGTAAGGCGTTTGTCCAGCTCGACCTGGGTGGCGAGCATAGTGGGATGGTACGCGCAGTACTTCATAACTTGGTGGGCTGCAGGAAGGTAAAAAGATCAGTACTTGGTGCAAGGAGCTCTAGAACGGTGCATGTGTGAACCCACTTTTGGCCACGCCCATCTTCCTAAGGTCCTCGACGGTGATCCTGCTCCGCAGCGACTTTCTCAACTTGTCCTCCTTCAGCGCTTTGTTCAACTTGAGTGCCCTGGTCATCAACTTCGGCGAGCAGGGGGCGCCCAGTCCGTCCCCCACATCCGACCCTGACCTGCTCACAGTGCCTTGGCATCTCACATCCGCCATGGGAATAACGTTCCTCAAAGCCAACTCCTCGACTGACGGCCGGTCCCTCAATGACTTCCCCAACGACTTGTAGATGAACAACTTGCGGATCGATTGCTGCGCTACCCAGTGGGCCACACGGACCGGGCTGTTCACGTAGGTTGTTCCGTTGTTCTCTCGGAAAGGGGTGGTACGCAGAATGTTCAGAGCTACCAAGTCTCGACGAGAGGGTCGTTGGGGCATGTGGAAAAGGCGGGAAGAGACTCGGCGACGGTTACGGGATGCCAGATAGATTTTCCAAAGGATACGGTCCGTCGCGAGTATATGGAACAGGCGGCAGACTCGAGCAAGGGTCTGGAGGTCGACGTCCTCGACGAACTGTGGGAAATGTTGAGGACATGTTCAGACGGAAACAATGGCACCTTGGCCTCAGACGAATTTCGAGCTCGCAATGAAAGGCGTCTATACGGGTTTCAAACGGGTTCCCTCAGGTGCTTACCGTGAAGACCAGAGCCCAAACCTCCTTTGGTACCTCGGCCATTGCGTGGCCAGCCTCCGAGGTGTAACTTGGGTATCCGGACACTTCCATTGCGCCGAATGCGACGGCTCTAAGGCGCTTTGGTGTCTGTTTTCAGGCTGACTCTCTCTTCTGCACACTGGTTGCCGCTATATCAGGTTAGCTCGTTGAAGTGCTTGTGTTCGTAGTTGGTTTTGCGAATCGCAGGCGAACGCAGTCTGTTTCTGGTTGGGTTGAGGGAAGTCTGCGCAACTACAGTACAGTAGAATCCAGAACGGGGGTTGCGTGACACACGCGATTATTGATGACAGCACGAGTCACGACCTGGCACGCAAAGAATGCAAAGATAAAGGCTGTCGGATCCACCCCCTACCCTATATCACCGGACATTGACTGGCTCTTGGGGCGAAACTCTGGTAATACGGTGGTATATTGCGTTGACGATGCCAAAAGTGAATAGAAAAGAGTTGCTGGTGGGCTAGGCAAGCCCCTTAAATAATGGGATGGAGTCTACGGATCTACGCAGAGGTGCTTCTGTCTATGTACGAACAAAGAATGGAGCCGGTCCGTTCCGCTTGCGTGCTGACATCGCTCTGACGGCTGCATGAGGAAGGCGAGGTTAGCGATTGACGCCTCGACGTCGAGATCGAGGAAGCCCAGGAAGCCATCACGTACCATCGGTTCGCTTCACCCTGCCATTCATCAGCCTGTCTCTCCTGAAAGTAAGCGTTGCCGGATCTGCAGCGGGAGGCTCCGGAGCGGCGTTCCGCGCTACAACTCTAAATCCATCTATCGAGAACTCGCCAGGTCTGCCATCCTTCTTCTTTGACTTTTTTCGTGACCCTGCACCATCGTCGTCCCCACTTAGCCGCGTGTGCTTTCCCAAAGACTTTTGCGCGGTTGCTTTAATCTCCTCCTCCGCCTCGTCCAACTCCTCCGCAGCTTTCAACAGCTCGTCCGGCAGCCGTGTGATTCGCTCCGCCAGTTTCGATTTCTTTTCTGTTTGTTGCGCTGCGAGGCGTTCGTTTATATCCCGACGCTTCTTTCGCTCCTCAGTCTTTTGCCTATGGAAGGGATTGAGCGTGAATGAAACGGTCGCAAGATAAGGCTGAAAGCAAATTGCACATACTTCTTCTCCAGTTCCTTGGCTGCAGCAGCGGCATTCAAAGCGCGTTCACGAGCGGCGGCGACCGAAACAGCCTCAGGCTCCGCCTCGGCTTCTTCATTCTCCTCCTCTTCTTCGTCAGAGGAGTACGCAATCTCGTCAGAGTCATATTGCTCCTCCGTGGCCTTCGTCTCTTCCACCGCCTCTTCGATGGGTGTCTCGTCGGTTGACTGTGATGACTCCTCTGCTTCTGCTGCTTCTACTCCTGCTGGCGATTCTTCCCGCTCCTCCACCTGTTCCCGCTCTTCGACGGTGGTCCTCTTTCGATTTCTCAACTGCATTGCGGTTGCCTTCGGTAAGATACTGTACAATACAAATGTAAATTGGAAGGTATCACTTGCTTGGTTTGCCGTTGTCAAAACCGAGTTCAGAATTGGAACTTGAAGCCTCGAACTTAATTGCGTTGTCACGTGTAATCCAGCGAGATTATTCCCCCACAAAGGACGCTGTGGAAATCGAAGGTTTGAATCGACAAGAGAGTAAATATCACATTCAAGTGGTGATCTCAACAGGAAGCAGGTGAGACTCGATACCTTACGCAAGCAGCATTCCGGCATCCCTTACGGCGAACGAGGGCAGAGGAGAGGGATGCGCAGATGGATGGATGGATCGATGGATGGGTGCATGTGCAGTTCGACCGAGAAGGATGGGTTGGAATTTGGAACGACGACAGCCAATGACTAGACTTTGCAACATGCGAGCGAATGCGAGAACAGTAGACCAGGGTGCACACCCCATCTCTAGCTGGAACGAACGGATCCATTGTCAATGGTGCTCCGGGACTTCAGTAGCACCGCCCATGTCGTCGGGTGAATGTGCGATGGTCATTCTCAAAGTCACCAATCCCATCCCGTCCTGGACCGGCTCGGACTCGCATAGACACAGCTGGGGAGGTCGAGACGATCGCGACGGAATGTCATCTGTGGCGAGCGTTGGGGATGGCTAGAGAGGGGCTGGGCGGCTGGTCGTTACGAACGGTCCCAGGCGTACGCCTTCGAGTAACGCCTCCAGTGCTGTGAACGAGCGCTATCGATAGATATAACCCTGAATAGCGAGTCAACCGTCGGGCCTGGCATGCCGAGGAGCCCTTTTCATCACGGTTTTGACAATGACCTATTCACAAGAGGGTTGGGAGAGTTTCACCGATCTGGCACGGCAGGATGGTCCGTGACACGAGAGCGCTAACGCGCCCTTGCTCCCCCTCGTTTTTTTCTTAGCCAACTGTACTTCCACTTCGATAAGACAAAATGGGTCGTGTTATCCGTGCTCAAAGGAAAGGTGCTGGTGGTATTTTCAAATCCCACACCAAGCACCGCAAGGGCGCTGCCAAGCACCGTTCCCAAGACTTCGCTGAGAGGTATGTGGGTCAGGAAATCTGAGTTGTCCGGTTTGCTTTCGAAAGTGCTTACGATTATCTACTTTGTCTCCACCAGGCATGGTTACATCCGTGGTCTCGTGAAGGAGATCATCCACGACCCTGGACGTGGTGCCCCTCTCGCCAAGGTTGTCTTCCGTGACCCTTACCGCTTCAAGCAGCGTGAGGAGATCTTCGTCGCCACCGAAGGCATGTTCACTGGCCAGTTCATCTACTGCGGAAAGAAGGGTGAGTTTGATATATGTTAGATCGGATGTCATGTCAGCGTCAGAAACTTATGTCGCAAATTTCTTTCCTCTGAATAGCTGCCTTGACCGTTGGAAACGTTCTCCCTCTTGGCTCCATGCCCGAGGGTACCATCGTTTGCAACATGGAGGAGAAGGTCGGTGACCGTGGTGCCATTGCTCGTTGCGCCGGTAACTACGCCACCGTCATCGGTCACAACGCTGACGACGGCAAGACCCGTGTCAAGCTCCCTTCTGGCGCCAAAAAGGTTCTCGACTCTGGCTGCCGTGCCGCCGTCGGTATCGTCGCCGCCGGTGGTATCGTCGACAAGCCCTTGCTCAAGGCTGGTCGTGCCTTCCACAAGTACAAGGTCAAGAGAAACAGCTGGCCCCGTACTCGTGGTGTGGCTATGAACCCGGTTGATCACCCCCACGGAGGTGGTAACCACCAGCACATTGGTCACGCTTCCACTGTCAAGCGCAGCGCTCCCCCAGGTCAAAAAGTTGGTCTCATTGCTGCCCGTCGTACTGGTCTTATCCGCGGTACCAAGAAGCTTGGAGACAAGGCTTAAGTGTCTGCGGATGTATGATAATCGGCCTTTGCATATATGGCTGTCGACTTGTCATGTCATTTGTGCTAATAGAAAACATGAAAAACAACGTCTGCTGGCTTCAATGAGCGATGCACCTTCGGAATCTTGTTTGGATGGCGGCACGCTGTCAAAGACATGTGAAAGAAACTGCAGAATATCTACTTGAAAGGATATGATACACAACTAAGTAAATGGCGGAAGAGCTACCATCTGATTACTAGACTAACTCAAGAACTCCCCAGCGTCGTTGCCCTCGGCTTCAGCAACTGCACCTTGTGGAGCATCAGCCGTGGCGTCATCGTCCTTCTTGATACTGGCCAGGGCCAAAGCCACCTTCTCCTTCCGCAATGTACTTCGCAATTGCTTCCACAGGATGACATTGTAGTAGTTCACGAGGACCATCCCCAAGAAAGCCATCCACCAGGTATAAGCTGGGAACGCCCAGTTCGGTCGGTCCTGGATGCCGACCTGGTACGTGATGTACAAATTCGCCAGGATGCGGGTCGGGACATACGTCGCTGACAGACCCGCCGTGGCAAACTTGTACGCCGTAGCGGCCGTGGCCGGCAGGTGATCGAACCCGTTGTAGAACAAGACCAAGATCTTGCGCACGTGTATGAAAATGGAGTTGAACTCCACGAGTAGCGTCAAAACCAAGTAGGGTGTCAGAGCGCACTTATGCAGCGCCGCGGAGTAGCACACCACCGTGACGATGTGATGCGCCCATATCCCCAGATTGCGGCCATACACCCCCGTCACGGCCATATCCCAGCAATCGGCGATGAAATACCCCGCCGAAAAAGCCACAGTCGTCCGTGACGCAGCCAGCGCCCAGTGGTTGGCCTTCAGACCCTGCAAATCTGTCAAGAGGTCTGGGTGGGAGGCGAAAGTGGAGAGAACGAGGTAGGAGGAGCAGACGGCGTGGAGGAAGGAGGCGAGGTGGTTGGCGAGGAGGGTTTGCGTCTTTGGTGGGAGGTGTTTGGTGGCAGGCTGCTGGCGTAATGTGATACGGAGAAAGATGTGTCGGAAGAGGACGAAGGCTATGAGGGAGGAGATCATTTGTCTCCAGCCTTCGAACGTGCAGTAGGCAACCGTTGTGCCCGCCATGGTCGTGAGGTTACTCTTCGTTGGAGGGGTGGGGGTGTTCAAGATTCTCACAGTTTGAGGCAGGCGAAGTGCCTGTCAGCCTCGCAATAGGGCCCCCAAGCGAAAGTAACTTTTAGCTCGAGCTATAACGATACCGGTGGCAGGTCAGGTCAGGATATCCTGTTTTGTGTTGACAGCGAGCCATTTCTTGGCCGAGGCTTTTATGGCTTGCTTTTGCGGGAGGAAAAAGGCTGGAACCTGGGCTGGAACTCCACAAAAGCCCAAAAATGCACAGGCGCGCGCACAGACGGATCGGCGTTTGCAGATTGACGGGCCGATTCCCTGGAAAACCTATTCTTGGGCACGCTTAACCCTCTGGCGACCCTACCACGAATCGCACTGACATTTGATGTTCTGCCGTTGTCCGGGAAGAGCAATGCGGGAAGCGGCGGAGGTGTTTATCGGCTCCATAACCAGCATTTTATGGGATTTGGGTGCACAAGTGTCACAGGCCTGACAAGCCCTGTCTGCTTTGTACTGCACAAGCGTGCATCTAGATCGGCTTAGCGGTTGGAAAGCCGGCACGTTTTGACATGAATGGCAACGCTTTCCAAATGTTGAACAGGATGGGTAGTGAGCCGAGTTACTCACACATTATTTCCTTCCCATGCCCATCGACATTCGGGGACTGGGCAAATCTGAGAAGCCCATATCGCTTTTACATATGTATACAGTATGTGAGCACTGAGCACCACAGACGATGCTATCCATGAGTCATGCTCGCAAGGGCAACGGAGGGAGCGGTGGCAAAATGCGGTCGATCTCGAGCGAAGGAGCGAAGAGACGCGTCTTACGCAAGCAACGCGAACTTCGCCCTTCTTCATCTTCTTCTCCCCCTTCGGCCGAAGCAACAGGTCAGACGCGCCCTTCTTCTGACGGGTGTATTCTTAAAAGAGGGTCCTCCCAATATCATCATCAGATGAAGAAGGCTCTTCTTCGCAGAGACCCGTTCCCCGTAATGTTGTTGTTTTTTGCATGTCATGACTTTTTGTGGGCTCTTCCGTAAGCACCGGCCGAAGGTCCTGCTGAAAGAATGCCGGACCAGAAAAAGAAGGGAATTGCGAAGGTCCCTTGTTGGCCACCGACAGCTTCAAGTGAGGAGGGGTATCGCAGGCTTCCATAAGCCTGGATTCTCACGACTGCTCCAATTCCTCTTCAACGTTCGTGATATATAAGAGCTCTTGCAGCTGTCTTCGCCCACCTTGCTTCTTGATTTCTTGTCCCCCCAAGCATAGCTAAAACGCATCGCACACCTCTACCCCAACTCGAACTGACGACCAATCTAGCACGTTGCAATCCTAGCTCTCCTCTCTCGTTCTCGTCACATCCGCTGCTTTCGCTGCGTACGAACACGCATCACCTCTCCAAGCACCAAAACCAACCAACTCGAAATGCGCGCTTTTACATTGCCAGCCGCATGGATCTTGGTGCTCGCTTTGCTATCGTGCCTTGCCATTGGGGTATGTACTTCTCATCGCTCTTTACCGTCGTTGATCTAAGCAGCGCCTGTGCACAGAATGCATGTGTGCAGCCGTCGTTGTCTTCTTGACGCGTTATGAACGCGCCTCCACCTTGAGACTGTTTACTCACCAATGTCCCAACCTTTCGCCCCTTCCAGCCAAAAGCAGTATCAGCCGTCCCAGCCGTGCGCAACATCGCTCTAGAGAATGGCATCATACCCTGCCCATCCGGTCGTCACCTCACCATCCTCCCCGTGGATAACTCTGACGGCGTCACGCTCGGCCAGCTCGCGATTGAGAGCGATGTTGTCCCGCCACCCACGTACACATACACCCTCGAGCTCGACCTTCCGGACAACTCGGTCGTCATTACCACCGATGGGCTCGTGCAACTCAACAGCCCTGGTGGTCTGGGTCCAGACAAGGCTGTCGGCTTCAAGGCAAAGGCGTCCCCCGTCCAACCGGCATCCGTAGGAGATCTCTCGCAGTTCTTCCTCGTGCAAATGATCTAGAAAGACGTAATACAAACCTAAAGCTCCGGTCTTGCGCTATCCGTCCATCGGGTTAGCAACCATCTCCATCCACCGACCTAAACTTCATCGCAATATCACCTTCACCGATGGCGGCCGTTCAAGCGCACCCTTTCACCACCCTCATCATTGCGCGTGCTTCAACTTACCTTATGTATCTTGCTCTGTTATTTATTCCCGCACTCTTTGGGCGGGCTGGCAAACCCCTTGTAAATGTAAATAGATTGTGCTTCCCTTCCTGGACCTTCAAATGTACCAAAACCCCGTCTTTCCCCCTCCGATGCTTCGCGTATGACATTGAGAGCGAGGTACTTTTCGTCATGTAAACTATTTTTATACCCAAACGGTTGCAATAGACTCCTGCACATGTGAACTATATTGAGACTTGCGGACGAGTATTTGGTGGGCAGTCGACTTCATTCAACGAGTGATATGCTACATTCTACGTACATGAAGCGCTCGCTCCAAAGGAGTCCTACGCACCTAGGCTCATATTCATCTAAAAGCTTCATCCCTCGGCCCTCGGGCGTCTCTCCAGCCCCTCGACGCATGCGGCGCCGCTCCATATCCCCTCCCATCCCGCTGATGTTGCCCATCATAGTGATGGTTTCGCTGCCGCGACGACGAAAACGACGAGAACCCACTCGCCCGCGCTCTAAAGTCCGCCAATTTACTCTCGATCGCACGCGCTTGGCTAGACCACAGCGGCTCGTAAAAGTCCGTCACGTAAGATGCATACTGTTTCACGATGTCTTCCTCGCTGCCCTCGAGGAGGAGGAGGGAGTCCACACCCGACGCATCGTCTGCGGCTCGGACTCGGGCGAGCGCTTGGCGGAGAGTGTCCAGCGCTTGTAAACCGGCCTCATTCCTGTTGAAACCGGCTGCTACTAGGTAATATGAGCTGCGGATGGTGTGGAGCTGCGTGGGCTTTACTGGGGTGAGCCGGTCGAAGTGTTTGCGGAGGAAGCAGAGCTGTTCGAGGTTGTGCAGCTGCGGCTTGATGTTGGAGACGATGACCATGGTCCCGCCGTGCGCTAGATTCTGCATAGCGGCTAGTAGTTGCGAGAAAGACAACAACTGCCGTGCACGGACCCGCATTGGCGGCGGTCCTGTCCGTGATGGATCCGCCGTGTGCTGATCCCTGTATATGGAGCCGGCTATCACAAGGTCGCACGCTGCCTCTGGCGATCCCTCCTCGCCACCATCGCCCTTCTTCAGGTCCTCGTACCAGATCTCCTCCGGCCGGTCCGTCACATCCCTATACAAGCATCGGTACCGCTCCTTCTCCTCCAATACGCCGTCAAGGATCATCGGCAGCCCACCCACATCAGGAGGCAGCGTGACGCCCAATCCATGCGCATCCGCGTTCTGCTCCAATACCCACCTGCTGAACCCACCAGGCGCACATCCAAGGTCAAGAAAGTGCTTCACGCCCCCGTTCTGCAACTTCACACCCGATCCCTTCGCTACTTCCTCCATAGCTCCTTTGAACTGGTTGGCGAATCGTGTGTCTGGAGCGGAGGAGGGTCGGCTTGAGGTGACCTCCTGTTCGCTGCCGTCTTGCCCGACGGTATCAGAGTCCTTTTGCACGGCGGTGAGAGCAGCGGAATGCGCTCGGTTCTTGCGAAACATGCGTTCCACGGTAGGCTCGTTCTCAAATTCTTCTTTCAGGGTTTGCAGACGACGCAGCGTCTCGCAGTGCGTATACAGGTGTCGGTAGAAAAAGTCCATGTCCTCCAGCGACGGCTGACGCTTACGATACTCGCTAGCTGAACCTTCTTCGCCGGATACTGTTTCTTCCTTGGAAAGAGGGCCGTCCTTCTTGGACTCCCTCTGCGCCGCCGCTGCTCTTTTGTGCGGGGGAACGTATGCCATTCTGTGTTGACGACTGCAGCGCCAAAGTGAGTTCGAAGTTCGGGGAGAAGGCCAAAATTGGAGTTCCCAGAAAGGGACCTTCAGGATCTTCAGGTGATGGGCAGTGCAAGGATGAATCGGGTCTTGACCGTCACAGGCATCAAGTCGAGTATATAAAGTTCGGAAGAGGTGCAGGACGAGTCATGTCACCATGTCACCAGACCCATCGAATATGTGTGAAAATTCATTATTCTTCAACAATACACCTCTATATAAGTCAGCACACCCCCAAAATCTGACCTAACCCCTCTGATCCCCTCCTTTGTCCACCCGCCTTAAGCGAACAGCTATCGCCTGCTCTTCAGCACCTTCTTAATCGCAGCAGCAACGACGCTACCAGACTTCTCCACCTCCTTACGAGAGTGGCTGGCAGAGACGGCTATGCGGATACTCGGGGAAGGCACGTTGAGTTCCTGTCCGTGGACGTACTTTGCTCGAGTAATGAGGACACCGTTCCGCATGGCTTCCTCGACCACTTCCTGGAGCGCCTTTTCTTGTTCATCGACGGGTTGGTCGAGGAGGTCCGAGAGGCGCACGTGGAGAACGGGTGACTCGTCTGGGCCGCTGCATTCTACCCTCTGCACACCCTTGCGAATCGTTTGGCGCATCAGGACCGAGTTCTCTTGCAACCTCGTGACCAGTTCTGGATGTGCTTCCACGTGCTTGATGCCCTCCATAGCCGAAACCGCCAGAAGCGCGGGCAAGGAGGCGGAGAAGACGTAACCCTGACCGCTCAGGCGTTGATGCTCGACAATCTCTTTCGATCCGCAGCAGAAACCACCGCCAGCCCCCAGGGTGTTCGCCATGGATGCAGTGATCATGTCGACGTCTTTGGGTGAGATGCCGTAGTGGTCGCAAACACCGGCGCCGCGTGGTCCGAGGACTCCCAGGGACATGCTCTCCTCGACAATCAAGCGGTACTTGTACTTGTTCCTCAGTTCGATCTAGGGTTGAAGATATCAGGTCAGCATTGGAATGGTACCACCAACAGCCTAACTCATAGTCATCCATACCAGTTTGGGCAGTGGGCAGATATCTCCGTGGTTCACGTAGAGTCCTTCAACGACGATAAATTGGCGAGTAAGAGGCTTTTTCTTCTTCAGAGACTCTTGCTGGACCTGCTTCAGGACTCGCTCCAGGTCTTCCATGTCATTGTGTTTAAAGTACTTGACAACACTCCTCGACACTTGAATGCCCTTCTGAACCGCAAAGTTGACGCCAGAGTCTCTGTGAATGAAAGAAGGTGAGCCACTGATACAGATAGACCTGATCGTATTGCTGGAGGAACTTACGCAACGATGATGTCGCCTCGCTTGGAGAAAGCGGGGATGACACTTCCAATGGTGGAGAATCCCTGAGAGTACACAATCGCATCCTCGACTCCAATGAATCTCGACACCTCCTTCTCGAGGTCAATGTGTACATCGATCGTTCCATAGAAGCCACAAGGTCCACAGGTTCCCACGCCGTACTTCCGAACAGCTGCGATGGCTTTCTCCTTCGTGGATTCCTGGTTCATAGCTCCGAGGAAGTTGAAACTCGCAAGATTCAATTTCTCCTTGCCGTCCGCAAGCTTGACTTTCGGGCCTGAGGGTCTGGATGAAGCGATTTTAACCAGCCTTGTTCTTTCGAATGTGCTTTACCAGATCTCCAAGGCATACCCGCTAATGATAGGGATCTTCTCCAACTCCAATCGTTGCGCCTCAGTCGGTGGAACGACCAACGGCTCCGGCTCCCATTCATCGATCAGCTCTTGTATCTCCTATTCACGGTAAAGCAAGTGTGAGAAGTTGCTCTCGAGTTCCGCAGCTGTTGCAGGCGAGCGGAAGCCTCCCAAACCAACCTTCTCCGTCAAAATGATCTTCTCGTGCTGCTTTCCAGGCTTGTACTTCTTGCCGCCGAAGTACCAGATCAAGAAAATGACGAGGCCGATTTCCAAGAGGGTGCGATAAGGATCGTTCTGGTAGGACGACTTTACGTACAGCGCAAGAATTCGGCTGCCTGGAATGGCGCTGTACATGTTGGACGCCAAGGCAATGGTGCTGTTCACTGTCACCACCAACGAGTCCGCAAGGTCTCGTGCGGCATCGTTGACGAAGGGTCCTGCATATGATCCCAGTGTAGACATGGTCACTGCTTCTATTCGACTGTTCGGCGGATATCAAACGGCTGCGAATGGTAAACCATCAGTTGCCACCCTAAAAGGCCAAGAATGACTCAAGCAAAACCTGTTCCTCACCTTGTGTCTGAATATATATAGATCGACGCTTTGAGGAGCCCTGTGCCACTGGTTTGACTACTACCGACTGACTGCCAAGGTCTCAATTCTAGGTGACAAGGGCAAGGGCAGAATGGGCGTCCCGGCGAAACGCAGAAGTTTTTGCCGCGGCAGGTTGGATCTCGAAATGCACTTGCCAATTGGCCGCCGTTCGTCTTTGGCCGCCGGGACGCGTTCGGCAAAAATTGTCGCTGATGACTCACGAACGCTGGGTGAGGGTTTCGACAGTAATACTGTCGACCGAGTGCAGAAAATACTGAGAGATGGGAACGACGATGTATGGTACAGTACAGTAACTTTCAGATGTCCACCGTAGCAGATGTCCCGCCGAATTGTCAGGCAAGAAGATATCCACTGCTGACAGACCCTTCTGACCGCAAGCTTGTCAGATCACATGTGAGCAGCCACGTCGGGGCGCCGTCGGCCAAGCGGAAAACCCATGCGAACATCTTTGTACTGTACGTCAATTGGTCATAAACCATTGAATGCAGCGTACTGTACTCTATGTACAGTTTATATATAGCGTGTATGTACACCCCCCTTGCAACTCACATGCCATCTCATCCCGCGGGGAAGTGGTTATAAGCCGACGCAGGGTAATTGCTGCTTAAATTGCATAACTGCTCCAACTTCCCATACGGACTGTGCTGCTTCTCGCCGATTGACTTCCGTCAATTGATCGACCGCAAGCCACGCTTGCTTGCCCGTCACACGCGCTCGCGTAACGCGTTCCCTATTGCTTTTTTCTGCGGGAGACATGAATTAACATCTTTGACCGTCACATCCCAGTGTATGGATACCACCAGCAAATAAGGGTTTCCAAATTTCTCCAAAAACGGTCCGCCGAGTCCATCTCTGTCCATCATGGGTGTGCTTGCTCCTCTGCAAGCATAAAACCCAGACAGCAGCCATCTCCAGCTCTCTCGCCATCCCGCACGAGCGCCTGCGTCCCAAAGCAACCTTCAGCTAGAAACAACGAGAACATTATGGACATCTCCGGCATCTACATCACCAAAGCCCTCTCCTCAGGCCTGCTCGCCTACTGCGTCATCCGCGTAATCGCCCCACCCACCACTATCTCCGCCGCCACGGCCTCCGACGCCCACGACCCGGTCTCCTCTTCCACCAAGCCGCGAGACTCGGTCTCCCTCCTCGCGACGCCAACCGCGCTGCGCGTCGTCCTCAACACCGTCCGCATCCTCTTCCCGCTGTTGACCGTGCTGTATGTCGCGCAAAGTAGCGCGGTTCGTGAGCCGTGGTCGTTGGCGGAGGTGCTTGCGCTCGCGACCGGGGCGTTTGGGGGGTGGTTGAGGGTGGCGTCTTATAGGGCGCTGGATAAGTTCTTTACGTATCGGTTGACGATTCAGAAAGGTGCGGAGGATTTTTGGGGTGTCCACATCCGCGTGGAACCTTCTTTTCGTACAACAAAAACCACCTCCAACTCATACTCATATCCTGTACCCTTTTCTCCTTAATCCTTGTTAGATCACACCCTAGTCCAAACCGGCCCCTACAAATACCTCCTCCACCCATCCTACACCGCTCTCGTCCTCACGGGTCTCGGCTACGTCGCATTCCACCGCAGCTCGCCCATCCTCGCCTCAGCCTGGTTGTTTGTGTCGTTGACGGCGCTCGCCGTTCGCCTGACGGAGGAAGAAGCAGCGCTGGCGGAACACTTTGGCGAGGCATGGAAGAGGCATGCCGCGGAGCGGTGGCGTCTAATTCCTGGGATTTGGTGATTCGGGAAGAAGTCCTACATCTCGTTTCAAGAATAACGTAGCTGTGAGCAGATTAGTGTTGGCATACATAGCTTGGGCAGTGAAAATGCGGGAAATGTAGTCTAGATTCGGCATAGCGGCATAGCCAGTTTTAAGGGGATACCATAACCGATTACCCACCATCAAACTCCTCAGATGGCAGAAGCCCAACTGAGAAGCTAAACACGATAGAAGGAATAACAAAAACATGTATATGGTATGGATACTTCTTGCAAAAGAATCAGATTCATCCGCCTACTCGACATGCTGAAGGCCCCACCCGTATTCGAGGCCCTTTTGAACAACAGAATCGTACATAAATATTTCCCAACTCCGATTCTCCGTTCTTGCACGTGGCCCCAAGTTCTCTGCGCTAATCGTGAAAACCGTCATGCGCTTGTACAATGGATTCGCGTTGGCTACTCCCATCTATCGGCGTGGTGATTGTAAAGTTTGCCCTGGGGTAACCGCGGAGGGCGGCCGCTTCGAGTGGACTTGGCAAGGGAGTCGTCCAACTTCCGATAGCTACACCGTCCTGCTGATAGTTTCTGTGCCGCAATGCCTCGTCATTACACCCGTGAATGCAGCTGAAACCGCGTGCGATCAGTATCCCCGATCCGGCCGCGGTTGTTGGCCATTAGCGCTGGGCATTGACAGGTTCTTTCCCGTCGCTGGCGTCGCCCGAGAACTACTCCTGGCTAGATTGGGATCTGAGTACCCGTATTGTGGGGATGCGGCGCTGGTGGGTTGCGTGCCAGCTGGGTAGTACCCATACTGTTGCTGTTGGTTGCCAGGGACCACTGCTGAGGGGGTGTTCGAGGCGTAATTAGATTGGTTTGTGGTGGTAGGTCGAGGGGCGTTGACGTTGCCAGCGGACCGGCGAGGGGCGGCGGCGCTTGTCACGGCATTAGCTACGCCGGTAGCATTGGGTGCGCGCTGTGCACTGCGAAATTCATTCTTCAATTCAACATTCAGAACGTACGTAAAGAAGTGGCACACTCACCGTTCTGCGTCTCCTACATCATTGGCTTCTCGTGAAGATGGAGCATCGCGCCCTTCCTGCTGCTTTCGAGTTCAGAAAACTGTCGCACATCGCGATTTGCCAAAACATTGTAGAAAACCAACCTGATACTTAACCACTGTCCAATCAAAGACATAATCATATTGGTAGCCCTCACGGATGAAGAGATCTCGAAACAGCTTTCGGAGGTAGCTGTAATCGGGCTTGTCGTCAAAGCGCAATTGCCTTGTGTAGTTCAAATACATTGCAAACTCGTTCGGGAACCCTCTTCGATGGACAACGGATCTGTAAGCCGCAGGTATTCTGAAAGCCAGAATGCAAAGGAGGACGTACCTGCACAGCACTTCGGTGGGCGTTGTCATCTTTTTCTCCATGATACGGTCATACTTTTGCTTTTTCGTTGCCGCTTTCAGCCCTTGCCACGGCAACGAGCCTCGGGAAAAGTACATCAAAACATAGCCCAGAGACTCGAGATCATCGCGGCGCGATTGTTCTGTAGCAGGAAACACATCAGAAACTTCCTTGGTCATCTGCGTGCGTCCTGGCCATGAACATACCGACTCCCAGGTGAGTATTGATACTCGCATATCGAGCTGTGCCTGTCAGGTTCTTGTTCTCCTTGTATGGAATATGCAGATGTGTTTTCGGGTCGCGATATTTCTTCGCCAGTCCGAAATCGATCACGTTCACTTGGTTTCCGCGTCTTCCGAGCCCCATCAAGAAGTTGTCTGGCTTAATATCTCTGTGTATGAAGTTCTTCGAGTGGATGTACTCGACGCGCGAGATCTGCACAGGAATATCTCGCGTCAGCTCGTGATTCTCGACATACTGCTCTACACCGCCCAATATGTCACCGACCAGTTGATCTGCTAGCAACAGGACAGTCTTCAAGGTGAACTTCCTCCCACAGAAGTTGAACAAGTCTTCCAAGCTGGGACCCAGCAGATCGATGACCATGCAGTTGTAATCACATTCGATGCCGAACCATCGAACAAATGGGATGCCGACTAAGGAGGACAAGGTCAATTGGGGGGAAGTTGGAAGGAACTCGGCAAAGCCTCGACTACACATACCGCCACCCGCGAGACTTTTGTACACCTTGGCTTCATACTCAAGTTGAGGATGCTTTGCCTTGACCGCTTCGAGTTTTATTGCAACCTCTTCACCGTTTATGATGTTTGTGCCTGAAAAAGTGAGGTTATAAGTCCCACGCTCAATTTGTTCGTTCGGACGATATGTCTTCTGCTCCAGCGAATGAAGAAACGACCGTATGACCAGACGGCACTCCACACTCCACTGCACTCCACTTTTCCACCAATGTGATCGGCGTCACATACTCACCCAGGTAAATGTCACCAAATGACCCACTCCCAATTTTGCGACCTATCCGATATTTGTTCCCCACTCGCAAGTCCATCAACGAGTGGGGTTGGGAGCCACTTTGCGCCTGCTGCATCCTGCGACGTAATGTCTATCGCTGCCATGTGCAGAAAGGATAGAGAACGCGGGGCGTAGGTCAAAATCGGCAAGAACTCCACCGAGGAAACACGTGAGGCTCCCAAGGAGGTGCCTTTGCGGTTCCGCATAGGCACTATCGCCTTGGGATAATGGAACGGAACGACACAAGCGGCGTGCGAAAGCAGACCGTGGATGGTGGCACAACTCACCAGCTGATTGGTTTTTTTTGAGTAAAGCACGACCGCTGGAAGTTCGTTGACGTTTTGAGATTAGAGCGGCAGCCGGGTAGCTCTTTGGCAACGACGAGATGGTATAAAAACGGCTAGCGTGAGAGGCTGAGAAAAAGCGGCCTCCTCGACTGATGGTCTGGTGTTTTGCGCTCGGTCGAGAGCACGGGAAACGTGGGAAAGGCAAGCGTCAAAACTGGTTATTGGGTGAACGGCGAGATTTGATTGATGATTTTGTGAATTTGCCAAGTCGCGCTGATATGCGCTCGGATCAGCTGTGACTCTGCAGTGGCATGTCAAAAAGGCGTCAATGCACCGCACCGCTGGTTTCTGGTCCATCTGGATCGACACTCTTTCCTTCGGCAAGCGCGCTGACCCGACCAGCACATCGCCTCAGCAGAGTCAGCACGGTCTTCAGCTACGGACTGGGACCGTGACATTCCGGTTAGAAGGACTGGTCATATGATAAGCGCTTCATCTCTTTGCTATGTAAAGATCAAAGTACACCACAAAAGTACAAGATTCGCAACATTGGAATAAAGCTCACTAGGCCGGAAAAATTCGTATATATCAAGAAGGGCTCATTGCGCCTGTCCTGATGGTTTGTGCCTGAGGCTTCCAGTGCGCTTGTTGAGTTTGAGACGATTGGGAAAGTCCAGTGTATGGCGTTGACACATGTGGAAGACCTTCAGAGACCACGAACGCGCCTCGCGGGGTTCTCTCCGCTTTTGATGACTACTGAATGCTAATAACCTCGACCCCTTGCATGCCGTGAGGCACGAAGGTGTCCTGCCCACCGTGGAAGAAGATCCCGCGTCCGGCGCCCTTGGACACGGATCCGCTAGCTACCCTCTTCCTGTTGTTTCCGACGACGAGTATCTGAGGTGCTTCCTTTCCGACAAGCTCGCGAATGCACGCGCGGGGGTCGCCGACTCGGTATGTGACGTAGACGTCGACTGCCTTCTTTCCTGCCTTGCCGAGCTCCCGAATGGCTTGGCATGTGATGAGCTCGGCCTCCCCACGGGCGCGTAACTCGATGCTACGAAGCATTTCAGCTGCTGCAGAGTATGAACCTGTGAATTGAAGTTAGGATCAGTATCAGACACGGGAGCTGCAGTGACCGCATTTACGAACATGCCGCATACCTTTGAAGCCACGCTGTTCACGAACGACCCGCACAACGTACAAAACGTCGCCAGGATGGACCACTTTGTCGCAAGCGTACGCCAGGGTATTGAGGCCGTCTTGATCAGCCGCGTCAACGGCGACCATCACCTTCCGGCCCGTCAGCGGTGTAGCGTCAACAACTTCCTGACCTTCCCTGTGTCGTTCGACCGTCTCCGCAACAGACTCCGGTACGCGGTCTCCGGCATCGTTCACTGGGGTGCCAGGCCTACTGTGGGCAGACAGATTGCGTTCCGCATGAACTGTGAACGCGAAGGTTTGCTTGCCGTCGGCGTCATTGTTCTCGGACCTACACATACCGCAAATTAGTAATGGAAAAGGGAAGACGCTAAATGCCCAGAAACCATAGCGCCAAGTAACTTACGAGTGAAGGTCGGAAGAAACATTGAACGTTCCAGTCAATGAAGGGGAGGCTGGGCCCCAAGCGCTCGATGTTGTAAGTCCGGAATCGCCAGCAGGTGTAGATAAGCCAGATCCTGAGGGGTTGTAATGACCCCCTGGGATGAATGGGCTCTGTCTAGGACCATATACGGAAGGGCTCTGCTTGGGCGTAGCGCTAACACCGGAGGTCATTTGCTTAACCCATGCCTCTCGTGTGAAGGTGCGCGTGAGCGCCGGCCTTTCGACTACTGTCCTCAGTGGTCCATTGTCAATACCAGGGTTGGAAGACCCGACCAACCCCGCGAAATTGGCATCACCTTGTTCGGGCGCGTTGTCAGAGACTGCCGCAAGCTCCCCAACGACCTTCGGTTTGTTCACGTCTTCCTCCCCATATGGTGTATATTGGGAGCTATTTGTCCTAGCAAGTTGAGGAGCAGCGCCGGATGCACGGTATCGAGAGGTATCTTGGTATGAGCAGGCGCGGGAGTTTAGTTGAGGGCGACGCTGTTGAGCGACGCTTTCCATAGGGACCGGCATGATAGAATGGTATTGAGTGATGCGGTGCGCCAGACGTGGGGAAGGAAACGCAGGTGGCGGGCCAGAGAGACGTAGATATGAGTTGCGCGTTGAGAATAGACAGAGGCGAGGAGGGCCTGCAAAGACTGTTGCTTATTGCAGTTGGTCGTAGTCCAAGGTTACGCTGTGTTGCCCAATTCGGTGTGAAAGAGTCTTAGAAGGCTGACTAACACTGGTCGATCACCCCTTATATATGCACCGCCTGCGTCGTCTATAAGGAACTGTATCGGTCGGGGGAGCACTCCACAGCAAAACGCAGCACGCTGGAATGGAGAGAGGGGAGTTTGTAATAAAGCAGCTGTGGATTGCTATTTCCTCACCGCCCTGCATCAACCGGAGAGGGGAAAAAAAAGGTGTCCAACCCTTGTGGATTGATTGGGCGGAAGGGGGGCAGCACAGCTTGTGGCGATGCACGCTGGCTAAATCGACAGGCGTAGCCCTCACCACCAGGCGATGATGCAACCCCAGATTCTCAATCGGCCATCGGCAACAAAGGGCGTCAAACGACCTCACGTATTTATTCCCTTGTCCCCTGCCCGCCCTGTGGGTTCTTGGACCGCCTCCACTCCGGCGGCCCCGCACTGCCATGCTCACTATATGCATCTAGGTCGTCTTCGTGAGGGGTATCAACAATGAATCAAAGCAGGGAATTTTCCGGCCCCATGTCCTGCAAGGAAAGACGCGAGTGATGATTCCTTTCTAGAAACCCCCCAGAAATAACTCCGACTTCAAACTCAGGACCCGACTGCTTTCTCGTCCTCCACACCTCTGTCCGCACGGTACGTATATAGCCTTGCAGGGAGGTCGAAGGTGCACAGTTCTATATGCCTCAAAAAAGCATCTGAGGGTACATGGATGACGGTCACTTGACGCCCCAATCTGACGCCTGTTTTGGGCTTCCGCGTCATTTGCGCCAATGTCCAGACATCCAGACTTCATACTACCGGCTCCCTTCTACCTTACGTTTATTGTGTATGGAATTCCACTGCTTAAAAGCGTTTTGATGCGGGGGACAAATGGGAAGCCGGCGGTGGTGCCTGGTGCCTGGTGCTCCCCGCCCAGTCAGCCTCGATTATGTAAGCTGCATTTATTTATTTTTAGCGTTTTTGCGGCCACTGGTTAAGGGTTAAGGTAGTTAAGCTGTTCATCGGTCTTTCCTTTCCGCTTCCCCTACTGTTTGAGGTTGCATGCAAAATCTCGCAGTCCTCGTCTTCTGTAGATCTAACACTACGTTACCCATAGGACCGGTAATAGTACGCACGACAGCTGGTTGGACCAGCAGACCAACGTCGTACGTACGTCCTTGTTTCAGTTTTTATCCAGCAGGGCAGCCACCCGCGGGGTTACAGCAACCAAGCCTCTGCCACTGTTTTCCTGGGCAAAGTCATTCCGGTAAGCGCATACTTTCGATAGGCAAAGCTATCCGGCAAGGGGAGTTCCAGGGCTACCACTTCTCGCAGAACTTCTGGAAAAGTTTTTGAAAATCTCGACTTCTCCACCGTATAACATTTCTTAAACCGTTCATTCATTCTCTTACCTTGGACACTTGCTAGAAATTGCGCCAGACTGCCCCTTCAAACCTACACCAACTCAGCGGCAACAAATCGCCTCTCATGGCCGCAACTTACGCAACCGATATAATTGGAAACTACAGTGGTGGGGACGAGAATATGCCCGCGGAGCAGAATGGGCGGGCCGCCAGCCGTCGGAACCGGCAGGAGACCGTACCCTCCACAATATACGCCTCAGGGTTGGCAAAGGCTGCTGTGATTGCTGCCCAGAATGGCCTACCTCTTGGGAACGGGGCAGACAGGCGGTACTCGGTTGCGGCGTTGTGGTCGATGGCCGCGGAAAACGACGTGGAGGTTGACGACGAGCTGACGCAAGCTCAGCGACGGTTGAAGGATCTGAAGACCAAGATCTCCGCACAGTCGAAGAAGAACTTCCTGCTGGAACGGGATGTTCGATTCCTCGACAGTCGGATCGCTCTCTTGATTCAAAACCGCATGGCGTTAGACGAGCAACAGGAGGTTGCTAGTCATTTGGAGGAGCTGGACACAACAGAAGGACACCTGCTGCCAGATGAGCGCAAACGCCAGCTGTACGGGAACCTCTTCTTCCTGCTGCAAAACGAACCCCGCCACATTGCCGCTCTAGCGCGGTTGGTCAGTCTCTCCGAAATCGATACCCTCCTCCAGACTGTCATGTTCACCCTGTACGGAAACCAGTACGACTCGCGAGAAGAGTACCTGTTGCTCTCCATGTTCCAAAATGTTCTGTCATCCCAGTTCGACGCTGCGACAGATTTCGGAAGTCTTCTACGCGCCAACACCCCCGTATCCCGGATGTTGACCACGTATACACGGAGAGGGCCGGGGCAGACATACCTGAAGCACGTCCTGTCAGCGCGGATCAACAAGCTAATTGAGATGCAGGATTTGGACCTGGAGATCAACCCTCTGAAAGTTTACGAGCGAATGATCGAGCAAATCGAGACGGCCACGGGCAAGCCCAGTGACCTGCCGAAATCGATCTCCCCTGAGGAGGCGTCCCAGCATCCCGATGTTCAGGCTATCATCGCACCGCGCTTGGTCACGTTGATGGAAATCGCCGAGTCATTCCTGACAACCATAATGGGATCCCTGGACCAGGTCCCATACGGAATCAGGTGGATCTGCAAGCAGATTCGGTCGTTGACCAAGGTATGTCGCATTCGTGCCAGCAGTAATGAGAAGCAGGGCACAACAAACCTAATCCATTTCACTTCATAGCGGAAATATCCCGACGCCTCCGACCTGCAAATATGTTCTCTCATTGGAGGGTTCTTCTTCCTCCGCTTCATTAACCCTGCAATAGTGACACCACAAGCCTACATGCTTGTTGAGGGCAACCCCGCCCAAAGCCCCCGCCGCACTCTCACTCTCATCGCCAAAATGCTGCAAAACCTCGCGAACAAGCCAACGTATTCCAAGGAAGTTTACATGATGTCCCTGAATCCGTTTGTGGAGCAGCACAAGCAGAGGATAAATCGCTTCCTGAACGAATTATGCGAGGTTGGAGACTTTTACGAGTCTTTGGAGGTTAGTATCGCTTGAAATTCCTCAATGATCTGGTTAGAACTTGCTCCTAACTCATTCTCTGCAGATGGACCAATACATTGCATTATCAAAGAAGGACATCACGCTGAACATCTCGCTTAACGAATTGTACAATACCCACTCTCTATTGATGCAACACATGGATGTCTTGGTATGTTGCGGGCCCCCGTCATGTCGCAGGAAATCCAAGCTCAATGAACGGTCTCCTTCTTCATAGGCTGCCGCCGACAAGCACCACCTTCGCATCTGTCTCCAAGACCTCGGTTCAGCACCCGCCCAGGTTCCTCGTGCTGAGAACAAAACCGTCGAGCTTCCGATTTTCTCAAGATGGGAGCAGCCAATCCCGGACTTCCCCTCGGCCATCGCAGACAGCGAGTTGACATCCAGCGATATCATGTACATGGACACCAAGGCATTATACGTTCAGATCATTCGTACCATGCCTGGATTGTCATCTGCAGTGGTCAAAGCGGGCAACAAAGGCAGTGCGGCATTCAACTTGGCGCGCGTTGCCGAGAGTGCGGCGACCTCCCGTGACCCCACCCTGGTCAAGAAGGGCATCAAGGTCCGGGAGATGCTCTACCAGTTGGACGAGGTTATGCCAGCGGAGCAGAGGCAGAACCCGAACCGGTACGCTCTGATGTGCGACGAAATCCGACAGGAGCTCGTGCACCTCGGAAACCTGAGAGAGAAGGTCGACAAGGAGATCGGATCTTTGGAGTTAGTCTTCAAGACCATAATCGATCACAACAACTACCTCCGATCACAGTTGGAGAGCTACAAGGCGTACCTCCAGAACGTCCGCATCAAGTCAGGGGTCACCGGCTCCAAGTCATCGAAGGCTCAGGTGCAAGGCCCGTTCAAGTTCACACACGCCCACCTGGAAAAGGACGGCATCATTGTGGAAAGCAACGTTCCTGACAACAGGAGGTCCAATATCTTCTTCAACATTCTGTCGCCACTGCCAGGGACATTCATTATCGCGCTCCATTATAAAGGTGCGTTGTCTTGACTCCTACTCTCTACTCTCTTGAGCATTCTGACTTACTTCCGTAAACCTTGTTTAGGACGCGAAAAAGCCATTCTCGAGATGGATCTCAAACTGGACGACCTGCTCGAGAAGCAGCAGCTGGGTGTGACTCTCCTGGACCTCGAATACGTCCAACTCAGTGTCAACAAGACCCTGGCTCTTCTCAACAAGACTTTCTTGAAGCGTTAATTACGCTTAGCTAGAAGGACGTTCCCTCTTCTCAACCCACCGCCGGACGTTGGTTGATTTGACTCTGCTCTTTATCTAGACACTAGACATTCATCACTCTCCTCCCAAACCGTTTCTTCCACTCTCCCCTTGTATAGTCATCAGTCATTATCCGTATCTTCATGTTTTCCCAGTTACCTTAGCAAGTAATTCTAGAGTGTTCGTTTATTCAAAAGAATATCTGACCACTGTAAAGTCCCTGAATCGCTTTATCTGGACTCTGAATACTGCGCCCCCTGTGGAGAGAAGTACATGTTACAGGAGGACACAGTGCGCCACGTGCGGTACGCAGCTCTCCGTCCACGAGGACATGGCGCACCCCTTTCAGCCGAAGGAGGATTTCCAGTTGGGCACTTTCTGGACCCTGGCCAACCCGTCCGGGTCGGGTCGGGCTTTGGCCGGCCCGGTGCCCGACCCGGCTGGGCCCGGCCCATGTACGGGTTTGCCGGGTCGGGTCACTTCGACAGGGTTTGACGGGCAAAGTGTCAAATTTCACTGAACTCTGGGTACTCCGCAAAATCATGGATGGTCCTAGAGACGCTTCCTGAGAAAGATCATCCATCCTGGATGGTAGGGTGATGGTGCAAAGGTCAGGGTTGTCACTTGGGTTTCTCGATGGTTCGGGAAGGGGTGCAGCCCATATGATAGGCAACCCGCCGGGCCGATGGGCCATGTCAAGGATGACCCGTAGCGCGACCCGGCCGGGCCGGCCCGCGGGTCGCCCGGGTCGGGTCACGTAAGGGTTGGATCCCTAGGCGTGTTGATGGAATTACGGATGACTCGCGTTTCGAAAGTGATGGGGGCAACAATCAGTCACAGGCAGCCCCAGCCTGATAAAAGTTGATAACGGGAGATTGGGAGTGCAAGGGCGAGAATGGGTGGCTTGGCTTGGGCTGGCTGCGCTGACTCACGGCGACTCACGCACCACTCATGCAAGGGGGTTGCTTATCGTTGACAAACAACTGTGAGTTCTCCTCACGCTTAACATCTTCCTCACCAGCAACCGAACCCTCGGCGTTTTACATTATTGGGAGGCAATGCATGCTTCGTACGCTGCTGCTGCTCGTTCGGCAATAGGTTCACCCAATCCGCAACCTGCCCTTTCGGTATCGCGAAACAGGTTCGGCAGTTGAGTTGACAATCTCTTCACTGCCATAGTACATATTGTTCCACTCCTAGGCCAACGAAGGAGGATGATTTTCAGCCATCTATCATCAAAAGATGGCAGATGACGGATTTTACGAATATAATCCCTGTGTCAAAATACTGGAACAGTCAGGACCAGCAAGATTCGCGACTTCCACTGGATACTATGAACTCAAACCACTCAGTTGCCATGAGCCATGTGGGGATTCATAAAAGATTCACTGACAAAGTACCAGGATCCACTTTGATCGGCTGTAGTTGGCATGCGGCCTGCAAGATGTCTATTGATTCAAAGTCAGCTTTTCTGATCGACATCGGAATCAACAAGAGGGCACTGAAAGGGACGTCCAGCCCACGAAACGGAGGGAAGCGCCATCTACTTCAGTATGTCGATGGTATAATCAAGATCAAACTGGTAATGGATTGCTGAAAGATTACGTACCATTTCGATCTTTTTTTATTGACATGTGTGACCAGTCTAGATCGTCCAAATATTAACTAATGAATGACGAAACTTACCGAGATTGCTTAGATGACATTTCCCAGAAGCATATGTTTCGAGAGACATATATACTTCTTTTGAGGTGAGGTGATAAGCGTGTATACAGGCAATAATTTTGGATTTAATTGACGAACGCCTTCAATGCAGGAAGCAATATCCTGACTATTTCGCGAGTGTTAAGTTCAACATTCGGCAGAAAAATGTTATGGACGACGTGCCCATACCATAATCTTACCTACTGAGAGCTGCCATTGTCAAATGCCAATATCAAACGCCAATGTCAAACGCCAATGTCAATGTCAATGTCAATGTCAATGCCAATGTCAATGCCAATGTCAATGCCACTCCGCCACTCTTGTAAGAGGAACACACACATTTTGGCTTAGTGGTTAAGACACCTAGCTCTCACCCAGGTGGCGTGGGTTCGATTCCTACCTTCCCCAAACATTTTTCTCTTCTTTCTGTGACTGTACCACCTCTCCAGGGCGTTCCGAGCAATCGGGACGATTCCCTTGACATCTCTCCTCTCATTTTGCCAATCCTCCCGCAATATCGCCACTCCTCCTCTCCCCTCTCATTTCGCCAATCCCTCATTCGCCGCTCCTCCTCTACCCTGTCCATCTGTGAGCCAATCTCCGGCCATTTGTCGACCCCCCCAGTACTTCTCCACAGCCAGCAGCTGTAGCTTCCTCTCTACGCCTGCTACGCTCGCTCTAGGCTAGGGAGCAGAGCTGGCACTCACTAAGTCCCCTCTTGTTGTTGTCTTTGGTCTGCTGGGTTGTTTATCCATAAATAGCCGCCCCCTCTTTGTCCATTCCCTTCCTCCCCAGCAGATCAACACCAGTTCTTCTCGTCTCTTGTTCTAGTCCTTGTCTCTTGTTTCGCCAATACAATCTCTTGTCGCCCATCGCTCTCGCCTTGTCTTCCGCCTCAGTCGTCGAGATCGTAACAAAAAAAGCCTTTGTGCAGATATGCGGTAAAGATGCTGCGTCCACTCCTTACGATTTGTCAAATGCTTCTCAACGTGAAGTTGCAGGACTCCGTATCACTGAGCATTTGATCCCGAGTTCCCAGTACAGAAGACTTACATCATATCACGACCGAGATTTGATTGAAGCTGTCAGACTGCTGCCTAATCCCGATTTTCAGACAATCATAGAAGCTCTGACAGCCATGGATATATTCTAGAAGGGTTTATAGTATCTCACTCTAAAATATATTCCTCCCAATCTTTGCCCTTTATCTGCGTTATCCCCAGTCGATCCACGCTTTCCTTCGCTCTTCTTTGTATCTCTATCAGCGCTTCATCAGGATCCTTTGACAAGGAGCTATCTTTCTCAAAAGGGACTTTCCTAGCATCTAAGGATAGCATTTCTAAGCGCTGAAGTAGTAACCTTCCCATTGTTTCTATACAGGAGTCAGGCATACTTAAAACAAGGCTTTTTAAAAACATTCCTTTCTTACCCTTAAATGTTTTTTCTGACAACGCTAACCGCAAAAATTTGCTTGGAACCTCAGTCAAAACCTCGCGCAAACTCCTATCAAGCGAAGTATGTAAGGTCAGAGGAAACGTAGACGATATTGGGCCCTTCCGAGAGGGCTGAGAGCAGTGTATTGTAGTGAAGAAAAAAGTAGGAAGCTCTTTGCAGCGGCCGCTTGACTGACAGCTTTATATATGGGCTGCCAGTGGGGCTTGCGTGGCTTCAGTGAGGCTTGGCGCCTTATGTCATGTATCACCGAGAGCTCGGGTGGCCAGCCCGGGTCTCGGATCAAGGAGAAGTAAAGAGATATAATATGAAATACAAGTGAAGATGAGATATCACCGACACCCGGGGCGCCGCCCGAAGGCTTTTCTTCCCTTTGGGAGTCACCCCAGAGCGTAGGACTCCAATATAATTTATGCTACACGTGATCTCATGCCCTACACGCTTCCCCGCCCTATGGTGACACCTGCAGCACCTCATTACAACCCCCTTAGAGCCAAGTGTCACTCCGACACCGACCGCACCTGTCAGTCGCTCCCCGCTGTTACTTGATGTTTAGCTGACACAGGTGTCGGCCATGAGGAGTGCGCATGGCTCTACTGGAGCGGCTGGCGTCACTGGTGGTCACCACGATGGCAATCAGATCCACGCCGGTATGAGGTAGAGATGGTTCGGCCGCAGCTGGTCGTGGGGCGCTATGGTCCTTGTCCATGCGGCATATAAAAGGGAGGCAGTAGTCCCCTCAGCACCTTCCCGCCAGTCCTCGGACTTACATTTCTTGCTCCCAATCTCGTAACCCCTCACCGTCGCCGTTCCTCTCTCACCATGGCCAGCGTAGCTCCTCCTGCCAAGCCCACCGCCGCCGGCCCGTCATCGGGCAAGAAGAAAGTAGGCGAGGGCCCCACCAAAGGAGACAGCCTGAAGAAGGCTCTCAAACGACAGCGAGTGGTGAGTCCACGGAGGGCGCCCAATTGACCGATCTTACGTGGTTTGACCAATTTTATCTCAGGACGCCACCGAGGTGCACTCGGACAGTGCCCCTGAGCCCCCGGCTCTACCGGCCCGACCTACGCGTTGGAACTGCAACACGTACCGCCCCCGCAAGATGTTCCTCTCGGCGTGCCAGCACGTTATATGCCGGCCTTGCATCCTCCCGCTCTGTGATGACACCGTAAGGAACCGCATGTTATGGGTGGTTCCCGCAAGGTGACTGACAGCTCACATCTCTTCCCAACAGACCAACACGCCCGTCGGGGAGTTCACGTGCGGCTACGTTGACGGTTTCGGGGAGGAGTGTGAAGCGCCGCTCTTCTGCCAGGCGCTACCCTGCACCTGTGTGTGGCCCGACTGCGATTGTCTGACCCAGGACGTGCAGGTCTTCCCCTGCGACCACATCCAGTGTATGGGGCATGTCCGCGCGTAAGTACAACAGTCGTGAACTTTTGACAGGTTCCGATGTTGACTTGACGCGTTCCCTTTAGCCAGATGAACGTCCAGCAGTTCGTCCCGCTGCGTTGTGGCATGGGGACCGCCTGCCACGGCACACGTTGCCAATGGTCTTTCGCCAAACAGGCTGGTATTTAGCCTGGCATCGTCGTTCTTCTTTCTTGTATATATATTTTGTTGAATTTGATCTCTTCGGAGCGTTTCCCTTGGGTACTTCACCGATCGTCCTGAGCCCTGGTGCCTCGCACCCGCTCGCATAGGCCCTGGTACCTCGTACCCGCCCGCATCTTAGGCCTTGGTATTGCATACCCGCCCGCATGAGCCCCGACACCTCGCTTGCCCGCTCGCATAGGCCCTGGTACCTCGTACCCGCCCGCATCGTAGGCATTGTTATTGCATACCCGCCCGCATGAGCCCTGACACCTCGCTTGCCCGCTCGCATGGCCCTGGTACCTTGTACCCGCCCGCATCATAGGCCCTGTTACTTCGTACCCGCCTGCATCATAGGCCTTGGTACTAGTACCCGCCCGCATGAGTCCGTAATGGTAATGATCATTTCGGACAGTAGAAACTCTGTTTTGATGTATGTACAAGGTTCCAGATACGTTTACGACGACGAGAGACTGCCGCTCCTCTTCGCCTTGGTCTCCCAAGTCTCCTGGCGTTTGACGGCTTGCTTTCGGACATATCGCTTGTGGGCCGAGGTGTTACAGACGTGTCGGAGTGGCTCCCAGTGTTCTGGGACACGTCGAAGCCGGCCCATCTGACCAGGAACATCTCGGTGTTGCGTACCCACTTGGAATCGAGGATGTCTTCAACTCGGTGTTCGAGTTTGCCGTTGACTTCCTGGGGGGGTGGCGCGTCCACTTTTTGGTATGGGCCGTTCTCCGGAGGGTTGTACCCGCGTAGGATGTTGACATGGAACACCGGGTGTAGTCCACTGAACTCGTGGGAGAGCTCCAGCTTGTAGGTGTCCGGGTGGGGCCCTTTTCCGCTGACGGTGAAGGGCCCGATCCACAGCGCGGGCAGCTTCTTGTTTCGGGCCGAGATACTCTTGATCTGAATGCCTTCGCGGTTCAGCAGGACCTGGTCGCCTACTACAAACGCATCCGTATTCTTGTTTTTGTCGTAGTATCTTGCCTGCCTGTCCTGGGCCTCTCGGAGTCTGTGCTGAACAATGCGGCTCACCTCGGTCAGTTGCTGCATGCGCTCCTCAATGCACTTTCGATCGGCCTGTTTCAGTTGCTCTGTTGGGTCGCTGGTACCCCATTGGTCTGGTACCTTTGGGATGTACCCGATGTCGATCTCGTACGGTGACATGCCCGTGGAGGTCTGGGACGTCCTGTTGTAGGTGTACTCAAGGAGGGAAGCATCTCGCGCCAGTTCGAGCCGGTGTAGTTCAGGTAGGGGACCATCATCTTCTTGATTGTCTTGATGACATTCTCCGTCTTGCCGTCGGTCTGTTGGTGTCGTTCCGACGAGAGTTCCTGCTCTACGCCGGCGCACTTCAGGAGGTTCTTCCAAAAGGCGCCGGTCCATTGGTGTCCCAATCGCTGATGATCGTGTGGGGCATGCCCGTGATGCGGAAGGCCTGGTCAAAGAACAGCTGGGCGAGTTCCTTTGCCGTTGCCTTGGCATGGGTCTCGAGGAGGATTACGCGGCTGGATAAGTAGTCCACCAGGATGAGGACGGCTCCCTTGTCCATGACGGACTCGTCTCCCGCTTCGCCCCCCTTAGATTTTGTCATGGGGAAGTAGATGTCCAAGCCGACGCAACGCCAGCGCTCGTCGGGGACCGGAATGCTGCGTAGGAGCCCGAAGTTGGAAGCCTGCTTGTTGCGTTGGCAGTCGGGACAAGTCCGGACGTACTGGTGGACCTCGCGCTTGAGGAGGGGCCAGTAGTAGAGCGCGAGGAGTTTGGCGCCGGTGCGCTGGACACCTGAGTGGCCGCCGTTGGCCAGGGAGTCATGATAGAACCTGAGGAGGGGGCCCCGAAGGCCCTCGGGGACGGAGCAGCGGCCATGCTACAAAACAAAGCCGCGGTCGTCACGCGTGAGGCGGCGCGCAAAACCCGAGAGGGTAGAGGGGTCATCAGGGTTTGTCATGGTGGTCTGCAGGTGGGCGAGGGTGTCCTTGCAGAACATGTCATCGCCAAGTGCAGTGAGCCACTTGGTGTCGGTAGGGAGGCGGCCGGTGATGTCCGGTAGAGGTGTCCCGGTGACAATGGAGAACACTTCGACGTTCATCTGACAGCTGGCGCACTTCGGGGCGTACCGTGGTGTGCGGCTGAGTATGTCGGCGATGTGATTGAACTCGCCGGGGAGGTATTCGATAGTGAAGTCGTAGTCCTGAAGGAACTCCACCCATCCGGCCTGGCGCCGGGAGAGATGAGGCTGATTCTGGAGGTATATGAGGGATTCATGGTCGACGAATGCACGGAATTGGCGACCGATGAGGTGATGGCGGTTAGCGCGGATCACTTTGTTCAACGCGAGGAGCTCCTGTTAGTGCACCGGGTATCGGGTGTCGGCCGGAGCCATTTTGCGTGAGTAATATGAGATGACGCGGAGGCGCGGAAGGTTATTGGGGCCCTTTTTCATGGTGGGCAGTGGGTTCAGCATGGGAAAGTCGCCGTCCGTGCCCTGACGATCCAGCCATGAGAAGACGTAGGGGAACTTATCGGGGTCGAAGAACGCCCGGCAAGGGGCATCGGCGACGAGCGCCTTGATGGTGTTGAAGGCTGCTTGTTCCTTGGCGCCCACTGCCACGGGCGGGTGCCGGATTGAAGGTTGGTCAGTGGGAGGGCTGTGTCAGTATAATGCGGAATGTATTCCTTGACATAGTTGACTAGCCCCATGAAGGAGAGGAGCTCGAGGGCGCTGGTGGGTTCGGGTCGAGCGCGGACAGCCTTGACCTTGAACGGGGCGATGGAAAGGCCATCCTTACCCACCATGTGCCCGCAGAACTGACCTGGTCCACTGCCCACTGACATTTGGATGGTTTACCGTGAAGGCCGTGAGCCGAGAGGGTCTTGAGCACATCAGTGACATGCCCGATGTGGGTCCATGTCGGTGCTGAAAATAAGGATGTCATCGAGGTAAGAGATGAGGTATGAATCGTACTTGTCACCCAGGAGTTTGTTCATGAGGCGTTGGAACGTCGCGGGGGCGTTCGTCAGCCCGAAGGGCAGTACGTTGTACTGGAAGTGGCCGAAGCGCGTCTGGAAGGCAGTCTTCTCATGGTCTTCCTCCCGCATGAGGATGCAGTGGTAGGCATCGCGGATGTCGATAGCGGTGAAGACCTTCATGCCGACGAGGCGGTCCCGAAGGTCGTTGAGGTTTGGGAGGGGCGTGGCGTCCTTATGGGTCATCTTGTTGAGGGCCCCGGTAGTCGATGCAGCAGCGGAGGCCACCGTCCTTCTTTGGGGCAAACAGTATGGGTGCCCCCCAGGGGCTCTTAAAGTGGGAGATCCACCCGCGGGATGATAGGCGCTCGAGTTGCTGCCGTAGCTCGTCGAGTTCGTCGGGGGTCAAGTGGCGGAGTGGGAGCATGACAGGCTTGGAGCCGGGCTTCAAGTTGATGCTGAAGTTGTCGTCGTCGCGGTCCGGCGGGAGGCCGGTCTGTTCGGTGAAGAGGGTATCTGTAAACTGTTCCAACGGGCGAAGAGGGTGGTCGGGGGCGACCGATGCGAGTGGATCCCCCGGGTGGTATCGGAGGGGTGTCCGTTGCCTTTCGGTCCGCAATGATCGCACATTTCTTTGCCTCGACCGTGCGAACGAAGTTAGCCTCTGCTTCGGCGACGTCCGTGAGGGTGTCGTCTGTGGCCAGGTCCACCTCCGTGTCTGTGCGTGAGACCCATGCGGTATAGACCTCGGTGGCCTTATTCCTCTTGATTCCTCGCTTGAATTGTTTGGCCGTGAGGAAGCCCTCCTCATTTAAGGCCGCGCGCTTTGGGTAGAAACGGCGGGGGTGAGGGCCCGTATGAGGTTCGAGTAACCGGGCCGCGCAAGCGCTGGGTTGTTGCCATCGGCGGGTGGTAGGTTTAGCTCGGAAAGTTAGTACGGTTGCGTTAGCCTCAATTGAAGCGCCGGGAACCCATTGTCGCGCCATAAGCGTATGAGGTCAAGGTCCAAGATGTAGGGTAGCCCTAGGATAACATCCGCGCGGATCGGGGCCACGACAAACGGGACCCGAGGGGTCTTATGAGGTATTCATTCCTCCGTGAAGACGGAGAGGTTGGCACAAATCATCCGCGTGGTGCCGTATGATCCGGCTTTGTCACCCCAGCGCACCTCAAGGGGCATGGGACAGTCGTACGTGTTAAGATCATGGCGTTGGGCAAATGAGTCGCTAATGAGCATGGTATTGCAACCAGTGTCTATGAGGGTGCGGCAGAAGATGCCGCCGACACGTCCATGGACCTTGAACGTGAGCTTGTCGATGATGGGGGTGGGGCGGTATTCCGGAATGGTGTCCTGCAGTCGGGGTCCGGTAGGTCCCTCGGGTTATCTGGACGCTGAGGCGCTGCAGGCGGTCAGGCCCTGGGCAGAAAATCCTGACTGTCGATGGAGTATGCGCGGCTCGGGGGCTTCCGCGGCCAAATGAAACTTGTCGTTGTCATCATTGAAGGCCTTGGCGGGCGCCGCCGAGATCTTGAGTCGTCCGGGTTCTTAGGGCACGCCCGGGCGTAGTGGTCCTTGCTGCCGCAAGTGTGACATTCGCCTCGCTGAGTTTTCCTCTCCTTCCCAAGGGGTACTCGGTTGGAGTTGAAGGTGGGGGGCGTATCGCGCTTGTCGCAAGCCTGGCCGGAGTGGCCGTTCCGGGTTGGACCCGTTTGCCGTCTCCGAAATGTGGGCAATCCCGTCGGCATAACCCCCGATGCGGAAGGCCCTCTGGGCGGCTCCCTGAAGGGTCTTGATGGGGATGTCTTCGTCCTCATTGCCCTGTTGTAGGATGAACTGGTAGCACTGCTCACGGATGCGACGTCCGACCTGGTGGAAGGTCAGCCCGTTCAGGAAGTACTCACGTTCCTGTCGCGGAGTGAGATGAGATGTTCCTTTTTGGGGAGGATAACGATCTGTGTGGTCAGTACGTTGAAGGCCGGAACGTAGTCGGACATGCTGTCTTTGAACTTCAGGGCGGCCAGTTTCGCCTCGACCGAATTACGGAGGTTGGCGGTGGGGTAGAACCTGCGCCTGAGTGCCTTCAGGAACCGTTCCTGGGTGGCGGAAGGCTCTCCGGAGCGAGCCTCGAGCTTCCACCACTCAGCGGCGTCTCCCAACAAGTGGGCTACGAAGTGTTTCACATCCCCGTCCTCTGTTCTGAATTCGGTAACTTCCAGATAGCGTAGGTGGGCGTCGACGAACTCGTCCAGTTTGGCGACCATGTCTTTACCATTAGCCTTACCGTCAAACTTGGTCAGCATCTTAGCCAAGGTGGTTCGGAACTCCTTCTCGGTGGCCGCCTTGCGCTTACGCTCTTCGCTAGCCGCCAAATGGTCCTCGCGGCTAACCCGTACTCCAGCGAAGGGGCTGTCATCTGGGCAGTCCCTCTCCAGGCGCTCGAATTGCTGCTGGAGTTGGGCGTTGGTGTTGGCCAGCTGGGCTAGGATTTGGAGGATTGTTGCCTGTCCGTTCTCTTGTCGGGCTGGGGTACGGCTCGTGCGCCGCATGGGGGAGCGGCTTCGGGTCCTCGCCGGGGAGCGGCTGCGGTAGCGGCTTACTCAGCGGCTCCTTCGACGGGGGGGGAGATGCTCCTGCGACTCGTCGTCCGCGCCTGTATCGCTCTGGCGTCCGATTCTGGCGTCGAGGGTCCGGGCTTCGACGTCGACAAGGTGAGCGTGAGCTGGAGTGCCTCCTTCCAGGTGGCGACCACGGGGGTGACCCCCTGCGCCTGTGCAAGGGGCGGTTACGCTCTGCGGGGCCGTTGCCTTGGCGTTGGTCGCTGTCGAGCCGTTGCGCCCTTCGATGCGGGTGTTCAAATGGATCAAGCTTTAAGCGGTCATTGTTAACTATCGCAGAGCTGACGGCGGTATTAGCACCCGCCTGAGAGTTGCTCATCGTAGGTTGCCGGAGAGATCTTTAAGGATGGTGCTACCATGTAATAATGCTAGGTCCGTTGCCAGAGGCTAGCTCTGTCTCCGCTCGATGTATTGAAAGAATTCTAGAGTTTCTACCTCCGGGACGCCGCCCGAAGGCTTTTCTTCCCTTCGGGAGTCACCCCAGAGCGTAGGACTCCAATATAATCTATGCTACCCGTGATCTCATGCCCTACGCGCTTCCCGCTCTAAGGTGACACTGCAGCACCTCATTACACACTCGCTGTCGCTTGAGAGCCTTCTTTAGGCTGTCCCCTTTGTGTGTTTGAGGCAAAGGTGTCCCTAAGCGGACGTCGTGTGTGATGTGTGATGTGACACTTCGCTCTAAGGGGGGTGTAATGAGATGCTGCAGGTGTCACCTTAGTGCGGGGAAGCGCGTAGGGCATGAGATCACGGGTAGCATAGATTATATTGGAGTCCTACGCTCTGGGGTGACTCCTGAAGGGAAAGAAAAGCCTTTGGGCGGCGCCCCAGGAGGTAGAAACTCTAGAATTCTTTCAATACATCGAGCGGAGACAGAGCTAGCCTCTGGCAACGGACCTAGCATTATTACATCTGAGCTGCTTCAGATGGACACAGATAGCATGTATATGGCGCTTGCCGGTGACACCATTGATTCCCTGGTGAGGCCAGAACTCAAGGAGCAGTTTCTACAGGAACGCGGGTTTATGGTTGGTTGCCGATGGGGATGAATACAACGAGAAGACCCGGGGCTATTCAAGATAGAGTTCACCGGGACAGCGCTGATTGCCCTGGCACCCAAGATGTACTTTGTGGTTGGAGATGAAGAGCAGTTCCTACGGAGCAAGAAGCGCAGCAAGGTGAGCTGCAAGGGGACCAATAAGAAACAGAATGTCGATCTTCTGACCTACGACAATTTCAAAAAAGTATTGGATGGACAAATCAAGAAAGAGTTCATACAAATGGTCAACAAAGGTTTTAGATGTTACAGGACGCAGTTGTACCAATATGAAACAACGGCGTGAAGCCTCAGCAATAAACAAGATAAAAGGAGGAGATTACCAGATGGGCGCCGAACCTAACCGCTCTACTAGCTTGCACAAAACAAAACAAACCCTTCCCAAGTGGAAGATTTATAGGAGAATAAATATGTGTAGTGAAACGCACTGCTTGTTTTCCCTCGTTCTTTTTTTTTGACACTCAACGCACTCACTCACGCACTCAACGTACTGCTCTCGAGTGGTACAATACGACTTACGCCGCTGGACCTCCTGCAAATTGGGCAGCTTTCGAAACGGCTCTCGTCGCTCACTTCTATCCTCGCAACTTGCATAATACTATTGAGCTCAAGCTCTCGGTCTCAAGCTCGGTGACTCTCTCAAAAAATGTATCAAGGAGTTTCAAGACACCAATAATGAGCTCGAAGCCGCTCATCGTCTCGATAACACTCAAGGCACCATTCCCCTTATCGATCAGATTTGATACTTCAAGGCTGGTCTTCTCAAGAATACAGGAATCGGTCATTATCTCGCTGAAGCCGTTACGAACTTTGAAATCTCGGGCACTACCAATATCAACACCCCTATCACTCTCGATCAAGCTATCACTGCAGCTCGTCGTGCTCATGTGGCTCATGGGTTCACTGACGGCAACCAAGCCAATACGCCTCGTCCGATTGCCTCGGCATCAAGTTCTCGTGACGGCCGTGGAGCCAGTTGAGGTCGAGGTAGTTGTGGCGTGGTCGTGGTGGACGATACGCCCCTTACACCAATCTCGAATTACGGAATTTGAGCAAGACTTAGATGATATGACCTTTGGGCTCAATGCCCTCGGTACGTCATACTATCCCCCTGGAGTGAGTCGTCTCACTACAGGTCAAGTTCCTACCAACGTCACAGCCCTTTCGTTGACGTGGACACTGGCAAGCTACTCACGGTCCTCGTCAACGTCCAACGACTCCCTGTCCCCTTTGTAACAAAATGGGACATTGGAGAGTTGAATGCTGGTCAAATCCCGAAAAATCGACAGCAAGGCTCGCAAACCCAGAAGCGACGCGGTGGTCTTCGACAGCGCGGTCGTGGCGCTCAAACTCCGCAGCCCAGTTGCCAACCTAATCAACAACAAGGTTCAGCCAATCAGGTTGATGCTGGGTCATGCATTACGGAAATTCTCGATGACGCCGTCAACTCAGCGAATACTACGAATACTACTAAAATCAAGCTTCGAGTTCTTCCAAGGTCGATAGAGCCCCTCGGTAGCTCTGCTTGGCCTACCACATACGATCCTACCAATAAACCTGCCTTCGAACCACTGTCTGCTGGACTCTGGGTCTCTCATTGTCGCATCGGAAACAAGTTTGCTCGTGTTCTTTTCGATAGCGGCGCAACTGGGTTATTCCTTGATAAGACATTCGTCGAAAAGCACAAATTTCCCAAGAAACGTATCAAACCGAAGCAGATATGGCTGGCCGGCAAAGAATCATACATGATTGTCGACACAGTCGTTTCGGAAAAGTTAGATCTATGGGATCTCAAATCTCAGTCGCTTTTCTTAGTTGGACAACTACCCTGGCTAGTCAGTAATCTGGCTTACGACGCTATTATTGGAAAGCCTTTCTGGCGTTTCTTTAATTACGCTGAACAATTCTCGATGAGTACCTTACCTACCCTTCGCTGGACCAATTACGGCCCTATACCAAACGCACCGCAGTCTGTCACCATCAAGTGCGAAAGAACTTCAAGAAACTGGGAAGACGTCGAATACATCCCGAAACACAAAACCCTTACTTCGATGTACAACGAGATCCGGTCTATGACAAAAGACCTGTTCGACCTGTTCGGATCAGTAAACCTGTGGATACTCGTCCTCTACCAGCCGCACCTCATTATATATCTCGATTTGCTCAAGCCAATGCCCTTCGCAATCCTCAAGTCATAGAAATGACTTTTAAGCAATTCAATAAGGCTTGGCGACGGAACAAGTTTGAAAAAGACCCAGTCTGTCCCCTCGCTCTTAACGAAATACTGGACGCTCCACAAGAGCTTAAAAAAATCCAGGACATCTCAAGGATATCCTAAATAAACACGTCAATACGCTCTTCAAGGAACCGGAAGGTCTACCCCCTGATCGCGGAGAAGATGATTTCAAGATCGAACTCACTGAAGGTGCTGAACCCGTTTGGCAACCTCTTCGGCACATGAACAAAGAAGAACTCGCTGAACTCAAGAAACAAATCACCTCGATGCTCGAAAAAGGATGGATACAACACTCCTCAAGTCCTGGTGTATCGTCAGAGGAAATGTAGACAACATTGGGCCCTTCTGAGAGGGCTGAGAGCAGTGTATTGTAGTGAAGAAAAAAGTAAGAAGCTCATCGCAGCGGCCGCTCGACTGACAGCTTTATATATGGGCTGCCAGTGGGGCTTGCGTGGCTTCAGTGAGGCTTGGCGCCTTATGTCATGTATCACCGAGAGCTCGGGTGGCCAGCCTGGGTCTTGGATCAAGTAGAAGTAAAGAGATATAATATATGAAATACAAGTGAAGATGAGATATCCCCGACATCACGACTTGGGTAGCGAACCCTCTCGCCTTGTTCAGATACGACGGCGCGTTCGTGAACAGATGACGGGCTTTAGTCTTGACGTTCTGAAGGAAACTGGGCATCGAGGGTTTCGCTGTCTTAGCATGATGGATAGAATTTTTTCTCATCGCTTTAGAAAGTGCGAGAATGGCGGCCATCTACAGGGCAAACCCTCTCGAAGCCCAAGGTTACAATCGGCCCAAGCCGATTACGAACCTCCAACGCCATCAGATTGGCCAGGCGCTTGACTACGGTCATCTCGACGCGTTCGGTGTCCCAATGTGAAGTACGCGTGGAACAGGAACATCCACCGGAAGGACCTCGCTACTAAACAGAACTACACCGCTCCAAAACATGAGACGGTCATCTCCTCCGTTGAAGCGTTGAAGCTTCAATGCAGCCAGGCTTCAATCGAAAGCCTACAAAGATGCCCAGGAGTTCCTCAAAGCAGAGAAGGATTACCGTGAACGCGAACGTTTCCTGGATCGCATCACGCCTTCGAGGCGAGCGGGGACCGCGATCTCCGTTGGTACCTCTACCTCTACAAGCGGGTTGCCGATCCCTGATCAGACAGGTTACGTGTACAACTACCCCGCTGAAGTTACGGCTCAAACTGGCCTTCAGTTCCAGGCTCCCAGTGGGGGGAAGGAGGTTCCCGAGGAGAAGCTAAATCTGAACACCAAAAATGTCAATCCTGTTATTCAGACGCGAGAGATGGAGATCCGCGTAGATCCAATGGACGGCACGCATCGAGTCGGCGTCGCGACCGGAGTTGTTGACCGCTCGCCCAAGTTCCCGCGCCGAAAGGAGACTATGTTATGCCCGGAACGTTCCCTGGCCGAACGGCTGAAGTTCCCATGGAGGTGTATGTTGACACCACGCCCTCACCGCAGCCTTCTCAACCTGTGAGCCCCCGTGACGCGGTGGTCCTAAGCGATCGGACTGGCCAGAGAAATGAGATCTTTGACATACTAGATCAGAACGCAACCTTCGTCTCCGTTCCAGCTCCTACGCCACACGCCGAGTTCCGAAAGTACGAGCCACCTCCCGTGCCAGTCTTCAACCAGGGAAAGAAGCGAGCCGGCAGCAGCACTTTGTACACCGCTCAAGACAAGAAGAAGGCGAGAGTTATATGGGACGACATAGGGGCAAGGAGGAGGTTAGCAGCCGTCGGCAGGGACGATGATCCTCCAAAAGTGCCTGTTCCCCAACCGACTCCTCCTGACTTTCCCACTCTTCCGAAAGCTGTGGATCTGACGGTGGAGGTCCCGAGAGGGACTAAGCGCAAGGCTAAAAGGTCGCCCGAGGCGTTATGAGTTCGCAAATGTGCTAGAATAGAGGAGGATGTGGAGGACGTTGTCCTCCGCCCGGTAGAAGCCATAGGCCAAGCCCCGACCCGCCGTTCAGGGCGAGACCTGGAGGCTGAGATACCTACGACCGGAGTCATAGCGCCACCGGCCCCACTGCCCAAACAACCCAGGGTAGCCGTTGGAGCCGCGATTCGTCCGCTTGCGAAACTGAAGAGCTGGAAGCTGACATCGGCATTCCTGCCGTCGCTTCAAGCGGCCCTTTGGTCGAACCCATCTTGCGCAGACGGCCTAGGAAGTCGGCTGAACCGGTACCTGAGCGCCCCACGAAACGTTGTCGGCTAGCTTAGGGAATGTTGCTTACGAGTAACAAGATCTACTCGCGAGAATCATGGCGGGGATCAATTCGAGAAACAGCTCCGGGCTCCGGTACTTGGAGGATGCGCATCTTCAATCGCCGCTGGTTAGTGGCGATATGAAGGCTTTCAGCGGGGACGCCAGCATCACTGGTTTCCAGAAGGCAGGCTTTCAAACTGTCTCGAATGAAAATGACCTTTTCGAGGTAAATTGAGTTGAGGCCACCGAGCCGCTGGAATCGAAGACCGAAGCCGGGCTGGCAACTGTTAGCCTTGTTCATGATGAGACCCTCCGAGTCACTGATGGTAAACTCGGCACAACTCCCGTGCCAAAAGTTGAGGTCATCACGCCAACCCCTGCTGGAAATATTCGACTGCCAGGTCTCGCAGCTCCTTCCACCGGATCCGCGAACCATCACGTACGATGCTTTTATCGATAACCTGGACAGCAGGGTGAAGAGGATATCGGAAGCGATGCGGATTTTGGCGGCGAGAGTGGGGCAGGAACCGGAGCAGAGCGCTGGTGTTGTGCTGTTGGGGAAACAGCTTGCTGATAAGAAGAGTCTGTACATCGAAAGGTAAAGAACTTTGCGCGCAAGAACTGTTAAGGACGCACTCGCCTTCCGATGGCTGACACTTTTGTGCGTCTTGTCAGATATGTGGATTGGGCACGGAGTCACGTAGCGACCCTAGGATGCCCTGCTACCACGGTCATCATTCGTTCCCTGCGCACCCTCCTAGCCAGCGACGAAGACTTGTGCATGATCTCCAAGTCGGCCTTGAGGAAAGAAATAGACACACTCGTCAAAAGTGCACTCGCACCAGCTCTGGAAACCGCGCGCAGAATCCTACCACGCTCGGACGATCCGCAATCTCTGATACTCGATGTGAAGTACAACCGGGAAGCCACTTCAAAGCAGGTCAGAGATGCTACATCAGGCGCCATCATCGAGAACCTCCGCCGCCGCATCATCCACCGCCGCGCCCAATGCCCGAGTCCCTCGAACCCCTCTACGATTTCATACGCACCCACTACGGCAAACTCCTCGCAACAGGTGCCACAATCGCCTCCGCCCTCTTCCTGCACCACGACTCAAAACGCAACCACCGACAATGCAGGAACGCACTGATCTGGCCCAAAGTCAAGGCACATGTGGCGGTGCTGTGGCTTCGGCCGCGATTACACCGTGCCTTCGACGTCTTGACCACAAGCATTGTGGGCGTCTACCTCCTTTACTTTGCAGTGCAGTACTGGATCCTCGGCCGCACCGTGTGGGAGATGTCCCTGTTGATATGGCGAGATCAGCAGATCGTGGATTTCATGGGCGGGTTGCTGGTCGCGGTGGTGTGTTTGGGGCTGTTAGCTGTTGTTGGGGTTGTGGTTGAGAGGGTTGAGAGTGTTAGACATCCAATACCCCCCTTGCTGCCGCGGGTTAAGGTTAATTGTGTTATCTTGTAGTGTAGCTCGTAGCGTAGGTTGCGTTTGCTGTTCATTACAACAAATCTGAAATTGCATCTGCTGTAGATACTACTCTTGTTCACTAGCCGAGTTTGTTATTTGATAACATAACTGAGGATATGTAGGTAAATACTACGCCATCTTAATCCAATTGCTTCTACACAAATCGTCTATAGCAGGCCCAAGAACAATGAAAACCAAAAAAGAACGTGAATCTACAAACATTTCTGAACAGAAATGAATCATAGGAGTCGAGGCCATCCAATCCATCTCATTCAAGCGCTGCCACCAGCACGCGCTCTCGAGATGACAACGATTGAACTCGAGCCACCGCTGGCGCCAAACGGGGGCGGAAGTCGGTTCGTTTTAATATCCGGCGGTTCCACCTTTCATGTTCCTCAAAACGAAGCAGGAGGCATTAGAACAGCGAGACAGGAGAAACGCAGGAGATGCATCACGGAAACGCTCAAGATAGATAGTTCCGCCGGGTTGTGGATTGTGGACTTCGGGAGACCTGGTACAATGATGATGGATGCACAACGGCCTTGACGCGTCTTTGTCATGACATGAATCACGCGTTGGGAACCGGGGAGGGACTCAAACGTCGCCTCTCTCATCATCCAAAGTCCGTCCGAGTCCTTTCTCACCATTCGGTCACCTACTCTATGAACAAGAATGCCGATCAGCTCAAAGACGGGCAACGCCTGCGGTTCGGAACTGGATCTGCAGTATCCGGCTCGGGTCATCGAATGGGATGGTTCTACTGAACGTTGAAAAAGAAGCGAATGGCGTCACGTACTAGGTTGCAAAGACGACTCCCATCAGGATTTGTGCTTTGTATGCATTATTGAGCCGATCTTACATTCCCACTATGTACATGTGCAGTAAGGTGCGGTGCGGTGATGCTATGCATGCGCACGGTCTTCTACTGGAAGTTAACCGTTGCCGCTGCGCTGCGTGACATCCGCGCGGAACGAAATCAACAAGCGCGAACTACATAAAAGCCGGAGACGGAAGGTAAGTCTCTGCAGTTTTCGTCCGGCATATTCATTATGCCACTCCTAAGATCTAACGCTACATTAATCCAAGAAACGGAATCTTGCATATGAGTCCAAGGTAACAGCAGAACAGTGTTCCAAGGGAAGGATGGCTCCTTTGCTCGGCGATGAGCCCCTCTACCCTCTGCTCGACTCAAGCGGCACCGAGATTTTGCCGCTTTTTATCTCTGGCGTCGGCAGCAGCTCTTCGGAAAACCTCTTCACCTTTTATATGAAGTTTATCGGCGTCGTCCCCTTGGTACTTCATGCCTGTCCTGTTTTCCGTGCTTCTTCGAGATCTTGACCGCCGCCCGCGCCATCACTTGCCCGGCAAGATAGCAATAGATGTGATCGGTCTTATTTCCCATCTGAATGTCGAGAACCCGGTTGCCGAGCCAATGGTAGTTGTCGACGTGGTCTGCACCCCCATTTGATGATGCAATGATGTGTAAGACGTCTTGGTCTGGTAACAGTCGGAGGCCGGCTTTCGTCAACCGGCGCCGAAACTGAGCTGTAGTCTATAGGAAGATTTAGTCCTGTGTCGGGAATCGACAAGCGGCGCAACAAATCTCCGGATTCGTAAACGTACGCAGAAGCCTCCGTCTTGTTTCTTGCTCTGTTTTTTTACTTGTTTCGACTTCTTCTCTTCGTCCATCCCCAACCGTAACCCATTGGTGAGTTTGCTGAGGAAAACTCTCAAAACTTTACTCTCATTATCGCCCGCTGTCCGCTTCCTTTTCCCACCGGCTGGAGAGAACTTGTGAGCAACCGCTCCTATTTCTTCGCATAACAGTTTTTTCATCACACACCTATATCTTCAAACGTCAAGTCTATGCATTCGACGGGGTCCTACAATGAGATTTAGTTTCGCGAGGATAAGTGTCCGGAAAAAACAAGGAAAAACCGACCTTCTTTTTTGCCACCTGCGTATGGCGTGGAAAACCCCCTTTCCATAACGACAACTCGCAGCGCATCCTCTATTCTCTCTTCAAAGCTCGTCGTGGGACCATTCCCGGTGTCGGGCCATGTCTCGGTCGAACGGAATCTCCAACAGCATACACCCGCGAACGAGATCAGGCAACATAAACTCCTTCATGCTGAACTTGTCCGCTATCAAGGTATCGGCCACTCGAGCGTCCTCAACAGAGGGATCGCGGCAAAAGCCTCGAAGGTCTTCCATTGGGAAAAGCCTTTATCAAGAATGCTTTCGTCGGGATAGCAGAACTCGCTCTTTCGATGTCCGACACGGACGGGAACTCATACTTGTCTTGCAAACGGGGACCTTTGAACCCTGACTTTTCTGCATATCATATAAATAAGGAATTCATATAGCGATTAGAGCGACTCCTAAAGTGGTAAAAGGACCCCGCATACCAAACAGCGCGCAAAAGGCCCTTTGGGCTTCTGCTTGATTTCCCTTTTTGCGTCCAGTGTACCGTTCGACCACATGGTTGAGGTCGTCCGTCCGGACCTGTTTCTCTCGACAAAGCCTTCACGTTATCCTCCTCTTCAACAATGGCCTTGATGAGCTCCCGCTTATACTTTCTGCCTCCCTTGTTGCCGCACACTGTGTAGTGAAGCGGTCTGAGGTCATCCTCTTTGTGTAGCAGGTCGAGAAGGTCGAAAGCAACGTATGCTGCACGGTAGAAAGGGGTCCCATTGAACATACGGACCGACGGCCGGTTGGTGGGGGAGTGCAAGCACTTTGAGAGGCTCGCTAAGACTCTTGACGTTGAAGTAGGCGGGGTTGGGTGGGTGGTAGGCCAATGCTGATTCCCTGCCGAAAGCTGCGAAGAACTCATTGCGCGACTCTCGCCGGCAGATCCGCGCGTCGCTCACTGGGAAGACATCTCAAAAAGGGAACACAATATGATGGACACAGTGCTAGGTAATCAGTTTCACAATGCCAGTCATATGTTTATAGCCAGGGTACTAGAAATGTGCTATGCGACCCGCAAATCGGTCAAAAGGTCAAGAAATCTGCTATACTACTCCGCGGAAGTCTCCGTCCAAGAACTAAGCTTCCACGGCTTGAAAGGGTTGTCGACGGAGTTCACAGAAGAGGCCAGCTCTGGGAAGTGCCGTGAGATCAACCCCTTGAAGTTGCCCTGTGTCTCGATGTACTTGATACCCTCCGCGGTGTATATCTCGGGTTTGTAGTCGTCAGTCAAGAAACGATCCGTGAACAATCGCCGGGAAGCCATGAGGATGAAGATGTGGAACGCCGTGTCACCGAACCCGTAACCGTCTGGTCTCGGCTCCTCTGCCAGTGTGCCGACGAGGAGGTCGACGTCTTCGGGAACTCGGTAAACGGACTGCAGGAGGGCTTGGACCTTCTTGTCCGGGTTGATGTCCGCGAAGGTCTTGAAGTCTGGTTTGAGCCCGATCTCGCGATGGACTGAGGGTATTTCAAAAAATCAAGATGATTCGAGACGTTAGTTCCGGGCCGGAAAGAGCTATTAGCTTTCAAGCTACTTTCTTACATTGCAAGTATCGGGGTATTCCACGCTCGCGATCGCGGTAGATTTCGGTGGTCGCCATATCGATGATATAGGGTTCATTTGGCTTGGTAAGATTCATCAACCACGCCTGAGGGAAGGAAATTTACAATCCATGGCTGGGGTTTGCCGTTCCGCCTGGTGACCACCCCAATAGGTGGCTCCCGACGGAACGGCTTCGCGGGCAAAACCGCGCACGCATATATTAGCAACACCGCATATACATACATCCATCGCAAACAAGGGAGGGTGGGTAGCTGATTGAATTGCTATCTGCGTTGCTTTTCCAGTGAGGAGGAAAGAAAAGAACGAACTTGAAGGCCTTTAGATACTACGGCCGTGCCAGCAACACAAATGGGTCACGTGGCTCCACGTGCACCCCACTTTCTGGGCATTGCCCATTACGATTGTCAACATCGGAAAGTTGCAATTTTCATCGTTGTTTGTTCACTCACCGGGTAGATGTTGCGCGGAAGAGCACCGGGATTAGCTGTCCCAAACTTGTAAACAACATTGGCCAGCTTATTTTCGGCGATCATTCGGCGGCCTCCTTTGAGAGTGATTGACGGCAAATCGTACACACGACCGGACAACTTCTTGGATTGCGCATCCCGAATCTCGATTGTATCGGGTGTCAATGAATGCAGACAGTAGACAGCGGTGAATTCCTCCGTCAGTGAGAAGGGCTGCATGGGAAAGAAGGTTATATCAGCGCTAGAGCCTCATGCGTGCGCACCACTCATGGGTGTACTGATGATTAGCATGTTGAGGCTTTCGAGAAATTTCATCGAGATAATCCGAATATGGATCTTTGCATAGCGCTTTTTTCCATTCTTCTTCTGAGCAGGTAGGGGAATTTTGTGGATCCTCTGTCGTAGCATTGGAGGAAGGTTCGTTGACAAGCATGTTGCTGATCTGCGTATGCATGTTGAGGCGTCGTTGACAATCTACACACCGAGGCGCATAGATTGGATTGCGGGAGAGCATGTCGGCAATATGATTCCATTGTCCAGGGAAATACTGGATGTCAAAATCATACTCTTGTAGCTTCTCCACCCAATTGGCTTGTCTTCTGCTCAAATGGGGTTGCGTTTGAATGAATTCGAGTGCCTTGTGATCGCTAAAACATTGGAAGTAACGACCGATGAGATATGGTCGATTGGCCCAACATCTTGACAAGAGCTAATTGTTGGGGATATCTCATCTTCACTTGTATTTCATATTATACCTCTTTACTTCTACTTCATCCGAGACCCGGGCTGGCCACCCGAGCTCTCGGTGATACATTACATAAGGCGCCAAGCCTCATTGAAGCCACGCAAGCCCCACTGGCAGCCCATATATAAAGCGGTCAGTCGAGCGGCCGCTGCGAAGAGCTTCTTACTTTTTTCTTCACTACAATACACTGCTCTCAGCCCTCTCGGAAGGGCCCAATATCGTCTATGTTTCCTCTGACGTTACATGGTAGCACCACCTACCGCTAGCATCACCAAGAGATTCCTCGTCAACGTCGCCCCTCTACCGGACGTCGCCCTTACACTCGTTCACAAGCAAGAATGGACCACCAAACTCAAGCTATCGTTGCGGCTGTCGCAGCTGCTTTCGCTTCTTGGGGGCGTGCTGTTACGCAAGACACCCAACAAGCCGAGCGTTTCAGACTTCTTATGGACGCTCGCAAGAACAAGCTTGTCGAATACGATCGCGCCAAAGCTGCCAAAGAGATCGAAGAGTTTGTTACGTCTCACATCAACTCCCTCGAGTCTCTCACTGTCCCGGCTGTACAAGCTGGACCAGACGGTACTGGAACTGCCACTGCCATAGCCTTTAATATGGCAGAGTACGCTCCTACGCTCACTACCTACCTCAAGGGTACTGCTCTTGAGTGGTACAATACAACTTACGCCGCCGGCGCTCCCGTGAGTTGGACAGCTTTTCAAACGGCTCTTGTCGCTCACTTTTATCCACGCAACTTGCGTAATACTATTGAGCTCAAGCTTTCTGGCCTCAAGCTTGGTGACTCTCTCGAAAAATATATCAAGGAGTTTCAAGACACCAATAATGAGCTCGAAGCCGCTCATTGTCTCGATAACACTCAAGGCACCACTCCCCTTATCGATCAGATTCGATACTTCAAGGCCGGTCTGCTCAAGAATACAGTAATCAGTCATTATCTCGCTGAAGCCGTTACGACCTTCGAAGTCACGAGCACTACCAACATCAACACCCCTATCACGCTCGATCAAGCTATCACTGCAGCGCGTCGTGCTCATGTGGCTCATGGGTTCACTGACGGCTACCAAGCCAATACACCTCGTCCGATGTCCTTGGCAACAAGTTCTCGTGACGGCCGTGGAGCCAGTTGCGGTCGAGGTAGTCGTGGCGGTGGTCGTGGTGGACGATACGCCCCTTACACCAATCCTCGAATTACGGAATTTGAGCAAGACTTAGATGATATGACCTTTGGGCTCAATGCCCTTGGTACGTCATACTATCCCCCTGGAGTGAGTCGTATCACTACAGGTCAAGTTCCCTACCAACGTCAACAGCCCTTTCGCCGACGTGGACACTGGCAAGCTACTCACGGTCCTCGTCAACGTCCAACGACTCCCTGTCCCCTTTGTAACAAAATGGGACATTGGAGAGTTGAATGCTGGTCAAATCCCGAAAAATTGACAGCAAGGCTCGCAAACCCAGAAGCGACGCGGTGGTCTTCGACAGTGCGGTTGTGGCGCTCAAACTCCGCAGCCCAGTTGCCAACCTAATCAACAACAAGGTTCAGCCAATCAGGTTGATGCTGGGTCATGCATTACGGAAATTCTTGATGACGCCGTCAACTCAGCGAATACTACGAATACTACTAAAAATCAAGCTTCGAGTTTTTTCCAAGGTCGATAGAGCCCCTCGTTAGCTCTGCTCGGCCTACCACATACGATCCTACCAATAAACCTGCCTTCGAACCACTGTCTGCTGGACTCAGGGTCTCTCATTGTCGCATCGGAAACAAGTTTACTCGTGTTCTTTTTGATAGCGGCGCTACTGGGTTATTCCTTGACAAGACATTCGTCGAAAAGCACAAATTTCCCAAGAAACGTATCGAACCGAAGCAGATATGGCTGGCCAACAAAGAATCATACATGATTCTCGACACAGTTGTTTCGGAAAAGTTAGATTTCCCCTTTGCTCGTTGAAAGAATTGTCAGATCATCAACGTAGACGGCAATGATGATAAAACCTCGGCCAATGCGCTTTATGTAAAGAGCATAGTCTGGTTTGGAAACGTTGAAGCCTTTTTCTCGGAGGTAAGCGTCCAACACCTTATTCCATAACTGAGGTGACTGTTTCAGCCCGTATAGGGAACGTTTGAGTTTCACTGTTGTCCCGTCTGGTAGGCGAAGGTATTTTACGGTGTCAAGGTTCCCATTCAGGAATGCGGCCTTTACATCCATCTGATGGATCTCCAAGTCGTGTGACGCTGCGATGGCTAACAACATCCGCAACGTATTAAACTTCACGACGGGCGCAAACGTTTGGTGGTAATCTATTCCCTCTCTTTGCGTAAATCCTCTGGCTACTAAACGTGCCTTGAACTGCTTGATAGAATTGTCAGGATTGCGCTTTACTTTAAAGACCCATTTGGAATCTACTGTGTGTCCAGTGTTTTTCTGATCAGACGATTCCCAAGTTCCGTTCTTTGCGTGAGAGGCAAGTTCTTCTTCCATAGCGGCTTGCCATTCGCGTGAGTATGGGGATTTCATAGCGGCTTGCAGTGTGGTGGGTTTATCTGTGTCCACCGTAGCTACCAGGAGTTCCGCTCCTGTGTACTGACCACCGTCGTCTTCGGCCCCCAAAAACTCAGATAACGCTACTGCGTCTTTTACAAATTCGTAGGGTTCCATGTGGGGTCGTCAAAACCTTCCCACTTGACGAGGTACTCCTTCTCCCCCAAATCTCCATCTCCACTCGATAAGAGTATTTTCTCAATGGCGTATTCTGCAGGGTCTTCTGATCCAGGAGCGACGGATTCGCTACGACTGTTTTCTTTGTTGAAGGTTACATCCTGAGACTCAAATATCTCGAGCATATCTTCATCAATGAGACGATAAGTGTCATGTTTAGTGGCATGATACCCAAGTAAACGCAACGGACCTAGTGCCCAGGCGAAAGTTTACTTCTCCTCTTCTGTTTAGGGATGTGGAGGAACGCCTCACTCAACGGTGTCCGCAAAGTCAATATATCCGCTGATTTCCCATACCATTTGTGGTATGGAGTTGTGCCAGTAGCACTGGCCGGTGTCCTTTGTCTGAGGTAATTCACCAAAACGGCAAATTCATTCCAAAGGTTTTCTGGCACGTTACTCATCCACATTATGGTGCGAACTTGATCCATAACTGTTCGATTGAACCGTTCCGCAATACCATTTTGTTGGGAGGAGTACGGCTGTGTCCGGACTAGCGAAATCCCGGCTTCTTTGAGTTCATCCAGCATTGTTATGGACAACGCGCCCATACCATAAGCTTACCTACTGACAGCCGCCAATGTCAACCGCCAAATGTCAAACGCCAATGTCAATGTCAATGTCAGTGTCAATGTCAGTGTCAATGCCAATGTCAATGCCACTCCCCCTCTCTCCTCTCATTTCGCCAATCCTCTTGCAATATCGCCACTCCTCCTCTCTCCTCTCATTTCGCCAATCCCCCCCTTGGCTTCTCCACACCCCCCACTGCTTCCCCATAGCCAGCAGCTGTAGCAATGCTCTCTACGCTCGCCACGCACGCTCTAGGAGCATAGCTGGCGCCCCCCAGTCCCCTGTTGTTGTTGTTGTTCTCTGATCTGCTGGGTTGCCTATCTATAAATAGCCGGCCTCTCTTCGTCCATTCCCTTCCTCCCCAGCAGATCAACACCAGTTCTTCTCATCTCCTGTTCTAGTCCTTGTTTATTGTTTCGCCAATACAATCTCTTGTCGCCTGTCACACTCGCCCTGTCTTCTCTACTTCGCTTCCGCCCCCATTGTCGAGATCATAACAGTTTGATCTGCTCCAACACTGCGAAGTTCAGAACCTGTCCAGCCCTGCATCCGACAAACCTTTTTCGCCATGTCCCAACCCGAATCCGTACCTTTCACCGCCAAGCAATGGAACGATATGTGCCAAGCCATCGCCGCCTTGCAAAGCCAAAACGCCAACTTGCAGGCCAACCTAGCGCAAGCCCAAGCCGACGCACAAGCTGCCCAGAGCATCGCCGCCCAGGTTCAAGCCGATACGTACACCCGTCCCCAAGTCGCCAACCCTGCTCTGGAGCCAAGAATCAGCTCGCCCGAGAAGTTTGATGGTACCCGCAGCAAATTCCGTGGGTGGTTGAACAACATCCAGTTGATGTTTGCTCTCCAGCCCGACCGCTACCCCAGCGACATCATCAAGATCCAAACTATTGGCACCTACCTCACCGGCACTGCGCAAGCCTGGATGGCGCCCCTAGTCGAACGCCAAGATCACAGCCTTCAGGACTTCAATAGTTTTATCAGTCAGATGCAATCGGTCTTCGGAGACAGCGACAGGGTCCGCACCTCTGAAAACAAGCTCCAGAACCTTCGCCAAACCCGTGCAGCAACCGAGTACGTCGCTGAGTTCCGCCAGCTACAATGCGATGTCTCCTGGAACGACCAGGCCCTGATTGCTACCTTCCGCCGTGGCCTCAAAGAGGACGTCAAGGACCTGATGCTCACAATGCCCCCTGCTGTCCACCATTGATATGGTGATGGAGCAGGCTATCCAGTGCGATAACCGGCTGTTTGAGCGCCGCCTGGAGCGAAACAGAAGCCGCCAGACCTTCCTGGTTCCCCACACCTCAGTTTACTACTACCACCACTGTCGACCACAGCGAGCCTATGCAGATTGACGCCGCTCGTCCCCGCGGCCCTCTGAGCCCTCAGGAACGCCAACGCCGCATTTCCAACAACCTCTGCCTTTACTGCGGTGGCGCGGGGCACATTGCAAAAGTCTGCCCCGTCAAGAACAAGACCACCACCCGTGCCGCCAATGTCGACATGAAAGAACCCTCCACCGAACAGGGTTTTCCCAAAGTCCAGCCGCAGTAAAGCCCCAGCGACTGGACAACACACACCGCCCCGGGCCTCCTAACCTCGCAGCTCCTGCAACGGGAGAGGCCACCCCCCTGGTTCCCGACTCCGTTATAGCTGACACAACCCTCCTAGCCGCTGCCCATGTCGAAAACTCCGAAATTAACCCCCGCGCCATGCTTGCGCTGGGTCCCATCGAACCCTTCAACTACCCCGTTACCATCATGGTATCATCCAGCCGCGCCCCGATACCTACCTCAGCCATGATCGACAACGGTGCCCTGTCCTGCTTCATCGACAGAGACTTTGCCCGCAAACACCGCATCGCCCTAGTCCCGCATCAGCGTCCACTGACGATCGAACTCGTTGACTGTCAACCCAGCTCTGCTGGGCCAATCACCCATCACACCCAACCAGTAGGCATGTGGGTCGACGACCACTTCGAAGAACTCGTCTTCCATGTCACCAAATCACCCCATGCTCCAATCCTCCTTGGTCTTCCCTGGCTCCGCCTCCACGACATTAACCTTGACTTCAAGAACCTTTCGGTCGGTTTCCGTTGCGACTGTCTGTACCATGAATTCGCGAATTGGGACAACTCTCCAGCACCCCTGAGCCCAGCACCCGCCAGAACCCCCGAGCCCTTGATCCGCATCCCCCAGGATGAAGTCCCCGTCGACGAAACATGGTCGATTCCAGTACCCAAGGTATCTCGCTCCAGCACCCCAGAACCGGCTCCCACGCCGCTCCGAGTCTCGTTCATCTCCGCCCCAGCCTTCCAGGTCGCAGCAAGGCATGACCAGGTCTTTGTTGCCTACGCCAACCCTGCGAAACCCGATCTCCCAGCCTCGCCTAGCCCCAGTAACCCCCCGACACCCGAGAAAGACATCAAAGACTTCCTGCCCCCCGAGTATCAGACTTCGCCGACGTTTCGAAAAGAGAAATGCTGACACTCTCCCCGAGCACCGGCCCTACGACTGTCCAATCGATCTGGAAGAAGGCAAGCAGCCACCTTTCGGCCCGATCTACAGCCTCAGCGAACCAGAAATGAAGGCACTCTGCGAATACCTCGAAGAAAACCTCGCCAAAGGATTCATCCAACCCTCAAAGTCCCCTGCCGGTGCGCCAGTCTTATTCGTGAAAAAAAGGACGGTTCTCTCCCCCTCTGCGTGGATTATCGAGGCCTGAACAGCATCACGGTGAAGAATCGCTACCCCCTGCCCCTGATCAACGGTATCATGGATCGTCTGCGCGGTGCCCGCCGTCTCACCAAGATCGACCTCCGCGGTGCTTATAACCTCTTATGCATGCGCCCGGGCGATGAATGGAAGACCGCCTTCCGCTGCCGCTATGGCCTATTCGAATACAACGTCATGCCCTTTGGACTCAGCAATGCTCCTGGCGTTTTCCAGTACCTGATGAACAACATCTTCCGCGACATTCTCGATGTGTTTCTTGTTGTCTACCTTGATGATATCCTGATATTCTCCAAGAACCCCGAAGATCTCCCCAAGCATGTCCGCGAAGTCTTGTCCCGCCTCCGCCAGCATGGGTTGTACGCCAAACCAGAGAAGTGCGAATTCAACCGCAAATCCGTCGAGTTCCTAGGCTTCATCATCTGCGAGAAAGGCATCCAGATGGACCCCAAGAAGATCGCTGCCATTACGGATTGGGAGCCTCCCAAGAATGTCAACGGCGTCCAGCGTTTCCTCGGCTTTGCCAACTTTTATCGCCGATTCATCCAAGGTTACTCCAAGATTGCTACCTCGCTCACAGCCCTGACCCGGAAAGACATCCCGTACGCCTGGACACCCGCCGCAAACACCGCCTTTGAGAACCTGAAGAAAGCATTCACCACCGCCCCCATCCTTGCTCACCCTGACCCAGAGAAGCCCTTCGTCGTCGAAACGGACGCCTCCGACTTCGCTCTTGGCGCAGTTCTCCTCCAACCTGACCAGGACAATCAGCTCCACCCCGTGGCCTTCCACTCTCGCAAATTCACGGCCAAAGAGATCAACTACGAGATCTACAACAAGGAACTTCTGGCCATCCAAGACTCCTTTGCCCAGTGGCGACACCATCTCATTGGCGCCCGTCACAAGATCACCGTTTACTCCGACCATAAAAACCTTCAGTACTTCATGACCACCCGCACCCTGAACCGCCGCCAAGCCCGCTGGTCGATATTCTTCTCGGATCTTTGACTTTGTCATTACCTATCGCCCCGGTTCCCAGCAGCACCAAGCCGATGCCCTCTCCCGACGCTCCGAACATGAGCTAAAAAATGGGGAAGAAGCGTTCCGCTCCCAGGCAACCACAATTTTGACTCCCGAATGCCTTCGACTCGCCGCGGCCTGCCTCACACCCATGGATACCATGCTTCTTGACATGATTAAGGCTGCCCAGGCCTCTGATCCCCTCGCTAAGGCCATCCGCGAAGAGCTCAAGATACCCCTCGCCCAACGGACTGACGAAACCCAAGATCGTATCAAACGGTTCTCAGATGAAGAAGGAATCCTGCTGCACGATAACCTTGTCTATGTCCCCACCAACAAGCTCCGAGCTGAAGTCTGCCATGACATGCACGATACACCCCTAGCCGGCCACTTTGGGATGTCCAAGACGCTCGAACTCGCCTCCCGCAACTACTGGTGGCCCAGCCAGTGGCGCTTCGTCAAGGCTTACGTCAAGTCCTGCGATACCTGTAGCCAAGCGAAATCCAGTCGACACAAACCATATGGCCTACTCCAGCCCAACAGTATCCCTACCCGCCCTTGGGGATCTTGGTCCCTGGACTTTATCACCGGTCTGCCTCCCGTGGACGGGTACAACTCCATCCTGAACGTCAACTCTTGCCTCACCAAGATGGCCCACTTCGTTGCCTGCAGCGAGTCAGAATCTGCCGAATCCACCGCCGACCTAGTCTTCCACAACATCATCCGTCTCCACGGCCTCCCCAACGACGTCATCTCTGACCGAGGACCCCAGTTTAAGTCCCGGTTCTGGCGTCGACTTCTCAAACTCCTTGGGGCAAAAGCCAACCTCTCCTCGGCCTTCCACCCCCAGAGCGATGGCCAGACGGAACGCACCAACCAGATCCTGGAGCAGTATCTCCGATGCTTTTGCAACCACCAACAGGACAACTGGAAACAGCTTCTGTCGTCCGCCGAGTTCGCCTACAACAACACCCACCAGTCCGCCTCCCAGACCACCCCCTTCTACGCCAACAAGGGTCTCCACCCCCGCTTCAGTTTCGCGGCCTCCGCTACCTCCGAATCCGTCAACCCCGCCGCTGAAGCCCGCGCTAAACAAATCAGGGAAGTCCATGAACTGCTCGCCTTCGAGCTCAAGGAAGCCCAAGATCAAATGAGGCGCTACGGCGACGCTAGACGAATTCCTGGACCGGACTTCAAGCCTGGCGACCACGTCTGGCTCCTCCGCAAAAACCTCTAGACAACCCGGCCCTCTCAGAAACTCGACCATCGCAAGATTGGGCCATTCCCCATCGTTGAAAAAATCAATCCCGTCGCCTACCAGCTCAAGCTCCCGCCTACGTACAAAATCCACGATGTCTTCCATGTCTCGCTCCTCGAACCCCGCTTCACCATCCCCAAACGACACGAACCCGAACCCGCGCCCCCAGAGACCGTTGAGGGTCAAGAAGAGTGGGTTGTCGAAGCCATCCTTGACTCTCGCATCCATTGTCGTCGCCTTCAGTACTTGGTCAAATGGCAGGGCTGGCCTGACTCCGAGAACACCTGGGAGCCCGTGGAACACCTCACCCATACCGATGCACTCCTCCAGGACTTCCACAGCGCGTACCCCAACAAGCCTTCCTCTGTCCCTGTAGCACCTCCTCTGCGGCCACACCAACCTCGACGCCGCCGCCGCCGCCGCTAAAGAGAGGGGTGATGTTATGGACGACGGGCCCATACCATAAGCTTACCTACTGACAGCCGCCAATGTCAACCGCCAAATGCCAAACGCCCATGTCAATGTCAATGTCAGTGTCAATGTCAGTGTCAATGTCAATGTCAATGCCACTCCCCCTCTCTCCTCTCATTTCGCCAATCCTCTTGCAATATCGCCACTCCTCCTCTCTCCTCTCATTTCGCCAATCCCCCCTTGGCTTCTCCACACCCCCCACTGCTTCCCCATAGCCAGCAGCTGTAGCAATGCTCTCTACGCTCGCCACGCACGCTCTAGGAGCATAGCTGGCGCCCCCCAGTCCACTCTTGTTGTTGTTGTTCTCTGATCTGCTGGGTTGCCTATGTATAAATAGCCGGCCCCTCTTCGTCCATTCCCTTCCTCCCCAGCAGATCAACACCAGTTCTTCTCATCTCCTGTTCTAGTCCTTGTTTCTTGTTTCGCCAATACAATCTCTTGTCGCCTATCACACTCGCCCTGTCTTCTCTACTTCGCTCCCGCCCCCGTCGTCGAGATCATAACAATTTGGAAGCAATATCTCAACTACAACGTAAGCAATTGGAAGAAACTATTGCCTTTAATCGAATTCGCATACAACACTGCTCGGAGGGAGGAATATGAAGGTTTATCGCCATTCGAAGTAGATCACGGACGCTCTCCAATCCTCCCGGGTTGGAATCCAACACTCAAAGGACAAGAACTCAAACTTCGAGCTGTAGATCGAAACGAAATCGAACTCTTCAAGAAAGGGCAGGAAGATATTGCCCGGATCGTATGCGAACACCTTCAGAGGTCGCAAGATCAATTTGCACGTCAACACAACAAAGGTCGAACGCCAATCGCATACAGAATTGGCGACCTCGTCAATTTAAATCGACAAGGAATCAACCTAGAAGTAGACGCTCGAAGCGGACTTTGATACTCAGCTACGTGGATCGAACCATTCAAAATCATCGCACAAGGAGCACATCCTGATACCTACAAACTCGATTTATCACCATCGAAGATCAGCGGCATCTGGCCCGTCTTTCACGTCGATATTTTACGACCACATCGCGAAGAGCAATATCCGCAACATACAGTTCCACAACCTCCTCCACCAGTCGAAGAACGCGGACAACCCAAATGGGTTGTAGAAGACATCATCGACGAGGGATGCGCCGTACGAAATCTTCTAGTCAAATGGCTCGGTTATCCTGACCCTACTTGGGAATGCGAATCAGCACTTCGCTCCACGCCTGCCTACAAACGATGGCGAAAAGCTCACCCACAATCTTTGTGGATACGGAAACGTACAGCATAGAGCATCTCATATCACATCACACGCGCGACGCCGCAAGAACCGCTCACTATCAATCACACCGCTGACAATAGCGACGTAAACTACATCACATCACGCGCGGCGACGCAAGAACCGACCTTACACACACACATCACACACGATGTCGGCTTAGGGACGCCTCTGCCTCGAACACACACATCACACAGTGCGTCAACACTATAAAATGAACAAGTGCCTCAACACTTTAAAATGAACATGAGCTCTCCCTTTCTTCACATATCCCTTGTAGTTCACCTCTTATTTATTCGGCGCCCTCCTCAGGATCCGAGGGAGGTGTAGGGGATATCTCATCTTCACTTGTATTTCATATTATATCTCTTTACTTCTACTTGACCCGAGACCCGGGCTGGCCACCCGAGCTCTCGGTGATACATGACATAAGGCGCCAAGCCTCACTGAAGCCACGCAAGGCCCACTGGCACCCCATATATAGTGCTGTCAGTCGAGCGGCCGCTGCGAAAAGCTTCTCACTTTTTTCTTCACTACAATACACTGCTCTCAGCCCTGTCGGAAGGGCCCAATATCGTCTACCTTTCCTCTGTTGTTACAGGGGTTGTTGGAGGTATCATCCTCCCAAGTCCCCGGTTAGGGTCCCCGTGGTTTATTTCCCCACGTGACTTCCCTCCCGCTTACGCCACGCTTCCGCGTACGGGACTTCACTCTTTTCTTCCCCTACGGACCTCGCGTCCTCTTTCTACTGAAGACTTATCTGTAAGACAATACATACTTCACAGTATTACATCACACACAACATGAAGTTCGCTCAGTCATCTGCTTCCTCTGCCGACTACTGCTACGTGGCGGATCCATCAGAGCATCACCCATCACCGTTGCCTACCTCAGTGAAGGGATTTACGAGTCTGCCACCGTTAAAGCCAATAGCTTTCTTTGGGCGGAAGATGCAGTCCGCTGAAACACGTTACCCCATGCACGAACAAGAGCTACTTGCTTTGGTTAAGATCTGCAAGGCAAATAGGCATTACTTGCAGGATCGGACAAATGATCGCCCGTTTCGAGCGTTCACCGATCACGCTAGTTTGGTCTGGCTGCAGACACAGCCCTTCCTTAGCCATCGCCAAGCACGATGGGTTGATTTCCTGCAACAATTCAAATTTGATATTGAAAATCAACCTGGTCGTTGGAACACCGTCGCAGATGTAGTGAGTCGTAATCCTCATTATGCACCGCGCTGCGCCGAATGTAACAAGCGAGTTGAGATCGCTGCAGCCATGGGGATGTCCGTTGAGTGAATTCCTTTGGGGAATGTTACGCTTGAGGATTCAATACAAACCTTGGAGTCTGATGAGTACTTTGCATCTCGGAAAGATCCTTTGTCACAGCCAAAGGAACGGCAGTCTACATTCGATCGACGTTTTTCGATCGATGAGCATGGTTATTTACTGTATCACGATAAGTTCTACGTGCCAGCTGCTTTACGAGGAACTGTATTGCAAGCGTACCACGACTCGTTGCTTTCTGGCTCGCATACGGGAGTACAAGGTACTTTGGGCAAGCTCCTACGCGAGTTTTACTGGCCCGATATGGACGCAGACGTGAGAAGGTACACCAAGACTTGTGGGTCTTGCCAAAGGTTCAAGTCGCCGAAGAATAAGCGTGTTGGCTTACTTTGTTCGCTCCCAATTCCCGACCGACGTTGGCACACGATGGGTATGGATCCTGTCTTGATGCCAATAACACGGTCATGGGGGGGAAGGTGCATAGTGATGCGTTAGGAAGGAGTTCTTGCCTTCAGAGCTTTTAAGGAGAACGGAGTTTACACTATGAAGCCCCAACCTATCTCAAGATATGCCTACTCAGCTGGAGTACTCCGTAGTACCCCCTTCCATATCTGGCATCAGACACTGGGCATCTAAGGCGGACAATTTACTCAACGCAAAATCAAGATTTCAGATGAGATTTTTTCGTTAAAAAGTCCATAAAAAGTGTGCAAACATCCCCTCAAAACGTACCGATCTTTGGTTCCGTCTCCCACCCTCTTACCAGCAGTCCTGCAACCTGGTTAGCGCTTTTGGCGCCAAGCGCAGATCCAGCCCTGGTCACCGAGATGGACCAATCAGAAGTCCATTTTCCTATGGGTTTTTGCAAGAGAGAGCGCACGGCCATCGAAAGTCAAAGTAGCTCCCGAGCACCATCGAGTTTCCAGGCTCCTCGCAGCTGGGCCAAAAAGTGGGGTAGGGTTAGGGCCCGTCCAAAACTCGTTGGGCCTCCCACAACAACCCTACCGCGAACGAGTGCTCTTGCATGCATATTCGTCCATATCCAGCCTATATCCAAGCATACGCAGCGGTCCTGGCGCATATCCAGGCATATTCAGCCTATATCCAAGCATATGCAGCGGTCCTGGCGCATACCCAGGCATATCCAGCCCAAATCCAAGCATACGCGGCTCTCCGGGCGCATATCCAGGCATATCCAGCAGATCCCGGCACTCAGAACGCAGGTTCGGCCAGGATTGGCAGGATATGCTGCAGCGACAGCATCCATGATAGATGATGAATTTACTCCCCAATTGAAATGGCCATTGCTAATGCAAAACGAAGTGGGGTCTTTGCGATCGTTGACCCGAAAGACTGGTGAGTAAATTCTCAAATCGAAAATTTGCACTGGTTACCGAGAAATGAAATTGTGCCAAAGTTATTGCCTTTTTATCGTTTTTCTTGTCAATTATGAACTCCATTATGAACTCAATTTCTCTAATGGATTGGTGAGTAAATTGTCCGCCTAAATGCCCAAGACGTACAAAAGCTTGCCAACTGCTACCAACACGACATCAGGTTCACAGGACACCCTGATGGTCATATCTGCGAAGTCTGCACGCTCGCCAAGAACTGGGAGGCGTCGCGGATAGCATCTTTCACTTGCGCCTTCGGCCAAGTATTCTTGGGAGTATCGTCTTCTTTTCCCAGGATATCGCGCAGCGCCCGCAAATAAGTGGCAATGGCATTACAAAATGCCTTGGGACTCTTGTATTCGAATTCCTTCGCGAATTCTACCGGCGAGAAGACATCCTGCTTAAAGGCGTCTCGCAGAAAGAGCAGGCGCTCAGCGCCGACCCTGTCTGCTGCATAATAAACGGAGATGGTAGGTGTCAGTTCTTGTCCATTTGCAGGAGGGTCGTCCAGCACATGCTCCTCCGGGGACAAAGGGCCAAGCCTAATCATTCAACCGGATCCACAATAATGGAGGTGTACGACAGTAGCTGCAACTTGAATGGACGGACAAAGCCCACCAACAAGTCGGCTAAAGCGCACTTGCAACCCCAACCGCATAAATGCAGAACCCTCCTCCGCGCGTGCTGCATCCCAGTTTCAACATAGTCAAGGTAGAACACAAGGGCTTCTACTCAAAGGACCGTGTGCCAGAGCACACCCCCAGAGAGCACGCCAGAGCATTCCTACAGAGAGCCTTGCCACAAATTCGGCTGGCCAAACACGCGCGGGTTTATTGCGGAACCGAGCTATTTCGATGCAAGCTATATCTCGAATCAAAGTCCTAGAACAAGGTCTGGTGCAACGCGCAGCGATAAACACGCCGTTCCATCCATCATTGCAAACTGAACCTCAGGACCAAATGTGCGTTTCCTGGTGCGCCGCCCTCGCAAACTCGAGATTTGAACGGCCAAGCGTATGGCTTTTGTGCGCAAAGGCCCGACTGCGCCGCCCTCGCGGCCGAGTTTGTCGCCAGCGTTGCGCCGCCCTCGCCGAGCACCTACCTGCACCCAACCAGTGTTTGTTGTCCAGAGAAGTCCGTGGCGGAATGGTGGGTACCACTATCTTGAGGGAAGATGGGCTGGGAGGTTGACGGGAACGGGCCCCAGTTCTGCACGCGTGTCCATACAGGGTCCTTGTCCACCCATTCGATGAGACGCGCCTGTTCGAGTTTCTGTGTGCAGTTTCAAGCAGTTTTCAACACATAGAGCACAAACACCTTTTAATCATCTTGCCGGCACTTGATCCACCTCCAACCATTGCAACAAGTCTAACAACCGTGTCCAACGCAATATCAAGCGAGCTGAACGTGACCCTTCCTGAGGCCCCAGGTGAAACACACAAAAGCAGCACCCGTTACTATGAGCCGTATCTGCCGAATGGAAAATGTTGTATGATGGCGCGAAAGATGGGTTGATTTCCATCCCGGACCCAACGATTGACCAGGCCGAAGTAAGGTTGGGCGATCAGGTCGATTTGATCACTGAACTGTACGTATCAGACAAATACGGGGATCTTGGTGATAGATATTGCCAGGGCATAGGGTAGACATCCGCCGTCGCGGCATATCCCCCGCGTTGTTCAGACTAGGCACATGTAATCAACTCCTGACAATATCACAGTGAACCACGGTGCACGAAAAGGGGCGGAAAGCTTTCCTGGTCATTACTTTCAAGCAGCAGTTTATTCAATTATCTCAGAGGGATTCCTTCCCACCTATTTGTTACGAGGTAGCAATGGGAAGAGGCAACTCACGACCCGAGGGGGTGGAGCCCACAGGGCCGTTGCCACGCGTTTCCCTCACTTTTTCGAGTACCACTCCTTCACTTTCGGATGGGCGGCGAGCTTGTCACGCAGCTTGCAGATTCTATCGAATTGGTTTACCCAGGCCGGGTCTACGCCGTCCAGTAAGCCACTAGACATCCACCACATTGCGCCGTTGAGCTCCAAATCAGCGATGGTGGGCTTGTCTCCGCCCAAGACGTAGCCTTTTTCGGACGAAAATTAGCAACATGAAGCCAGCAAAGATCGGGTTTCGAAATGGTAAACTGACATACCTGACGGATCCAGGCGGGCGTTGATCTTTTTGGTGAAAACAGTCAATTCGCCTTCAGGGCCGGTCAACTCTTGACGAGTCTTCACTTTCTTCTCAGCATCCGGCTCCCGCATTGTGGGTGAGATCTTTTTACCCAAATCTGGGAAGGGATGCGACGCAGGATCAGTAACAAGCGTGACGTGACGTGCGCACGGCTGAGCAGTCAACTAACCTTCACATGCGTTCAAAATCTCGTCCACTCGCAATGCTTTCAGAGGGTCCTCAACGGGATACAGGCCTGATTCAGGTGCTAGCCGGGCCACATACCGAAGAATGGCTTCGCTCTGAGCCGCCATGAATGTTTGGCCGTTTTCCGTGATTTCCAGAGTGGGAACTTGGCCGTATGGAGTCTTCTCTTTGAAAGCTGGCCATTCGCTCCTTGGGAGGCGCACATCCTCGAAGGGAATGCCTGCGATGGTAAGGGCAAGGCGAATTGATTCCGCTCGGGCACGGATGTCGAAATACGTCAGCTTGAGAGTGGGTGCCATCTTGGAGAAGGATTGTCAATGGATTACGATCGATTCAAAGACGGGAAGATTTTGAGCGATTGCGCCTGGGGAATAAGGCCAGTACGCCGCTTATATAGGACTTTTCTGCAGTCATTTCCCCTACAGCCGAGAAAAAAAGGTGCGCTGGCAGACTACTAGGAATCCGATATGTAATTACTCAGCGAGGCGGGCCCTTGTGACCTTGAGGTCAAATTTCCAGGTTCCATCAAGTTCCAATCCGAACGCGTGCGACCCCCAATTACGCGTCCGACCGACCCCACACCGTCCGCCACAAACGTGGCACCAACCCCCACGCGGAGAACTCCGAGTCCGAGATAATCCATTCAATGACGGCAGCCGAACAAATCCGACACCGTGCCCCCCGACTCCGCCCAGTGCCCACAACGGAAGCCGTTGATGGACGAAACGGCTCATGAGGACGAAACGGCGCAACAACATGTTTCCTATGCAACTCACATCACGGAATCATTCGCCTGGCGCAAGGACTCGCATGTGCTACTACTCCTTATGGAATGCAATTTTGTACACTGCAATGATAGAATAACCCCAGTAGTGGCCAGCGATTGGGGGGAGGGGGGAGGTTCGCGATATATTGGGGAACTGGCCCTCAAAAAAACACACTTTGTGACCCAGCAGAATGGGTTGACAAGGGTCGGCCTTCACCGTACCGCTTGGCTTGATTTAAGCAGTGTATCCCTAGCCCGGGTGACGGGGCCATTCCGCAGATTACAACATCCCGCGTCGCCCAAACTTCCAGGGTGCTGGCTCAACACAGCCCGTCAAAGTCAAAATGGTTTGGATTTAAGGTTAACAGAACGTGGTCCCCTTGAGTGATTGGCAAGCAGACGCCGAGATTTGTTGAAATAAGTGCCGTTAGAGAAGGGAGCGTCACGTACCCCGGGCAGATTGGCATTACTCGCAGAATTCGTACTCGACAGCACAACATCCGATGGGTCCAAACAAAGCAGGAGCAGGTCCATCGAACCGGCGTGGGTCATCCTTTGCCGATGCGTACAAACCGCCGTCTCGAGTAATGTAAGTGACTCGAATGTCGACAGCTCCGCCCAGCCATTCACTGAGCTGCTGGCTGATAGTATTCACCACCAGATTCGACAAGTTCGACACAGATTCATCGGGTACCATCAATGTTCGTGAGTTCCGAGATCTATGTTACGACATGGGGTACTTCCTGTCGGACAAGGAGCTATCGATGGCGATAAAGCTGCTGGATGTAGATGGGAACGGAGAGATTAGTTACGGCGAATGTGAGTGACCGCGGATGCTTGTGGAACTCTGCTCATTCTCTGAAAATCTACATGTCGTCAATGTCCCCCTCATCTTGCATTTATCGTCGTTCGGAAGTCATAAATTGGTGGCAACGCGAAGATCGGTTCGCAGCTTTGAAGCTGTCCCAGGGGGAGTTAGCCGAATTGACAGAAATCAGCACAGAGTTTCAACGGTACGTTCAAGACGCCAAGATTCCGGTCAGATGCTAGGCCGGCCCTGCGAGTCCAAATTCTGAGGGCATCGCATATTTCCTGACGACGAGGATGCACGAAGCACGGCCTCGATGGGAATGCACTAGCAGAGATGGAGTCACTGGCGATACAATCCGTTTTTCAGCCAAGAGCTGACTGCGTTTGATTCTATCATTTGCAGATTCGACAAAGATCATAGCGGATGCATCGATGTGCGCGAATTCCGGATGCTGTATGCTGATCTCGTAAAACGACATATGACCAAGAAGACTCTTGCAGGGACCTTAGAGGTATGATGCGCGGGGCGTCTGTGCCACATTAGGGGGAGCTGCTTGATTGGGACCCATATTGACTCCAGGGCCCAAATCTTCCGAACCAAAGGAGCTAGACCATAATCGCGACGGAAAAGTATCGTTCAACGAATACGTCAACTGGGTGATAAGTCAAAGGCGGTCCGGAGACCATGCAGTGGACGCAAAGCTCGATCCGCTTTCATCTACGACAAGTTCGCGAAGGCCCTCGGATACCAAGCAACTCGCACAGTAATTAGACACCCAAATACCACTGCTGGTGTATATTGCACAATCTGGCCCTGTCCTCCGCAGCCCATTTACATCATGTTCGCATCAGAATAGATATTTCGTATTCTCGCCCTTTCGTTTCGGATCACCCCCGAACGCCACACGTTATCTGCCCCTCTGAGACATGGACAGACAGTTCCCACCATCAGATGATGACTCCCTTATCTGCCATCCATTGAGTTGTCTTCTTCTGCAGGCCTTCTCCGATAACGGCTCTGATACTGCATCAGCGGCTGTTCTTGGGCCCATTCGAACAGTGTTTGCAGCTGCGGAATGGGTAAGGCCAACGCATGTCCGTCCACATCTGGGAAATGATCAAATCAGAACGCCAGACTGATCCAATCGGTAGTGAAGTCGGAGCAATATACCTTCATCAATTGGCGCATCCGTACATAGCCGATGCACGATTCTGATAGAAGAATGTGAGAGCGCAGTGGCCGACGTGATTCGCCGAAACTCACTTATTCGGACATCTGAATACATTGCAAAGGTGCATAAGCCTTTGCCTCAAAGGTGATTCCTTCCCTACTGTTCTCCGCGAGAATGTGTCTCACCGTTGATGTAAACAATGTCGCCTACTTCCAGCATGTCCAACCATCTTGTGTTCGCTCTCCAGAGTGTAATAGGGAAGAACGGAACGGTATGATCCGCCACCAAAACCGAGGTAACGGGCACAGATGCGCCATCTATCGACATGTGTTTCACCACATGAAGCTGCGTCACGACAGCTAATATGGCGCACCGTGTGTTTATGCGACAGCTTGAAAGATTTGTTGCGGGAAGAAGCGCGGAACGGACGGGTTGGAGGGTGGACTGCAATGGCAGAACAAAGTCTCGTCTGGTTGGAGGGTTCTGATGCTGTCGTCGCGCAGAATGCCCGCTCGTACTGCTCGCCATTGAAGCCAGTTGCGACTCAGTGGGAGCATGTGGTAAAGGGAAGGGATCGGACTCTCTGTTGGAAGCAGCGGCATCGTTATCCTTGATTCCATTTGACGCTCGATGTGTAGCCCGGTTGAAGCCTCCATTTATCAACGCTGCTTGCGAGTCAAAGGTAGGCAAAGTGGTGCTGATGGAGTCCATCCTTTCCTGTGAAGTTGTAGGAAGGATAATCGTCACTGAAGACGCGATTGAGGCAAGATGGACAGAGGTGGGACCCGTGCTTTCGGAATGTGTATCCACACCATCAACTAGTGCTGGGTTTGAGATCCCCAGAGATTTGATGTCCCGTTCATTCGGCAAACTAGCGTGCAGAGAAGCTGATCCTTGTTGTATCTCAAGGTGATGATGCATGGGGTGTGAGGCAAGGATGCTCGCCCCAAAATCATTTTCGTTGACGAGACTATCTCGATTGTTTGCCCCGAACAGCCCATCAAACAGAGAGTTCCAGTATAAGCTCAAAGTGTGCTGAAGCAATTCCTCCGTAGGCTCTGTACCAACATGGAGCTCAAGAGCTGTCGGGTTGACGTGTTCAGCGGACATTGTATCGTTGACTTCCACGCAAAGAGGAAAGTGGTTGTTGAACCCAGCAAGCGACTCGATTTGCTCTCTGTTCTGAAGTTCTGAGCTCCAATGATGCTTCTGAAGAAGATTTGCTGGGAAGTACGGGCTTTCCACCAAACTGTAGCGAACGGCTCGGACAACGGGGGACCACTCCTGAGATGCAGGCTGCAAAGCGCCGCTGTCTTCAAACGTGTAATCCTCATATGACACAAGCGGACCATTACCGAGTAGTTCGCCTGTATGTTCTGATGGTATTTCTTGTTCAGGGAGCGAACCGATGCTAATGCTTGGCGGGAGGAACAGGCGGAATCTCCGGGTCATCGTGAGGTTCTTCCAGTACGCAACCCCGTTTGATGACAACCCACATTGCGACAGCACTGACTGCCACACCGCAAGCCAAGGCGACAAACGGCGCTGAGCAGCGAGCAGATCCCTTTCCTAAAAGGGAGTTTGTACGGGAATGTCCATGCGCCTTGCACCTCTTGGGTTTGCAGATGTCACGGAAAAAGCTGCGGGGGACTGTTAAGAGTTTCGGTTAGATGAGGTGTGACGTGCTGGCTTACGCATCTCCGAAAAAGTCGCCTTTCACGCGTGTGTTTCGCGTTTCCGCTGGTCCTTCCCACTTTGGTCTTCTCACAACCTTCGCAATAGATCGGGGGCGTGCTAGGTCAGCTGCTGCAGCGGCGGCATCCTCCTTGATCGGATATAGTCCGAGTGCTCTCCTCAGATCTTTCTACAATTATAATACAAGTCCACCATTATACAAACATGCGTTTACTGTCCGGCATTGTCTTTGGAAAACTGGACACGACACAACACACGTTACGTCCTGCGAGCGACACACATACAAATACACAACGTATGTCAGAAGAGCCACGAGAGACGATAAAGGAATCTCCTTCGATGCTGATTAGGTTCTCAGGATATGTAGTACTTCCTTCACTGTCCTTCCTGCTTTGACGATTCAAAGAATCTTAGGCCCGAGGCTGTACATCAACTCGATGCCGTGCAGCGCGCGGGCCTCGTCCAGGGCAGCGGCTAGTGTTTTCCGGGGTGGCATATCGAAGTGAAGATTTGAATGGAAGATGGGAAAGAAATGGGACGACATGCCATGAGTATCACGAGGAAAGCTGTAAACAGTAAAACCCCGGCCATCCCGGTCACGCAAGCGGCCACTTACGACATTGACAAAGCCTTGCACACGCAATCGCCAGGTTCTTCTTGGCCTTGAGATCGCGGATCGTGTCGTCCCGCAGTAAGTGCACGATATGCGTCGTGGCGCCGAGGCGATGGAGTTGTTTTGCGGAGGTGGCTGTTTTGGAGTGGGAAGTTTCGTGAGATTGGCCGGAGAAGCGAAGCAACAAAAGAAAAACGTACCAGTCTTTGCACACTCCCCTACACATAGCGCCGCATTTCCGAGGATTTTCTCATCCCTCTCCGCAGGTTTCACTCCCCTCGCACGCTCCAACACGCCCACTAACGCTTCGAACCCGCCCATCTTGCGCCACTCGACTGCTTTGCTCTCGCCAGATGCCAGCCATGCGGCAAGGAGTTGCAGCGACAGGGCCTGCTGCTGGTGATGCTGTTGGATGAGCTGGAGCATCGGCACGTCGTCCCACCACCCATCCAGGGTGGATATGATGTCGTCCCGATGGGAAGCGAGGAGACGCGTCAGCACGCGGAGTGCGAGGGTTGTAAGGTGTGTATGTGTTGCTGATGGTGTATCTGTGGCCTTCGGCTGGGCTATTAGGACGTGGACCAGCCGGACGTGAATCGCATGCCGACGGAGCAGCGCCGCTATGATTTTTTGTGCGTCGTCGTCGGTTGGGAGGTTCAGGAGCGCGTTGTGGGTCGTTGCCAGAAGGACGGATACGAGGTCTGGGTTGGATGTGGAAGTCGGGGAGGTTGAGGTTGGGGTCGGGGTTTGGGGCGTGCGCTCAGGTGTGGGAAGGTACACCGTGAGATTCGTCCACATTGCATCAAGAAGCGATTTGTAGTGTTGAGAGAACGCGGCGGCTGCCGCTTTCGGCGACCCGGCGAGGGCATCGATGAGAAGGCATGCATTGGTGACCACCGCGGGGTCGTGTCTGGGCTTCTTATCGTCTGCTTTCGAGTCGTCCGCTTTTTGCTCTTCAGCTAAATTTGCCTTATCAACTCTCAAGTAAGACGGCAACTCCCCCAGCAACTTCTCGGGGCCCAAGCCCCACGCCACGCTAACGGCCCGCCATCCCGCCGGTCCCTCCTTCACAACACGCGTCAGAAACTCCAACAGAGCCTCTACAACCAGCTTTGTCGTGCTCGCCTCATGCAGAAACTTCAAAACCAACTTCCCAAACGCCTTTCCGTCAACCTGCGTATCTCCATCAGAGTTTGCCATCCCGCAAACAGCACGCACACCTTCTTCCTCTCGCACAACAAGCCTCAACACTTCCACCGCGGTTTCGACTGTCTCGACACGCGGACTTTGCATGCGCATCATCGTGTTGACGATCGCGCCGACGTGTTTCGCGAGTGCGCGTCGGTTGACTGATGAGGTCCGCGCAGAGGCGCCCATGACAGGGAGGATCAGATCAATTGAGGTTGGTGTTAGCACGGCGGTGTCGGACAGGAGGATTGGGTAGGCGTTAGTCGCACGGAAAGCGTCGGCGACCAGCGGCGAGGCTTCGACAAGTCGAGTGAGTCGCGTGGAGGAGGCATGGGCGGCGGCATGCGCTTTATTCGTACTGTTGGGTGGAGACCCAGCGATTGCGCGTAGTGTTTCAGCAAACGCGGTGACGAGCTCCTGCAGGACCGTAAACGACCCGTCGGCCGTCAACTCCTCCTTCAACTTCTTCTCCTCGCTCTCGTCCGCAAGCTCACGCTCCAACACCGCGAGCAGCCCACGCACCTCCGCCTCCGACACCCCCGGATCCGTCACGTTCGCTCTATCCTTCCTCAACTGGCCCATCCGCGACGTCAACCCCGCGAAATCGTCAATCAGCCCCTGCAGCGCAAATGCGTCTTTCTTGGCCTGTTCGTATTGTCGCAGGGCACGGTACGCTTCCGCGCGCCGCCATAGTGCTTTGCTGCATCGTGGGTTGAGCTCCAGCGCGTAAGTGCAGTCGGCGACGCAGAGAGTGTATGCGCCAAGCCGGAAGTGTGCGAGCGCGCGGTTGGTGTAGAGGGTTATGGCAGTGTCATCGGACGGGTCCGTTGTGTCGCTGTGCGATGGTTGGACTTTTCGCCGGGCAGCGGCGGCCAGGGCGAGCGTGTATGCGGACACGGCATCCGCGTACTTTTTCTGCTTGAAGAACGCGTTACCGTCCGCGCGGTGCTGGGCTGCTTCCGCTTTGGCCTTTTCGTCATTTGAGATCTCCTTCGTTTTGCTGCCTTCTTTGTCCGCTCTTGAACCACTCATCAGAATCTTCCCCGCGACGCCACTCACAGGCTCTGCAGACTCAGCCGCCACATTATCGAGCGCCTTCATGTCAACCGTCGCACTGTGGATGCTCTCCAGCTGCTGTTTAGCCCACTGCTTATCCGCATCTGGCAGCTTCCCGGTGAGGATGTCATTCATCTGTCCAGCTAGTGAGAGGATGCGTGAGATTTGGTCGTTTTTCAGCAAAGCGCCGATATGGAACGTACTGTAGTTCTCGACGAAAGCCTCAAACTCGTCCAGCTCCGCCGTGAGTTTGTTAAGTGCTTCCATTGTGATCGTCTGTTTCTGCGCTCGCCCAGTATGTTTCCGGATGGTGGCGATTCTGGGTATAGTGGTATGGTTGCTTTCCTAATCAAAAGAGAATAACCACATCGATAGCACTGCCGCGTGAACTTTCCTGCTATCTACGCAGGTTCGCGGTATGTCTTCTGAAGCTCCTCCGCGAAAAGTAGTTCATGGAGCACCAGGGCAAGGGCCGAAAAACGCGTGAAGAGGGAAAACGGGCGTCGTGGCTGCGCATTTTTCATCCTGGCGGAACGCGTTGGAACTTGCGCTTCGAAAAGGGGCCCAAACAACCAGCTAACTGGCCAGGACGGGCGGAAGGACCGACGGCGTATTAAAGGTACGGGGTTGCTCTGTCTCCGCTCCTCTCTATATTCACTCATCCATAATCCATTCGTTACTCTTAAGACTGCTTTCCAACGTACCTGCCGTATCACATCCACAAATACCCACAATGGCAAGCGTAACCCCCAAACTCACGCTCGGCATCCACCCACAGTCCCTCTCCATTCACCGTTTCACCCCAATCGCACACAATATCTCCCTCGCCGCTGGGCTCCTCGCCACCGCAAGCCAACCAACCTATGCCCCGCTGGCCTCCCTCACCATCACATCCGACGAAGTCTCCGTCATCCTTCCTTCATCCCTCGCCCTCCCCTCCGGAGAATCACATGGCGCCCCACAAGGAGAGATAAAGACGGAAGGTGACTGGATTGCCGTGCAAGTCGCCGGCACGCTGGATTTCGCATTGGTGGGCATTCTTGCGTATCTGACTGCTCCGTTGAAGGAGGCTGGTGTGAGCGTGTTTTGTGTTAGCACATATGATACGGATTGGATTCTGATTAAGGAGGATAAAGTGGAGGAGGCGAAGGCGGCTTGGGAGAGGGTTGGATGTAAGGTTGTTGACGCTCAGAGCTTGTAGATGGGATATGCTGGATTCGGGTGGGCAGACCGAGAGCCTCTAAAATGCAGAGATCTTTCGTAGAGGCGCCCTTCCCCGCCAACACGGTAGCTTAGCTTATGACATACCGCATATCAGACGTAGTTACCCCCATACCACCACATGTACTAGACTTGAAAATCACCCTATACGCACGAGTGCCTTTACTTTTTGGGAAGTCTCTATCAGCTTTATGCCAACCGCAGCCCACAACTACACGTCACGTGCTTGTGGCCGTAATTTATAAATGTGACTATGCCGCCAACTCTCTTATCTGATCTGCATGGTCTCGCAAATTACGAGGAAGAGTCATCGATTCCCATCCAGAATCGCTCGCCGGGACTTGGCCGAGCTCATCAGCGGAGTTGGAAAAATGAAGATGGCACGGGCATCCAACGCCGCAACGGACAGGAACGAGATGAACTTTTTTTCTTTCCGGGCTCGGCTCCACAAGGAAGCAAGCGGCCCCAGCAGCGGAGTATCATTATGGTATACGTTTTGAAAAAGGCGCCCAAATAAATATAAGAGAATAAACACGAAAGGGGAGGGGGACGGTCTGTCTGTCTAATGAGGTATCAAGGTCCCGACGAAGGGGGCCTTCATTTACGGAGAGATGCATCCCAACTTGGTAGCGAGAGAAAAATGTCAAATAAATGAACGTCCTATTGCGGGCGGGGGTCTCCAAAAAGGGGCGTGTTGGCTGGGCATTCGCACAGCTCAGTAATGGACCTCGGAAGCGACCTGCTTGGCGAGTAATGCGGTGGCGACGAGGCCGAAGATGGTCGCGGGGCGTATACTGCTGCCGTTGTTGTTGCGGGAGGGATTGCTTCGTGCAGCAGCGACGACGGTTTCACGTTGGGATGCAGTTGATGCGTTGCGGAGGAAGGTGGGACGCATCGTGGAGAGGATTTGGCGAGCGTTCATGGTTGTGTGTTTGTGATTTGTGATTTGGTAGGGTTCTGACGGTAGGTTGGGTCGTTGAAGACGTAACGATATAGAGAGATGTGCAAGTAGATCTGGTTGTTTTGGTTGGTTGGGTTGAAAGGAAGGTGGGCAACCTCGGCCCACCTCGCCTTTTATACCATTTCCGTGCGGTCCTCACCGCCGCACGTTTTGCGGTGTGGATGCTACGAGATCTGGAACTGGTTCCGCTGGCAAAAAAAAGCCTTCGGCGGCGGTATCGAGTGTCTGCGGGATCGTTGAAAGAACCCTTGGGCTGGGGTGCTCTTCGATTGTTACCCGTTCGGGGTCCGTATCTACTTACTATCTGTCTAAAAAAAACTTGGTTATCATCATCATCGCATCATTAGATGGATCCTGATGAAAAGTTTCGGAACGCGGTGACTCACACGCATCAACGCGTGCGCAGTCGCCCAAACGGGAACGGGGGTCCCAGCGCGTGTTGCTGTTTATGGACCGCGATCCCTCGCCTTGAAGCCATTTCCGATGACTCCGTGCCATTCTGGACATTCCCATATGCCATCTCCTGGACCCCTCCTTACCCCAAAACTTCTTTTTCACATGGAAAGGACGCTGTCCGAAAATAGTATCGGGTTTCCCTCGCTTTCAGATGCCACCTTCCGATCCAGACTCGGCGAAACATCAGAATTCAAAGAGTGCAAGTGAATAAACATCCGGAAGGTCCCGTTGAGTTTCGTCTGAGGCTTAGCGCCTCTGATTTCCGTCATCAGATCCTTCGAATGGAGGGACGGTCAAAATGTTGCGATACGTGCATATTCGCTTCCTTCAAGCTCCGTTCAAATCCGTTGTCCTTCCGAGAAACGTGTCCCTAATCGTATGCCAGTTGGTGGTTTGCACAACGTCATAACCTTCCCTACGGTTGACTGGTGACACTTGCCGCCCCCACAGCCAAAGCCTTTCAGGCACACTGCATGGTTTATATGCTTTGTAGTTTGTAGTTTTTGTTAGTTTTTTTCGTGGTAGGGTTGGTTGTGGTAGGAAGTTTTGGTGGCTGATGCGAGATGGACGTGCGAGATGGAAGTGCGAGATGGAAGTGGTGGGGTTGATACCCTTTTTGTGCATGGGAAGTGGTGGATGTGCCTACGAACACGGGGAGTGGACCGAAATGATGCATTTGGAAAGGAATGTGGGAGTGTTTTTTGCACATGCTATGAATTTTGTGTATCTCGGTTATCGCTATGCAGCTACACATAAGGAAAGGGGGGACATTTGGAGCGGGGCTGTTTCCCAACTGATCTACATACACCGGCGCAAATCGACAAAATAGGATGCGTGCATGCTATATCCTACCCTAACTACCAAAAATAATTCGCCAACCCAGCAAAGCCTCGTCGAGGGACTCAACCCGCCAACTCTTACGTCTCTTACGTCCTCCCACTCCCACTCCCACACCCCCTCTCCAACTCCTCCTCCTCCCGCGTCAACCTCCCCAACGCCGCCTCCGCCATAATCTCCCTCATCGGCCGACTCTCCCGTTCCCCCGTCTCCCTCCTCCCTCCCCCACCCAGCCTAAACGTGCCCCCCTGAAACGCCGGCTCATCCACCCTCTCCTCCTCGGGCGGGTTGTAATACGCGCCGCGAGTCCCCACAGTGCGCCCGTTGCTCAGGGCATCGCATTCAGCGTTGAGTTGCCGATTGAACGCGTGGAATTGCGCGTCGTGGGCGGAATGCACCATATGCGCGAGTTCGTGGAGGAGGACCTTGCGGATGGTCCCGTAATGTCTGAACCCGTCCAAGTCGTTCGTGCGGAGCCGGAGTGCGATGGATTGGCCTTTGTTTTCGTTGTACCCCAATATCGTGCGTTCGGACGGGTGCAGTTCTTTGAGGGTGCCCACGCGCCATTTGTGGGTGGACATGATGTGTTTGATGGCGTGGTCGTTTGCGAGACGGGTGAGGAGGGCGTGGGCGAGGTTGTGGTCGGGGAAGGAGGGGAGGGCGAGGAGGGTGGTGAAGGTGTAAGTGGAGGAGGGGTCGGCGGGGGATGTGAGGGTGCTGATGCGGCTGCCGGTTGAGGTTGCTGCCGGTCGTCGATGTGATGATGATGCTCGCACGGCGGCTTGCTGTTGGCGGGCGGTACCTTCCTGAACGGCGGATATTTGCGCGGCGGAGGAGCCGATGAGGAGTAGCTTTGCATGTGGTTTCAGGCCGATGGTTTCGAGCGTTGCGTCTGGAGGGTAGGTGGATTTTCCTTTGAATAGGAGCTTTTGATTGGGTGGGGGTACGCCGATGGATGGGTGGGTGGAGAGATAGGATTTGAGGTCATCGAGGGGCGTTGAGAAGGGAAACTCGAGGGGGAGTGCTATGCCTTTGTAGGCGACTGTGAAGGGGATCATGCTGGGATCTGCGACGGTTGTTGGTATGGACGTGTCCCCGTTTCCAGCATTGCCGACACGGTGGTCACTCCCGAGCACCTCAGGCTTCGCTTCTGGTGCAGTGGGACTGCCAAGCGCCATGTTTTGCAGGTTATTGAGCACTATCGAGGTGAAGAATTTGGAAGTGTCGTGGATGGGGAGAGTGTCGGTCGACAGTGATGCTGAATATCCTTGACCGACAAAAGTATTTATAGATGGAGCCAGGAACTCTCTATCGACTTGAAGCCGTGGCTTAATACAGGGAACCTGGCCCTTTTTGTATCGTATCGTAGCGTTCGGGGTGGGGGTGGTTGTTGTTATTGTTGTTGTTGCAAGAAGGTGTGCGAAGGGAAGAGCTGCGTGGTTTGTCAGACTCGCCCATGTTGATTTGTCAGGGCTGCCACTCTCGGGACGCGTCGCTGAAGGGTCACATAGACGGCGGAAAGGGACGATGCAAGTGAACACTTTCGGACAACCTTCAAGTCGGCCCCAACAAGTCGATGACGTTGTCCACCGCGACAGAGGTCTTCTTGACATTTCAGAGTATGGAATGTATGTAATGGGGGAGGTCCTGCAAAGTCTGTCTTTCCATTTCAGTCAGCGAGAACTTGGGAGTTTGGCGGGGGGATTGGCAGCCACATAACCACTTAAATAACGGTACGGCCCCAACAATAAATGCATTGAGCGCGGGTCCCGGAGTCGCGGTACGCCGCCCGCCCATAAGTTATATATATAACTCATTTGCCAGTCATCACGATAGTCGGAGGGAGGGGGAGGCTTGCTGGAAATCGCTCACCAGGCTTCAGCGGCAAAGCAACGACTTGCCCTCGCTTGGAAAAACGCCCCACCTCCCCACCAGCAGCCTTATAATTACTTCCCACCCACCAAGTACATCCTCCTGCCCGCTGGACGGACGCACGGACGGACGGACGGACCGCGATTCTTGCCCCATACACCCTCTTTTGGCCACCAGAAAACCCCGTGTGTCCTTTCCAGCTCGCCCGTCGAAAACGCCAACAACAGCGGGCATCACACACCCATCACACAGGATACGGAATGGAGGACTTTCTGGACACCGAATACAAGCCTTCGCAGGCCACTCTAGCAAAATACCAGAGCTACAACCCCTACTCTCCGGGTGGGAACGAGGCCGACCCCAAATGGCCGCCATATCAAGATACTAACCAACGCGAAAGGGAAACGAACCCTCTAGCTTTCAGCGACTTTTCCACTCACGAGCACCTACGAAATGACAGCGACTTCTTTGACTGGCACAACGAAGCGCCCGACCATGATGCGGAACCGATACAAGAACATATCATCGCCAACGTCGCACCAGCAGTCGAAAGCGCTTTCGCCCAACGCCACCAGTCCGTCAGCGTAAACCTCTTCTCCCATGGCACCCTCCCCCTCTCCACAAACGCAGAAGCCGACGACGACAGCGACCTCTTTCAATCCACCCCATCAACCACCCGAGAAAACCACCGCCCAACTGGCCTCCCCAAAGACGTCATAACCTTCCCCATGATCGATTTCTACCTCCGCTTTATCACACATGACCTCACTCCAGAAACTCCTTACACGCATCTGCAGGCCAAATGCGTGCAGTATATGGCCATGAGTCGTGTGGCTGAAAGGGATCTGTGGATCTCGAGGGATTGGAATACGGTGCATATGACGAGTCGGGGTTTTAGGGTGTTGCAGGATTTGACGATTATGCGGAGAGTCACATGGGCTGTTACGAGGATTCAGGAATTCTGGAGGAGAAGAAACAGGAGGGTGACGGTCAGGAATCCACCGCAGGAGGATCGCGATGTTTTCGCACCGGAGACTGAAACGCGAGAGAACCATCTCGCAGACGGGCAACCGGAAATCGCCGTGGAATACGCAGATTCCGACGGCGGGTCCTTCGGCGGTTCATTCGGCGAACTAGAAAACGACGAAGAGACCCGCGTAACACTCCAACGTCGCCGCACAAACGATTTCGACCGCTCAACGCACTTCAACACCGTCGAGCGCCTCCCCCAACCCACATCCCCACTACCCCCCACCATCCCAACTCTAACCCGCCACCAACGCTCCCACCACCTCAAACGCCTCTGGCAAATCTCCACCTCCTACACCTCCATCCTGCACGCCCAAGACGCAATCGGCTTCCAACGTAACGACCGCGGCCCCTCCGAACCCGAACTCAAATTCATGGACCTCCTCAACGCCGACGAGACCTACCAAACATCCAAAGACGTCCTCGACATGGACCTCAATGAAGACGAAGACGACGATGATAGATATTTCGGAGATATGGAGAATAAGGGCACCGTGAAGGTTTATAAGGATTACTCCCCGCAGGTCGTGAGGTGGATTCGCGAGACCTTATCCCAACAGGAGGGGGAGGATACCGCCGCGTATTACCACCACCCCTCCCACGCCAGCACCGACCTCATAACTCTCCTCCGCTCCGGGGACATCCTGATCCGGCTCTCTACGACCCTGTTCCCATCCACACCCTGCCACCTCCTCACGCAACCATCAACACACACGATCCATAAACTCGTCTTCTTTTTGGAGTTGGCGAAATTGGTGGGTGTGGAATCCGGGGATCTTTTTTCGGTGTGGGATATTCTGATTGATGCAGGGTTAGAGGGGCGGGGGAAGGGTGGGAGTGGGGGGAGGGCGGTGAGTTGTAAGGTGCTAAAGACGGTGTTGTTATTTGAGAAGTGTGCGAGGGGCATGGGAGGAAAGGGGGTCGAGTTGGTTTTGGAGGATGTGGGAGCTGAGGAGGAGGTGGTGGAACCGGAGGTGGTGGAAAACGTACCCGGAAACGCCGATATCACGGATAGCGATAATGCAGATCGACAATTGCAGCAATCGGTCATAACGAGCAACGATCCGCCCTCGCCAACCTCGCCCACCCACCTCCAGAAAAACCACTCCAGCGACTCCCTCTACAATATGTACGCCTCCAATCGGTCGTCCACCGTCGCCATCCCACACCCCACCAGCGCGCTCCCTCACGACTCATCATCCGAAGACGACGACACAACAACAGAAGCCTCTTTCGTCACCGCTGGCGAAGGTTATACCACCGAGGATGATTTCAAATCCATGAGGAGTCGGCTGTCGTCCGATGAGGAGGATGACGATAATGACGATAGTCTTGTTGCGCCGTTGGATGATCTCAAGTGGAATTTGGGCGGTGGGGCTATGGGTGGGGATTTGGCGCGGCCGGACCAGGATCACGGGAATGGCAGTGAGGGAGATGATGACGAGTCCGTTATGTCTGACGAGAGTGATGTTACTGTGAGAGGGGTGGATGCGAGAGACGGGGCTGTGGCGGAGGCGAAGACTGGCGATGCTGTGGAGGTGAGGCGGACTGCTTACGGGGTCGATAGCGACGACCACGACGGACACACGTTCGAGGAAAGCGCCACCACCACACTCCCCCATGACGACGAAATTCCGAAACAGGACGAGGAGTCGACACCCTTGTTGAGCCCGACTGGATCGATCCAGTCGGATGAGACGGCCGTGGTGGGTGATGAGGCCCCAGTACCAGCCGCGGAGACGACAGCGACACCGTCACATAGCATAGAACAGGAACCCGAACACTGGCGGTCCCTCCCCCCCATCGCCCCCCTCCCGCCCTACCGAACCCAAGGCCTCTCTACCCCCCGCACCTCCCCCCGCGACGAAACTTCACACCCGCCGACCCTCCCACCCCCATCCACCCCCCAACCGCGCCCACATTTCGTCTCCCCACCCCGATCCCGAGCCGTCCCGGACCGCGCGATGGCCCGCCCGGTGTCCTTCGTGGCGTCGAGGGGCGGGAAGGGCGCGACGAGTGTGTTGTTGGAATTGGCGGGGGAGTTTGGGTATGATGAGATAGATGAGGAGGAGGGAGATGACGATAAGGATGCGCAACAAGCGCACAAACAACAGCAGCCTGAGGAGGAGGCGCAGAAGCCACAACAGCAACGACGCTCCGACGACCCGGCGGGGACGAATCGGAACAGCAGCGTGCGGATCTCCCAATTCATCGACTCGCACCACCCCGACCCGATGAAACGCACCAGCACCCCCCGTCTGTCCCAATTCATCGACGCGGATCCCATGAAACGCACCAACAGCGTGCGGATCTCGCAGTTCGTGGAACTCCCCACCTTCCCGAAACTCCCGGCTGCGGATGGGTCCTTACCCCGCCCGGATGTCGCCAGCAACGTGCCGCCGGGGATACATCTCATACCCCCGACACCGCCGAGTAAGACCGGGGATGCGCGCAACACAGGTGCAGAGAGACCGGATGGTGGTGCATATGGACCGGGCCCCACTCCGCCCCTTTCGCCCAACCGATATGGTGGGGAGGATATGGGACGAGCGGGGTTGAGGCGGTTGGAGGTGCATGTGCCGTTTGTGCCGCCGCCGATGTCGCCGAGGAGTCCGGTGTCGCCGGTGGGGGCGGAGGCGGGGAAGAGGGGGAAGCTGCCGCAGGGGCAGCGCCGGCCTTCGCAGGAGATGGGCAAGACGCAGCAGCTGCCCCAGCACCTGCGTCAGTTACCTCAGCGGGACCAAGAGCAGCGTGAGCGGCATGTTCTGCAACCTCAGCACATGCATCAGCCGCCTCGAGAGCCTCAGCAAGACCTGCAGCAGCGCGAGCGGCACATGCAGCAACCTCAGCACTCGCATAAATCACCTCGAGAGCCTCAGCAAGACCTGCAGCAGCGCGAGCAGCACATGCAGCAACACCAGCACCCTCATCAACCATCTCAGCAGCCTCACCAAGACCGTCAGCAGCCGCCACAGCAGCAACCTCAGCATCCGCAACAACCACGAAAATTATCCAACCCACCACCACGCCTAGAAATCCCAGGCAGCAACAAGCCCAACCCAGCTCCGTCGACAAACCGCGAAACAGTCCCACCACCCTCCCCATCCCACGTCGTGAACAGGTACAGCCTCACGCCTCTCCCACCTGTAACCGTGCCATTCGCGCAGACCTCGGCCTCGAGAAGCCCAGCGCCGACCGCGGCGTTGCCTTCCCCGCCGCCTGTGGATGTGCGGCAGAGGAAAGGGAGTGTTACGGGACGGGGTGAGAGTGGGGAGGTTGGTGGAAGACGAGGGAATGCGCAGGGGAAGAAGAGGGAGGCGGGGGTTGCGAAGATGTTGTTGAGTGAGGTACGTAAAAAAGAATTACCTTTCTATTTGCTCACATGGGGGCATGTAACTCACCCCTGTCGATGTCTTCCAGTCAAACTTCGTCTACGACCTAACCCTCGCCGCCGAATTCCTCGAATACCTCACGCACACCACCCCAACGCCCACCCCACTGACCTCCCACTACACGCGCGTGCACGCCGTCGTTCTCGACATGCTCGCCATCCACCGCGCCCTCCTCGACGCCCTCCGCCATGCCGCCCTCTCCTCCTCCCCAACGCAGTCAACCTCACCGAAGCAAAATACAAACGCCCTGGGCCAGGCCGTGCTTAGATTCGCGACGGCGGCTATCCCCGTCTACTCGAGCTACGCCGTGGCCATGCGGGACCAGCAGCTAGCGTTCGACACGGGCAACGTGGCCCTTCCCCCGGCCGTGATGCAGAATTTCCTGGGGATCGTGAAAGGCTTCAAGGGCCTGCCGGCACAATGGATCGACGGCCTCACCAGCGTGCCTGGCACCGACGGGGACGGGGAGGAGGCGTGGGCGAGGGCGTGCAAGAAGGTGTTTGCGATCCCTGTGATTCGGTTGGGGCATCTGGCGCGGATGATGAGGGAGATTGCTCCGGTGCCGGTGCCGGCGGCCGTGCAGAGTGGGGGCGCGCCGACGCCGAGACAGTCGCTTGGTGCGAGTATCCCGCCCGAAGTGCTGGCGGCGTTGAAGTTGCAGGGGTGTGCGAGGGCGATTGAGGCCGCTGCTGGTAAGGCTGCTGGTGTGAGTGGGTGAATTGGTTGGCTCTGCTCTGGACAAGTAGACAACGGGATATACTCCCTCACGGCGTATCACGGTATATAGTCTACGATGGACTTTGACTGGTATATTTTACACCAACCCCTCCTCATAGCGCTGAATGTTCTTCATTGCTACGTACATAGACCCCCTTAGAGATAGATACCCCATCCTCGTGTATATTGGCCTGCACATTTGTCTCCGTGTCAATGGAAATGGGAGCTGGATCTCCTACAACTTCGATCGAGTTCACCCAACACAGTGCTAGCTTTGTTTGTCACCTGGTGCGATGTACATATTCTGCGTAGGGAAACAGGCCCGAATGATCAAGAACACAACACGGTATTTCTATTCGAGTCTAAACACCACATTGTGATCCATGCCCGAACCACTACGTTTTGAGTATCGCTCATAAAACCCATTTTCTTCAGGAGTCCGACTCATTCTCACGCTTCCCGACTTGTAAGTATTTGACAAAACCGGTTCAACCCCGTACGCTGTCCACACCACACTTGACCTCCTCTCACATCGTCACTTTTCCTTCACCTCACTTCCTTCGTGATGTACATACTAATCCCACCCTCCGTAACCCTCCCACGTCCCAAAACTCCTCCCCATAAATGCATCCCACGGATATCCGCCGCCCCGCCCCTCACACAGTGAGAGAATGGACGGAGGTCATGACGGCCTTCCGGAGCTTGGTCAGCGACCGGCCCACCGACCTGTTCTTGCCTCCGATGGTCAGGATGCGCTTGAGGTTCTTCTTGAAGGGGCCGGGGCTGGCGGGGGCGACGGGGGTGAGGGGCGTCGACGGGGCGTGTTCGGTGGGGAGTGCGGACGTTTCTGGTTCGGCTGCTACCGCGAGGGTGTTACGTGCGTCGCCCGGGCGTTCGATGGCTCGTTCGTGCGTGCTTGAGCTGCTGCTTCCCCGCGACGCGGGCTCGCCGGCGGAGGCTTTGAGAGGGTAGTTTTCCGTCAGATCTTTGTCCTGTGCGATTTGATCTGAGATTTTGGCGGCCGAGCTGCTGCGGCTCATTGAGGCGGCCCCGTAGGAGCGAAGCATGAGCATGGTTGGGCAGGTCGTGGCGAGCGAGCCGTGTGACATGCTTCTGCGCGGGAGTGCGGGGAGGACCGTTGGACCGCCTAAAGTTGATCTTGGGCGACTGTCCGGTGTACTCTGCAGCTCTTGATGGAATTTCTCGAGGTTCTAGGATTGCAATTCCATTGCAAAGAATGAGGATAGCGAGTATGAGCGCCTTGAATTTACAACATGACTTTTACCTTGGTTACCGTGGTGGATAGGTACGCCAGAGTCTTTTCTTGAGTTTCCTACAAACACAGTCTATATCAGCATATGCGCGAGGAAGTAGGGCGGGTCGTCCAACTTCTCGACGGCCCGGCGCCACTCACGAATTTGGTCTGCAAGTGTCCGATTTCCGCCGCCACCATCGAGCGGAACTGGATGACCTGCTCCTCCATCGTCTGGCGAAACCGCGCTGCTTCGGCTTGGAAGAATTCCCGTACTTCGGTCATTTCCGCATGCAGCGCTTTGGTCGCCTCAAAATCGGCGCGGACGGCGTTGAGCTCTGCTTTCGTGGCGCTGAGGGCACGGTCGCTTACGGCTTGCTGCTTCTTCAAACTACTTTCAAGTTCTTGGGTGCTTTGTCGAAACTCAGCAAACGCCTCTTGTTCAATCTTCAACTGGCTCTGCAGGATGGCGACTTGCACTCGCCTACCCATGCAGGGGCTGTTATCGCAAATGTCCTCTAACGGTGAATGAGCCGACATGTTGATATCGAGTAGTTTATATCTGTAAATTGGGGCTATGAAGTGGTAGTATGTCGTCGACTCGTTGTAGACTCGTAACGGGAGTGCTATGAGGACAAAGCTTGAAGGAATTTCCTACGTTTCGTGCGAGGGAGGGGAGGCACTTTGTAAGTGTTGGAACCTTCTTCGAGCAAAGATCACCTCAGCGGGAACTGTCAGCTGGGGATTTACGTCGCTTACGTCAGTTTCTGACAGCGCGACGCTCAACCTGTCGATCGGGGGTTATATGTCTAATTAGACATCTTGCACGTCATGCTACTGTACGTATAGTGTCTATAGTGTTTCCACCGCTTCCCGAAGTCGAATCTTTGTTTCCATGACAGCGGCTCAGTGCTTCATAGTCCCAATGGCGGTGTTCTTTCCCCGTCGTCGGCAGTGCTCGGTGCGCCATCAATAGTCCTGGAAAATCGCTGCATGGTGCAATAAGTCCCCCTCCAAATCTCTCGCTTCAGGCAAGTAGTCGCCGGCAAGTTTCCTGAGATGATGAAAACTTTGCTGTAAATGATGAAGGCCCTGTCGCCGCCGTAGATGAAGAGAAACGTTTCGCGTTCTAAGCTGGTGCATTCGGTGTCGTTCAGTCAGACTTCAGGTGCAAAATGAATCGCTATTCTAGAATATATCGGCATGTAGCCATTGATAAACCGGATAGGTCGGATGTCTCAGCTCGGCTTCAGGGTTACCAAACGGTTGCACCTCGCTTGTTTAGTACGTCTAGCTGGAGACATATGTCGTTTACTGGCATGGACGTGTGTATCGTGCTAAATGTCCCTGTCCCAGTCCCACACGGTGCTTTACGCTTTTCTGATTCCAAACCGATTGTTGCGGTATATGACAGCATTGGCTAACTTACGCCCGTATGTTTTTCAAGTGTACGAACGAGACGGAGGTTGCAGGGACATATTGAAGAGGATGCCTTTTGTCTTCTCGGGTTCCAGATCCCAATTGAACTATCCTCTGGCCTCACGGACGTAGGAGTGTCACCTTAGCTGTGGCTTCCGACCCCCCAAACTGATTTGAATCTTTCGGTCTCGCATAGCAATAAGCCCGGCCCCACGACTCTGTCCGGTTCCATAGGAGTCGCGAGGATAGCGATTTCGGCTCACAGACTTCATTTACTGTCGAATTTCTGTGGGAGTAATTCGAAACGTTCGAGAGGAGATAGTGGTTGGTTTGAACGTCGCACGGTCGCTGGATATTCAGAGCTGTACTGATCGTTTCCATAGGAAGCTCAATCTTGCCCGGTTTTCGCGTCGTCACGACCGCATCCCTTCGCCTCTTCGTTGAGATGTAGTCCACCCCGATAGGCTAAGGCTGTGGTCCCACTACTTCAAGCAGCGCGGAACCAGAAGTTCACGTCTTGATTGCCCTGGCGATGCTCATGTTCCTGAGGTTAATTCTCGACTCGCTTCAGAGAATCAGTCACACCCGAATCGGACTCCGACCGATGAGCGCGTCCCACCCCGTGACGTCATTTGGCAAAACCTTGAAAGCTTGTTTGTTTCTCACGCGAGGCCGCGAGGGTTCCGTCGGCCACGCCGAAGGCTGGAAGGCTCTCAACCGGCTCCTTCGACAATAAGAAGTTCGCAAACAGGCTTCGGCATTCGGAAGTTCGCTAGCTTCGTCGGCATCTCTCCTTTCACGGCGCTGCCAAGCCATTCCCAGGGCGCCATGCCCTCATCACCACGGACCCACCCGATAGACATGCCCCAAGATGTCGCTGAAGATGGTGATACTACCCTTCGCGAAATTTCCCAGGCGCCACCCCAAGCCGCTCATCCGCTTCACCATGACCATAAAGCTGTCGAACCCCCAAAAGCCCGCTTCCACCCCGTTCAAGCCGCCCGCATTATTTACAGATCCACGAGTACCATGTCGCGGCTCGCTAACCTCCTCTGGCCTCTGGCTCCCATTGGGATCATTTTGAGATTTGTGAGACCCGAATGGCATATCGCTATCTTTGTAGTCAATTATTTGGGCATGATTCCGAGCGGGAATTGGTTGGCTTTTGCGAGTCTTGAGATCAACGAGAAATTACCTAATGTATGTCTGCAATGGCGATAGTGATATGAGTCGGCGGAATATTCCTTCACGCGACGCTGGGCTTCGAGAAAAAAAGCCCAGTGGAACGTTCTAGCCGAACGTTCTAATCCGTGCGGTTCGACAGGAGGAGTAAATACTAATCAAGCTTTCGAACACGTAGATTGTAGGCGCGACCTTCGAGACACTGATGGGCGCTATGGTCGAGCTCATCCTCTGCATCCTCCTCCTCTTCCAACGGCAATACACCGTCGCCCAAGACGCCATTCTCGGGTCCATGTTTGCCAACCTGCTCCTCATTACTGGCTTCTGTTTCTTTGTTGGTGGCGTCAAGTACAAGCATCAGGATGTAGCCGAGTTTGTTACGGAGATCTCAGGTGCGGGGTTGCTGGCGTCGGCGTTTGCCATCATTCTGCCCAGTCAGTTCAGTTTGGCTGTCATGCCTGCGATGGGGCTTGGGGCGACGGAGGACTTGGTGCTGAAAGTGAGCCGGTCGGCGGCAGTGGGGCTGTTAATCTCTTACGGCGGGTGAGTGAAGGGTTCATGAGTGAGTTGATGCAAGTCTTTTACCTTCGGTCATAACCGCTCACCCCGCTCCACCCAGCTTTCTAATCTACCAACTCAAAACACACCGCACAACCTTCGACGCCGTCCTCTCGGCCGCCGAAGCAAAAGACACAGACCGCGAAGAAGAAGCCCGTCGGAAACGGCTCTCTTGGGCCGAATCCCTCGTCCTACTCCTCATCTCACTCGCCCTCGTCACCGCCTGCGCCGTCTTCCTTGTCGGAGAGATCCATCATATCGTGGAGCTGGGACATGTCACAGAGCCGTTCATGGGCCTGATCCTCGTGCCACTGGTGGAGAAGGCTGCGGAGCACTTTACGGCCATTGATGAGGCTTCTGATAGTATGACTGAATTCATCACTTTTGCTGCTTTACTGCAACCAAATACTGACCGACTCTCCCTACAAAACAGACCAAATGGACCTAGCCCTTTCCCACGTCCTCGGCGCAACCATCCAATCCGCGCTCCTCGTCGCGCCCATCGTCGTCATCGTCGGGTGGATAGCCAACCATCCCATGACGCTCCAATTCAACGGGTTTGCCTCGTTCGCCTTACTCCTCGCGGTCCTTGTCGTCGGCAGCTTTCTGTCAAACGGAAAGACGAATTGGGTCGAGGGTATGTTTTTGTTGTTGTTGTATTATATTTTTGCGGTGGCGGCGTGGTTTTATCCGAATGGGGCGGAGGTGGGCATCAGTGAGGGGCATTGATGAGTGGGTTCTTGGGGGATGGTGTGGATTGACGTTTCTGTTGGTGGACTCTGTTTTTTCGTTTTCATTTGCGGACTTTTTCACATTGTATTATATATACCTTTCTGCTTCCCCTCGTACATGCCCCTTACTTCATATAAAATGGACATACATACGTACATACCTAGATGCCTTCTCTGCGAACAAAATAGTTGCCGTTTTGGACGGACCCACAACGCATTAATCTGAAGTTATCTGGGCTCCGAAGCAGGTTTACGGGTGTTTACGTGTCAATAATTGAAATACGGGTTCTAGGGGCATTAAGGGGCGGAGCGAAGGGGTTGTCCGAAACCTGAGGGCTACTCGTGTATGCGGTTGACAGCGCAATGCTTCTCAGCCGCAGAAAGGCCGATGAGGCAACACCACTCCTGGATGTTCGTCTCAACCTTGTCATGTTGCATTTCACGCGTGTCCTACGCGTTGTCCGAAAGTGATTTGCTGCAGAACCCCTATTTGTTCCGATGAACTGAGCCAGCGTCGGGATACGGTTTGTCCGTTGCTTGCCTTGAAATTGAATCCCTAAGGTCGGAGAGGCCCTCAAATTAAAGAGATGCGCCTGATTCCGAACATTTACACAACTTGCATGAGCGACGGCAGGCCGCAATTGAGCACGTACTATCCGCAAATGGCCTCTCTGACCTTATGTCCCTTCTGTTGTTGTGCATGTGCATCGATTACTGGCAATCCAGGTGTAAGGCCTTGCCAGCCGTCATCAAGCGATGTTTCTCGGCCACATACAGGTAGTCGTCACTTGCGACTCTTCGTCCGAACTTGCACGCGTTGTTTCGCTTTATTACGCGTTGTCCGGGAGTATCTTCCGTCACCCGCGAGTTTCCTCCGATCGGACAAACCCGTTTTCTCAAAGATAAGACCAGAATATTCCTCTACTCCGCCGCTATTATCCGAGCTTCTCGTCTCACAGTCCACGAGCGCATTATCCAGAACCGTTCTGCATCGCTTCAAGTGGGAACAGACAGGCAACTGGCAACCAACCAACCGGCACCTAGATATAGAAATGCAGGCACCCTGCATCCTGAACGGTTATAACAGCCAAAGACAGCGTGATGGCACTTTGATAGACGCTCGACTGTCATCCTGCCTTTACCTGCTGCGCACCCGCTTGCAGATTCTTTCTGACAGAGTAGGAGAGTAGAACCGCTCTGGGCCATGAACAACTTCGGTAGGCGTCCCCTGCATGCCACCTACGCATCGCTTGCACTGATGTTTTTTGGCTTCGCCGTTGACCATACGCACACCGTCGTCAAAACTACGACATCATCCAACGTAAGCACGCGTAGCTGTTTGTCCGAACTTGTCCCGCATTCCACGCGTGCGATTCGCGTTGTCCGAAACTGTCCCACACTGAGACTCGGGCGCAGCCAGCTTTTCGGTAATGGCATTCGGAAATTGTCCTGCCCTGACCCACCAGACTAGCAGCGCTTGGAAAGCACCTGAGAACAGGTATGACATCCGGTTGCAGTTCCCCATGCTGTATCTGCAGACACCGCCGACAAGCCTTCCCTTTACGGACTTTTATACCACCAATGCACAACTTCCCACCATCTATACAATCGTACCGCTCGCCTTCTTCCTATTCCGCAGCATGATCGGATACCTCCATCATCAAACTCACTGTATATGCAGTTCGTCCCAACCTTCTGGTCTCGCGCGTGCCTAACGCGTTGAACGAAACCCGTTTGTGAGACTCGATTCTCTTTCGCCTGAATCTGGAACCAAACACTTGAACTTGGGCCACAAGGATTGTTCCGTCGCACGGTACAGCAAAGAATACCCCTCGACGGTTTTGCTGCAGGACGCCGATATCTCAATTCACCCAGTCGTGTCCAGCCTCCAACAACGTGCAGTGAAGCCCTGCAGCGATCCTTCACCCGTTCCGCCTCTGCAAAACCGTCATGACGGACGAAGTAGAGTAGGAGCAGGATTTTCCAGCGGATGGCGCCCGAGCGAGCGTCCCCCTATACGCTTGCAGAACTATAACTACCACCACACCTGTGTGCGCTTGCAGGTACCTCCCTCGGTTTCACAGCAGAATTACGCATTTAACTTTTCTATTACACCGGCCCCATCTTGAGACAATGATGGGTCTCATGCACGTACCTCTGTTATTCGTCATTCCACACCGGCGGATGTGTTTTCGTTTCGCTTAGATATGCGACTGGGAGTGTTCTTCATTTTTTAGCAGGATGTCGATACGCTCACCTTGCTGCAATGTCCTTACCTTCCGGATCCAGTAGTTTCGCGATCATACCACAGACACCGACATCCCATCGCTATATCAGCAAAACCCTAGAAATGTTTCTATCCATGCACTTACCTCCAATGTTATGGAACAGTTCCGTACCGGACGCGTTCGCCTACCCTACAGACCGCCGCGTTCACGACGAACTTACCTACACCCACTCCGCGGGATAGAAGCACCTTCCTCCTATGGCATCCTTCCTTTCAAACAGAAGCCCACTTCTGCAATACCTGGCCCGCAGTCGCTCACACCTTGTAACGCGTTCCGATGGGCACACCAGCACTCTCATCCGCGAACTTGCATTTGATTCCAAGTAAAGAATGAACATACCTTGCCACCGTCGGCCCACAAACCCGACGCCGCTTTATTACCTTTGCGCACGTGTGGCCCCGTACATCCAGAAAAAAAAAGGGGAAATGGCCAGGTGTGAGATGTGACATGACGGTGATGTCAGACTTACAGTATTATACTATACAGTGCAGGGTACAGGAATTTACGCGTTCGGCTGTTTTCCGTCCGTCAGAGGCCGTCCGTCTTCCGATAAAAAAGGTTACTCAAGCAGCATGCATTCGCGTTGGCTATTCCTCACCGGTGTCTTCACTCAGCCCCTCAAATGGGGCGGATTGCTGGCGCCTGAGGGCAATCCTCGCCGTCAACTCCGCCCCCGCGAACCCCTCGCTCGCTCGTCTCCCGCAAAACCACGGAGATGAGGGTCTCCTTAGATCGAAGACACGGGGTTTCGAATGAGGTTCTGTTGCGGGCGCGAGGAGCTGTCAAGGAGACATCGTCTCCTGCTGTCACCTCCTCCTGGCCTCCCCCACAACAGGGAGTCCCTCAGGCCCAACTCCGCCCCTGACCTCCCCTTACGGTCCTGCCTGTTTCCTTTCCGGTGCACAACAACTGCCATGTGAAAGTTGTGTTGTTGTGCGGGAGTAGATGTCATCATCGTAATGTGCCCAGTTGGAGCAGTTGGCCGCGGAACGAATTCTGTGAAGCCCACGCGCTTCGACAGTTGGCAAAAGGTCCCCAGTGCCCCAGTTCCCTCTCAAAGGCTGTTCCGCTTGACATTGTGCTTCGAACTTGCACCGCTCCACCCACAACTACATAAACATCCAGAGGCATAGCGCCACTCACACGCGGAAGCCAGAGGGAACAGCTCAGAATACAACACAACTCCCGAGTCGAACCGACTCAGATCGCCCTCTCCTGCCCCGTTCAATGTCACTCCTAGACGCTCATTCGCGCTGACAATATGTCTTGGGGAGAAGGAATGCAAGCGTCTCTCAAAGCCCTCAACAGCCCTTCATCTTGGCTCCCTTCCTTCACTAGCCGGCCTTCCAACCTCTGTCACTGCCCGGAACCACTCACAAGCCCAGGGAACCTTTATCCAGGCGCCGCGGCATCGACTTCCAACTGGTGGCTCTCGCACGGGCTCGCGTTCGCTTTTGGCATCTTGACGTGTCTGCTGATACTCACGTTTGCGCTGGTGGCTTTCATCAAGTGGCTGCCGTACTATCTGGTCCCCCGCAAAGAGGAACGCTCTTTCTTCCCCCCTGTCGCGTCTGCAGAGTCTTCGACCGCAGGACCGAGTGTCAACGGTGCAACTGACAAGAACCTAGAACGAGCTGGGTGGTTGCGATGGAGCGAGGAGCCTCTGACCGTCGCAGAACTGAGCGAGAAGGAGAACGGCGACGATGAGGATGGGAGCAACGGCGGCCGTGGTCTCAGTCGCGCCGACAAACACTTCCCCAATCTCAACAAAAAGCGGAGCTTCACCGCAACATCCAAGCAGATTGTCGCATCGGCGTCCAGATCGGCTCAGTCCATGTATACTGTCACCCGCTCCGTCAGTACATACATCGCCAACAGGTTCATGGGCCAGAATGCAGCCGCGTCGGAAGCTGATTTGCCGCAACTACGTGTGACGCCTCCCGTACCGCCGCGCCCACGACGATGGCGAAACTCGTATGCAGTCTTGAGATACAGGACCCTCCATCTCTATACCTCCGACGACCAAAAAGAATGCACTCATATCCTGCTGCTCTCTGATTACCGCGTCAACCTATACCCCGCCACAACGACAGACGTTGAAGTCTATCTGCGGACGAATCCGCTCTGCCTTGTGCCCAAGGCCATTTCAAAACGGTGTAACCAACAGACCTTTTATCTCTACTTTCCCACAAACTCAGACAAAGAGGACTGGCACATCATGCTGCGGCGCGCCCGGACGCTCCCGTCTCGCGCTGACGAGGGTGCATGCAGCGTCTTCTTCAACGACACGGCGCCCGTAACCGCCTACCGCGTCGCCATGGAGAAGCTCGTAAACACAGTCAACAAAACGCCCCAAGACGCAGCAACAGCCTGGTTCAACGCCCTAGTCGGCCGAATATTCGTCGGGATCCACTCCCACCCAGCTCTGAAAGAATGGCTCTTGGAAAAGTTCATCCGCCGCTCCATGCACATCCGCCGGGAAGAGGACGACCAAGCCTCCATCCTCGGCGACATTGACGTCCGCGACATCTCGGTCGGAAACAGCCTCCCCGTCCTCTCCAACCCCAAACTGCTCGACATGACCGTCGACGGCGACATGACCATCGAGGTCGACGTCGAGTACACGGGCAAAGCACGACTGGAGGTTGCTACTCTCGCCACCATCTCCATCAACTCGTTGGATTTGAAACCGTTACAGGTCCCGCTTGTCGTCGGCGTACAGATCGATCGCTTCGCTGCCCGCCTGCTGATCAAGATTAAGGGCATGTGGGAGACCAACCGCGTCTGGCTCGGCATCCAGCGGGAACCCGCCGTCCAGCTGGAGATGAAGGTCGTTCCCGTCGTCGGCCATAAGATGATTTCGATGAGTTTGGTCAACACCGTCATCGAGCGGAGGATCAAGGAAGTCATTGAGGAGTTCTTTGTCCTCCCCAATATGGAAGATCTGGGCTTCTGGCCGACTCGGGGGTTGGGCGGGATGTTTTGGGGCGACCCGGGGCGCAATACTGGCAATGATAGCAGCTCAGATAAGCGTGACACGCCGACCACGGGTACACATACGGATTCACACGAAGACGCCGACGACATCATCGACAACACATCATCGGACTACGACACCGCCTCCTGGCCCGAAGACGGGGACGAATTCGTTAGCGATGAAGACGAGGAAGGCACGCCCACCGCTCTTGAAGACTCCTCACAGCACCTCGATTTGTTGGCTGCGACGCGTATCGGGGAAGCAATTGAGAGCTCGTTGCGCCCGCGGCCGAGGTTACGGAAACGGCATACGTTTGATGGGTTGCTGAATGCGAGTCAGAGGGGGTTAGGTAATAGTGGGGCGGTGGCGCCGGCGTCGTCGTTGAGAAACTCCGTTGTGTCCCCGTTCTCGTCGCCGTTCTCGTCGACTTCGCCTAGGGATGAAGGCGGCGTCGGAAGTACGCAATCTGATGATGGGTCATCCACTCGCGCCGGTGACACGGGTGTAGCGGCCTCCGCTACGAGCGCCACCTTGACACCATGGTACTACGAAACCATCGGAGCAGCAGCCGACTACCTCGGCCGCACCTCGCGCTACTGGGGCGTGGACACGACCGTGCACCATCTCGCGGAACAGGCCTCGGACTACGCGAAACCGGTCGTTGCGCGCGCGGGCGAGAGCGTGGATGGGTGGAAGGTTGTGGTTGGCAGCGCGTGGGAGACGCTGGGGTCTTGGGTGGGTGGTGGGTTTGAGCAGGCTGCTGAGAGGGACCAGGAGAGATCACCTGCCGCCCTTGGACAACCGCCGTCGCCGGAATCCCCCACGTCGTCTGAGTCATCCGCCACCTCGGTGTCACCTACCACAATCGACCAAACAACCGTACCCCACCAACCCACCCCCGATTCTGACACACCCTTCCCATCCCTCCACCGCCGCAAATCCCGCCGCCGATCTGACTCCACCCCCGTCTTGCACGTCATGGGTCTGCTGAGCATCTCCACCCGGCCGCCGCCTCCAGCACCACTGCCTTTATCCTCATCGAGAACGGGAAGCCTGAGGGGATCCCTCCCTGGAACGCCGGGGAGGCTGAGACGCGAGAAGAGTTTTCCGGCCCTTGGTGGCGGTGTGGCAGGGAAGGGAAGGGGACATGAGAGGTCTGTGAGTTCGACGTCGGGTTTCAACTCGGTGGTAAGGGCAGAGGTGGGTAGATTGGCGTATGAGGGGGGCGGGGATGTGGAGGAAGCGCACGTGGATGTACCACAGTCTGTTACGGCGTCCTATGCCGCCGCTGCTACACCGCCTGCCTCTGCTTCTACGTCTATGTCGTCCCCATCACTACCACCATCTCTCGACACATCATCACAATTGCAACCACCCACCACACCCGCACGACCCAAACCCCACGTAAAAGCCTACTGCCACGCCTGGCCCACCCGTTCCCGCAGCGATTACGGCGGCCTGGCCCATCTCGCTTCCACTTCATCCCCCGCACATTCAAGCCCAGGTACACCGCGCCCCGCCCTTCGGAGGGCATACTCGACGCAGGTGTTGCGGTCGTCGGGGCTGGGGGCCGTGGAGGGGCGAGAGACGATGGATGTACCGGGTTCTGTGACGGGGATGTCGACACGGGTGGATGCTGATGCTCGCGAGGTTGCGGCGTTTGAGGGCCGCTACACCACCGACAACACCAACGAAAGATCTGCTATCGCTGAGGATACCGCCAACGCGCCACCGCCGTCGGTCCTTGACGCTTGGACCCAGCATGCTGTCAGTACTTTGCCCCCACCGGGGAGAGAGACACCCGAAAGAGGAGAGCAGGAGACCAGCACCCTCCCGCACCGCCAACCACGCGCACCGGGGTTTTTGGACCTCGGTGCATGAAGCTTTACGAATGCGGGTACATTTCGCATAGGCTGGCTGAGTTTTGGGTCTTGAGTGTGTTTTATAAATGTGGGGGGGGTACCTGGTTTTCGATACATATTGTACATATACTACCAATATTCCCTGTATGGGATTGTACATCTTGTGTTTTGGTGAGGGAATGTATGCCGTCCGCTTGATTATGTGTGATTGGATTGACGTTGCTGATCGTATCTCACAGAGGCGAGGATGGGATTGCCTCACCCCTTGTTCGACGGAGGGGCGTAGGCGAACTTCGCCATAGTCCCGACAGGCCGGTAGTCCCACTTTGTGCACCGGCGCCCAAGTTCATGCGCTACCTACACAGCCTCGGCATGCAAACTGAGGTGCTAGCGTCCCGACAAGCTGCATCGACGTACATCGACGTACATTAACAAGGTGCATCGACGTACAGGAAGGCAGAAGACCTGCAGCGGCGTTGCTACCTGCTGTGCCAACATCTGCAAGGACGGGACAGGTGCTGGTGAAGTTCAAGCAGGGCCCGCAGGGGGATAGGAGGGAGGGAGGAGTAGAATAGTTTGCAAGCCATTTTTTCAAAGAGCGCACGAAGCAGAGCAAATGTCAACCCAGTATAGTTCAAACGTAGGTTTTATTGAAAGATAGTATTGAAATACCGAGTACAAGAGAGATTATAAAAGAGATATATAAGCGCCTTCGAGTCGCCCAGCGATCCTTCCATGGCCACCGAGTATACGGTCGCTTTGCTTGGATTTGCACCCCACGAGGCCTTTAACGTGGTTGCCTAGCACAAGTCTGAGTTTAATGTGATGCCTAGCACGAGTCTGAGTTTAACATGGATTCCTAGCACGCCTTGTCTACCCGAGGGCCGCCACCGAGTATAACGGTCGCTTCGCCTTGATTCTCGCATTCCAGGTTGATGAGGCCCATTACGCCGGCTGTTCAACGTGTTTCTTCCGCGTCACAGGCTGGTTAACGTGTTTCTTCCACATTACGGGCTGGTTAACGTGTGTCTTCCCCACCACGAGCAGAGAAAAGAATGGTGGCGAAGCAGTGCCGAAAAAGAGTGCCGATGGTAGTTTAAGATCAGTCCGGACCCGACCGAAGAGAGTGCCGACGAAGGGTGCCGATGGTAGTTAAAGGTGATTCCGGACCCGACCGAAGAAGAGTGCGGACGAAGGGTGCTGATGCTTGCTCCGGACCTGATAGTGCCGACCGAATAAGTGCTTGTTCTATACCACCCTCAAACGTAACCAAGGGTCATTGCAGAAGTGGTCGCGTTGCCTTTACGCGTTGACGCGTTGACAAAGGCGCGTAACGTTGCAGCGTAACGTGTTTTGCTGTTGACATAAGCATTGCAACGAACTACCCAACAGTGGGCGGATGAGACTCATGTTAAGCAACACCATGTTCAAAAACGACATGATTGGTGGATGAACCCACTGCCGTGAAAGGACCTCGCTTCTTTCTCGTGCATACTGGAGCTTGCATGGAACAACAATGCCGGGGACTTCCAAAAATTCGGGGTGAACTAGCTCTGGAAGGGCTTGACCCAGTGTCGGCAGCATAATGGGAACGTAAGGTTGGGAAGTTGGCACGGTGGGAGGGTTGGTACATCAAACACACGCCCCTTGCTATCAATGGGCAGCTTCAGGCGTCGATGCCTGCGCCGCGGATCATAGACTCGGAGGACGATGGTACTGATGTGGAGAATGTCCCAGATGGGGATGCAATGCCCGAGAAGGATGGCATGTGTGGGGATCACCGAGGTCCGGTGTTATAAGGCATGTAAGATATGGACTCTTTCTTCTGTTGCATGCGTTTTCAGTGAAGATATATTCACGGAGGAAGACTCTATGGCTTTTATCCCTGGTGCGATGCGGATGGGTCTATCCTTCCGCTCTATACAAACCGCCGTGCAAACGGGGGGGCGAGACGGCTACAGTGGGCAAATCACGAAGCAAAACCATGTGCCCAGGAGAACCTGGTACTTATATCGACGCAGACACCAGATAAGATTATATTTCAAAAAGAATGGAAAAAAAACACTGATGTTGAAACGTTCATCTCTCCACAATGAATCCCATTGGACCGCTTCTGCGTTTGCGGCTATTCGGGCATCAGATGAATTGTTTTTTGTTGGGACCGCTCCCTACTTGTTGCATGTTGCCGTGGGTGTTTTAGTTTTGCGACTCCAGAGTGGGAAATTCCCACGGCCCACCTCCAGCCGGGGATCATCATTGCGGTCTCTTCCCGTCTCTTTTCCAAAACAAACTCGCCACAGTCGTGTTGCGTGTGCTGATGTCGTTATTTTGCGTTGCAACCATCCATAATCGCATTCCCCGCTCGCCTCCCCTATCCTACCCCCCGCCCCCCCCCCCCCCCTCCCTCCCCATTCCTTACCGCTCCTATTCATCCACACCTATCTTTCCTGCTCCCCCTGCGTCTGCGTCTGCTGCCCCTCCCCCTCCTTCAGCCCCGTCCCCGCCGTCTTCCCAACCTCCAAATGCTCCGTAACGCCGTCACTAAACGCAAAGCTGCGATCACTGATATGCGGCCTGTTGCTGTTCAAAACGAGTGTTTTGTTGCGGCGGGTGCCGGGGAGACCTCCGGTGCTCAAGTTGGTTGTGGTGGTGGCGTTGTGGGAGGCGCCGTTGGTGTTGTTGGAGTCGGTGATGGGATCGGTAAACTTTTTGGATTTATAGGGTTCCGGGGTCGAGCGGGAGGGGTGGGAGTATGTACAGTTTTCGCGCTGGTGGATGGGGGAGATATGGTTGATTAGTTGATGTTTTTTGTCTGACGAAAATGTGATTGCAAAAACATATGGAAGACGGCGGAGAGGCGAAAAAAGACTTACTGTGCAAAGAGGCTCGAATTTGCAAAGTTCAGCCGTCTGCGGTGCCGGGCTCGCAGAGCTAGACGCTCGACGCGTGTGTGGGACCGGATGAAAGTACGGGCACGCAACGTTAGTGCAGTTCGGATAAAACCTGCATTGCGTTTTCTGCAGATGCGCAGGTGGGGGCGCACCACCGCCGCCGCGGGCCCCACGAGCACCCGAGCCATTATACCCTCCACCACGTCCACCGCGTCTCGCCATCCCGCCGTGCCCGTAGGGGTGACTGAACGCGCACCCGGGACGCGTGCAAGCGGCACCAAAGCGGCAGTTTGTCGCGCCGGCCGCGTCGGGGTGGATGTAGTAGCACTGGTTTCCGGCGGTGCAGTTTGGGAAATCTGGGCAGGTTTCTTTGGGGTGCCAGTATTTGCAGGCGTTTCTCCAGGTGCAGTTGGGCCAGTATGTGCAGCGTGGCACGTCAGGCTGGGCACGCGCCGAGGGAATGACGTGCGTGGCTGTTGCACCTGCTCCCATCGTGATGGTGAAACGGACCGCGCCATCATCCTCCTCCATTGCATCGTTTTCTTCACCGTCCTCAATCTTCGCAGCCTTTCGTGGCCCATCTCCTTCAGTCGCGTTCGCCCGATCGTTGGATATCGAGGCATCCCCGCGCTGGCGTTTTCGCGACGTTTGAGTATTGTTTGCAGAGTCAAGCACTGCTTTCACCAAAAGACTCGCGGGGGTTCCGGCGTATGAGGCTGAATTGACCCGGCTTCTCCTCGGGTGCTGATCGGGATCGTCATCATCTTCTGCGGTGAACGTGGTGGATAAACCATACATTGTCAGCTTTCCATTGTGAGCCGACAGAGGTCAAATCTCCACGCTCGTAAATCTCGGATACATACCGACTTCCTCATCGGACTTTGCATCATCGATGTGGATGACCATATCCCCATTATGATCCTCGCCATTTTCCGCAGTGCCCGGCCCCGTCCCCTCATTCCTCTCCAGCCACTGGGTGATCCAAGTCGCTAGCTTCTCGGCGTCTTCCGCTGATGTGACTGTGAAGATGCGGAATAAGGAGTGATTAATGGCCTATCCTTCAGGTAGGTTGCAGCAAGGTGTGGTGGCTGACGGTCATGCACTGCTCGACCCGCTCCTATGTGCGACGTAACATGCTGTCCTTCGAGGTTCATTGCCGACCACTTTCCGCTCCCCCCACTCCCATACGTCCTCCTCATACTCCCCACGCCACCATTCCCAACGCACCATCACTAAGGTCCGCAATCAACGACTCCCGATCCTTCTCCATCCCAACCAACAAGATGCAATAGTCCGTCAACGTCGCCGTGTCCTCGCCGACCGCCATGGTACTACTGAGTTCTGCTGTCAGGTCGGCCTAACAAGTGATGATGAGTTTCAAATTAGTGAGAGACCGGTATTCACAGTGATGGCGAGGTTTCGAAGGGGGACAGGGGAATTCGGACGGTTTCACTTACCCGTAGGCGGGCGTTGTCGATGTTGCGAGACATTGCGGGGGCGACGGTGAGTGTGGGTATATGGACGATGAGGGGGTCCTGCTTGATCCTTGCTGTCTGAGGGTGAGCGGTGTGCTGTGCTTGTGAACTCCATTCCAGTGCAAGCCTGTTCTTCAGCTTGCTTGCAACCCTAACTCGAACAGGCGGACAATGACGCGCCCTTCGCCAGGCGTTTCTCCTCGAAAAGAGACCCCCGAGAAAAGGGGGGACGCAGGAGAGAAGCAGGGGCTATATCCAGTATATAGCACGCTGTCGTCCTACTCCAACTCCACTTGGGGAATGGTACGGATTACGATGTTGATGTTCAAAGAAGGTGCAAAGGGTAGGGTATATTATGCGTATTAATACACATACGGGGTACAGGTTTCGCCCTTCCGCGCGCTGGAACTCCCAAATCCCGCCGTAATGCCAACATATGCTGCATGTTTGTAAACAAAGCTGACCACCAAAAAAGAAAAGGCGGGCGGTATCGATATCGCCGCCCTCCCATCCATAATGTCCCCCGGCGCGTCGTTTTCCCATCGTCTGACGGGTCGCGGGGTTCATGCGAATAATGCTTCTCCAGCCCAGCTCATCTCCACCCGTCAACCACTCAAAACACCGGCACAGCCTCCCCACCCGCAAGATGCACAGGCCCGCTCGGAAGCGGATCATCCTCCCCCACATCCTCCCCCTCATCTCGTTTGCGTTTATGGATTGTTGCCGTCTGGGTATCCTGAGCCGTGGACGCGGTGTCGTGATGGCCGCACTTATGTGAGTCTCGCCGCCGCTCACCATGATGCAATCCAAAATACATCGTGTAGGTCGCAACCGGATCCACTTCCTCCTCCCTCTCCCCCTGATTCTCCCCCATCTGATTCATCCCAATTCCACCAAACGCATCTCCACCCCAAGCGTCAACCCCCCAAAACTCATCCCCCATCCCCCTCCCCGAAATAAACATCCCAAAATCCGCCAAATGCGCCATCGGGTCCGCCGGGTGCGTGTTGAAGGAAGCGAAATCGTTCATGTAGGTGTTTTCGATCGCTTTCTGGATGTGCGGGTCTACGTCTGGCTTTGTTGAAGGTGTCCGAACCGTAGTGATGGGCGCGGTGGTGGGGGTCGCCGTTTGCGGTTGGGCGGCGGCGGCGGTGGTCGTACTGAAACCACCAACACCTCCGGCTGAAGCCGTGAGGGCAGCCGCTTCCAGCACTGAGGGTGGTTTCGCGGATTCACCAGCAGGAGCAGCGTTGGATTTACTGCCCGTTTTGGTCGCGGGTTGTTTCGCCTTCGCGCCCGTCTTCGCACCCGCTTTCGTCTTTGCGTTCGTCGGGTTTGGTTTCGCGGCCGCGGCTGCTGCTGCTGCTGTTGATGTTGCCGTTGCGGGCTGTTCCGCTGGCGCGTCCGTAGCCAACGACTTGCCTCGGCTTCGTTTCGGTTTGGGTGCAAGAAGGGTTGGAGACGCCGCCGCGGTAGCCGGGGGCTGTCCAGCAGCTGGGTCCGGTGACATGAGGGGCGGCTCATCCTGTGTGCCTGCTTTTGATTTTGATCCTCGCTTTCCACGCGATTTAGGCGGGGCTGCGGGGGCTGCGGCGGTGGCAGCGGTAGCAGTGGTAGGAGTAGCAGACGCTTTCTTATTCGGCGCAGCTTTCCCTTTCCCCTTCTTCCCGCCTTTCGTCGTCGGAATCGCCACCGCGGCGACTTCCGGAGACTCGGTGATGATTGTCGGTGCCACCTGTGATGCGTCTTCCGGTTGCGTGCTTGCGGGGAACTGATACGACCCTGACGGCCGTCCGCCCACAGAGCTATGCGGACTAGCAACGAGGATCGGGTCCTGAGACGAACCCCGTGTAGTTTTCACCCCTCCATTCTGTTGCATCTGCCGCCGTCGGTCCTCTGCCGTCCTCGTATAGTGCAGCATCTTATTGTACAGCTTCTCCACAGAGGTCGGATTGAAGTTGAACACGTTTTGTGGGAGCAGTTCCATTTGCGCTTGCCATACTTTCATCTTTGGGGGCGAGAGAAAGTCAGTTTCGGAGAGTATGCCATTCGTTGAAGGCCGCTATTGGCTACACATACCAGTTGGAGACAGTCTTTGGCGGCTTCGCGGTCACTGGGTATCGTGGACGAGTCGAGAACTCCGATCATCAACTCCGCCTTTTGCATCATTGGCTTCATGGACTCCAACTAGGTAGTGTGAGTTTCGGCGAAAACCTTCAAGACGCGGTGGGCGAATTCAGAGCCGCATACCTTTCCTCGAACATATTGCTGCTCCCCCTCATCCAATGTTAGAACGGGTCGTTTGATCACCCCAGCTGCCGAAAGATTTGTCCAATCAGTTTGGCTGCTGCCGTCAAACAGCGAAGCGAGTATCACGACTCTACTTACCGGCAGTCGGCACCGGTTGCGCAGGTCTAGCCGGTTGTTGCACAGCAGTCTTCACAGGCTCAGGCGCCACGGGTGGTCGTGGGCGTGCAACAACTCCGGCAGCAGGCTGCAGCATCTGAGCCTGCGCAGGGTCCGTCCCAAACGGCTGCGACACGGCCGGGGTCGCCTGCGCCATACTCGCCGGGGCGCGCAACTGGAACGGCTGCTGCTGGGGGACTTGCGGTATGTTCTGCCCTGCTCGTCTCGCATTGGATTCCTGTGCTACAGCGAATGCTCGATCGTACGTCACTTTGGCGTTCCAGGCCCGTTGTGCGGAATTCATGGGCAGCTTGTTTTTCTCGAGGTGCTCTTTTAGGCTGGCCAGGGTCATGTTTGCAATCATCATGCCTTCTTGGGGTGTGATGTCGGGCCCTATCTGGGATAATGCGTATTGGTGAGGGTCGATCGTCCCCTGCTGCAGCAGCGGCCGTTGTTGCTGTTGTTGGCCAACGGACGTAAGTAATCCCTGCTGTTGAAGCACAGGCCGCCCACCCGCCTGCTGCTGTTGCTGCTGCGCCATAAGAAGCTGCGCCTGTGCCTGACTAACGGATCCTCCTGGCCGCATTGGCACCCCACCTGCCGCCAGATGCTGCATCGACCCAGGCGGCATAGATCTCGCCATCTGAGCCGCCTGAACCTGCGCCATGATCTGCGGCGCATTGGAGGTAGCCACCGAGATGCCGTACGACGCAGCTTGCATCGTCTGCATCCCACCACCGCCCATCTGCATGCTCGTCGCGGCGGCCGGCTGCCCCGTCTTGACTCCAATCTCGTCACATTTTTGTCGTATATTCTTTGCGTACTCTGCCTGTTCCAAGCGGACAATGGTGTAAGTAGGCTGCTGTCGAGCCTATTTTGCCCGCCCCCGCCCGCACACTCACATATGACTGAGACCTCTCCCAAGTCCTCGCCTCAAACCCAGACGCCAGCTCATGGACTCTCGTATCCGGATACTGCCCGAGCGATTCGACCGACTTGACCAGAAGATTGGTGTAAGCGACCCTGACGTCCGGCGCCAACGCCTGTCTCCAATCCGCTACGTTCCCAGCGCCCATCGCCTGAGCGTACGACACGGGTATCTGCTGCTGCTTTTGGAGGAATTGGGTCTGCTGGGGTTGTTGGGAATAGGTGGTGGGTCGTTGCCCGGCCTGTAATTGTTGGTGCTGCTGGGCGGCGGCAGCGGCGGCGGCGAGTCGTTGCTGGTGTTGCTGTTGTTGCTGCTGACGCAGGAATAGCTGCTGCATTTGCGCTGCGTCCATCTTGCCGAATATGCTCGTAAGATGCCTGAGGTGACTCCTGTTCCTGTTCCTTCCTTTCCTACTGCGAAACCCCTCACGCCGTGCGTCTGTTCCTGCCAGACCACCACCGCTGCGAGAGCTGTTACGGACGGGAGCCAAACCGTAATATGACACCGGAGAATGATACTGGTCTAGTACATAAGATGGGCCTTGTGTGGGGGTTGACCAGCCGGCTGAAGGCTTAAATGTCCTGCTGGGGAACACCAGAAAGCTGTAGCAGAAAGCCACGGAGGAACGGGTGACACTCTTCATCAATCTCGGTGACGGTTTTGACAGCTGCCCTCAATTGAAAATCCATCGACATCGACGAAACAAAATCCCAACAAACGAAACCACATGCCATATGTACATAAGAACAGAGAAACCTCACAGACAAGAAGAAAGACCAGGGGCGGACCGAATACGGTCCCAACAAAAAGGCGACAGCAAAAAAGGGCACGATACACAAAAAAAAAAAACAAAGCATCCTAGTATGACTGGCGGTTCGGGGGCAGGGGGGGTATCACAGGAGTTCTGTTTTGCAGCCTGGGAGAGCAGCTTGCGGTCCAATTCTTGTCTGTTCTGCCACGTCTTTTCACATCACATCACATCATATGCCGCTGCCCAGCCCCCACCGGCTGCGGTCCATTCGCATTCCACCAATTCGTCGACGTGCGCTGGCCGTTCATTTGCCGGTGATAAAACAGTATATATGCCGCCGGTGACTGTCAAAAAAAAACGAAGTCAGATCAAATGCCCCATAACAAACACTTGAGACGTTTTTTTGGTTTACCTTAACGCTCTTATCATCAGTCTTGCTAATCCTCGAATCGTCAAAATTGAACCACTGGTTGCCCTTGTAGGAGTGTTTTACTTGTGCGGTGTAGTGGCCGCCGTTCAGGCCGCCGAAGTGGCTCTGGGGGGATCATATGAGGTGGTGAGTCCGACTGCGATGATGTGGTTGGAGCGTTGTGCGAGGGGGTTACTTACAGAGACACCGTAACAGTCGTAGACGAAGGGTTCGCGCGCTGCCGGGAGGTATTTCGTCAAATCCAGCGATCTAAGATGCAATATAGAGTCAGTAACCAATCTCAAATCCAGTACTCGCCAAAAAAAAAAAGACCCCTCCACATACGTAATCGGAAACTCCACATAAGTATCAATCCGATTCCTGAACGGCCCGGAATAATAGAACCGTTTCAAATGAATCAACAGAATAATCGGCAGTTTCGCAATCGTCAACGTCTTTGTCGACTTGCGGGGCACTTTACACCGCGGACACCGCCACGCGTCGTCGCCTTCGAGGATCTCTTCTTCGACGAACTTGTCGAGGCATTCCTGAAGGTAGAGCGGGCCGTTTTTTTTGCCGGCTTGGTTGTAGGGGGGGATGGGGAGAGTGAGGTACATGAAGGGGTTGAATGTTGTTGATGACTAGGGCGGGGAGTATGGGCGCGTGGTTAGTGGCGATGGGGAGATAGGGCACAACAGGGGGATTGACAGACAGTCCAACACACCTTCCCACAAGTCAAACACTGCAACTTCGACTTCAAGCTCCCCTGAAACAGATCCACAATAATGCTCCAATTCAGCTTCCGATACCGCTGCCACGTCTTATCCAAAATAATCTCATCCGGCACACCCTCATCATCCTGCTCCTTCTCCGGGTTCGCTTTCACCTCCGCAATGGCTGCGGGTGTGCGCGCGACGTTGAGGTCCTCGTGTAAGGAGTCGAGGAAGAAGGCGAGGAACTCTTGCGAGTCCTGTTGCTCGTTGCCGCGGAAGGAGGGGTGGTGGGTGCCGATGACTTGCTTGAATTTGGTGGGGGTGACGACGCTGCCTTCTTGGCCTGTCCACATGGTTTTGGCGAGCTCGGCGAACGCATCGGCGACTTCGCCTTTTGTGCCGAGCGTGTTTTTGCGGTTGACGTGTTTGCGGTAACTCCCATCTGCAAATGGTAATCCTTCATATTAGCCATAGGCCCCATATGCAGGACCAAGTCCTAACAAACTCAAACTTACCCAAAAAGTATCTCGCCAACGGCACTGTCCCCGCCAAACACTGAATAATCGAGCTCATGAAGCACGTATTCCCCAAATTCTTCATCCCAGACATCCCCATCAACGAGGACCCCATCTGCGAATACGGCACAAACTCCGAAAGGCCCGTATCGTAACTCGAGTACGAGTGCGCGATAGGGCCTGCGAGGCGGCCGCTCGGTTTGTTGGGAATCGGCGGCGGTGCCGTCATGCCGTAGAATCGGGCTGTGCTGGGTGACCCCGACGGAGAGGAGGATCGCCGGAACATCGCTGGAGGCGCGGATTCGAGGGCTAATGGCGGCCCTAATGGCGGTCGCCGTTGTAAGAGCGGCGATGAGTTCTTGCGCGATGGGGGTTGAGGGAAAGCGGGAGGCGGGATGGAAATGACACCGGGATGGTTGTGCGGTTGCAGAGCGAGTGGTTTTGGTGGCGCGGCGGGGGCGGGGTAGACGGACGGTGCGCCCATGGAGCTGGGACTTGGGTATACGGGCGATATTGGGCTTGAGCTTGGCGCAAGCGATGTGTTGGGAGGGGCGAGATTGGGGTAAGTCATTGTCGTTGGTGGCACGGAGGATGGCGGTGCATATACGTTGCCAATGACGGCCATCCGTTTCGCCGAATCTGACCGTGGTGTAAAGTAGAATGGGTCTTCAAAGCGTCGCGTTTGCTGGCCGCCCATACCGCTGCTGTTGTTCCTTATAATGGATGGTGCTTGGTAGTACTGAGTTGATTGCTGCGTCACGGGCACAATGACAGGCATTGCGGAATTTGATGTCCCGCCCAAGGGGATGTTGGTGATGTTGTTGAAAGGGTTGTGGGGGTGATATCCGTTTTGCTGTTGCTGTTGAAGTGGTTGATGCGTAGGCTGAGGATGCGTTAGAGGCTTCTGCACATATGTCTGCTGTTGTTGCTGGTTTTTCGACGCGACCTGTCAATTTCCGCAGGTGTGAGTGAAAGGGCAGGCCACATCGGTACTGGAGCCACCCGGCCACTTACAAAGTCATATGCACTTCTTGCGATGCCTGATCCAGCCGGCACAGCATTCTGCGGCGCATTCTCCTCGCTCCTCTCCGATATCCCCACCCCGTCGCCGATCTCCACCCAATCGCCCTGCCACTCTCCACTATCCTTCACAAAACTCTCCCAAGCACGCTGGCCACCGGCAAGCAGTAATGGCCGTAGCTTTGGCGCATTCTGTGGCTGTTCGTACAGAATGCTCATCAACCGCCGTAAGGTTGGCGATGTGTCTGGATTCGTGCTGTGGTCGTCGAGGTAGATTACCATGTCGAACTGGTTTCTCGACTCAAAGAGGGATTTTGCCATGGAGGAGCTCTGACCGAACGACATCAGGTATGTTGATATGTCTGCCGACGTTGTGCTGTAAACCTTGAAGTGTTAGCGATCTGTGACATATCGCTGCTTCTTCTAGAGGGAATATTCCTACCCAGAACGTTCCAGCCATTCAGGCTCAATGTTGACAACTCCACCTCGCATGCCTCGGTTATTCCGCCATTTCAGATGCCCGTGCAGATATTTCTCCGTCTGACGCACATCCAGGACCAACACAGACTTTGCGCCTTGCTTGAGGAGCCCAAACAGCTCCCCTGGTTGCACGACAGTCCGCGGTTCCCGACTGCCACCACCACTCCCATTACTCTCCCCAGTCCCTCCCAGGGAGATGTTGCTGACACCTCTGGTAAGGTCGCTGCTGCTTCCCGGCGCGCTCCCGGCCGATGAAAACGACGGCCGCCCCTGAGCGAACTGATCGGCCCTGCTCTTCAGTTCCGATCTAATTTCCTCTAGCTGTGGCAGGTACACATTGACTTTCCGTCGGGCTGCGTGGTATTGGGCGTCGTCCTTTTGCGCTCGTTCAAAGTCTCGGTGCTTGCTTATGACATTCACAACGATGCTGTTATGGAATCTGCGCGTCAGTACAAAGAAACCAAAGTGGAATTCCCACGTTTGAGGGGACTGACGTTATCGCTTTGTAGAGATGAACATATGCTGTTTCCAAGTCTCCTGAAAGCTTGGCCTGCTCTCCCTAGTGAAGGTGGGTACGTGTTAGCGGACCGTCGTGCTCTCCTCTCGCACTCAGTTGACGCCAAAACCATACCTTATCGAACAAACCCAGGGCCGAAGTTGCCCACAGCTTTATAGAGTGGCTATTTGGCGGTTCATTCACACTCCCTTTCTCAGCCAACTTGGCGATCAGGGTTGGTGGCTTGGCCTCAGCCATTATGGGTCGCGCTTTCCAAGATTTGTGACAAGATCGCAAACAGCTTTGTCGAAGCGATATGGAAATGGGGTGGCACTTCTCGGAGTGGGAGTGGGGGCCAGTGGTTAGCTATATAAGTAGAAACAAGCCTTGACCACAAGGGTTGTCAGCGGCCTCTCAACTTACCAACTACTGTTTAGTTACGTTTTCGAACTCGGCACTGTCGTTTGGGAAGTGCGTTGTGCTGCCGGTGTTGGACGGAGGCCTGACTTGCTGATTTCGTGGGCAGCTAGCGAAAGACGGGGCAGTAGCAGTAGCTGCTCTGTGTGGCGGTAGGACGAGTCGCGAAGTTGGAGAGTATGGGCTGGGTGCTGAGAGTCCAGTATGTAAGGAGTTACAGTACTGTACAGTAAGTTGCGAGCCAAGAAAGCCACCGCCTCCAAGCCTCCTGGGGGACACCCGGGCTCCGATGCAAAAGTCTCGGTCGACAGACAACGACAACGACATATACTGTATACTGTACAACCCGCCACCCACTACGACTCACTCCACCACCGCTGTTGTGACGACCGCAGTGGACCACAGCTTTCAAGCTCGCCAGATCGACCATAGAGACTGCAAGTTTCGGGCGAAACACAAAAAACATATCGAAACGAGATGATCTCGATACGGCTATCCACCCAGTCCATCTAAGAAACGGAGGTGTTGACGTTTAGCCGTCCACTGCTCGAACGCAGAAGCTATATTCCCCACAGGACGACTGCGACCTTGGGCCACAAGGATTTCTTTCGAGGCGCCATCCGCAGGAGGATGCATCGGGGGGGAGCGATGGGACCCCTGGCTCAATCAGCAACTTGCAGCAATCAGCCACTCACCCAGAGGCGGTATAAGGTTCTGCGAGAGTTGCCATCGAAAAGGTCACTTCGGCATCTTTGAAGAGGGACACGATAGGGTTGAAGAGACGATGCCTGGCATCAGTTCGTACCATGGCTCCTATCCTGAACAAGCTTCCCTCAGTGATACAACTTCCGTCCCCGACCCCACTGCGTGGCAAGCGAAGCGCATCGAGCGAAGCGCATCGAGCACGAGGATGATGCGACACATTGTTCCAAGTTGCCCGATCTCCTTGACGTTCCTAGAAGATTTTGCGAGGTGTTTCAAGGTGGAGGGGAAAGCTGCGGCTCGACCGAGACTCGGAACGCAACCTGCTAACTTGCCCCGAATCTGTTTTGAGGAGCCACAAGGGTCTTTCAATCGCGGTTTCATTTTTGAGCTACGGCTAGGTCCTGGGGTGGAGATGCTACTTGAGCTGCTTCTTGACGACGATGAACCCGTCAGATCTCGGTTCGGAGTTGTGGAAATGCCCGTCGTGGTCCAACACACTCGATGTCTTCGACGATGCCACGACGCTATACCGAGACGAGCTGGTTGCCGTTATGAACTGGCTACAACGACGCAGAATGGCATAGCTGCCGAGGAGGGGGTCCGCTCAATTGCATACGATGATAGTGAACGAGGCCACTTACACACTGAGCAGCCGGTACCATGCCCGTGCTAGGCACAGAACTGTCCAACCTCGCCTTTGGTGCACTTGGCCACGAATCACACCATCCGGGGAGCCGAGAAGTGCATCTTCAACGACAGACGGCTAGGCTTCAACGATGGGCCACAATGGCGGGGTCGGGCGTGTGGAACAATCTGCAACAGCGTCGCTGGTCAGCTGCGGAAGTGACAGCGTTTACTATTGGCAGATGGGCCAAGCCGCCGCTTGAGTACGGACGAAGGGATAGTCCACGGGCGGGGCAGTTTCTGACTTGCCTTCGTTGGTACAGTAAAAATGCAGTGCCGGGATGCAGCACGCGTGGACTCTGAAAAAAGAAAGCGAGCGACTGCGCGTTGTGTGACTTTACAGTATGTCGCCAACAACCTTGCCAGAACGAGGGAGAGGGAGAGCCCTAATGACCCCCACGCGTCGCTGCATCCATCCACTCATACTGCCTCAATGTCTCCGCGGGGGCTTGCCCACTCTCGCTTGCCCCGCCTACAGTTTATCACAGTATAAAGCAAAAGCCACCCTCCCTCCCTCCCACCTCCTTGCAAACAAACACGCCTTGCTTGCTTCCGTCGGAACCTCCCCCCACCTCAGCCAGAGGACCTCCACTTACGACCGGTTGTGTGTATCACAACGAAATGTCCAGCTTCAGGTCTTCGCCTCTCACGGGGGGCCAAGTCACTCCACCGGTCTCCGCCGCTCCCCTAAGCAGAGGAAACACCAACCCGGACTTGAACAACAACAACAACGACGTCTCTACCCCAAACTACGCCAGAAGGCCCTTTGACCCTTTCTACAGTGAGTTTGGGAACGTCACAATGTCTCACCTCTTATATATATATACGGTACTTATACCCGGCGCGTCACAGACTACCACTCAGATCGCGCAATGCAGCACGAGGATACAAAGTTCTGGTCGCATAGGATATCAAAGGAGGATGAGGATATCATGGGTGGGAATTCCCTGTCGAGACAGTCTTCCGGTGTTTTTCCAAACGTCGCCACCCCGATTGAGGATATGAAGCAGTTTTCCACTCTCAGTTTGGCGGAACGTTGGGCGGAGTATGCTGGCGCGCCGGTGACCAGTGAGATTGTGGCCCGTTACTCCAAGGCCGAGATCAAAGGTACGGGAGTTGGAGCGGTAGTGAGTCCGAGCGATAGCAGGAAATGCTTGAGGCAGGCGAGCCTCAGCGAGAGAAGCGAGCGGAGCGAGCAATGTGTCGTTCCATCCATCAGCCATCCTACGCTGAGGTTCATCCATCAACCATCAATCGTTACTAAATCCTTCTCACTTCCCTAGACGAAGAGCTTGGAGAGGAACTGCAAAACATCTTTGTATCGCTGCAAAAGTGCCTAGCTATCAGGAAGCGCTACATGATGAGCAGTCTACAATGCGCGGGCGACAACCCCAAGGACACCGAGGATTGGGAGATCTACCCGCCTCCACCGGGCCCGAGCTACCCGCCGCAAAAGGACGCGTCTGGAAAGGATATCAGGCCTGGAACACCTATTCCGCATGAGTTTGAGTTTGAAAATGTCAAAATACCGGGGGCTGACGAGGTGAGGCAACTTTTTGAGGTCTGTTTTGACTTTAAATTGACATGGCCTAAACGGGATACCTTATCTTCCATAGCGCGTGTTCAAACTCCGAGACGACGGCGTCTTCCAAGTCTACGACACCCCCACAGACGCCTCCCAAAGCAAGAACGGAAAATGCACCTTCCCAACCATCAAAGACTACTTCATGGACATGGACTTTGTCGTCGAGACAATCTCCGACGGACCGACCAAGAGTTTCGCGTTCAGGCGGTTGAGGTACCTCGAGAGCAAGTTCCATATGTACGTGCTGCTTAATGAGTATCAGGAGATTGCGGATACGAAGGTATGTGGTGTGCGTGTGATTTATGTTGTTGGGGTATACCTTCTTACTGATATCCCGTAATGGATACTAGCGTGTACCGCATCGTGACTTTTACAACATTCGGAAAGTCGATACCCACGTGCATCACTCCTCCTGCATGAACTCTAAGCACTTGCTGCGGTTCATCAAATACAAGCTCAAGAAGTCCCCTGATGTGAGTTTTGGACCATGACCCTTTTGGTTGATTTCGGGGGTTGCGAACGGTAACTCATTCGGAATCTCGTTACCAGGACATTGTGATTTACCGTGACAACCAACACCTGACACTCAAGCAAGTCTTCGAGTCCCTGCACTTGACCGCGTACGACCTCAGTATCGACACATTGGACATGCACGTGAGTGTTTGCGAGTGAGCGGACGCTCGTAGTCGGAGGAAATTTCCCTGACACCACCTCCTCTTTTCAGGCACACAAAGACTCTTTCCACCGCTTCGATAAGTTCAACTTGAAGTACAACCCAGTCGGTGAATCCCGCCTGAGGGAGATCTTCATGAAGACGGATAATTTCATCAAGGGACGGTACTTGGCTGAACTCACCAAGGGTAAGAAAAACACTGCACCACTCGAACTCTTCCCCATGCAAACCGCATTCACCCAACAACCAATAGCTAACAATTGATTCCATTCCACAGAGGTGTTCTCCGACCTAGAAGCGAGCAAGTACCAAATGGCCGAGTACCGCGTGTCAATCTACGGGCGCTCAAAGGACGAGTGGGACAAGCTAGCCAAATGGGTCGTCAACCACAAGCTGTTCTCCAACAACGTGCGGTGGTTGGTGCAGATCCCCCGTCTGTACAACGTCTACAAAAAGTCGAAGCTGATCGCTACGTTTGAGGATGTCATCCGCAGTAAGCCCCTCCCACAACTCCCGGTCTCCCCTATCCACGCCGCAGAAACACTCACCCCCCACCTTTCGCAGACGTCTTCGAACCCCTCTTCGAAGTAACCCGTGACCCCACCTCTCACCCCGAACTCCACGTGTTCCTGCAACGCGTGATCGGGTTCGACAGCGTGGACGACGAAAGCAAAAACGAGCGGCGCACGTACAAAAAGTACCCGTTCCCGCGCAACTGGGATATCAGCATGAACCCGCCGTACTCCTACTATATATATTACATGTATGCGAATATGTCGACGTTGAATTGGTGGAGGAAGGAGAGGGGGTTTAGTGAGTATGCTTTGTTCTTGTTGTTTGGGGAGCGAGGGGAGTGGGAGTTCTCATCATTTTTGGTTTGCGCTCTCTTTTTTTTCTGATGATAGATACGTTTGTGTTGCGACCGCATGCGGGCGAGGCGGGGGATACCGACCACTTGACATCGGCGTTCCTGACCTCCCACAGTATCAGTCACGGGATCTTGTTGCGTAAAGTGCCTGCGCTGCAATACCTGTAAGTCCTCCCGCACCGCCCCAAATCCCATTCCACCGTCACTCATTCAGTCGTTGTCATCGCCAGGTACTACCTCGACCAAATCGGTATCGCCATGTCGCCCCTCTCCAACAATGCGCTCTTCCTCACCTACGAGCGCAACCCGTTCCTGCCCTTCTTCCAGCGCGGGTTGAACGTGTCGCTGTCGACGGACGATCCGCTGCAGTTCCATTTTACGAAGGAGCCGTTGATTGAGGAGTATAGTGTTGGGGCTCAGGTGCGTTTGGGGAGGTGAAAAATGAGTGGTGGGGGGAGGGGGGGGGGGGGGGGGGTTCTTGCGGGATGGGTGTGACTGATTGATTTTTGTAGATTTGGAAGTTTTCGTCGACGGACATGTGCGAGATTGCGCGAAACAGCTGTCTGCAGAGCGGGTGGGAGATGAAGATCAAGAAACATTGGTTAGGGGACCGGTGCGATTTCCACGGGCCTGCTGGGAACGGTAAGAGCTTTCACATCATCACCGCCAAAACCCAGGCCCACCAATCACTCACCCGTACTCACCTGATTCATCCCCCAGACATCCAAAAAACCAACGTCCCCAACATCCGCCTCGCGTACCGCTACCAAACCCTCATGGAAGAACGCTACATGGTCCTCGGCTCGCAATGGAAGTCCTCGGACTCGATCATCACCGATTCGGCGCCGTCCACCGAACTGCAGGACACATCCATCGTGCTCAACGAACAGCTCAACGCGGTGGCCAAGGCGAATTTGAATCTACCTGTCACCCCGTTCGTGCCGGGGAGTCTGGACGGCGCCGATGGGTACTCCCATGGACCGAGGGAGACGGGTCTCCCACCGCCATCATCCGGCCCGCTGTCGGAATCGTCGGTGCCCGTGAACGTAGCCCGTAAACAATCACTCAACAGCAACCTCTCCCGCTCACCGGGCAAAGGCTCCTCAAGGGGGGCCCAATTCACATCCGCCCCAGAACCGCTCCTGAATCTCGTGGCCGCCCACAGCCCGTTGATGAGTCCCACGGCGGCGGCGGCGGGGTCGGCGTCGGGGTTGAATCTGAGTTTGGGGTTGGGGGAGGGGAATCAGGCGTTGGGGCTGCCGGTGATTCCCGTTGGGGAGAATGCGTTCCCCGGGGCGCATCTGGCGGCGGAGAAGATTAGAGGCAAGAAGAGTGGTGCGAGTGCGAGTGCGAGTGCGAGTGGAGGGGGAGTGCCGCCGTCTTCTTGAATGGGCTTGTCCCTGCGTTTATTTCTCTTTTCATCTCTCCGGCGAACTCCTCAAAGGGTTCGTTCGTTCGTTCCGTAGACGGGCGCAAAAAGACGCCCCCCCAGCATCTGAGTACTTGTACTATGTACCTATTCCTATTTATCTTTTGCCTATCTTCTGCATAATGCTTATCATTCGAGCAATGCCTCGAGCACTCTTTTGGGACAGCGCTTGCTCGCCGAATAGATTCTTTTCTGTGCTTGGACAAGGCCCAGTCGAAAGGGCGATTGACGCCCGCCCAATGACATCATGCCGTCAATCGACATGGGGCGTTTCTCTCCACCTTTTTCGCCCCACTTCCACATCCCACTTCGACATTGGGCCTTTGCAGATCATTCGAGCCATATGCACAGTCACAGGCCTGCTGCCACGATTCGTTCCCTCACTGCCCGTACTCCTCAGCGTCATCTCTTTTCCGCAAAAGCCCGCACGGGACACCCCCATACACCTACTGTTCAGCCTCCCGCCACGCCCAAGATGAGCGCTCCGCATGCCCCCCCACGCCCTGCGCATCCCTCAACCCAAACCTACCGCATAGTCATCGACCCAACCACCGGCGCGCAACACATCGAAACGACGCTCCCCGGGCGCGAGATCCTGCTGCATCCCGTGCTCAACAAGGGCACGGCGTTCACGAAAGCGGAGCGCACGCGGCTGGGGCTGGAGCTGCTGCTTCCGTACGGGGTGGCGACGTTGGCGACGCAGACGCAGCGCGCGTACGGGCAGTTTGCGCACGAGCAGGGTGCGCTGAAGAAGAACGCGTTCATGAACAGCATGTTGGATCAGAATCAGGTCCTGTTCTACCGGCTGCTGACCGAGCATCTGGAGGAGATGCTCCCGATCGTCTACACCCCCACCGAGGCCGAGGCGATCGAGAGCTACAGCGAGATGTTCAGGCGTCCGAGGGGTTTGTTTCTCAGCTACCCGGACCGCGAGTGTATCGGCGCGCTTCTGGAGGAAGCCGGGCCCGCGCACGTCGACATTATTGTCGTCACCGACGGCGCGATGATCTTGGGGATCGGCGACCAGGGAGTCGGCGGGATCTGGATCAGCACGTCGAAACTTGCGCTGTTTACTGCGTTGGGGGGCGTGCATCCTGCGCGCGTCCTGCCCGTGGTCTTGGATGTTGGGACGGATAATCAGAAGCTGCTGGATGATCCGTTGTACGCCGGGTGGAGAGAGAAGAGGGTGCGGGGGAAGGAGTATGAGGCGTTTGTGGATACGTTTGTGAAAGCCGCGAGGAAGGTGTTGCCGGGGGCTATGATCCATTGGGAAGACTTTGGACGGGATGAGGCGAGGACGTTGTTGCAGAAGTATCGGGATCAGTTCTGCACTTTTAACGATGATATGCAGGGTGGGTTTGGGCGTTGCGTTGCATTGCTCTTTTAGCGGCATAGACGCGCCGAGCGGGGATCTCACTTTTTTTTACCTTCCTCCTGCTTACGCTCAGGAACGGGAGTCGTTACCCTTGCGTGCCTGCTCTCGGCCATGCGGCATCTAAAGACGGAGCTCAAGGACATGCGGATCGTGATAAACGGCGCTGGAACAGCCGGAACAGGCATTGCAGGTGATCAACCCCCCCACTTCGCACTCAACATTCTCTCCACAATCCCATCTAACAAGAGGGGTCGCGTTCCCACCCCTTCACAGACGCAATCGCCATGTATGACCCCACCCACGACCTCGCCTCCGCCCGCGCGCAGATCTACCTCGTCGACAAAGACGGCCTCCTCACAACCGCCTCCCCGTCCCCCACACCCTACCAACAACCCTACCTCAAACCCCCGCTCGCGTCCAACACCCTCCTGGACGTGATCCGCACGGTCAAACCCCACATCCTCATCGGCGTCTCGACCCACCCAGGCGCCTTCACCGAGCAGATCGTCAAAGAGATGCACAAACACACGCCTCGGCCCATCATCTTCCCGCTGTCGAACCCGACCCGCCTCGCCGAGGCGCGCGCGGAGGACCTGGTGGAATGGACCCGTGGTGATGTGCTGACGGCCACGGGGAGCCCGACGGACCCGGTCACGTATGCCGGCGGGACGGTGACGGTCGCGGAGGCCAACAACGCGTTCGTGTACCCCGGCATCGGGATGGGGTGTATCGTCGCTGGCGCGACGCGGTGCACGGACGCAATGTTGAGGGCGGCTGCGAGGGCGGTGGCGGATGCGGCGCCGCGGGATGTGCGCGAGGGGTTGATGCCTGGGATTGGGGAGAGTAGGGGGGTGTCGTTTAGGGTTGCGTGTAGGGTTGTGGAGTGTGCGGTGCGGGAGGGGGTGGCGACGAAGGTGAAGGAGGGGGAGGATGTGGAGGAGTGCGTGAGGAAGGCGGTTTGGAAGCCGGAATATTGTCCCGTTGTTAGGGTTGAGCGGTTGTAAGGGGGTTGAGATTGAGAGGGGGAGGGTTGGTGAGTCTGGTTTGCGTTCGGGATTGGATGGCTCCATCTTGTTCTCTGGAGTTGACGGCGACACCCCGTACGCGGCGTAGCATTCTGTTGTTAACCTATTCGGAAGCATGCATTTCATTCCATGAGTTTTGTAACACACATCGCGGCGTAGCGACCCTTAATTATCCTCAGACACCGCCATTACGAACACAGCGAGTTTCCGCCAGACGCATCATATCACAGAATATGCACAAAACGCTTGATGTTTACATATTTACAAAGCCGTACAACAAAAACTATGGCACTGACAAAAACTAAAGCACTGATTGGGGGATGACGACGAGGAATGATTGTCCAGGAGGGAGTGTCAAAATCTGATCCCATGTCCTCCTCGCCGAACGTATTAGTAGTGCGTAAGGGGGGGTGATGCTATGCTATGATACGTGAAGGGATACGCCGACGACCGAACTACGCCGCCCTATAATCCCATCACCGCGCCCATACCGACCGCAATCACCACACCCACCACCCAACTCCTCCCCACATCTATCCTCCCCGCCCCGGACCCCTTAACAGCAACCCCATACTTCGCCTGCCCCGCCCAAGCAATCCTCCCATCCAACGGCGCCAGATCCCCTCTGAACGCGGCAGCAACCTTATTTTCCTCCGCATCCGCCGCCGTATTCGCACCGAGCGCGCGGAACTCGCGCATGGTGGTTTCCTCCTGCTTGCGGAACTCGAAGAAGCACACGCCGCGCAACTTTGGGTAGAGGGTGAATGCGGTGGAGTTGAAGATTTGGCGCCACCAGGCTTGTTTGATGGCGACCATGCCGGGGCCGGCGAAGAGCGGTTTCATGGCGGATTCGGGCTCGGAGGGATTCAGGAAGCCTTCGTGGAAAGTTGCGGCCTGTGGGGGGGAAGAGGGAGGTAGGAGTGTGAGGGAGGTGCGCGATGTGTTATATGGTCTGCAGACGAAGTGGCAGATTCGCGCGCGCGGACTTACGGTTTCGGCGATGATGAAGGGTTTGCCGCCCTTTGAGACGGGCGCGGTGACGTTCTGACCAGTACCGTTGCCGGAGAACATGGAGTAGAAGTTGTAGTGGCCTTGAGTGCCCTTGCCGATCAGCATGGCTTCCCACGTTCCCGGTTGTGGCAGGACCTAATACGCGCAAAAAACCGGTGTTAACTTGACTCGACACCAAACTCCCTTCAAATGCGCTCAAAGGAATTCCAGCAACGTACATTATCAACCCACGGGTACGCCTTTCCATAATGGTACATCGACAGCCCCACCCAATCCACCCATTCATCTCCCGGGTAGAACGGCGAATACGGGTCATCCCACTCATCGTATTTGCCATCCTTGTTTGTATCCAGCTGCTGCAGGACGGCGGGGTTGGACTCTGTGGTGTTGTATCTTCCGCCGAGGAAGGGGTATCCATTGCTTGAGTTGGGCGCCCAGATGAAGGCGACGCGCGTCTTGTCGGTGATCATGTTGCGGAGCGTGCCGACGAAGTGTTTCCAGCCGGCGACGAAGGCAGCGGGGTGCTGGCCGTAAGCAAACCAGTTGCCTGTGGGGCGAGGGAGCAGGGGGTCAGTAGATGCGCTACCCGAGGAGCGGCATGGTCCAACAGACGGGAAAGAATGTCCTCACCGTTCATCTCAGGCGCATATCGGATCAAAAACCGTCGTCCGCGTGCAAGGGCGTTGTTGATATTCGTTCCAAACTCTTTGATATGCTCATCTGTTACTAGGTCCAGTCCATCCATAGGGTAGACCGTGAGGTATATTATCGCTGGAAACGTTAAAGAAAATCAAATGAGTAAGCTGGCCGCGAAGAACATATCGATCAATAAATCTCGCACATACCATCAGTAGCGGTCTTCTCAATGTCATCAATCAAGCGATCGACGAGCGTCAGGTTGGCAGGGATGTTGAAGTTGCCTTGGAAGAACGATAATGGCTTGTAGTTGAACCGCTGGTTCAGTGCTGTTGGGCTGTCGGTGCCGCCAATGGAGTCGACCCATGCGCCGCTGAGGAAAGGGAGAACAGGAGCGGGGTTAGCATCTGAGGGCAATACCACGGGTGATATGGGCGTTTCGATATTTACAATAAGATCTTATCGGACTGCTCCAGCGGTGCGAAAGTTTGGACCGCGGCAGCGTTCACAGATGCTGCAGTGCATAGCAAGACCGCCGCGGCGGTCGCAAGGACGGTTGATTTCATGGTTTCGCGGTATATTATATTATATAGATCGATGTCGAGAGTCGTCGTTTGCTTTCTCGTCGTCGCCGTCGTCGGCGTTCTGTCGCTACGATTTGGAGTTGGGTGCAAGGTTGCGGTTTCCCAGGGGTATGTTGACTTACTAGACTAACGAGCGGGGACCGAGTCTGCAGAGAGCACTTTTAGTAAAAAAGCGGGAGGGGCTCCGAGACGGGCTTCGGAGAGTGTGGCAGCGACTCTGGGCTTGGGGGGTGGCAGGGCTGATACGACGTAATGTTCGTCAAACGTTTGAAAACACAGATCAGAAATCCGCCAAGCAAAACCATAAAAAGAAAGAAGGGGGTGGAAAGACGGTGGCTCAAGATCATAGTTGAGCGGTATTGCGAAGGTGACCTGTTGGGGTTCCAGGGACTTCCTGGCGCTGACGGACATTACGGAGTCCGATGTGATATCGATATGCGCGATAATGTGGGAAAGTGTGGGAATTACCATATGCCAGCGTATCCATAGCCTCATCCTGTTCGGAGACACCACACAATAGGAAAAAAAGGAGAACGTGGTGGATGCGATGCGGGATCTGATGGGAGAAATGCAACCACGGTTCGCGTACGTGTTATTCGAGCCTTGACGTAAGAGGTGATAGTAGGACTTGTTCCCGGTGCTGCCTTCGCGTCGGGGCTTCTTTCTGCACATGCCTCTTGCGACGCCAACTCCCGGTGGCCCCTTTTGGTCCGCAATCATCATCATCGGGTTCCTGGAGCCTGGAGGTGACGCTGGCTCCCGTTCGGCGGCGCTGCACCGGCGTATCTCTAGCGGGGTCTCTCCCATATATTGTGCAGTGGTGGCACTCTTGACCGAAGTCATAGATCCATCATGGGGGGGCGGGCCCGTCGGAGAGTCCCCTCATGGATGGGAGGTTACTGTATACAATCGATTGCCTCCAGATCCGGCATGTACTATCGAGTCTATCGACACAACAGCAATGGACGTTGTCGATGGACCGAGTCTGGGCCGCTGACAATCCCGAGTCCGAAACTCCTAACGCGAGCATCCCATTCCGAAACGTATCAATCTGCGCACAGACACCACAATTGCCAACGTATACGTACGTAGCGACGCACATGTCGCGCTTGGGTCTGCGCGGCCGGCCCAACGCATCCGACGCATCCAGGTACCAGTAAGGTATCCCATGATCCCCATCGCAGATGCCTGGGGTGAATTTGAACATGATATAGATATGATATCCCGTTAGTTTGGTTGGAAGTCTCTGAGGTCTCTGTTTCGACATTTTAAACCTTAAATGGCGTTCAGGAGTGATGAGTGGTCCGCTCGGCGCGTTGACGTGTTTCAGACGAAATGACATCAGCCTGAGATGGGTTGGTTGGATCCGCCCCGTTTCCGAGGATCTGGTTTCCGATCGGTGGCTTAACGCCCGCTCTGCTACGTACCGGAGTCGAGATTTTAGACCAAGTTCAATGTTTTGAACTTATTTGAAGCTGGATGTCGAGATAGGGCGTGATGACGGGGTTCGGCTGCAATCGGGAGCACTGGGTCAAGTTCAGCGAGGATGGCGACGCCGACAGTGCCAGGGGCTGGTTGTGTTTGTATGGCCCCAATGACGCCGAGACCCGACGATGACAAGCGCTTGCGACAAGAAAGGCTTGCCTTCTGGTCACCGACCTGCCGATGTTCTCGATCTGGAGTGCAACAAGGGCTGGGGAGGGATGATGCATTGTATGATGCGTCCGTGATCCATTCATGTCTCATCGTCGTCCCTGGGGCGTGGAGCTTGCTCGGTGGCCCTGTCCTTTCTGGAAACCGCCCTCGTTTTGACCCGCCCTCCACCACCTTCGACAGTTGGCGTTGGTGGAACATTCGAATCAGATCCTGACCTCATTTCACGATTCCGCTTGAATCCACGTTCCGGCTGATCCAGTCTCCTTCTCCCGCCCATCTCCCAGCTTCCTTGGCTTTCGAGCGGGTTGCAAGTTGCAAGGATCCGTCGAAAAAAAAGGGAAGTTTTAAACATGCCCTCACTCACACGTGATCAGAAAGCATCGTCGGTGATTCATATTCTTTTATAAGATGTGCATTCAAGAGCAACACACGAGCATGAGACCGCGCACTCTGTAAATGTGCCAGAAAGTGGTTGGAAAGTGGGTGGGAATCTGTGTGGGTCCAGCATCTCCCAGAAACGTACCCGCTCAGACAAGGCCGGCCGTTAGCCAATCCACCCTCGTGAATGCGCCCACTCAAACGAGGCCAGCCGTAACTCCTCCATCCACAATGCCCGCCCCTGTTGAAATACCATTAATACAAAGCTGGAGAAAACACTTGGCCAGAAAACATGAGGAGACCAATGTCATTGATCTTACCGTGGCAGAGGAACCTCAACTGTCTTCACCTCGCAAGCGACCACGCCTCGAGAGAGAGGACCACGAAGAAGTCTCTTTCCCCGATTTCGTCAAACCCACCACCTCCTTTCGACCCCAAGTTCGCACGTGAAGTTATACGACCAAAAGCGCTACCTTTACATACCCTAGCCGTATCGCTCTCTGATCCAGAGGAGTTGAAGAAGTTTGCCCGCATACGTTGCGAGGGGCCCAAATATCATCAAGACGCTACCTTCTACGCGCAGGTGGAAAGCACTCCCCTCTACGAAAAGAAACCTCAACAGGCGGAAGGTGTCAGCGCACAGCTTATGGCCCTCATGCGCAAAATTCTTCATCATGGTGTTTGCGATGGAAAAGGTCCTGCCGGAGCTGAGGGCGCCATTAGAGTCACTCAGGACCTACGGAAGCAGGTCTACATCGATGCGCCCCGAGGGGAACGAACCCGCTTAGTCCGCCGCATCCTTTTCTGGAACAACAACGTAGCGGGGGAACGCTGAAGGCCAATCAATAAAAACCCTGATGAGTCCTGGCATCGCACTTTGGCCTTGCTTGTCGACGAGACTTTTCGCGTGGGGGTTTCTCCTCTACCGGATCCCGGCGGTTACGTATTTTTATGGTATCGGGGACCAAGTTGATCAAGCCGCTCTCGCTTTTGAGATGATCGTCAATAAGGTCATTCACCTGAGTCATACCTTGAAGGGGCTCCAGGACTTGGGTTTCATGCAAGAACTCGCCAACAACATATCGAACTCGGCAAGGTCGCTAGAGACGAGATTAATCGAGAATTGGTGATATAGATAGCGGCTGCATCCCCGATCCCCGACCACAAGGGAGTTGACAGTGACAGGCTGTCGATGCCTTGTGATGAGGTAAGCGTATGATATGGACGCGTCGTCCATAACAGTTACGCGTTTCCAAATCAGTTGCGGTCTTTCAGGATATCATAAAGACCTCGGGTTCAAAGGTAACTGCAAAACTCAACAGATCACATATCATAAGCCATCAAGCAACAAGCAGTATCAGTATGGCCCGTATCCTCAACAACAGTGACGACGAACTTCAATTTGTCTTCTCTGCCCGTCACGGTCTCTTTCCACGATGGGAGAAGACTTGCGTAAAGAAAGACATGCAACTCGGATTTGATGGAGTTACACATGTATTCACCTACAGCAGCACTCGAAAGGATGTTGTAACTCGCATCTTCGATGCTACCGGGTCCCAACTGTTTACTTTACTTCACACCAACGGCTTCTGGAAAGATCTCCGGGAGACAGATTCCTTTCCAGAAATCGACTGCTTTCAGATCCAAATAAGAATCCTACACAACTATATCGTCCCCTTCTATGCGTTGTCGGACCCTCCCACTGGAGTGGACAGATCCTGCATGGAGATCATCTGGAGACATCTCGCCGAACAGAAGGCAACTATCATGAGCCTTTCTTGTTTCCAGCTACCTGATTTCCTTCCTAGTCCGGACGATCTCCTCAGACTGACGGAGACTTTACATGATGTCACTCCTATCGTGCAAGCCATGGATATTGTCGCCCCTAAAAGCAGAGAGGTTGCCATGTTGCGGGCGAACAAGAACAAGGTTGAGGAGAAAATAGATGCCTGGATGCCTTTGGTAAAGCTGTTCAACACACTTGGAGAGGATCTCACGGCCTCGGAGCGAGCCGATCGACTCCGACTTCTCGTTGATCATTTCGATACGCATAATGAATGGAATGTCCTCGAGCTGGCTACTGAAAATCCAGTCAGCGCGTCTGTTGCCGTTGATGTTGAAGCCCCTCCGTACGACGCCGAGCCGGCGCAGCACGATCACTCATTGATGCATATGGGTAGAGACGGGCCTGGAAGTATCCAGAGCACATACTTGATTAACTGACATCCGGATCGATTGGATGGCTGGGATAACGAGATAACCGAATTTTGTTTGTCAAAGAAGTAAGCGCGCTCACCGAAGAGCATAATGAATATACGTACTACCACTTTACTGGTCGTGTCCATCATTGTTATCCTCGCTGATTTCCTTACGAAGGCTTCGAAAATGGTCTATGGTCCCAAATGATAACCCTCCGCTGGAAAGAACCGTAAGTAACCCTTCAGCTTATCTCATGATCCGTTGTTTCAATGCCGATGGAGGCTTCTGGTGGCACATACCTAACTTAGCTCTTGCTGGGTGGGTGGCAAGTCGCTATTCCATGCAGCTCGTGGTCCTTTTTGAATCCGGCGTCTATCAGGAACGCAACCCTGTATATCTCACGGAGTACAAGGATGTCATCGGCGGTGAAAGGAATTGGTTCCATTACTATTTCGAGCCCCTTTTGCCAGTGAACAAGCGACCCCTATGTGGCGCTTTCACTTTCAAGTTCGGAACGGCTTCTCTCGGCGAACAAAAGTTCCTCATCCCTGGTGCATTTTATGAGTTTGATCGAGTGACCTTCGAGTCCGTCAGGAACGTTGCCGCACCCTGGCGGAGACTTTTCGATACGTTCTGCGTGCCACGGCGACATGTATCCTCCGCAGTAGAACTTCATTATGTAGAACATATGAGAGACTTCTTCAACATCGGGATCCACTGGCGTGGGACCGACAAGTACGAGTGGATGGCTGACGCTATTCAGAAGAAGATCACAGCGCATAGGGGGGGTAGGGTTTCCCTGCTTCTATGTTCGGATGAACAGCCATTCATCCATTTCATGCACGAAAGGTTCCCCAAGATTTCTCATGCCACCGCCAGTATTCGTTCCACAGTGAACACCGGCGGGTTGAAACTTGACGGATCCAAGTGTCACAGTGAGATCGATTATGAAAAGGTCTCCGACTGTCAGAAAGAAACGTGAGATGCGAGGAACGTCTGTTCATTTAGGTATGCAAGATGAGAGCTCATACAAGAAGGGGTTCGACGTTTTACTGGATGTACTACTCCTTTCACGGTGCGCCCGTTGCTGATCTCAGACTCCCATGCTGTCTTTGCATCACGTGGACATATATTTTCTCTGAGAGATCCCTCGAAGCAGGAACAAACGGCTGCCTCTCAGAGTAGTTGCTGTGCTGGAAGATGGATTCATGATCATATGATAGTACCAGTGCGTCAGTGAACAGCAACGGTTCGCAATGGAGGAATGTATTCAAAACTACTCAAGAGTCAAGAACGACGGGCGTCAGAAAACTGACATCGATTGCGTCAGCATGACAGTACCGTCCATAACGCGCGCGTCATCTCGTAAGCAAACCAAACTCCGCTCCCTTTGGGTAATATGGCCAAGTCTCGCGAAGCCCGCATCGTTTCATCTTTTGATCTTCGTCACTCGGCCATAATCGGTCAATGTCATTTCCACTGAGATCTCCCTTTCCACATGATAACAACGTCCGTGGCTCCACTTACGCAATACGCGAAACCTTTTCGCATCTCGTCTCCATCTCGCATATCACTGGTTTGCCAACCCGTTCCGCTGCATCTATCTCGTCGTCCTCTTCCTCAGGATTAACTGCGTCGCTGAAATCATTGCTCGTTTTGCTACGGTATTCTCAGTGCGACACCATTCGCCATCCAATATCATAACTTGATACTCTGTCGCTTTGCAGGCATGCCTCACTCTCGAATATCCGTTCATATTCGTAATAACCTTTGGTGCCTTGTTGGTGTGCGTAGCCGACCAGGTATGTCCTTGTAGAGCGGTTGGTCATCTTGTCCCGGCCCTTGGGTGGAAAGACCGTATACGCGAGACATCCGAGCTTGCGAGGATAACTTGTACCCGCAGAGGAGCAACCACAAATGGAAGCTTTTCTCGCAAATAGTGCCGTCCAAGCTTTCTGTTTTCTCCTCTCTCCCAAACCCGCTAGACTCCACAGCGTCCAAATCCGCCGGGTCTATGAGAAGCGCGCGGGCGCCGAACCCTCCTGCCTCCCATCCTTCTTCGTGCGTATTTGTCTCTTTTTCTCGTCGCTGCATCGTGTCTATTTCGCCACACTTGACAGCCCACGCAATCGGCACTCCACCACCCGGCTTCGACACTCGCGCAAACACAAGTTGCCGTCTCGCCCAAATCACCGCTCTTGGCAACTCACTCGCCGCTTTAGACAATCTACTTTGCACATTCGCAAATTTGACATGCGACGTTGGCACTCCGCTTATTTGACATGACAAGAACTCCTCGAGACCTGATTCCTTCGGGATAAGTAGGCAGCGCCTTCGAGCGTCCGGTCTTTCGCCCATCCGCATTCGACCATTCGCCTTCGGCGATTGACCGCCATTCGCCAGTTGAACTTCTCCATTTCGAGTTCGACATTGCCGCTGTCGATTATACGCCTTCCCCCACATCAGCATCGCCCGTCCGTCATTTGCCTCGTCATCGAAGAACTACGTGTGACATGATTCCTTCCCGGGATACGTAGACAGCGCTCTTTTGGGGCGTTCGGTCATCGCCGCACTTGAAGTTGATGATTCATTGCATTCGCTGAGTTCGTATCTTTGGTTCTTCAACAAAACCCATTGAACATCTCGCCACATTCCCTATTCGCTTCCTGCTTATTCTTCCGGCATACTCGACTCTTAGCTGCTACCGATTGATGAGCAGTTCAGAATGTCATCCTTCTCCGATCCTTGAACTACTGAGACCTGATTCTTCCCCTGCGCTTCGGCAGAGAATGAGTAGGCAGGGCGCTCTATGGTACTCGCTCGTCGGCAATCTATCCTTCCGTCTACCGCACTCATCGGCTTTACATTTGCGCATCAGACATTAACACTCTGGTTTTTCGTCTTCCCATCCCGACTTCCTCAGGAAAGCGCGACACGTCTTCTGTAGCCCGACCAGGGCACGTTCCTCCAACTCGCCACGCATCCTCATCAATCTCTCGCTTGTTCCTGAGTCAGATTCGCCGCAAGGTAGGGCACTCTAGTTCCCATCACCCCGCATGTTGTCCACCTCTTCTTCACACTACCCATAGATCGGCGGCAGCCCTCGAAGCAAGCTACATCTCGAGTCCTTCCCCCGATCTGACCCTCTCCACTTCCTTTCCCAGCAGACCGCAAGCATCGGATATAAGTACGTGCTCTGGCTTCACACATCGTTGGCCATACTACCAGGCCATATTTCTTTCTTTCCTCCACGCAGATCTGCGGCAAGCCTCGATCGATTGACTACTCTGTTTTCACATCGCTGTGCGTGTTTATCATTGTTTCTCTTGATTTCCCGTCGCATTTTCGCGAGGAGTTTCGATATACTGGCATGCCTTCCTCAGACCCGCCATGCTTATCACCGTATCTGTTCCTTCACCCTTGCTGATTTCCGGCAAGCTGCGGTCTTGATAGCCCGGTATACCTTCTTCGCCTGTGTCTGCTGTACGCACGCTGAGTGACTGCTGGCCTGCCATACGCTGCTAGAGTCTGTCACGGATGCATCTGCTGGATCAAATGATAGTCGTCTTTTATGCAGGTTCCCCGGGGCCTTTCACAGTAACACTCTGGTTTAACTGACTTTCCGAGTCCGTCGGACCTTCACCTTGTGAATGAGACACAAAGGGAGTTGCCTCTTTTCCTTCCTTCCCGCGAACGAGCATATCTATCCTTTTGGTTTTGATTTGATAGATAGTTTGGCCTGCGTAGCGCTGGATGGCGGAAGCAAAGGTAAGCTCCGATCAAGAAGCCATGCGAACGGATAGCACTCTGAAGGAAGGGGAGGGTATACCGGAGCCAAGGGTCGCCGAGCTCTGAAGTCTCCGAAGCCCGTTGTTGGAAGGCACTTGCGCCAGTGCTGCAACGAGCCTTTTCGTCGACTGTCATGGAGTCGAGATGGGATCCTGGGTGAAATCCCTGCGAAGTCTCCCGCGTTCACCTTTTCACTTTCACCTTTTTCGACCACCAGAACGACAGCTGCATAGCTACCTACCCCTGCCACGGGACAATGCTCTTCCTGCACAGCACAAGAAGTCGGGTCGTGGTCCGGCCGTTCTTCAGGCAGGTCGTTTCATTACCACCGCTTACCCTCCAATGCCAATGGCGGCGACTCAACAACTCAACTCCTGCACCAAAGCTCGTCTCCAAAACCCAACCAACAGCACGCAAACCTTCACCCACCGCAACAGTATCCGGCTCACCACCACCGACCTCCACCCTCGCCCTCCCCGCCGCCGACCCAACGCATCTCAAAGTGTACGTCCTCCCCACCGTCCACAACAAGTACGTCTTTCACAGCCGGTTCCTCCGCCCGCGCACCCGCTGGGAACGCTTCGCCCTCATCTCCGCCTACGTGCTACGCAAATGGCGGTACCAGGTTGCCGACGTTGCGGCATTCGCATGGCATGCTATTGGTGGGGCCGGTAACGCGCGGAGGGACTCGGCTGGGGGGAGAATGATGCTCAAGGCATGGATGCTGGGTAACCGCTGGACGACGCGGCGAGCCGCCGACGAGTACTTTCTGAAGACGGTGCCGCGGATAACCCAGCACGTGGAGTTCATCTACCCGTCCAGCGCGAATGCGAGGGCGGTCAAGGCGCAGGTTGGGGAGTACCTCGCGAATCGGGATCGACACCGACGGCGGTTGTTCCTGTGGTCGTTGGCGCTGCCGAGTTCGCTGTATATCGCAAAGTTCCACGTAACAGTCGCTAATGTGTTTTTCACGTACAACGTGTTCCGGATCAATGCGGCGTGGAGGGCGATGTATGGCGGGCAGACGTTGCAGAAGCTGGTGGATGCGAGGAAGGTTACGTGGACGAGCAGCAAAGAACTGGATGGGATTATTCGGAGGGGGAGTGAGGAAGTTTCGAGGAGGATGGAGGCCGAGATGGGGTCGTCATCGGCTGTAAATGGCGACCCTGAGGGCGTGGCACGACAGGTGTGGAGGTGGAACGAAAATGGCGATATCCATGATGAGGTCGTGGAGAAGCTGGAAAAGGAGCTAAAGGCGGTTGAGTTGAGCAGGACTTACCGGCGGACGAGGCTGCAGTACGTGGCACATAACGGCAAGGAAGAGTACGAATGATTCACCTACAGGTTCTCGGAGACAGATGTCGCGAATACCAACGTGGGATAGTAGGCGTAGTGACATCTCATTAGTATTTATCAATCTAGCGTAAGAGGAAATGCTGTCAAGCAACCGTCAACGTAGAGATTCTTGTCTTGACATCATCTTCGAGCCCATAATCTAGATGTTCATCGAATATGAACTTCACAGTCGATCGATCGAACGAGCATTGCACTAGAAGTCACACTGGGACTATGGACCTTCGTCATCTCCTTCCTCAGCAAGGATTTCTGGCGGTGGTTTCCGTCGCTGGCCCGAGTAAATAATTCAAATAGGCTAACGAAGGCATGGAAAAGGATTGATTCAGTATTCGTTTCATTCCAAGCGAGGCTTCATCTTGAGTCCGCGTTACTGCTATCCAGCGCGTCGGAATGGTTGTTGCAATCCTGACAGCGACTGCCATCGGTTATAACCGCAATGGACCGGAACGGGATTTTTTCCGCGGGCGCTGGTAGACACGCAGCGCATCCAAGTACCGAGCTTCGTACAAAGACAGACAAAGCATCGCTGCAAACATAGCAGGAGGGGTTGCCGAGACCGCCCATGTCGTCGCGGAAAATGACCGGAAACAAGCACACGTAAGCAAGTTCAGTTTTGACGCGTCTCGCGAAAGCTGCAACTCCGACATGCGATGCCATGCCAAACCCACATTGTCCCATTGAAACCCCAACCCGTCCGTACGCCGCTACTCCGTCCAACGCTGTGTCAGCCCGCTATACCGTCCATAATGGCTGTGACGCCTGCGAAGCCCCTCACCTCACCAACGATTAGGCATGTACATTTTCCCAAGGGCTATCCGTCATCTCGTCCGATGCTCATCTCTGTCTTTCCCCATCCTTCCCACTACACCAAGGTCACATATAACTCCTTAATGCCGTTTGAGGTAATGCGAGCGCTCACGCTGTCACTGTTTTTTCTAGCTTTCTTTCGGTAATGGCGGACATAGGGCTGTTGCGGAGGCAACTGGAGGAAGCGAGACGCGGACGCACAGATTTTCCACTTGAGTGATATGGAGCTTCGGATTTCGATACAGTAACCTACTGTGAGGCCAAGACGGCAACTGAGCGAATCGGTAGTGACCTGGCGTTCAATCACCCCGCCCAAACCATACTCCATGTGATGTGTGCAACCTATCATTCAGCCAACCCCACCAACCCCAGAGCAGCCTCATGCAGGGGGTTCTGATGCAGCTTAACGAAGAACTGAACGGCAACATAACTGCAGCAAAGTCGGATAATGATGAAGAGAGAAGCGCGTGAGGGACACCGAAGGCATGGCTACAGCGGCGATGTTGGCACAAAGGTGGAACGGAGGGATGGAGGAGAAGGCAAACAATCTCCTTCCCCACACTACCTCACGGCTGGCGTGGAAGTGGGGTCATGCACCACCTGCCGGAGCATTCCCAATATCTTTGAGTTTTCAAGCATGCGTCGTGCACGCAGGCAGGCATTGGGATCCCTTCAACATTCAGGAATCTGCTGAGAAAACAAAATCGAATCCAACCATCCCCTGTGTGCATACCCTCCGCGTATCCATAGAGTGCGCGAAACTACTGAAGGTGAACATAGATATTCCCAAAACATGACAGCGGTTGTAGAACAAACCGGAGACCATTCGCGTTTCAAAGGGGCAAGACTTGGAAGACCAGAAACGCGTTTTCGCGTTTTCTTGGATGACACAATCTATACTGTCAAAATGCTGTCAAAGGTTACATTTCACGCGTTTCATATAGGGCATGGCTGACATAAAGGGTGAGAATGCTCTCCTACACGTAAGTTGCCTCCTTGAGCATCCGAGTCCGCTGCTTTACCCTCCGCGACGCCCCCTCAAACTCCCCATCGCTGCGCACAACATTCCGCATCCCTTCTGTTAGTATGGCAACAAAACAAATCGGCATGTCGGATATAGCTGTCAAATTTCTTGACCCTGAGTCGGCCATCATGGAGATCATGGTCCTTGCTCGTGGGCCAGTGCCTTGACGTTTGCACTATTTTTGAATGACGAATAAGATTTCCGCGAGCATCCTCGATGTGTCTGGTGGCACAGAGTAAAGCTGTGTATGGAAGTGGGGGTGAGCACGCTGACAGGAGTTCGACGGGAGAAGATGTAATCATCTGAAATTGGGGGCGATGCAGCTTGCCTCCTTGCGGTGTCTTCAATTTCATGCAATCGTGCCCAACTGCGTCTACATGTGCTTCCCTTCTGAACTTGAGATTTCCGAGATGGCTCGAGTTGGAGCACTCTTGCGGAACGCCGCCGCTATCGTTGAGTACATACAGTATAACGACCAAATGTCAGGGTGTTTGGTTGGTACATACAGTGAAGAACATACATAGTGAATCTAAACAAACCCTCTAGATGAAAAGTCTCCCCCAAACCAAATCCGCCACAAAGTCCAAACTGGAACAGCCCACCAAAAAAAAAAAAGAGAAAACGGAAATGGGACAGAGACAACACTGGAGGCGAAAGGGATCGTCACCGACAAACAGCGGGATCCCCCGCAATGCCCTGCTTCCGCTGAAAGAACAAACTCAGCTCGGACCCGCCTTTCCAGAGATGATGCTTGACCGCGCCGAGGGTCATGTTCGGGTGTGCGACCTGAATAAACATTAAATGAAACCACAATCATTAGTCAACCTCGCTTTACAACCCACACAGATGGAAGGGGAAGGTGCAGATCGGAGGTGTGTACATACCTTATCCTGACAAAGAATCTCAACGAAATCCTCAGGGTTGAACTCTCCGGCGGCTTCAGGGTTCTGGCGGCGCTGCTCGGGAGATGGCGCGAGGCCGAGTTTCTCAACGACAAAACCCATCAGTTTGCGCATTTTGAGCATGCGGTTGGCGCTTAAGCGTGTTCCACTGGAAAATGAAAATGTACAAAAGGGGTTATTCCAATGAAAGGAAGGGCAAGCAAAAAACGCGGGGAGGGGGGGGGGGGGGGGGGGAGAGAGAGGGGGAAGAAGAGAAACCTTTGCATACCTCCTAGGAATATCCGGCCCTGAATTCCCCGGCATCGGATACAACATAAATGCCACCTTCACATTCTCCTTCGGCATTACCGCCTTCCCCTGCACCGCCGCCTCAAATACCCACGTCGGCAGCACCGCCTGCAACTTCTCCACCTCCCCCATCCCTCCCATATCCCCCACTTTGCCTCTATACACATCCAAGAACGCCGCGGCCTCCTCCGACTCCTCGACGCTGATGATGACGCGCACGGTGGGGGGGATGGAGATGTGCGGGGTTTCGTCAGGGTTGAGGAAGCCGGAGGCGAAGAGAGTGCGCGGGGGGAGGATGATTGCGTGGGCGGAGTCGGTGCGTTTGGGAAGGTTGGGGCGACCGTGGAGGGAGTCGAGGGAGTCGGAGAGGGAGCTGGTGGAGGGTTGGGTGGTGTGGGACGAGTCGCGGGGTTCGTGTGGGGTTGATACTACGGCGGGGGTGGTAGTGCTTTGGAGGGAGGCGGAGTCGGGGTTCGAGGGTGTGTGGGGTCGCTTGTCGTCTGCTGGATCGGGCCCGTTGCTGCTGGTTCGGAGATGAGTCAAGTTACCCGCGGCGCCTTGCTTGTTGTTGTCCTTTTCAACAGGTCGGAGATTCGCAGTCTTCAGATCGTCGCTCCGGACGGAACTCGCTCGTCGTCTAACGTGCGTCTTCAACTTATCCATGAGCGATGCGTTCCGTTCCGGCCCTTTCGACGATGTAGCTGAAGTCTGTCGCGACCGCGAAAACTCGGGGGACGGCGGTAGAGGTGACACTTTTGCTGGGACGGCTTCCGCGGCCTCGATAGTATGAATCGGCTCCAGTTCCTGGACATGACCCTGCGCTTGCTTGTACAGCGAATGCATCGACGACGCCTGGCTGAACGCTTCAGGTGGTGGATCGCTCATAGGCGGCGGCGGGACAGCAATGATGGCTTGACTTGACCCTCCCGCGCGATTCCGCGGCGGCATCCCTGGTTCCCGATCTTCGGGTATGCTATCATGACCTAGATTTTGTAGCGACGTTCTTGGGACCTCCCCAACCGCATCATTCGGACGTTCTTCAACGATCCCACCCTCCGTCATCGCCGTTTCCAAGCTCAGCCGTGCAGGAAGGCTTGCCTCGTTGGACGATTCCTCGCTTTCGACTCCGTCCCTCCTTCCCAGTGGCTGCCTTCCAACGTCCGCATCACCTGAACTAGCGCTGTCGTCTGCAGGGAGATGGTACGCTGCGGTGAAGGCCTGGAAGAGGAGGGTTAGAACCCATTTACCGATGTTGACTACGGTGACAATAGTAAGCTAGTGAGATTGCGTTGATTGACGCTTGGAATTATTCAGTTTGGCCTACTTCTCTGCTCCTCGGCTTCCGGCGGCTCCTCCACACCGCTGTCCTCATGGAATATCTCGCCTTCAAAGCATCGCGCTTCGTCAAGATGCACAACAAGCGACTACAAAACCGCCCATTCTCTTAGCCATCTTCGTAAAGACCGAAAATCGATACAGGTATCAGAACAGCACCACCTACCCCATTATGTATATCAACCGAGCACCACTGCGACACCCAATCAATCGGGTTTTGACATTTCTCCAGCGCTTCAGTGAACGTGCAATCGAATGCCTGCAGCTTGACGCAGCGCACAATGTCCCATAGCACGACCTCGTTGGCGGTGTTTTGGGTAAGGACGTGGCGTTTGTTGTTTAGCATCACGAATCTGTTGATTCCCGGTGTGCCTGAAACAGATCGCACTTCCATTAGCGTACTGATCCTGGCGGCCATGAAAAACGATTCGCACGGTTGTAAACCTTTGATAACACCATCAGGCTCCTTCCACGCAGGTTCCACAGCCGGCGCCGTATCCGGCCTCAACACATCCATCGACATGGCATAAACCGAAGTAGCCGCATCCTTCCGTCGATTAAACAACGACATGCGCTCGCTCGCGTTCATCGAGAAGGGGCGGTAGCTGCGCAGGGTGCTGGCTTCGTCGAGGTCTTTGGAGTGCGGGATGGTTAGCATGGCTTTGCGGGGGATGATGACGCGTTCCGACTCGTCGGCGGGGTCGTAGGTGCGCCCGGATTCTAGGAAGTCGGTGTGCTGGAAGGGGATGTCGCGCTGTTGAGGAAGCATGGGTGAGGTGGGGATCTCGGGGACGGTTGTCAATGTTTAAGGGCTCTCGCCTTACCCAGCGATTCACTTTCGCATTAGACGTCGCTGTCCAGATGTACAGATCGTTTATAGCAACCACCTGCGCAACCCACCAATCAGATCATTGCAAAACACAACCATCAACCGCCCAGCAAGTAAGCGTCTCTAACCTTGTGCACCGGCCCATCCTCCTTGCAAACCGCCACGACCTCCAGCAGATCATCCGACGTATCCAGCGTCTTTGACCTTGACACCTTTGTGACCCATCCATCCTTGCCGCCCGTCCAGAAGGTATCCAGATCGGGGTCCGTGGAGTAGAGAGAGTACACCGAGTCCTCGAAATGCGAATATGTGTGCATGCATTTGTGGGATTCTAGGGACCACATTTTGACTGTGGAGTCGCAGGAAGATGAAAGGACCTACGGGTTCGAGGGTTTTTAGAACGAAATCAAGCGCGGGATATTGGGATGCAGGTGGTCGGTCATACCCGTCGACCATCGTCGCTGACAAGCAGGGAGCGAATGTTCTCGGTATGTCCTTGTAAGCGCATAACGTTCTTGCCTGCGCGGAAGTCCCACACGCGTACGCACTGCGTGATAGAGCAATGTCAGCGAGGCTACGCCTACAGAGCGGTAGAGTAATCCCAGTCCCTCTGCGACACGGACCTTATCCGGTGACCCTGACACCAGTACGGAGCCTCCGGGGTTGCAAGCAAGCGAGTAGATGGATGCGGTCGGGGACTCCTCGTTGAGCAGAACTAGAAGGAACAAGTTGTTATGATTGGAGGCATAACCAGATGCGGATGTACCAATCCTCACACCTTCAGGAGTCTCCGATATCGACAGTGTCCCCACCGGCCCCCGGCCCTCGCCCAAATCCCACAGCAGAATCCGATGGTCCAACCCCCCAGACGCGACCCAGCCGCGATGCGGGGAATACGCTAAGCAACGGACATAGTCATAGTGATGACCGATGATGTGCGGCATGCTGTTTTGCGTTGTTGTGCTGGCGATACACACGGTCCGGTCGCTCGAGGCGGAAATTACTGTACAGCGACTGCAACGGTGAGCATACACGGGGTGAAGGACGAGGAGAAAGAAATTGGAGACGTGTGCATACTATGTTGATTGTTGTTACAGAGGACTAAGTCGTTTATCCAGTCGCTGTGGTGTTGATACGTGCGTCTTAACGTCGTTGGTGGTGTGGATGTCTGCAAACAGGCTCCAGTCAGAGGTGCTCGTGATAACCAATCATACGACAGCACCACTCTGAACTGCTGCATACCCCTAAAAATCTGTGGTGCTTCGGTCCCCTATCCACGCTCATCGCCGACTCACTCCTACTCATCAGCGCAAAGTTGTGATGCGACGCAGGCGACCCCCCAAACGTAATGCTCCGTTTGTCTCTAGTCAAACCCGTCTCCCTCTTTGCAAAATCGACTTGATGATGTATATGTAGCCCATTCGCCGGACGCCGGTCGGTCTCCATCCGAGCATCGCGGTGATCCCCCCAATCCTTTCTGTCCTGCAGACTGATTGGTGAAATCGGAGAACTGGGTGGTGACGATGAGATAGAATGGTCTCCAAGCATCTGCCCCACCGTATCCAGCGCTGCAGGGGAGTCCACCATCGAGTGTCTGTTACTGCCCCCCTCTCTCTGTGGTTCATCGGAGGGATAGATCATCGAATGTCGAGACGACGCCGCAAACTTTGAGGTCACTTGCGTTCTGTTTCGTCGAGCGCTCGCCCTCGACCACGATGAGACCTCCCTCGACGCTCCGCTGCCCCCTCCTACACTGAGGCTCTGCTGCTGAGGCGACCCGTAATACGAGTCGACGCGGTCCTTTTCCATTCGTGAGTGACGTTCGCGCCATCTCGCTTCCCGTTGTTCCGCGAGCTGGTTCTGCTTTGCGAAATCGATGTGGCAGTCCCATGAATTCACTATCGTGTCCCTCCCTCCTGTGAACAGAATGCCTCCGGGTGCTCCGTCCGGTTCTGTCGGGGTCGTCTCGTCGAGCGCGAGAGCGTTGATGCCCGAGCGATGGAGTTGACGGTCCCCATAGTCTTCTCTTATGGAGTAGGAGACTCGGGTCTTGGACGACCGCGGCATGACAGGCGGGTTGGACTATGTGCTATTTGGGCGTGAGTTATCGGTCAAGATCATATCGCTGTGGGAAAGGGATAACAAGGGCCGCTTTAACTTATGGAAACATACTGAAGTTTCACGGCGCTAGGTTGCGGATAACCTGGGCAGCATTCGGGGAGGGAAAGGCTTAGCGGACTGCTGCAATACTCTTATATGAAGTGCGCTGCAATGTTGCGGTGATGGTGGGGACTTTTGAGGTTTGTCCCATGCCAGCCATGCTTTGCGGATTGCGGCCTGCCCCCCAGGAATGCCCAGAAATGCGAGTCGCAGAGAGTGTCACGCACAGACCCACGCGTTTCATCTCCCGTTCAAGGCTCCAGCGTTCTTCCGGTCAACCGACATCAGACCACACGGATGGACGCTGCTTCTCCGTCATAAAGCCCTCCAATGAAAGAGTTCGTTATGCGTGCCGCCCGCATCTCAGAAAACCCCTACATCCTATCTTAACAATAATGTCACTCCCACGCACGACTCCCAGCCGTCACTTCGAACATCACGCATATGATTGATGGTAGCGTACAAGTGTAAAGATGTAGGAACACGCCCCAAACACACATCAATGTCCAATCCCACTCGGGACTCCAACACACCCCTTCTTCCCCTCCAACACTCTCCATCCAGTTTGCATCAGGCACCGCGAAAGATTGATACGTTCGATCCCGCCCGAGTCCTTTCTTCTTGTTTAATGATGTGGAGATGGTTGTGTTTCCTTACTGGAGTTGATTGGGTCCAATGCGTTGATTTTGATGAAATCCTTCTTCGTCGGACGAGGGATGATGCCCGGGGCGTCCGGAAGCGGTGCTTTCAGCTTTGTTCAGTCCGGGCGATTTGGCTCCACTGCAAAACAAAAGATATTCCCATCAAATCAGTCCTCCAGTCTCAAACGCAATCAAACCCAGGAGCATCCAATCCCCAGTTCCTTACCCTTCACAACACTCTTCCACCCCCTCAACGATATTTGCTCGCTGTGCCTGTATGCCTTCCTTAATCGGCATTCTGAGAAAAATATCCCTCCGACAAATTGACAGGCGCTTATGTCACAGAATGACACTATTGACAGGCGAGTGTTCTCAAGTTTCATCAGTCCGACGAGGCCTACTATGGGGAGCCATCCTTAATGGCCCCATAGCCTACACCCTCACGTCCGCGAACCAGAAAACGTTGGTCTCCCTCTATATAGCGCCACGGCATTCGAGGGAAGTAGCGTTCCTAGCTAATACTTCTCTGACGCCTCTTGGACTTCAACCACACCACCGGCCGCATACTCTTTCTCGGCGAGCGGAATCTGAAACATTGGAACAACAGACCAAGATCGCAACGAAATCAAGTTTTGTTTCACGTATATGTATTTTATATAACAACATGTAAAACCAATAGTTGCAATGAGGCATGCCGAAAGCGGCACAACTTGTGAAGCGTGGAATGTATACAAAGGGTGGGAATATGTGGATGAACAATTATGGCCAGACAGAAGTGGAGGCCAAAATCCGAGCATTTATACTAGATAATCTACTAAAACCGAGTCCAAAAAGAGTATGTACGAGAGCAAGGGTGGGATAAGAACTTGTGCGGATGGTATATCCGACAAATATCAGTGTTCCCCTAGATGCGAAGCACAGGGAAAGCAGGCCCCGAGAACGGGTTCAGCGTTTGTCTCGAGGTCTTTTTCGACGTACGTCCCTTGGCGGTCTCGATATCAGAAGCGTAGGCCGAATCAGCGGCCGTGTGGACGGAGATGATGGAGGCTGGGCGGATGTGGATGACCGAAACAGAGGGTTCGGATTGGGGGACGGTTGTTAGCGTGATTTCGGGGGATGAGGTGGTGGATTCGGTTTGTGTGGTGGGAGTGGATACGGTTTTCTTCTCGGAAGCGTAGACGAGGGTAGTCGCCCAGCATTGTGCGCCGTTGAAGCTGGAGGGCATCGCGATGAAGTTCTTGCCCTCAGGTGCGGGTTTCTGCTGTTTCTTGTTTTGCTTCTTGAGCGCCTTGGCAGCTTTCAGGTCCGAGAAGATGGGTCCGGATTCGTAGACGAGGGATGTGGCCCAGGATTGAGCGCCAGTGAATGCAGAGGGCATCGCGATATGGGCCTTTGTAGATTTTGCAACGGTGGTGGGTTCAACCAGCTGCTGCTTGTTCGCCTTCTTGGCAGCTTTCGCCGAGAAGATGGGCCCGGATTCGTAGACGAGCGCGGTAGCCCATGATTGGGCGCCGTTGAACGCCGAGGGCATGGCGATGAAGTTCTTGGAAGACTTTGCAACCGTGGCCTTAGCCGCCGGTTGCTTCTTCTCCTTCTTTCCGGCGTTCTTGTGCTTCAAGTCCTCAAAGATGGGGCCAGACTCGTGAACGAGCGCCGAAGCCCACTGCTGGGTCATTACACCGGAGGAGGGCATGATGACGAATTTATCGGCGGTGGTGGTGGTGGCTGGGGTGATAGTCGATGTCTTTTGTTGGGCCTTGATGGCTTTAGCGACTTTCAGGTCAGCGAAGATGGGGCCGGATTGGTGCTCGAGGGCGGAAGACCACTGTTGTTGGAGGGCGATGGAGGGCATCTTTTGCGATTTGTTGGTTGGGTTGTGTAGGGTTTGGATTGTTGCTGCTGCTGATGGATGTGCAGGAAAGAAGAGCGTAGGAGTGCGTTTGCTGTTGCTGTTGTGTTGCTGTGTGTGTGTGGGATGATGGACAGAAAGGGAAGAGGCCGACCACCCTTCCTTTTATATCCATCGCCGAGACAGCTTTCCGCAGACCTACGCACTCCGTTCCTGCATAGTTGGGCATGGGGTGAGAGAGGAAGGTTGAGACGGCATGGGAGTGAAAGCGTTGAGAGAAAGAAAAATGCGGAAGGAGGAGCAGTTTATGGCATGGAGGTGGGTGTTGTGGCTGCTATTCGGCTGCTAGCCCACGAGTTTTTTCAGAAGGAGCCCATGTCCACTTTCGACGCGTGTGCTTGAATTTTTGGAAGTCGGAAATTCGAATGTGGAAGGAGCTACTGTACGTGTGCGGGAGCGCTTTCGTGGGACTTGTCTTGGCAAGCGGAAGGAACCTCGAATCCCTCGATGTGGCAGCGAACCGGCGGAGGAGCCACGGAGGGTCCAAAAAGCAGGCGCCAGTTTAGTTTAGACTTTTGTCGTGGGACGAATGAATCATGGGCCGCCGGCGCACGCGGAACAGAAAAAAAGAACAAAGAACAATCCAAGAAAAACCCCCGCTTCATCAAGCCTTCATTCAATTAATCCATGGGATCCACGGGCACGGGGGCCCAGCAGCAAGCAGAAAGGAGAGACAGCTGTGGTGGCCCGTGGGTGGACCAGTTGCACAACTTCCATTCATCAAAAGGCACAACACCACGGCGCGTTTACGCCCACGCCGCCAGCGCACGCGTAATGAATTTAATGAGTTCCAATCTAAGTGAGGCGTCCCACCTGGCGCCTCCAACAGAAGTATTAAGTGTGTTGATGATCACGTAAGCAACTCTACACGCGTGCATTGAAACTGTCAATCTCTGCGAGCTTGAACGCTGATGTGTTTCGCCCCAACCAGCGCCCTTGTACAAGTCCCCAATGTGAGGCATATAAGATCGAGAGATAGCCTATATAGAAATACAATATTCGCCCCTTGTACCTTCCCAATGTCCAATCTCACCGCACACCCTGACTTGCACGAATAGGTGGCAAAGCCTGTCTTGACGGTTCCAGGGCCAAGAACTGCGACATCCTGTCGTCGAATCCAGGCGGCCTGCGCGACGAGTCTATGAATGGCGGGTTTAGGGAGGGCTCGTTTGGGGATGTGCCGTCTTGTCGCGGTCCTGCAAACGGAGCCGCCTCTGCGTGTAAGGCCTCGATCAAATGACAGTGGTCTTCGAATTGTTTCAATCGCTTTTTGTATGCGTTGCGGACCCAGTCTTTTGAAAATGGGTTGTTGCCTGTCAGGGAGGTACAGTCAGCATTACTGGAAGTGAGGATGTAGGGGCGTTCCGCAAAATCCAACTACCTTTGAGGTACAAAGCAAGATACTCCACAGCTGATGCATCTATGCTCTTGAAAGGATGCTTTGGCCGGACCTTGCCGACCGCCAAGAGCGCCTCGGTGATCCGCGTGGCTACTGTCTGCTCAAGATATCCGACAAGCGGAAGATTGCCTACAGGTATTGGGGTTTGGCGAGGCGGGAGTTTCGCGGGGAGAACGAGCGATGCGTACTTCCATGGCGTCCTGCCAGTAGCGCAAATTGTTCATCAGTTATCCGATACACGGACAATCAGGGCGCAGCCCATAAGTTATGGGACGAGAGGACAAACCTCATAAACGCCTCGCGCTTCTGTTCGCTCTCCATGCTGTACAGCTTGTTGTCATACTCGGCGATAAAGTCCTGGCGGCCGGGCACGATGCTCTGGAACCTATGCCAAATGAGCTTCCTACGAGTTTCACACGGCCATCTGAAAACATGGCCTCATCCAACTTACCCTTTGGGCCCTTCAGCGAACGTGACAGGACAATACCCCTGCAACTCGATCTGCGCAGGGAACATAGCCTTGACATCGCCGGGCGTCCGTCGTACCGGAAGCACAGCAGGTAGTTCCTTCCCTTCCTCGACAAACTTTGTTGGGCCAGCCAGGAACATTGATAGCTCGGACGGGCCCGCTGTACGATAATACATCCCCTATCAAACCGGAGTGAGTATTGCACAACACATTTGTCTGGCGAGATCGATGTTCTTGACGACTCACCTTGTATACAGCCATGTATTCTGTCCCTCCCGGGCCCACGACGAGCTCGCCGTTCTGTGTCAGGCTGACGGGGCAGTAGTCACCGACTGGTCCCATGTTCTTGGCCACTTCGTCGAGGTTCACTGCAACGTCATGAATCGGGGCTGCCGTATCTATCCGACCAGGATGGAAACAACCCACATCAATCAACCACACCGCTCCTCATCCGTGTCCACCCACACGGAAACAAACCTTTATTCAACGCCTCCAAATACAATTGCCGATTCTCAATATTCTTCTCCACCCTCGCCCGCAGTATCGCCCGCGTAGCCCACACCGATTTCTTCCCGTCCAGAGCTGTCCAGTTGCAATACCGGTGCTGGTACAATTCCGCCAGGCCCGCGATCCGGTCCTCGTAGCCACGGTTGCGCAGTTGGGTGATTTCGAGGAGATTGTCGACGGAGGGTGTGTCGAAGCTGGGATCGACAGGGTTAGACGACCGAGAAAGTGATGAGGCAGAATATTCAGTTTCTTTGTTCTTTACCTCATCTCAGGATCCTCTGCCAATTGACATCGTCGTTCAACTTCCTCCTCCGTAATTTCCAGATTGACGACCAAATGCGGGACGACACCGAGCTGCTCGAGGAGTTTGGCCTGCTGGATGGTCATCGGCCAGCCTTCGAGGATCCACCCCTTTTCTTGGCATGCCGCGCGGGAGGTGATGATGCGGACCGCCTCTGCAACCATCTCGTCGGGGACTGTTTTGCCTTGTTCTAGGCATGCTTTGAGCTGTTGAAATCTTCGTTTTAGCACCTACGCGTTAGAAAAAAAAATAGATAGCCACGGTCAAACGTACCTCATCATAAAGCCCCATGCACACCTCCCCTCCATCAATAATACTCTGCAGAACCAGCGGCACGTCCAGCCACACGGCCCCCATCTCCTCCGCCAGCCCTTTCGACACCGTCGTCTTGCCGGACTTGCCGATCCCGATCACGCACACCCGCGGGTGCACCGAGGGCGGTGGCGGGGCTTGATTGACGTATTTGGACGTGTTGGATAGGAAGTCCTGTTGTCAAAATAACAATGCACCATCAGTTAACGGTTTTTTACAAGGGTTAAGACAAACACAAGAAAATGAAACAAACCTTCCGCGCCGCCTTATCCTTCAAAAAGTACACACAGTCCTCATAAACAACCGGCAGCGTCCCGATACTCGCGCGCGTGATGTACCGGCTCTTGTTGACCGTGACGGGGCAGTACTTGCGGAACTTGCTGTAGGTCTTCACTCCCAGCTCGAGAGCGCGCTTGGCTTCTTTGGGAGAAATTTTGTAGGCGTTGCAGAAGAGGCTGGAGCGCTACAGGGTTGATGGCGTTCGAGGCGGGAGGGGTCGTCTTAGGTGAAATAGGAGCGAGAACGGGTAAGGCGGATAGGAGAGACTTACGTTTTCGAGATAAGTCGCCAGATGTGTGCGGACGGCAGCCATGGTTGGTCGGATGGTGAGGTTCGCATCGATCTCCAGCACGGGGATGTGGCTGTTGGCCCGCACCGTCGATGTGATCGTTGATGCGTCCACTTGGCCATTGTCAATGCTGTAATCGGTCCATCAATGAGTTCTAGCCCACCCACATACACCGCTCATTCTGCCTCACACCTCTCCATAACACCCTCCAAGTCCTCCTCCTCCTCATCCTCGTCTGCATCCTCCGACTGCTTGAGCGGTAACGTGCCCAGGCGACGCATGACGCTCGCGACGCGGCGCGAGGCTACGTCAGCCTCGACGGTGAGCTCGACGAAGGCATCGACGTGGTAGTGCGTTTCGAGGACTGCCATGACGCCGTCTTTTGTGGGTGGGAAGGATTCGAGGAAGAAGCCGGTTGTTTTGTAGGGCTGCATGTGAGAGGAGATGAATTTAGAATGAGAATGGGTGCTTTTGCTCCGGTGCATCAGGTATCGCAGGGACGCAAACAACATTACCTCACTCTCAAACAACTCCCTCAGCACCTTCACCCCCGAATCCGCATCCAACAACATATCCTTATCCCCCTCAGCCGCTGGCTCCCCATTATCCCCATCCTCCTCCCCACTCACTTCCACCTTCACGGGCGTCTGAGCAGCCAAGTACGCCCTCACAAGCTCCTTCCACTGGACATGCGGCACATGCTCATGTTTCTTGCGCAGCTCGTTGATGATGGCCGTCTTTCCGCTACCGGGTGGACCGACAAAGACGAGGCGGGGTGGGGGAGCGTGGACGTTTGTGGTGTAGGTTTGAGGCTCGGCGATGAATTTGGCGAGGGATTCCGGGGTCGTGTGGTAGTAGTAGCGGTACTGAGGGAGGAAGTTGGATCAGCAGTCGGAACTCCGGGAGACTATCAAAAATGTTGGGAAGATTCTGTACCTTGTACTTTGAAGCATTAGCCGCATCCCCCTTCATGAGCACATCATGCTCCAGCAACGCCACGGGATCATAATCCTTTGTCGCCCCAAACGGAACCGGAGACGGAAGATTTGAAGCCACCTCTAAAAGATCGGGAGATCACCGCGCATGAGCAAAAAAGCGACACTCTGGTTTCCAGGCCCGGAAAAGGGAGGGTAGTTTCCCATACCTCCTTTCGCGGCAAACGGATCCAACACATGCTGCACAGTCGCAAACGCCACCCCCGGCCGATCCGCCGCATTCAACTTGATCACCACCTGCTTCCCGCCAGCCGGATTCCCCTCCGCATCATGTGGATCACCACTCGGTGGTTGTTGCTCCAAAACCGTCAACACGTCCGCCAGTTCGCTCGTCTGCCCATTATACAGCTCGTCGTAGAATGGGCGGTGAATGAGTGACGTGAGGTGGGCGGGTGTGGATTGCAGCGCGGCGCCGAGATCGGGCACGTCTGCGCGACGCCGGACCTTGTCGTCGGCTACATCTACAAATGTGCGATGTGAGCTTCCGACGGTACGAGTATGCATGTTCGCGGCATTCACTCACCGCTCTGCAAACCGATAGAGTACTGAGGCACGATGCCGCTGGCTATGAGGAGGTTTGTCTGTGTTCGCGGGATGCAGTAGTGTTAAACGAATCATAAATGCCGTTACGAAAGCATGGCACAGGTATTTCAATGGATCCGCACCTGCTCCATATTCTGCGGAAATCCATCGAGGACCCATCCCCTGTCCAGCTGATACAGGAGAAAAGGAGGTCAATCAGCCACGGATGTGTGATAGCGCTGCACATGGAAACGCTGCTTTACCTTGCCCGCCTTTCGAGCCTCGTCGAGAACGCTTTGGATGACCTGAACCTGCAGGTCGGCGGGGACGGCCTCACCCTTACTGCAGACTTGAACCACCTAAACATGAAAAACACGGGCATCAATACCGTCTCGCCCAACATCCCATCACATGGCAATCCCAACCAAACAAACAAAACCTTCTGCGCAACTGCCTTGAACCCCGTCTCAACCTCCCCGCTCTCCCACCTCCCGAAAACCTCATCCAACGACAACCACACCAGCCCATAACGCTCCGCCACCGCCCTCGCGAGCGTCGTCTTCCCCGCCCTCGGCCCACCCAGCACCGCGATTTTGAGTTCGGGCAGCGTGGGCGGTTGCCGGAGGTATTTGGGGGGGTTTTCGAGGAAGAGTGCGAGGTGGGAGGGGGAAGCGAGGAAGTAGACTTTGCCCTGTGAACAATGATGCGTTTTAGTTTGGGGAAAGAGATGGGAGGCGAGGGACAGGGAGGGTAAGTACCTTGTAAACGGCGGCATAGTCGAAGGTAGGGACGGGCTCGAGCTTCCCGGAGGGCCCGTAGGCGGTGACGGGGCAGTAGTTGGCAAAGGCGCCGATATCGCGGGCAGGCTCGTCGGGTTCGAGTTGGGTGGTTGTGTAGTGCTCGTATGCTGTTTGCGGTGATGTTCCGGCTTCAATCAAAACACCGTTAGTTTGGGGAATTGAGTAGCAATTGCCCTGTTTTCTGGCCAATCTACTCACGCGCAAATCCACCCCCCGGCCCCTCCAGCACCCTCGGCAACACCGTCCGTCCAAACTCGCCAAACCCAATCGCATCCAATGCATCTGTCAACCCCGGTATCAGCACATCCGGGTGCTGCGTCGCATCCAGCTCAATCTGCCTCTGATCATTAAAGTACTTTCGTTTGACGGTCTCCAAGGGGACGGTGTACGTGCTGTTGTAGTGGTCGAGGGCGGCGGTGACGAGGTCGGGGGAGTCTTCAGGGCGTTTCACGAGGCTGTGAGATATACGTCAATCAGTGAACGGGGAGTGAGAGTCCTCAACGACGCTGACGCCCCCGATCTTTTACCGATCAACAACATCCATAGGAATCATCTTCCACTCCACTTTATTACTGAGCTTAACCACCTCCTTCACCTTCTTCTTCCGCTTCCTCCTCTCCCCATCCTCATCCTCTCCACTCTGACTCCCCTCACTCCTGTCCTCCTCATCCTCCTCCTCATCCCCATCGTCTTCCTTTTCCTCCTCCTCCTCACCCGCCTCACTCCCCTTGTCATGCTCCCCCTCCTCCTCCTCCTCCCCATTCTCATGCATCCCAATCTTCGCCCTCTTAGCTCTTGAAAACACAACCTGTGCCCCAGGGTATATTGTCCCTGTCAAGGGATCGATCCATTGCGCGGCGCGGCGGCGGACGAGGTCGTCGTCGGCGAGGGTGAGGGAGAGGAGGATTGGGGTTTGGTTGGGGGATTTGGAGTTCAGGATCTGGATAAGGGCTGTTATGTCGGGTGGTGGGGTGGTGGTGGATGTGGTGGTGGGCTTGCAGGTGTTGGGGAGGCCGGCTACCATGTAGCCTTATGATTGGTGTGGTGAGCACCCGCTTCATACAGAGGGTGCATCGAGTCTATTCCTTACCTCGAAACCTCGCAGCCTCCCGCAACGCCGCATCAAGCATCAACTGGACAACCCTATCCGGTGCAACCTGCTGTCCACTCGCCAACGTCTCCAGAATCTAAAAAAGATCCCTCCCCATCAGCAAATCATCCCATCCTTCACAGCACCCCAACAACCCCCCCTTGCCAAAAAAAAAAGCCAACCTCTTCATGCCCCGGATGCCCCTGATCCTTCACAACACCCTCCAAAACCGCATCAGGCGTAACCAACACAGCGCCAACTTTCTCCGCCAGGCGCTTCGCAACCGTTTTGCGGCCTGAGCCTGGTTTGCCGAGAATGATGTAGCATGGCCGTTCGGGGTCGGGGTCGGTGGTGGCGAGGAAGGTGGTTAGGGCTTGGGGATTGGGGTTTGTGGGCATTTTTGGTTATGATGTTTCTGGTCGAAGGGTGCTGTGCTCCTCTTCCGGCGGGATACGTGGAAGTCTGCGGCGGAACAAGTGGTGAGTGTATTGCCGGTTTCGCTCACCCGAAAGTAACAGCAATTCGAGCAGGTCGCTCAGAGCACGTACTGTCGAAATACTTGTTCCCACTGCTTACGTCACGTGGGTTCGATATTCCGTTCTGCTCACACCGTGAGTTCCGATCCCACAAGCTGAAGCAGTATTACGAGGGTGTATCTATGTCTATGAGGCGGCAGGCTGGCAGTTCTCCTTAAGACGCACTTGCAACGCCGCGCCATTGAATCAGGGGTTACAATGGCAAGCCGATAATCTGGCATACGGACATTCCCCTCCAACGGATGTCCTCCGTCATCATAGCGCAGCCCTGCCGCGGAGACTGACCAGACAGGACAAATCATGGAGAGTCCACCAACGAGAATCCCATACACCACAACCGCAACAACAACAGGATATGATAATGATTCACCATAAAATATGTAATAAGTCTATACGAAGAAATAATGAACCACATCCGACACCTAGGAAGCTCAAATCATGATCCCTAAATGTCGCTAGTATAACGCTTGTATCTATGGTAAAGAGAAGCCGCTGGCCGCTATCCTCTGTTTAGTGAGATTCCTGCGACTCCAACCATCTTTCGCAGTCCAGGGCCGCCATGCATCCGCTTCCCGCAGCTACGAGATTCAAGGGAATGGGTAAGTGAACGGAGAAGAGAATCGAAAGGGAAAAAGGGGAAAGCAAACTCACCAGTGATAGCCTGACGATAAGTCTTATCCTGCACATCCCCACACGCAAACACGCCCTCGATATTCGTATACGTCGACGGCACGCCGTTGTTGGGTCGCACCTTGATATAACCCACATCGTCAAGTTCAAGCTGGTTCGCAAACACCGCCGTGTTCGGCGTGTGTCCGATCGCGTAGAAGAGCCCGTTCACATCCAATGTCGTTTGTTCCTTCGTGACCGTGTCCTCAATCACCAACTGTTTGAGAAGCCGGTCGCCTTTGGCTTCGATGGGGACTTTGTTCCAGAGGACTTCCACCTTGGGGTGGGCGAGAAGGCGATCGGCCATCACTTTTGAGGCGCGCAGCTTGTCGCGGCGAACGAGGACGTAGACTTTGGAGGCGTATTTGGTGAGGAAGGTCGCTTCTTCGGAGGCCGAGTCGCCGCCGCCGACGACGACGAGGGGTTTGTTGCGGAAGATGGGGACGGCGCCGTCGCAGACAGCGCAGGCGGAGATGCCGGCTTGCCAGAATGTTTCCTCGCCGGCGATGTGGAGCTGAGGGAGGGGGGTCGTATGTCAATACCACTCCGCCCTTGTCTACGTCAGATCTCTCATCCGCCAACACATACCCTCTTCGCTGTAGCCCCCGTAGCAATGACAACCGAGTCCGCCAGGATAGCAGCCTCCTTATCATCCTCACTTCCCTCCCTCCACAGCTTGAACGGCCGTGCAGAAAGGTCCACCTTCGCAATAGTCTCTGTGAAGATCTTTGTCCCGAACTTCTCGCTCTGCTTCCGCATGGCGTCCATCAACTCTGGCCCTGACAAGCCGTCGGGGAACCCGGGGAAGTTCTCGATTTCAGTGGTGGTCGTCAATTGTCCGCCGGCAGCGACGCCTGGAAGGAGAAGGTGGTGAGATCACACGCGACTAGAGTACTACCGTGTAGCTGTTCCAAGCAAACAACGGCGGATATCTAGAACCTACCCGCAGCCATAAAACCTAGAAGCAAGGGCACACGTCAAGTATAAGTAACTGAGCCCTTCACGAACATGCTACAAAGCCCGGAAGAACCATACCTTCGAACATAACGGGGTTAACATTGGCACGAGCCAGGTAGATCGCGGCGGTGTGGCCAGCGGGCCCTGAGCCGACGATGACGACCTTGTAGTGTTCTTGTTTGCCTATGGGAGCCATTATGTTGTGGGTGTGGGTGGTGGGTGGTGGTGGGAATTGGGAAACCGACTGTGCTTTTTCATGCATTTGAAAAGCGGGACTGGGCGACTCTGACGGGACCGGAAGAATCACGGGCGGACTGGAGAACACGCGCGGCCTGATGTCGCGATCGCGCAGGGGAACGACGGCTGATTCCGCCGGTACGCCGAGCGCGGGTTAACCCACGGATTAGAGGTCTGTCGCCGACCGTGTATGGATGGATGTCTGCAATGAACTCTGATCTAAATACAAATGAAATACACCCGATCCCCTTAGCCGTCCTACGCCGAACAAGAATCTATATTCACAAATCACTCTCAACCCCCCTAACCTCCTCCCCCACCCCCCGCAGATACGCCTTCACCGCTCCAATCGGCACCTCCTCTCTATGAAAAATCCCCGCCGCAAGCGCAGCCTCAACGCCCGTCTGCCTAAACACATCCACAAAATGCTCGACCCTTCCCGCGCCGCTGGATGCAATCACAGGGATCTTGACCGCGGATTTAACCATAGAAATAAGTTCGTGATCGTACCCGGAGTTGGTCCCGTCCTTGTCCATGCAGTTGAGGAGGATCTCACCGGCGCCGAGGGCTTCGCACGCCGTGACGAGTTGGTGGACGTCGAGGTCGCGGGGTTCGCGGCCGCCTTTGACTGTGCATTGGTACCAGCAGTATCCTTCCCCCGCGGGGCCCGGGGTGGTGGTGGAGATGACGGTGTGGGTGGGTGCGGCATCTGGTGATGCAACATAAACACGGCGTGGGTCGACGGAGATGACTACGGCCTGAGATCCGTAGACGCGGGCGATCTGTTCGATTGCTGTGAGGCCTGTGGGTTCTTTGTTGTGTTTATGGTGGAAATCTTCCGCGGCGTAGACGGCGTCGCTGCCGATGGATACTTTGTCGGCGCCGGAGCGGAAGTAGGCGCCCGCGACTTCTAATGCGGGGACGGCGGTGCCCTTTTCGGGGTCGGTGATGTCGCGGATCCCGCCGCCGATGCATAAGGGCACAAACACGGACTCGGACGTGCGTTTGAGAACCTCGAGCATGGGCAGGTCGCGGAGGGGTACATTGCGGAAGGCTGTGATGTTCAGGAAAGTTATTTCGTCCGCGCCTTGCTCGAAGTACGATCGCGCGAGGTCGACGGGGCGGCCGAGGTTACGCACGCGGGAACCCGTCCCGTCGTTCAGTTGTTCACGGACATCGTACTGGTCGCCCTTCGTAACGACCAGGTCACCGTCGTCGTTGGCGCGGACGTCGAGGCAGGCAACGATACGGCGTGTGAGGTGATCGCGTTCTGGTTTCTGCTGTTGTGATGGAACGCGGACGATGGTGGTTGGGAATGTTGTCGTTTGCAAGAACGATCGCAGGACTTTAAGCCCAGCAAACCCGCTCTTCTCCGGGTGGAACTGGGTCGCAAACACGTTGCCCTTCCGTACACTCGCGACGAACCGTTCCTCGCCATACGTCGTTGTTGCGAATTCCCATTCGGCGTCGTGGGCTGGGACAGCGTACGAGTGGACAAAGTAGTATCGCGTGCCTTCGTCCCCGTCATGGTTCAACCACCGCCCTTCGCCGCCCTGTTCCTGTTGTTGAACCGCAGCGCTGTTCCATCCCATGTGCGGTACCGACTTTGTGTCGGATTTGAACCGTGTGACAGTTCCTGGAAACAGGCCTAACCCAGGCACACCGGGACTCTCGTCCGACCCTTCAAAGAGACATTGCATCCCGACACAGATGCCCATAAAAGGTCGGCCGGACGCTATGTATTTCTTCAACGCCTGGTCATACCCCGTCGTCGACAACCGTTGCATGGCTGCCCCAAAGGCGCCGACGCCCGGGAACAACAGTTTCTACAACAGGAGAAGCCATAGGTTGAGCAAGGGTTGGGGCTGTGACACTGCAAAAGAAGTTCATACGTACGTCGGCCTTATCGAAATCCTCCAACTTCTCGATCGGACTTATGGAGTAACCGAGCTTAGCCACAGCATTGACGAGCGACCGGACGTTGCCAGCGCCGTAGTCGAGGAGGTAGATGGTCATTCTGTGTAGTTGGCGGGTTGACGGGGTAGTGGTGGTCGTTGAGTCGGGAATTCAATTTCGCTATTAAAGCCACCTTTATTGGGAGTGGAAGCCCAACTATATGTTCCCGGGTCCGGTGACCTTCCTCGTCGTATGTTTATGGCAGACCGATGAGTGCAGCAGTGCTGCTCACTGTGGGTTGTTGTGTTGAAAAAGTCCGCTCCTCACAGGAAGAACGGAGAGCTCGAAAGTCGCACACGCGATGGGTGATTCCCATGAATCATCACTCGGCTCTCACTCCGCATTTGGCTTTTTTGGAGCAAACAAGGTTTTCTCCCTACAACTGCACCCATCGCAGCGTCCCCGCACATGTGAGTTTATTGCTTCTTCATCATCAGGTATTGACAGAAAGGGGTCCGAATGACGCACAAGTATGCCGCGTAGTAAAAGAGCCTAGACTCACGGCTCCATCTACATCTCATAAGTCTGTGTAGCTTCCATATTGCTCAGATTCCCTGTGTAAGATTTATGTCGTCGTCAACGAACGCAGGTATACACGCCAATACCTCCCGTAGAAGGGTTTCCCACCACGTACGCCCACCCCCGGGGGCAAACCCCAAGTTAAGCTTTTCGAACAGCCGTGAGGGTAGTGTAGTGGGGACGCATCATGAGAGGGTTGAGGTGTAACCTGTTTTGAGTGTTCTCGGCTGACACGCATATGGGATATCATCATCGCAAGGAAGGGGTTGGAGAGCGGCTTTGAGGGAATGGTCATCGCCTGTGGTTGCGCGTCAATGTAATCTGAGTGAGCTTAAAGGTTCAACTCGCAAGCACAGGACGACCACGATCCCCATATCCCATCGTGCGCAAAAGCACATGCGCCGTGTTCGAAACCAGATTGGGGCCCGCTCTCTCGTCTTATCCAAGATACTACAGCAAAGAGCAGGTCAGGGTTCGCACTTTTAGCATTATCCTCACCAGAAAGGATAGCACAGCCATAGACGGCCATACAGAGCTCTCACAACACGTCCAGCTTCACACTCCCACCATCGCAGGCAACACCGTCCCGATCCACAAACTGTCCGAAAGATAGAGGTGGCCGTAAGCGCTCGTTTCCAGTAAAAAGGTCGCCGCCGTAAAGTTCGTTCCTGGGTCCTCAGTCGCCGGAGAGATGCGAACAAACATCCTCATTGGCTTTCCCGCTTTGTGGAGAAACAAAGTGCGGAACGAAGCCCAGGCGTGAGAGCGTGTTCTCCAGTAACAATCTCGCCTCGCGTAAGCGAGCGGAGATTCTCTACAACCGAGGAAAACGTGAAACTCTGCAGTTCTGCAAACGCCTTCTAGAATAAGCGTGCTGCCAAACACCTTCTGGAATAAGCTTACTCCAAACGCTTTCAAAAACAAGCTTACTGCAAATGCCTTCTACAATAACGACCGTCTATTTACAGCTTTCCGTCACAAACTCCCCGGGTGACCCTCAAGCCACAGTTTACGAGTAACCGTTGGGTGTTATTTGCAGGTCACTCTTCAAGCATCAGGATTGCAAACTACCTCCGAATATAGCGAGTCACCGGAATTGGCTACGAGACTTCCCACCGTCGTAACGCAAAGTATACGTAGCACACTTCCAAACCTTCCATCGGCTGTGCAGGGTGTTTGCGAACATTCGGCCTAAATCCAGGTAGGGGGCATACTCCGTGAGGGGCTAAATTCAATCCGAAGACACTAACCCGAAGTCGTGGTACATCCAAACCCACGGCGAATTAGTGCGCCTGCACGATCAACGGAAACTGCAGCGAGTGTCGCTCCCGCCAAGACTCATTTGTCCCACACTGTGTTCACTGCAAACCCATCCGTAGGTTCACGACGCACATTTGCTTATTGTTTTGCTTCCAAATGTGTTTGCTTATGGCCCCATATCGCATCGTACGCTTTTAGATCAGGAATAACCCCACACACCCAAAAAAGGGTAAGTGTCATGCTTTGAGGAACGCATCCTTGGGATGTTGCTGCATTACCCGGGCGCGCAAAAGTAAGCGGAACTGTAATCAAGAATAGAGGGGATTGTAGCAGAAACAGCAAATGCGCGCGCGCGCTTCCGGCACGTCCGCCTTCCGAAATATAAAGTGGGGCTGGTCTGCGCGCCATTCCCTACTTTCTTTTCTTCATCCGCGCCTCATTGTTCAACTCACAATCTCATCGTCCAACTCTCAAGTCTCATATATTCTTCAATTTCATCTCGGCTTCCTGTCGATTTCGATTATACCCCACTTTTCGAATCCCAATACCAAGTTATAGCACAACATGCACATCACGACACCCCTCATCGGTTTGATTGCCTGTTCCGCTCTCTCTTCCGGCGTCTTCGCGGCGCCGGGAGGCAAATCCTCCGCCGCTGCCAAGAAGGCGCGCTGCATGTCCGCCACCTCGTACCAGGGCCCCTACGGTGAAGTCCACCGGCCCGTCGGCGGGGGCAAGGGCAGCAACGGCAAGTTCATGCACATCTCCGACATCCACATCGACGAGCTGTACAAGCAAGGAACCGACCCGGTGTCCCAGTGCCACTCCGTGAACACCGCCAAACCGTCTGCGAATGTCGCTGGCAAGTACGGTACCCTGGCCTCCATTTGCGATACCCCCATGGCGCTCCTGAATGCCACCTTCGACTGGATGGCGGAGAACACCAAGGACGTCGACTTTATCCTCTATACCGGCGACTCGGCCCGCCACGACCGTGACAAGAAGATGCCCAGGCAGTACCCGACGGTGACATACGAGCACCAGTTGGTCGTCGACAAGATCCGCAGCGTGTACGATGTCAAGAAGGTCAAGTTCATCCCGACCTTCGGAAACAACGATCAGTTCGATTACAATAAGATGGCGAACGACAGCGATCCCATCATCGCCAGCCTCACTTCCGTCTGGGAGCCCCTCGGCCTCGGTCTCTCGACCAACAAGCAGTGGGCCAAGGGTGGTTACTTTGCGTACGAGCTCAAGGAAGGTCTCACCGTTCTCAACCTCAACTCCATGCTCCTCTTCGCCTCCAACGTCCTCACCTCCGACTGCGCGGTCCCCAACTCCGCCGGCGGCGCGATGCTGACCTGGATGGAATCCCAGCTCAAAGAGCTGCGGTTCCGCGGCAAGAAGGCCTACGTGATGCAGCACGTACCCCCAACTTCCCAAGCCGGCAAATCCCTCTACTTCCCCAACTGCCAATCCCAGTACATCAACCTCCTCGGCAAATACGCCGACACCATCCTCGCCTCCTTCTACGGGCACACCAACTCCGACTACCTCTCCTTCGTGTACACCAACAACACCGACAAGCCCCGCGACGGCCCGTTCTTCCTCGCCACCATCACCGACACGGTGCCCGCCGTCGACTTTGAGAATTCCTGCGTCCTCCACGTCAACTCCCAAGGCCCGGCGATCATCCCCGCCAACAACCCGGCCATCCGCATCTACGACTACTCCACGCACCACCGCACCTACGGCGCCCTGACCGACTACGTGCAGTACTGGTCCGACGTCGTCCGCGCCAACACCATCGACCAGGTCGAGTACGATGTCGAGTACCGCGCGGCGAGGACCTACGGCCTGTGGAATCTGAGCCCGTTCAATTGGGCCGAGGCGTTTGCCGGGTGGGCGACAAACAACACTGCGTTCCAGAACTATGTCAGGTACCGCTTCGTGCAGAACCCGACCCCCGCGCTCGGATAAGTGGCGTTGGCTCGCTGCGTTTCTTTCTTCCTGGTTGTTCTTTCAGACTTCTTGCATCCCGGTTTCTTTTATTAGATTAGGTGGTGGTTAGCGATTTTGAGACCTCAACGATACCCCCTATCTCTCTGCTTTAGATCAGATTTAGTTGTGCGTGCTTTTCTTCTTATACCCCCCACATTGAATGTGTTGCGAACTGGTCTTTTTCTTGTGTCTTTCTTTGAAAACTGAATTAGAAAAAAGGTTTCCACTTTGGATATCTTGTTCGTTCGCGTGCTCTTTCCTTTGCTGCATTGGTCTCTCTTCTCGATGCATTCTCCTTCGAAGCAAAGGCTTCCCGCTCTTGACATCCTGCACTCTCGTTCTCGACCGACATTGGTCTCCGGGGATCAGAGTCTCCTGTTCCGCCGTCCCTTCGAACCAGTGCTCGTCTTTCTCACACGCGGTCTTTTGCGGTCTTTGGATTCCTCCGAACTGGAACCAACTCCCCCATAACCTCTGACATGTGTCTTGTACCCAAGTCCACGATACATTCCCCGTGGAGCTGCACCAGGCGCCGTTTCGCCACCACTGGCCTCTATTGCAATCTTGCGTTGAACCCGGTTACAACCGAACATAGTCCACCGCGCTCGACTGGCCGAATATCCCGACGTAGCAAATGATCCGAAAGTTGCCCGCGCTCAATTTCAAGGTGTGTGTTGAACGCGGCGCGCGTCTGGTGGCGGAAAAGCGTTTCTCATGGGTTTTGGGCGCGCTGACCATCGTACACCCAATGCACACCCGTCTGCTGGGCGGAGACTTGGTCACGTCCGAGGACTGCAAATGCGTAGGTCTTGCAGCATAGGTCCGGGATGTGAAACTCGACAGTACAGTACCTTACCGCACGCAAAGTTGTTCACGATGCAGCAGGTGTCGTCCGCGGGGATGTATTTGGTCTCGCCTTCTTTCTTTTTCGGGGCGGGGTGTGGATACGATGGATCGAGTTATACAGCTGATGGCGGGCGAGGGTTGAGATTCAGTACGGGGTGTTGATACGCCAATGTCAGCCATTTTGCGCCCTGGATGGGTGGAAGAAAGAAACTAGCTGCTGACAAACTTACCTCACCGCAACACAGACTGCACCAAGAGTCCATGGAAAGTTCTGCCGCGCCGCGGAGGTTGTTGGGATGGGGACGGGATGCTGTCGCCGCGGGTTGCTGTTTGCCAGCGTTCGTGCTAGTCGGGGATATATGCTGGTAGGACTAATATGGGTGAAGTCGCAGGGTGAACGTGCAGGGATTTTTGCGCTCCTTCACTGGCTTTCGCGCTGGTGTATGCTCGGGATGGGTACCCCCGACGTTGATCGTGGATGAGTCCCGCAGTACTCACTGCGCGCATGCATATGGAAGCATCTTTGCACTGTCCGATGTTTGTGTGACTTCCGGCATGTATTGGATGGGTGGTGAAAGAAAACCCATGGTGCATACGAACGACGCTTCTCGGTTCGGCAGGACGGAGCAATTGGGGTTTTTGAGAAAGCAGACAATCACAGGTCTCTATTTCTCTATTTCCCGTCGTCCAAGTGCACTTTCGACAGACCAGATCTGTGCTTCCTGCGCGCCGCGTTTCATATGCAGATTTTCACTGTCAGGTTGAGCGGGTGACAGTGACAGTGGGTAAGAACTGGGATGGTCGGAGTGATGAGGTGGGATTGCCAGGCGCGTTTGGGATGGGGCCTTGCGCTACAACTGGGGCTTGCATTGCGGATCGCCGCTCGCATCGACGTCAACATCTTTAGAATCGCCCCCGATTCCTAATGTAATATCTATAAGGCGAGGGGGGATGAGACTGCGCTCCCGTGAAGAGTCCAGACAGAACCTTATTGTTGTGGTAGTGTTCCCCCCCCACGCCAGGGATCCGGTGTGTCCCACCGTTGCTGTCATCCTCTCTCGCTTTTTTCCACGAATTCGACGCTTGGGGATGGGCTGGGCGACCACCCGTCTGCGCAACAACGGCATCCATGTCCGCTTCTCGCAAATGAAATCGACATATTGCATGCCCACCTCCGAACCTTTTTTAGGCTTTTCAAAGGTCATAGCGGTCGAGGCCTTCTGCAAGTGATAGTACAGTATAAAAGCCCAGCGCCGGCGTCGGAGCCCCCCACCATTCCGGCATTCCTATCACACCTCGACCTCTCACCCCCACCCGCCAACCAACCGAAACCAGCAACAATGGTCAAGTTGGCCTCGGTGCTCCTCCTCGCCTCCGCCGCGCTGGTCGCTGGCAAAGGCACCTGCAAGAAGCCGTCCACCGTTCAGCCCGAGGTAACCGCTGTTCCCGACGCGACCGTCCCGCCCGTCGTCAGCGAACCCACTCAACCCACCGTGGTTCCCGCCTTCCCCGAGCCCGCTCCCCCCGCCGAGCCAACTGAACAGAAGCCGCCGCCGAAGCAAGAGCCCAAGAAGACGCAGCGCCCCGTCGCCCCTCCCCCGAAGAAGACCGCCGCACCCACCCTCCCCCAACAACCCCCCACCCAAACCAAACCCACCAAATCATCCTTCACCACCGAATGCCTTACATTCCACAACCAGTTCCGCGCCCAGGACGGCAAACGCCCCCTCACATTCTCCTCCGCCGTCGCCCGGTCCGCTCAGAACTACGCCCAGGTCCTCGCCAACGCCGACCCCGGACCGCTCTCCCCTCGTCTCGTGCACTCGAACGGCCAATTCGGTGAGAACCTCTACGCCTTTGCGGGACCCAACACCGTCGGCTGCGACGTCGCCAGCAAGTCGTGGTACAGCGAGAAGAGCATGTTTCCTGTTGGAGGCAGGTTTGGCGATAACAATGGGAAGTTCACGTGGCATGATTATGGGCACTATACCCAGATGGTGTGGGGGACTACCAAGGAGCTTGGGTGTGGAGTTGCCGTGAGGGATTATGGACAGACCAAGACTACTTATGTGGTGTGCCAGTACAACGCTCCGTAAGTTTCTGCGCCCACTTGCCTTGCTCTCTTCATCTCACATACCACTTACTTCCTATTCTCCTCTCTCTCTTGCAGTGGAAACTACATCGGCTCCCGCATTCCCTAGACGCATAGATTGGACTTCCCACCGACGGCATATAGACAAAGACACTCCCTAGACATCACCCAAAGACATTTGTTACATATCCCGATATCCTCGTATGTAGATAGAGACATCAACCGGCTGTAAATTCCCTCCGTGGTACATAGAAAAAAAAGTGAACTGACTCTCTGTATGTACTGAATCCGAAATTGTATATGGCTGGCCGTATGTGGCAATCAAACAGTTCCTCTTGGTAGATTAAAGGTTGGTGTCGGTAGGCGGCGTAGGAGGTTGGCGAAGGACGATGCCATCTTGACGTGGGTTTCACACTCTCGGAGCACTTCCGTGTCGAGCAGTGAAAGCAGATACGAACGGCATTGGCCGTCGAAACCAGGCCCACCCATGGGAGGGGGCCAGCATCGAGCAAGTCGAAATCGTCCGCACATGGCCTTCTCAAACACTGGCCTCGATTGTGCGGGCGGCGTGCACCTTGCTTCAACGTGCAACGGACGCTTCCACCACCGTCTCTTCCAAATAAGCGGATGAGTTTCCCTTGTGGATCCGAATACGCCAAGACGAACGGCGTCGGCATTCGAAACTCATACTTCAAACATGGAAGGGCATCGAACAAGTCGAGCGACGACTGGTATCACCCAGCGTAACCTTTCCTCATCGAGCGAGTCAAGTCGTCCGCATACAGCGGCAAACGACCTCCCCGCTCAAGACATCCCACACACACACGATAAAAGAAGAGAAATCAAGAGAGAAGATAACCGAGGTCAGAGCTAAAGACCGGTTGAGAGCATTTCGGGAGGATTTTCAGGACTCCCGATGACAGTAGAGGTGTCAGAATTAAAGAGGAGTTTATTCATCTCTCCAGGGTTATCTTTCTCTCATTCTCCCTTCGTGTCTGTGTGTGTGTGTGCCCATCCTCGCTTCATGTGTCTCAAAGCAACCAACAAGCAGGCGACGACCCAACCAAACGCCCTTCCCGTATCTTCCAAACAAGGAAGACTGTGCATCCTCGGACGTAATAGATTCTCAAACCACGTTTTGCGCCTTCAACTCTTTTCAGGAAAAGACTGGACTGCCCACACACCGGTCTCCTCCCTTCTCAGAGACGAGAGAGGGAGGAAAAAGACCGGCGGGGGATAATAGCAGCGATGAGAGATATGCAAAAGTGTGGTTTGCAAGAACCTATTATGCGCGATGGACGGCTGTGGGGGAGGAGAGGGTCTGTGCTGTTGCGGGGTTGGTTGCTGATGAGACGGGTGAAGTGAAGACGGATTGTGAATTGCGATGGAAGGGACTGAGAGACGGGTTGCTCGGCCCTTTTATACCCGCAGAGTCCCCAGTGGCGCGGGCGACTCGAGGAAAAAAGCCACGAGGCGGGCACGTGACTTGCCAGGAAAGCGACAGCGGGCAACCCGACGGCCCTCTTCGACAGCTCTCAAAGTGAACAAGTCATGTCCAGGCAGCCTGTCCAAAACAGGCAAAAGCGAAGCTGCCATACTAATCCTATGAGCACCTCCAATTTCGCAGAAAAGCTTGCTTGGGAAGGCATCGCAATCGCCGTAAAGAGCAGCGATACTTGCTCCAAGGTGGTTGAAACGGAGGAACATATGTTTTACACATGGGCACGCGCGAAATGATAAAGCGACGTCGCAACGCCTTATCTCGCTCATTGAAAGCCTACACTCTAGATCTATGTCTCTTCTGGGGGACAGGATACGCTGTGGGGCTTCGTAGACGTAAACCCCGTGATAGATTTAGTAGCAACCCCTTCCTCTAGATGTTCCCATTGCCCTCGTCCAAGCTTTTGTTTTTAGTATGTCAATCGGAGCTTTCCTTTTCGTTGAATCTTCAAATCATATCTGCGGGACATTGCGATCGGTGCTTTACGAAAGCGGTAACCATTACGAAAGCGGTAACAAAATACCCTTGGAGTCTACAAAATACCCTTGGAGTGCATGGAGAGGGGCAAGGACATTACGAAAGCGGTAAACCAATGGCCGAAAGTTTTCACAACTGGCATCAGTTCAATTTTTGGCACGTGTGTCGGGAATGCCACCGTCTGCTTTTCCAAACCCTCTACGCTCGCATGCACATTTCGAGCGACGCTCAGCCTGAACGATTTGGATGGATGATATCACGATGTTCAGTTTGATGTCATAAGCTGGAATCGTGCGTCTCTGGGAGATACCCACGCCATTTTACTGTCAACATCTTACTGGACATAGCTGCATGAGTGTCGAAGTGCAGGTGCCTTCTTGTCTGTGAGGAACTTCCGGTTTGCGCGTCCGAAGTCCGCCGTCGTGCAAAAGGCAAACACCGACCCCTGCCGCAACGGGTCGACGCCCTGCTCCGCCGACTAGCAACAACAGCAACAACAACAACAACGACGACAGTCACAGGGCATATACAGCGTCAGGCTGGCAGCAACCGTCGGGGCGTTCGTCTCGTATCCCCGCAGCAGAGCCGTCCGAGTCAAAGGTCAGGTCGTTCAAAGTCACACCCCCTCCCACCAATCCCGCTGTGACCGGAAGAGCAAATGCGCAAATCACCAGCAAAGCGCAGCTGCACCACCACGACCACCACCATCACCACCAAGTTAATCCCGCCACCGCACTCCCCTGCCTCCTCCTCTCAGGGCTATCCTACCGCAGCCGGCCGGCTTTCCCTCAAACCGCAACTCCAGAACGTTCGCCGGCGGACCAGTAACCCTTCCAGCAGAGGAAGTGCAACGGAGGAACTCTCACCTGCACCCCCAGTGCGGGCAAAGTACGCAAAGCAGCTGTCTATAGCGAGGAGGGTCCTGGGGAAACTAGGTTTTCCCGCACAATTCTTGTTGGGTGTGCTGTGTTTTTTGTTGGGGGTGCCGACGGCTTTCGATATCGATATGAAACAGTCCGTTGGGAACGCTGAGTATGTGGTGAAGGTGAGTAGCGGAGCGGAGCGAACCGTCATTGCCACTGTGGCGAGCCATGTGAGGTGCAGGGTTGCTTGAGGTTGGCTACCGCGGAGGCCGAGCGGTAGTGAGGGGCACCAGAGCGAACGCCTTCGCGAGCGACAACGAGCGCGAGCGGAGCGAATCCCGTGCCGCAGGCGCAGCTCTTAGCGAGCGAAGCGAGCATTGGGTGCGAGCGACAGCGAACGGTCGTTTTCATCAAAATCTTGCCCAACATCCTCGTCGCCGGCGGAACGAGCGGGACTCGTTTAACCATCGGCCATCCAACGATCGCTTTGCTGCGCCCGTTAAACAGTGTTTCAAGCGACTGACACTGACAATTTGTTCCCTTTTCAGGACCCATTCCACCCCTTTCCCCAACCCCAAATCGCCTACGTCGACCCAACCACCCTCATCCCCCACGAACTCGTCAGCGAACCTCACCTTGCCCGTCTCCTCACCCACCTCGAAACCGTCGACGCTGCCACCCCCGTCCCGATCCCTGTCATCACCCGCTCGCAGCCGCACGTCATCCTCGACGGACACCACCGCGTCGCCGCATCCAAACGCCTAGGGCTGAAACTGATCCCGGCATGGGTGGTCGATGATGAAGACGAGGAACGCGATTGGGAGCGAACGTTTGTGAGGTGCTATGATGCGGGTGTTGGGAGTGCGGGGGAGGTCGAGACGGTCGTAGAGGTGCGGGTCGAGTCCTCCTCCTCGTCGGGATCGGAATCGACCAGTCCATCACCGCCACCATCACCACCACCATCAGCAGGCGCAACAATCAACACTCCACCCCCACCCACCCGCCGCAAACTCCTCCGCCGCCGCCCAATCTCCACTGTCGTCACCGCCGCCCGCGCAGGCCACGCCGCGTTCGGACTCAAAGGCACGAAACACGTCGCGGTGGTCTCCTCACCCGCCACATCACCGGACGGGAAGGAAGTTGAAGTACCCCTGGAACGCGTTACGCCTAGGGTCGCGTGGGGTGAATGGCTAGCTCGCCCTGAAAATGCTCTTCCCCGCTCCGGGAAGGTGAACACAACGGAGTTACATCACCACCACCACCATCACCAGACAGGCCTACTCACAGCCTGTCCCGCCTCATTACCGATCCCCCCAAAAGTGGGGCCGATGCCCTCCCACGCCCCACCACCACCATCGCAACATCCACGACACAAACATATGGAGGTTGGGGAGGCGGATAGAGATGTGGAGGTGCCGGGGTTGAAGGTGGGGGTGGCGCATCATCCGCAGCGGTGACGGGTGGTTATACCCGCTTCCGAGCGCACGACGCCCGGCTGGACGTATGCTAGCATACGTTGTTTTTCTGCCAATTCTTGGCATCATTGTGAGGGACGTTTTTATATCACCATCTTGTTTCGGGGCCCCGGTTTGTATGTTGGCCCGATACAACACACTATATTATGTTCATTAGTTTCAAACTCGTTTTCCCCATCTAGAGCCTTGACCCTTGGTACATTTTCGGTTCACTAATATAATTTTGGGACTGACTATATGCCAATGCACATTGCGTGTTATCATGTCGAAGGTGTGGCCAATGGAAGATTTAACGGACGGAGATATACAGAATCATTATTGCACCTGAGCTCGCCCCACACTAATCACACAGACGCAAAACACGGCTGGAAAGGGAATCTACGTATGTACAAAGTCCTGTGTATGTGCAACATCAGAAATGTTCCAGAACCCAGAAAACAGCAGAAAACAGCCGACATCAACATCAAGCCTCGGGCCTATTCAGCACTTTCAGCATCCTCGTCTGTGCACCAAATCATGGAAAAAAGAAAAGTCAGCAACCGGATGCTAGCACCCATCACGCCCCTTTCCCAAATGCGATGACACCTACCATCTTCTCCTTCCGTTTCCTCACCGTCCGTTCACTCAACCCCGGCACATACGCCATCCGGCCAAACAGCCACACCACGAAACAGAGCCAGAGGGCGACTGCGCGGTAGTAGAGGGGTGGGGAGGGGAGTTGGAGGGCGTCGGCTGTTGGCGGCAATCGATGGGGGATGAATCGGTTAGAGACACCATTTTTCTTCGGGGATGTTCCTTACGTGAATGTGAAATGGGACAACGTACCCAATGTACCCGACAGAAACCTCCGGGAAATCGAGACGCCCAGCAGATACGACCCGGAGGTAAACTCGGGGGCGTTGGGCGTCGTCTTGGTGGGTGATGCTGCCGTTGATGTGGAGGTGGCCGCTTTGGCTGTCGTGGGTGCGGCCTTCACTTTTTGGTTCTTGTCTTTGTCGGCCTGAGGCGGCCCGATGGAGCTGACTTTATCGGCCACGGCTTGGAGGAGGGTGTTGGAGAGGCGGGCGGAGGTTTCGTCGGGTTCGAAGTCTGTGTGTGGTGGATTCACAAAAAAGAAAACTCGTCAGCTTGGGAGGCATTGAGGAACCAGGTGTATAGAGAAGGCACTTACACAGCTGGAGATAATCCTTCAAAGCCGAGCAAGTCGTTTCAAACGAATACTGCAACCGAGGTACAAATTCAATAAGCTTGGTCACCCACGACAAAGCGGGGCTGTTGTCAAGTTACGATTGTACCTGGAGAGGGCTATGCTCGTCCATGACGCCGATCAAGTACCCGACGTATCGCCATACGTGCGTGTAGTCGTCGCGCTCCTGTGGGGTTAGGTAGGTCCAGAGGTGAGCTAGCCCGACGACGACGGAGGCTTGGAAGCCTAGGAGGGTGCCGATCTGATAAGAAACACCCCATATCAGCAAAGCGTTCCGTATGGGGACCAACTGAACAGGCAAACGAACCAAATCCGTCTGAGCAATAGCCATAGCCCCGCCAAACTCCTCGCTGATATCATCCACCGACCCGCCGGTCGCCTCGGCCTGCCGTTTCCGCATCGCCATCCGATCCGCTTGTTTCTCGCGGACGGAGCAGTGCAGGAACCGCACGCCGACGACGGCTTTCCAGCCTTGGGAGTTGGGTGCGAGGCCGTGTTGCATTACGTCGTTTATCATCTGTGGGGGACGATGGGATGTTAGATTCCAGATTGGGAGCGGGGGGGATGGAACGGTCGACAGCGGGGAGAGGAGAACGCAATAGATGTACCTCCGCAGTCTCCATCAACCGGCGATTGACATGCTTGGCGTGCGACAAGTACCCGGTCTGCACCAACACCTCGTTCACGCGCGGGATCGAGAACCCGCCGGCAAGACTCCCGTACAGCAACACGATCTGGATCCCGCTCAAGTTGCGCCAGTAGACTTCCCGGCCCCTACACACAAACCGCAAATCAGAATCAGCTTTCAAAATCCCTCCACATCCCCATCGTTACGCGAACATATCTCCCCCTCCCTCACACGCACCTCTCCAAACTCGCCCAATCCACCCACGAGGGTACCGTCTCCACCTCCGCCAACAACCTCCGTTCCGCGTCGGTACACACCCCCGCGTCCCTCCGTTCCAAAACCTCTTCGAAAATCTTATACGAGCTCGGGGGTTGTTTCCCCTCCGCGCGGTACTCCGCCATCAGGGCATCGTACGCGTCGTCGGCTACGGGGTCTCCGATTTTGAGGAGCGAATGGAGGTCGACCGGGTTGGGCGGGATGCTGGCGAGGTTGAGGCCGCCGTAGAAGCTCTCATAGTCGAACCATTGGATTGGGGGGGTCGTCGGGACGGCGTGGTCTGGGAGGGGCGGGGTGGAGGTGCGGGACATGGGGCAGCCGGTGGATTCAGCGGCTGCGAGGTGACGCTGGCGGACGCCGGAGAAGGGGCAGGTGCCCGGTGCCTCAGCGGCGGTTGTGTCGACTGTCATTTTTTTGTGGTGTTTGACCGTCGAACTGGCTTTTTCCGGACTTCCAAATGCTTCTGCCAGTGGCGGGTATCCTTAAGAAGTGATCCAAGCAAACACTATTCGCTTCGCTGGTTTTCACGACAGAACTGACATATATTGCATTAGGAAAGGCCGGCCAACGTCCTTCTGTCCTTTTGTACCATCCCTCCAAAAACCCTCCACATCCATATTTCCAAATTTTCCACGCATGTCGAAAAATCCCCACTTTCCCAAATTGATCGCCAACTTGCGTTCATTTCCCAATACGCCTCTCTCCCGACATGTCGGTTACGTGGCGGTGGCAAACAACTCGATAGTTTTCCTCGTTTGTGCCGTGGATAGGGGTTGGTGCGAACTCGAGGACGACAATAGGGGTGGATTGGCTGGGGGATTTCGCACATGCCGGCGATGTCGGGTGATGGTCCCTTATGGAGGAATGTGAGCTTGTTTTCCCTCCTTTGCATGTGTGTTTCCGCCGTCATCAGGTCTGCAAATATCATAGGTTTTGGTTGACTCCTGCTTGAGCAACATTATGACGATCCGTGGCGGACGGCCGGCTTTTGTCCTCGACGGTCGGAAGCAATCTGACGACGGAAGTCCGCGGCCGTCTCACGAAGGACCTCACGAGGGGGAAAGTTGGCGTGCTTGACCCGTCAGAAGGGGGACATTGTGGGACTGATCTTCCGCGCTGTCGTAATCATGCGCGCATGTCGGACTTGGTCCCTGGAACACAAATGGGCGATGTTCATTTCATTGGGCGATCCCCAACGGGCGAAACATTCTCATGCTGTATTCAAGAGAAGCTTCCACCTGGATTGTAACGGTGTCCACCGAATCAGCCCGTGCACTAACACTACGGGGCTTATTCAGCTGACCTAATATTTAAAGTGCGTAGGACCAGAGGAGGAGGCACGGTGGAGAAGCCTTTACGCAAACCGCCTTTCCTTAAAAATATCCTCTTTCCCCTGCGATCGCTCCCATCCCTCATTCCGCATCCTTCACCATTCCCTCCTCACTCCCCTTCACACCCCCTTCGAACCCCCTCATCCCCTCTCTCACAACCGCCCAAGCAACCTTCCCCACACAAAGCGTATCCCCCCTACGTCCATGCCCCCTCCTCAACCGCCGAAACTCGCCTCCCAACTCCTCACACACCCCCAGACTCTCCCCACTCACAAAATCCAGCGCAATCTTGACACAATCCGCCGCGTTCGCCACCTGGTGCGCAAACCCGGCGGGGATGAACACCGTGTCCCCCGGGAGCTGGTGGATCCGGATGGGCGTGATGCCGTGGCGGGTGGAGAGGGCGTGCAGGTGGTGGGGGTGGAGGAAGAAGGTTTGGTCGTGGATGGGGTCGTCGATTTTGTGCGGCGTGAGGAGGTCGGTGTGGAAATGGGCGGGGGTGGTGGGGGGGAGGGGTTCGAGGTGGTAGGAGGAGCGGAGGTAGTGGCGGAGGGTGGGGAGGGAGGTGGGCGGGAAGAGGTCCCAGATGGCGCCGTCGTATTGTGGGTCTGGGGTGGTGTTGTTTTCGGAGTTATCGGGTTTGGTGGCGTGGCGTTGAGACCAGACCATGACGTTTGCGGCATCGGCGACGTCGAGATGGAGGCGGGTGGTTGGGCCGAGTTGGTTGGGTAGGTATCCGTAGGCGGCGTACATCTTGGGGCCAAGATCTGGTGGCACGTCTTGGGCAGGGATAAGACCTGCGAGATTGTATGCGCCGGTGGGGTGGGTATATTCGGGCATGGGAATGAGATTCAGGAATTTGGTGTAGAGCTCGGGAAGTTTGGTGCGGAAATGGGTGTCGGTTGGCCAATCCTATATGTGAAAGATTTGGATCAGGAAGACATGCTACAGCACAAATCTCCGCGCCGGTCATAAGGACAGGTCGAGCATCGACACCAACCTTGAGTTTAGAAATCGGCCTCTCTTTTTCCCCTTCCGCTCTCCCTCCAAACCCCTCAAAAAACCTCCCCAACTCCTGCTCTCTCGCAACCTCACCCGTCACACAATCCACAATCGACGCCGTATCCTCCCCAGCCGCCCTCGCAAACGCCTTTGGAGACCAGACAGACTCTTCTCCTCCGAGCGGTTCACCCACGCCGCGAACGATGATCGCTTTCCGGCGTCGCCAGTGCTTTTGGAAGAGGTCGCGGGTGAGCTGGGAAAAGGGGATGATGACGACGTCGGGGTGGGGGGTGTCGATGAGGGTTGTTGCGAATGTGGAGGCGTCGGTTGAGGGAGTTGAGGTGGCGTCAGATTGGGTTGGTGCTGAAGTGTCTAGGGCATGGTCGATCGGCGCTTGCGCTGGTCCAGACTCTGGAGCACTGCTGTCGGCGACGCTGCCAAACCCATCTTCTAACTTCTCACGGTCCGCATCCTCAAGCCCAGTATCTATCATACTCACCCAACTCTTAGCATGCCCTATCTGCTCCCTCGTCAATCTACTGACTGTCACAAAAGACCCAGGTGTATGCAAATATTGGCGCGCACAGCGATGCAGGGGATCATGTGATGAAATCCCTGCCAGCTGCGTCGCTGCCTCTGTCTCGACCGCTTCCATATCCGTGCCTTGGCCCCAGCCTTCTTCGACACATTGTACGCAAATATCCCTTCCACACTCCGTGCATAAGTAGTAAACCTGATCGATAGAGTAAGAGGTTTGAGTGTGCAGCATCAAAGAGGGTCCAACTCGAGTGCGATTCACCTACGTTGTATATCCCTGTTTCACAGACATCGCACACTTGCCGGGTGAAAGGCTCTGCTTGCTTGATGCAGTACGCAAGTGATCCCCTTTCCTGAGCGTCAACCTCTCTTTTCCTCAGGTGCTTCAAGTCCCTATCGACGCTTTCCAAGAACGGGGTGCGCATCAGTCTGAGATTATACCGCATTGTATCGGACAGACTCTCCCACGCTTCCGATCGGGTAGAGTCCGACTGCTTCAAGAGGGGTATCTCGTCAGACGGAACGTCCGATAGAAACACGACCTTCTCAGAACCGGTGTCTGGATCCTTTTTGAATGCTCTCACACCCTTGAATCTGCATGTCGGTCGATTCTTACAAATACACGGCGCGCACGGCGACACGGGCTTCCAACGCGCGGTCAGACAACCGCTGGCTTGGATTTCCAAGTTTGGCTCACTGAGACGAACGATTTCGATGGGTTCCACTACACGGCTCTTTAGTCTTTTCACTGGTTTGGGGTGCCGAGCACGCAGCTGTCTCGTTGGTATGGGTTTCAGGGTTGCATGCGGTTTTGCTGTAGTAGTTATTGGGTTGACTTTTATCGGCGTGATATCATTTGAGGGAACGAGTTCGCCGCCGTTCGTCTGTTTCCCTTTAGATTTCTGACTACCAAGTGTCTCTTCACTGGTTTGTGTACTATGAAAGTCCGAGGCTTCGGAATCTTGAGTCGCCTCCCATTCGGATCGGTCTTGAGATCCTTGAGATTCGCCGTTGATACCCCCGGACGCCACAGCCGTCGCTGTCCCTACAGGCCCGTTCTCCTCTAACCGCGCCTTCTTCGACGCCGGTCGCCGCAGACTGGTTTCTTCGTCCGTTGGAGCGCCGTTCTGAGCGTTTATGTCCGCTGCATCTCGTGCCCTCTTTTGCGCCTTTATGCCGAGGTCCAGTGCCATAGTGGCCTTGATATTGCTGACTTCCGCTGGTGGCAACGTCATGGTGTGAAAACGATCTCTGACCCGCCCGTTCTTCAGAAACAGCCTCCTCCAAAAGCGCAGAGTTTCTTGCTATGGCATCCAGTTGAGCTGGTATGGGATAGCTCGCATGCAAAAGGACAAGGGTTGTAGTAGTGATTGGTGTTGGGTCGTTGTGCAAGATTGTTTCCGGTTGGTTTACGATGATGTCCTTTTCCCCGGGTGGAGACGAGCATGGGAAAGCCAACCTGGCGCGTTTGGGGAGTTCGAGAGGGGGAGCAGCGCCACTCCTGCGCCACTATCAGAGTCACTCTGAGTCACTGACACGCAAGCGCGCGTGCTGTCGAAAGTGGAGACCCTTGCGCCAAACCGGGGGGGAGAGTGAGTGGACCCCTTCACGAGGCAATGGTTCCCCCCCCCCCCCCCCCCACAACTGGGCTACAAAACTCTTCACTCTCGCTCTCTTTTCTTCCTTCTCTTCTGTTCGGTCGGCTTCGGTCGGGTAGGTTGGGAAAAGCTTCTCTCTCAGGATCTTCGCATAGGCCGCCAGCGTTGAGGCTGCCCGCCTGCGACTGTCACTTTTCGACAGCTCAGTCATTTTGCTCCCACCACCAAGTTTCTCACGGCCGGCCGGAAACGACCTCACATCCCCCCCCCCCCCCCCCCCCCCAAACACTCCCGTAAAGGCTCTAGCTGTGGGACGAGATACAGAAGCCATCCACCAAAAGGAAAACACATACCATATACCTCCCATGAGTTCAGCTACGAACGCGGTAGCGGCCGAGGACGCTTACGGGCCTGGCCTGACGCAGAACTTAAGCAGCGAATCGATCAACCAGCTCGCCTCGGACTTTGGTTCCCGGCTCAGCCTTGAGAATACCGGATTGGTGGCAAACGGCTGCGGCTCTGCGGACGACCACGTGGCAGCCAACGGCAGTTCTGGGGCCGATGAAACGGATTCGGATGCTCAGCAACAGGCGCCAGGTATGTGACAACTCCTTTTCGGTCATGTTAGAAGGGAGAGAGGATTGCGGGACCTTCGGATAAGAATGCTTTCACGTTGGCGTGCGCACTTGAACTGTAGCAATGCGCATATCGATTACTCATCCCATATGCTTTTCCTCCATTCGTCCCAGTGCATGGTTCCATTCAAAGAAGGCAAATAGTACCATGGCAGCCTAAACCGAGAGACATGCGACTGGAGAAAGCCCTGTTCTCAGAAAAAATAACCGAAGGAATAAATTTCGCCAAATACGACGACATTCCAGTTCACACCCATGGTGTCCGTCTGCCTCCACCATTGGAAACCTTCGCGGTGCGTCAAAAATGTTGAGTATGCGAAAAGCTGTCACCTAATTCCACGCCGCCCACTAGAACTCTGGCATGCACGAAGGTATCGCTTGGATGCTACGGGAGCTGGCGTCTTACAACAAGCCGACCCCAATCCAAAGATTTGCCATTCCCGCTCTAAGCGCAGGCCGTGACCTTATGGCTTGCGCGCAAACGGGATCAGGGAAAACCGCCGCGTTCCTACTTCCTGTCATCAGCAACATTTTCTATGATGGTCCCACGCCGATGGACAGCCGCGTGGCTTCTCCAGTCGCCTTGATCCTAGCGCCAACCCGCGAACTGGCGACCCAAATCCACAAGGAAGCATTGAAGTTCACGTACCGATCGTTTGTCAAAGTATCGGTCATTTATGGTACAGTAATCTTCTTGTACAATCCTGGCTTAAATTGACTTGCAGTCGTAGCTTCTGACATCTCACCACTCGCTTTCTTCCTGTAGGTGGGACGCCGACGGGCGAACAGGTTAGTTTACCTGGGCCCGCTTATATAGTCCCCTCAGACCCGTGCTAACTCTCCATACCTCTCAAGCGTGATAAAATGCATGGATGTCATATTCTCATCGCCACGGTTGGCAGATTAATCGACTTCATCGAACGTCAGGCAGTCACCTTGAGGAAAATCAAATACCTCATCCTGGACGAAGCCGACCGGATGTTGGATATGGGGTTCGAACCTGCCATCCGTCACATCCTGGATGGCTGCGACTTGAACCCTGCCCATCAAAAGGCTTTATTCTCTGCAACGTTTCCGGTCGACATTCAGATGATGGCCCAGGACTTCCTGAAGGATTACCTGTTCATAGTTGTGGGCGAAATCGGAAGCACTGTGAGCATATTCTTCCTCATGATGTGATACCATACGTTCGGTTGCTAACAATGATGTGGTTTTCAGACTGACGATATCAGGCAAGAGATCATCTATGCGGACCACCACGGCAAGCAACGTGCTCTGGGCGAGCTCCTCAAGAACGACAAAGAGCTCCGCGCCAGCACCAAGGAGCACCCCTACCTTGTCCTCATCTTCGTCAAGACCAAGCGCTCTGCCCCCATCCTCGCCAACTACCTCAGATCTTCCCTCAACCAGCATTCGGTCCAAATGCACGGCGATCTGACCCAAAACGAACGTGAACACGCCCTGCGAAACTTCCGTCACGGCCAACCCAACGTCCTCATCGCCACCGACGTCGCCGCTCGCGGTTTGGACATCCCTAACGTCGGCCACGTCATCCAGTACGATCTCCCCGACAAGATCGACGACTACGTCCACCGTATCGGGCGTACCGGCCGAGCGGGCAACACCGGCCGCGCGACCAGCTTCTACAACGACGACAATGCCAATTTGAGGTTGGAGCTGATCAAGAAGCTGGAGACTGCTACCGGCGGTACTGTGCCTGATTTCTTGCGTAGGCCGTATGCAGGTGGTGGACGCAGTGCGGGTGGGTTTGGTGGCGGGTTTGGAGGTGGCCGGAGCGGCGGCGGTGGTGGTGGGTTTGGGCGTGCAGGCGGCGCTGGTGGGGGTGGAGGCGGCGGATACCGAGGTGGAAATCAGGGCGGGGGAAACGGCGGAGGAAATGCGGGAAGTGGATACGACTACCCTGTTGGTGGCTGGTGAACGGTATATATCGGCGTATCAGCTCCGTCCCCCTCTCGTTGCATGGTGCTCATGAGCCGGCAACAGTTCGAAGCTCATCAAGCGCACGCCATGCCCATAGATTGATTTCCCCCTTGAACAGTTAGCTATATATGCCTTTCCTAGTTCGTACCCTTGATGGCGTACTTGTCCCTTCAAATATATATATGGCACTTGTGCATTTTCGTTGTCTATCTACTCCGCTCCGCTGGAACAGTGTCTCCAGCGTCGAGTCTCACTGTTGGTTCATGCTCCACTGAAAACGCGTCGCGAAGACGCTGTCAACTTCCTGTCATTCCTTGCTACACGAAAAATTCACCCGTCGAGCTCGTTCATCAGTTCCACTGCAACTGCTAAACCAAAGTCGCGTGTCTCACAAGAAAAAATGACCTCTCCAGACCCTTCCTCCCTCCCCTCGCAGCTCCTCACGTCACCCAACGCATGTCAAGCAGCTCCGTCGCCGTCGCCCTGGAAGATGGGCGTGGGAATGTGGCTGCCCTGGCAATTCAAAGAAATGATTATGGTGCTGGGTACACAGGGGAAGCCGTCTGTGTGTCGATACCTTTCCCAGCAGCTTTTCACAACGCCTATTTTCCAGCTATCAACCCCTTTACAATGGCCGAGGCAAACTACTACTACGATCGCGACCCTCGTAAATCAAATTGGAGAAGAACTCGCACCCTCTTGGCTGGTTATTTGCAAGGCGTTGGATTGGGCGACTCCGAGCTATTCACCTACCGTACACTGTCGCAGTGGCGCAAAAATCCTTGCGTACGCCAGCAGGAACAATGGCGGGGCTCGGCTGCCTGCTAGGGTTGCTCACGGTCGTCCCACAACGGGCCATTCTGCCCAAATGCGAGTACTATGTTAGGGCAGATTTGCGCGAGCGGCCGCTCTGGAGTTCGCTGGGTCAGATCGAGAATGCCTTCATCTCGGCATTGGCGTCCGATGTGGCCTTGAGAGGGGTCAGACCGCCTGAGCTCGCCGCGTTTTTTCATTCATTTCGGGGGCAGTCCCCTTTCTCGAGGGGTGCCCCAAAGCAGCATCGTTGCTCAACGAAATCGGGGGCCTTGGGGGTGGAAATGGCGACCGAGGTTGGACGCGGTTATGAGCCATTATGGATGATTCCCCATCATGCCTGGCCGACCGGCAGGAGAAGACGGCGTTTTGGCTCTGCTGTCAGGGCCGACTGGCCCGCGAGGCTGCTGAACCTTCATATGCGACCGCTTGATAACCTGAAAGTTTTTTCGAGCCGGAAGTTGCTCGACGTACGTCCAATCTGAACGACATATGCTAGTTCCTGCGGGGGGACCGTCGACTTTGACGTGGATCGTGGACATGGGGTTCGAGTTTGGCACTGCTTCATGGTCACTGATACCTCACAGACGACTTGTCTTGGGGCATACCGCTCTCTTGTCTCGTTATGGGATGCGCGCGGTTCGCAGGACTCGCAAGCCATGGTAGTCCTGCCTCTGCGAAGTCAGCTCTATATCAGTCACCGTAGTGACCGTCTAGTGATGACGGCCAGATATCCAGACACTTAATGTCATATCGATCGATCTTGATATGATATCTCGACCACACTGTGTCAAATCAGATGGGCCTAATTCGATGCGTCTCTGTGATTATCGCCGAAAATATTTAGTAGCACCAGGTCGGAAGAAGATTCCTGGTTATCCGTGATACATCTGCTTCCGGCTCCATGCTGCAGCAACGACACGTGCTCTCAACTTCACCACGGAAAAGACAACGGAGGATGCACAACATGGGACGAAGGCGAAACATCTCCGCTTAACGGGCTTCAAAAACTTCCGCCCGTCATACAGTACATCCTGCTGCGAGTCTGAGACCGACGCACGGGGCCTGTCGTCCCTCAATTGTAGCAAGCAGGATACGGCTAGGAGGTTTTCTCACCCCGGGCTGCTCCCTTAACCAGTGACGGGCACATTCTGTCAATGCAAACAATCGCGAACAATCGGTCTTTACGTAAGCTGCCTCCGACACCACCCCCGTTAAATTCCTCACAGAGTTTCACGCCCCCTCTTGAATCCATCCCTTTTTCGAAGTTCTTCAGACATTTCCGGGTTCCGAGTCAGAAACCTAGCAGACGAGCGATCGAAAGGTCCGACATGTTACCCGGCCTGCGTCTGGGCCATCCGGCTCCGATTGTCGGGACGGAACCTGATTGTTCGGCACTTGGAAACATCCGCTTAATTGCGGGGGTCAAACCCGGTCGGAGAACGGAGGTACTGACGGGATGCTGCTGTCAACTCGGAGGGGATCCATTGGATTCCATCTCAGAGACAGCTTGAGCAGCAGGTGCGTTTTACATTTGCGTGATACATTCTTGCTTCGATTTTTGGATTGGACGGGGTACCTGCCAAGAAAATATAAAAGCCAAGACCGGAGTTCTCCCATCTCCTCATCCATCAAACCAACAAGCCAATCAACCACAAACAAAGACGTCACAGCAACTCGTTTCCAGTTTCCGCTTCCGATCCCGAACACGACACACAAACACTCATCCGGAAAAGCTTACAATGCAATTAAGGCACTCGGTAGTCCTCGCCGTGCTCGCGGCCTTCATGGCCACGGCAACCACGGGGGCACCATTAGCAGGCCTCATCGCCGCACGCGCTGAAGCAGCAAGTCCAGAACTGACCGCCGCCCGCGCCGGTGTCACCAGGTCGCTTGGTGAAGCATTCAAAGGGGTCAGCGCAATCAAGGCTGCCGGTGGCAATGTCGACTCATTGAACGCTGCTTTCGCTGAGGTATGTGGAAAAAAGGGTCATTCCAATATTGCTCGAAGGGCAGCGCACTAAAGATCATCCTTCCATCCTCTCATTCCCAGATCGGTGCCGCGATTCAACGGATCGGGCAAGCGGTCCAAACCGGCGCTGCTCCGAGCGTGCAGGACCAGCTCCTGACTGCGGACGGAACCAACAAGGCCAAGGCCGCCGCCGATGCCATCGTCGCGTCCGCCGGCGGAAACGCGGCCCTCCTCGCGGCCGCGCAGAAGGTGCAAAGATCGTTGACCGACGCGGTGCAGTTTGAGGCGAGCGTCGTCAGCAACTTGCCTGCCGATGCCAAGGCGAAACTGGAGACTGCCGCTCAGGGTGCCGTCGCTGCGAGCGCAACTCAGAAGGTCGATGTCCAGATCGTCCAAGCCACCGTGACCGCACAAGCCGAGGGGGCCCAGAACACTGAGGCCACAAAGCAGGCAGAAGAGGCAAAGAAAGCCGAAGAAGAAAAGAAGAAGGCCGAAGAGGAGAAAAAGAAAGTGGAAGAGGAAGCGAAGAAGGTCGAAGAGGAAAAGAAAAAAGCCGAAGAAGCGAAGAAAGTCGAAGAGGAAAAGAAGAAGGCTGAAGAGGAGAAGAAGAAGGTCGAAGAGGACAAGAAGAAAGCCGAGGAGGACAAGAAGAAAGCCGAGGAGAACAAGAAGAAAGCCGAGGAGAAGAAAGCTGAACAAGAAAAGAAGAAAGCCGAAATAAAAAAGAAGATCGAGGAAAAGAAAGCCGAAATCAAGAAGAAGCAAGCGGAAGCCAAAGCGGCCAAGGAAGCAAAGAGAGCAGCCAAACTCGACAAGGCGCGCGCGGGAGTCGTCAAGTCCCTCGACAACGCCGTCAAAGGCGTCGACGCAGTCACCCAAGCCGGCGGAAACACCACAACTCTGATTTCCGACCTCAAGGAAGCGACCGACGCCAACTCCCGCATTGGCGAACAGATCAAGGCCAACAAGGGGATCAACGCGCAAGACCAGCTTCAGAGCGCCGCCGGGACCCGCAAAGCAAAGTCCGAGATTGACCGGATTGTCAGAGGCGCACCGTCCAACTCAACCCTGAAGGCCTCTGCAAAGACCGTGCAGAAGGAGCTCAGGAACGCGTTGAAGTTCGACCTCGCGGTCGGCGAGAACTTGCCCGCTGATGCTAAGAAGAAGCTGCAGGAGGCCGTGAAGGCCGCCGGGGGAAAGAAGAACGGTGGAAACAAGCGCAACGGCAAAGGAAAGGGTAAGGGCAAAGGCAAAGGTAGGAAGGGAAATAAGCAGCAAAACAAGAACAACAACACCGCTGCTACCGCCACTGCCGCTTCTACCACAGCCGCCGCTGCCGAGGCAACCGTCGCCGCCGAGGCATCCGCTACCTCCACGACCGCTTCGGTTCCAGCCGTCCAGACCGTTTAGACGCAACCCACTTCACCTGCCAATATAGCCCCGTCGTCGAACGCCGAAGGGGCATGGTAGTCACTGTTTCCCCCTCTGACTGCCTTTCTAGATGCACATAGACAGACAGACAGACAGAATCGTATATAGCCTTGTATAGAAAACCTCCCTCCCTCCGAAATGTACATACATACACTTGTGCTCTCTTTGTCAAATTGGTACCGAGTTTTTTTTTGGAAAAAGCGGAACAGTGCGAACCTCGAATGTCCAGAGGAGCTCGAATGGGGACGGAGCTACCCTAATTTGGTTCAGAACTGGAGATGGGTCTTCCGCAATTGCGAAAGAGATGCTTCCGTCTGTGTGCTCAAACCTCGCAAGATCCTTCCAAAAACCGAAAAGTTAAATGCATTGAATCGTCAACGCGTCAATTCACGTGACTGTCTTGGATGTTCAAACGCGTTTCGCCTTGTTTGGAGTTGGATTGTCCCGTCGTTTCTCAAAAACAATCATCAAAACAATTCAAGATATCCTGAAACACCTCGGATGCGGCCAAGAAAATAAACCCCTTCCGGCACGATGCGGCCAAGATTTTTTTATAACATTTGGGCAAGGTTGGGTGTGAGTTGCGTCTCGTTGAAAGTCGGAACCAGCGAGATACGCTTGGCACTCGGGCCCAGAACCCCGGCACATCGATATGCGTTGGTTGGCTGCACTCGTCGCCCGGAATGAGGGCCCGCCTTTCCTGTGGGATGGGTTGGTAAATGTTTCGGAGGGGATTGTATACGCTTCTCTTCACCGACGGACCCGCCTAACGGGAGTTCTGTACCGGAAGGAAAACCTCGCCGAGAAGCGTTGCCGTTGTTGGGATGCCGTTTTGTTGGTGGCGGGAAAGAGAGTGTACCTCACCGGATGCAACGTATAAAAGGCGAGCGTATGTTCGAGATCACCAACATCCCACCCCTCTTTGGAACAACCACCCGCACAAGAACATCAGCCATGCACTTCCGTCTCTCCACCATCCTTCTCGCGGCCACGGCCATCACCTCCGCCCTTGCGGCTTCATCCGAAGGTCATTCCCACGGCAACAACGGCGTCGGCCGCGCGATCGCGCAGCTGAAGGGAAACGCCAACGCCACCGCCGTCGGAGCGACCGCCAACAAGAAGGCTGGCAAGCAGCAAAACAAGGCTGCCAAGCTCGAAAGGACTGCTGCTCAGAAGGCCCGCAAGGCTAGGAAGGCCGCGGCGAAGAAGGCGAAGAAGGCCGGAAAGAAAGGCAAGAAGGGAAACAAGAATAACACTGCATCTGCCTCGGCCACGGCTGCTGCTGAGACTAGCGCTGCTGAGGCTACAGCTGTTGAGAGCAGCGCCGCTGAGACCAGCGTTGCCGAGGACACTGCGTCGGCGACCGAAGGTGCTGAGGCTACTGCTACCGTCGATGACTCGGCTGCCACCGCTACTGTTGATGATTCAGCTGCCACCGCTACCGTCGATGACTCGGCTGCCACCGCTACCGTCGATGACTCCGCTGCCACCGCGACGGTTGATGATTCGGCTGCCACCGCGACAGTTGATGACTCGGCTGCCACCGCTACCGTCGAGGACTCGGGAGCCGCCGCGACGGAAGTTGCCAGCGAGACCGTCGATGACTCCGCGGCTACTGCTACGGTCGATGACTCTGCTGCGACCGCAACAGTCGAAGACAACGCCGCCCTCGCAACCGGCACCCCAACCTTCGACGAGATCGACATCTCCAAGAAATCCGGCGACGGCCCCGCAGCGGTCGCCAACGCCAACGTCGTCTGCCCAGCCTCCTTCGGCGCCAAACAACTCGAAGTGATTCGCCAGGTCGCCGAGAACGCCGAAAAGACCAAATTTAACCCGGCCATTGCCGCCATCACCGGCAAGTCCGCTGCAGACAAGGCCAAGATCGCTGCCCTGAAGTGCCAGAAAAACCGCAACAAGGCGTTGAAGAACCAGTGCCAGTTGACCGAGGCGTTGTTGAAAAAGGACCAGGCGCAGATCGATCTCAACACCAAGCAGGTGAAGAAGAACACTGCGGATGTTACCGCTGGGTGCCCCAACGTCGACACCTCCCTCTTCATCTAGAGTGGACGTCGGCTTCCGAGGCCTCTATACTTCTCTGCATTTTGTACATCCTTTCTTGTAGATAGTTACCAGCAGCAGACAGGCAGATAGAGGAGCCTTTTGCCTTTTACATACCACGCACATATATTTGTACATTTTCTTTACATTTCTTAGATGTACACTCAATTAGAATCCGATTCTGTTCTGACACTTGTACTGCACCAATAATACTGCACTTATTGGTGATATGTTCCCTTGGTTGAAACTAACCGTTCAGTGTGGGATCACTTTGGCAATGCCTGGGAATCCGACGATGCAATACTTGCGTCGTTTACGTGGTAGGATTCCTTTTCCCCCGTGGCATGTTCCCATTCATCGCTGTGCTAACCATTCCGGCGATGTGTATTTGTATGTAATGTAAGCCTCCCTTTCAACTGCTGTGCGGCAGACGGTCCTGCGTGGATGAAGGGTGGTCAGTCAGGACACCGACTGACAGGACACTTTATTACGGGGAGACCTGCACAAATTACGGCAATTACAGTATTTATCCAGAGCTGAGCGACGCGTGCGGTGATCCCGGAATAGGCACAGCACGCGTGAGGAGAGGGATCAAGCTCAGTCTCGGTCTCTCTCAGACCCTTCCTCGGCCGGTTCCCCACCGCATCTGAATTCCCTCTGAAACAGCACTTTGTTGTGGACTAGCTTTTGGCAAACATCCCGCTGACCGCAAACCTCAACTTGTCCTTTCCCCCCGTGTCAGAAAACTGTCGGGTCGGCCGACCGAACTTGCATTTCGAAGGTAAAGGAGAATGAGACCCTTGCTGCATTGCCTTTTTCCCACGGGCTGCGGGAGGGTATATAGACCAGAAGTCGACTTCCTGGAACTCACCACGGCTTTCATCCTTTAGGTTCATAGAAGTTCAGCATAAGCTTTCGTATTAACTTCAAAAACATGCCTGCCACAACCCCCGCATTCCAAAACACGTCTTCCGGCCTCTTCTTCCACCACCACCAACACAGCATGCCGGCCTTCCACCCTCAACACCCTCAAACACCTAAGCCAGAGCTGATGGTCTCGTCGCGCAAACGGAAATGCGCCTACGACGAGGACGAGTCGGATATGCACATGGACGACATGATGCTTATGTCTCCAAACAGCCCCGGCGCCGCGACCTCACCCACCACATATACCCACGTCGCGAAACGTCAACAGCACGGATTCGGAGGAGGTGTCAAGAGGGTGATGTACAGCGGGGCGGATTCGACTTCGGCGGTGCTGCAGTCGTTGGCTCAGCAGCAGTCGGGGGATGCGATTGTCGAGTGTCCGCGGGCGGGTTCGCACCCTGCTGCGTCGATGTTGGCGTCGCCGTGGTGTATTCCGGTCTACAACACTGCAGCGGTGCAACAGAGCTGTGATGCCGATGGGATGGATATCGATAGGCCTATCACGCCGCAGAAACCTGTCGTCAGGGTCACTGGCATCTGCGGGGTCTAGAGCAGAACCAAGAGGACGACGTTCATATCCAAAGCGAGCGTTTGGAAAACCACCGTCGTCCCCTTATACGTATATATTTTGTTGATGTTTATTCGCCCGGAGGAACCCTTTCCCACGGGCAGCTTTTGTACATCTCTCGCGACTGGTCTCGCGACTTTTACCTCCTCGTTGAACCTTCTTGTATAGCTTTTTGTCCATTGGAGAAATAATATTATCCCATCCCGCCCCACCCCGCTTTCGGGTGCGGACTTGACAAACGAGCTTCCAGCCATGATTCGTGAGTGTATATTTGAGTGTCGTGCATAAACTACGAGGCAGCTATGAGGGAGAAATGACATACGGCTTCGGCCTTCTTGAAGTATGCAAAAATGTAACAATGCATTTATCATCTCAACACTTTTTGGACCTTTTGGACTTGCGTCTTCGGGGCTGCTTCGGGGGGAGAAGGTCCACGGAATTGAACCTCCGACGAGTCACATGTCATGCAGTGAGAACTCACGTGACACTTCCTCACCGAAACAAAAAGGCGCAACTCTCCCATTTCGGGATTCTCCCCCAAAGTTATACCCCGACCTTATCTGATCACCTTCGGGACCCCATTCGGCGGCCATACCAACCCTGAAAAGGGAAGGGTTGGCCACATGCCGGACGGGGCTCCAGCGATGGGATGTGTGATCTAAACAGATCGGGTAGAGGAGACTTAGTCCCGATTTAGCAGACCCCGCCATGATTCTCTTCGGAGAAGGAACCTGCGTGGTGATGTGTGGCGGGGTTTGAGTCGTGGATGACATTCTTACGTTTTTTTTGTGAATATGGTGGTGAATTGAATTGTGTGTGATGGAGGTGGTGAGATACTGCGTTGCATTCGGTTGAAGGATGAGCTGAGCCTTGACGAACAGTAGCAGTTTGAAGAGGGCCCAAAGGCTACGGATATGCCCCTTCATGTGGAGCCAGGGTATGCAACACAAGAAGAGCCAGTTCGGCTCAAGTTGCACCTGCGACTCCACTACGTAAATGGGAGGCATAAGTCTTTGGGAGTTGAGTCAGTTCAGGATGGCAGAAACGGAAGTCGGTCTCTATGGGGAATGGGGGTGAAGACGCGATATGCTACAGTCAGTGTCCATAAAGCTGCGACTCCCCATAATTGAAATCCAAGTCGTCGCTGATTTATTTCAGGGACATTTATTTCAGCATATTTTCTTCCACGCAGCGTTGCCGTGCCCGGGGCCTTGGAATTCCATTCGTGTGACGGTGTAAGGACTTTCTCAAACCAGAAGAGCACAAAGAACAATGAACAGACAGAAAGGGAGGCCCATGGTTCGTTCTCAAAGGCAGCTCAGCCGCAGCTGCGATCTCTCCGCCTCCTCTGTGGCTTTGATCGGAGTCGTTCTGAGATGCCAGGATGCTGTTCTGTCTTCTTTTTCCCGAGAGCCCCGCTTTGGCTCCTGCCTGCAAACGTCTGAAAAGTGGAGTGCGATCGCCGGGGGTTCTCGATCCGACAGCGACCCCTTTTTTTCGCTTTTGCATGAGCGGACCACTGGGCATTGGGCGTTCATTCACAATTGGGCCCAAGCGACTGGAAGTCTGGACTGGACTGTCAGCGTAAGAGCGTCTCAGAGAGTGTCTTTAATAGCCCAGCCATCATTGCCTTTTAGCGTGGCACTGTGGCAGTGCCGGGGCGATGACGCTGACGTCTTTGTCGCGTTGGAATGACGCGTTTGAAGAAAATCAATTCATTATGAGTGTCTGACAATCAGCCGATTCACGGTGATTCTCGCCCATGATCATGCAAATCCCATAGTAAGACACATTAGCCAAGGAGGAGCGGAGCCGAGCCGACCGGCCCTTCTCAGCCTTCTCCGCGTCTCGAGGGGAGCTCGTGGTGCGTGCCTATGCAGTATCGATTATCATTGCCCCAACGTCCGCTTGCAGAGGAGAGAATAGAGGGGAAAAAGGTGGTTGCCATAGGTTGAACTAACTCCTATTGACGCACGACGTGGCCCAACTTTGTCAGTCAGTGAACGCCATAAGCACTGCCTCGTATATCCTGTTTCGTCCGTCGTCGCTTGGTATCCTATTTACTTTCCGAAAGCTTGGGAGTTAGAACGATTCGCTTCCACTTCCATCCCGCACCCCGGCCTGCCATTGCAAGTCAACTTCCGCTGCAAGCCGCCAAGCAACTGCCGTCACGCTATTGACAGTCCCATATCTCTCGTCGGCAAAGGAACGGGTCGAAGGCGTCTATATTTTCTGAGCGAACCCGTGCAGAAGACAGGAACAGCTCGGCATAGAACAGTTCCCCCATTACGCCATATCCAACCCTTACCGCCGTTATACCGCCCTTAAACCCAACCCATACGGAGTTTCGTCACTGCCACCGTGAAAAACCTTTTTTTTGTTGTTGTGCGATCCTCTTTCCGAGAGTCCCGCATCCGGTTTGACGCGAAAAGCATTCTTGCTCGAGCAACGCATTTGTCTGACTGCAGACAAAGGCACCCCTCGTCCGACGACTCCACTCGCTGCTTTCCCGTTCGCTTCTTTCGGGCTTCCACTACGTACTCAGACCGACGCCAGTTTCACTCTGGCAGGCTTCATTCCAGGCTATCGCTCTTCGTTTCAGAACTCTGGAAAGCCTCCTCTTCCGCCTTCCGCCAACAGGAAGACTCTTGGGACTGGACCTCGCTCTTGCCGGACCGACACTGTCAAGTTGAAGCCGCTCAAGGAACTCTCGCCGCCAGCGGCATCTGCGATGGCAACCCTGTACACTCGCACGACACCGGACCTCGATAGCGAGGCGAGATTCAGCCCTCGATGTAACAAAGGAGTTTATGCGGGCGACGGGCGGTCGAGCTCAAATGAAGTTCGTAGCAATGTAGACTACTTCTCAGTTCCAACAACGGGTAAGATTCATCTCGCTGTTGATGATTCTCTGGTGGTATCTGGCTGTCGTGGCGGTTGACTCAATACTTACACTTATATGCAATCTTTCTGTCATCCAGGAAGACCGACTGCATCCCCACTTCAGGCGTTCTCCACGACTCTCCCCTTCCTCACCCCAGCTGGCGCCGTGCCAGAATCACCGTATAACAACTTTTTCCATCCGTCCCTCGTTGCACAAACGCCATCACAGCAAACTCCCGGGCAGAAACCGTACTCTTCAGCGGCGGGACCATACTCTCCAGCGGTGGGACCTTCGCATGGCGGGCCAAGAGGCGCACCCGGACAACATATCGTAATAAACCGTGCTCCTGGGGGCGCGAGAACTCCGGGTGCGCTGGACACGCCGGGACTCCCTCGCCATGACACGTTCAATCTGTCGATGCCGGGGACTTCAGCAGGGCTAAGGAAGGGCCCTGCAGCCCCATCCTTGCCTTGCGGACCTGCGTCGTCCGTGCCAAATGGAGACGCGAGAGATGGATCTGTCAACTCGGTAAACGTACAAAAGGCCGCCGGACCCAAAGATGCGGTCGCCTTTGAACCCAGCCAGTTCGCCAGCCTTCTCCAATCCCAAACATCCGCTTCGTCGGCGAATACACATACAGTCCTTGGTTTGGACATGCGTTCGTACCAACACTACTCTGAGTTCCGGATATGTTCGTCGGTCAATCTCTCTGTGCCCACTATGATGTTGAAACGACCCGCCTGCACGCCCGTGAAACTCTTTGGGGCACTGACTTCTGACCACGCCAAGAACGTGCTAAAGGATTGGACAAAGTTCGAGAATATCATTATTTACGACGACGACTCCCTGAACACAGCTGAAGGATCGCCTATCGTCCTTCTGGCACGAAAGCTTCAGCACGCGAACTCGACGGCGAGGATTGGATGGTTACAGGGAGGTTTTACCGCATTCTCCGAACAGTATCCTGATCTTTGTGACTCCTCGCCGCCACCCCAAGGTTCCGAGAGCATAGCACCGAACACAAATAACATCACTCGAGGAGCGCCATTAAATATAGGAGGTAAGGATCCATGCGGTGCTAATCTTGACGATCATTTGGCACTTCAATTACTAACCTTCACTTATCCATCACAGGACCGCTTACCGCACCTTCTGCTCTCGGCGCGCTTGGAGCAGCTAGGCCAGCGCTGTTACAACCGACGTACGCTTCCCACCAGAGTGCATCTGAACTCAACGCGGATGGGATGCTTGCGGACACGATCGATGTGAACAATACGCACATACCGTTGTTCTTGAGAGATCTTGTACGTCAGGGCAATGTCAGGAGGCAGATTGAACAGAACTTTGCCATCGTCGAGGCTGCTGAGAAGAGGCGACTAGACTGCGCATTCCGTGCTCAATCTCGGGACGATCCATTCTCTGTGTCCGATGCATTGGAGGGCGGCGCGACCCGGAATCGCTACAACAACATCTGGCCCTTCAACCACAATCGGGTCAAGCTTGCTTGCGATGGACAGTTGACTCCGGATATGCGCGAAGACGGAGCGTCATTGTCACCGTACAAGGCGGCCACAGCTGAACAGCACACCCGTCACAACGACTACATCAACGCTTCGTTCATCGTCTCCCCTGCCGGCCATCGGTTGTACATAGCTACCCAGGGCCCGATCGCCAGTACCTTCGAAGATTTCTGGCGGATGGCTTGGGAGCAAAAATCACGCATTGTGCTCATGTTGGTGGCAGACGCAGACGTACAACGAGGCAGCCAAACGTGCCACAAGTACTGGCCGGACGAGGGGCATTCCATGCTATACGGTCGGACGCGGGTGACGCATGAGGGAGAGATACCCCTTCTTTTCGGTGAAAACCGGACTCCTTCGGCCGGCGGTGGTACTGTCGTGCGCCAGTTCCGGGTGGTGGTGGACGAACGGGAAGACAAAGCGGAAACGATCTGGCAAGTGCAGTACCTCGGCTGGCCAGACCACGGCGTGCCCAAGCACCCCGATGAGATGCTCCGCGTGCACTACCTGGTATCTACGATGTGCCAGCGGCTCGATATCAAGTTTGGGAGGGAGGAAGTGGGGCCTGTCATTGTGCATTGCTCGGCTGGCTGCGGTCGCACAGGCGCGTTCATCTGCGTCGATGCAGTCTTGAAGGCGATCAGCACGAATCATCCGATGCACGCCGATGCTGACAACACCCCGGTGCAAGATCAAGCACCAAGTGCTGTTACTAGCTTGCCATCCGGAGGTCACGAAAAGTCGTCGTCAACACCCTCAGATACATGGTCGACCGTACGCCCTGTTCTCACGCCCACCACATTCGCCCCCGAAACCTCACCGCACGACATGATCCTGGCCACTGTCCACCACCTACGTTCGCAGCGCGTGTTGATGGTACAATCATTATCGCAGTACGGATTCTGCTACGAGATCGTGGCACGCTATTGCGATGTCATGGAACGAAACGCGTACGATTCGGTGGTGCAGCCAACTGTCGTCGAAGGGGCTCTGGAACATATGCACCTAGGAGAGAAGCAAGTCGACGGCGTGGGTATATAACTATGAAATCAAGGACTTCTCTCCTGGTCCTTGTCTCCCCGCTTCATTCAACCTCGCGCACATATCAGATACCACCCCGTCCCCTATCCACACGAACTGCGGGTCGCTCAAAAACAAGAACGAGTTGGACATACATTTTGCGTTTTGTTTAGATCGAAATCAGGGGGATCTGCAATCAGCTCTTGTGCTGGACGATCCCCAGAAATTTTGGCCGCTCTCTGAATGGGGATTGAAAGACTGGGCGCCTTTCGGGCATCATCGGAATGCAATGAAAGATGGAACTGAGATGTCTTTTATGTAGATTCCCACACCCCCTTCACCCCTCCACACTTTGCTTATACTTCAAATTTCTTTTGTATCTTTTATATCCGAAATATGGCCGACTGGCAAGCTGGTTTACCTTTTGACTTTTGAGTTGACATGGGTCTGCGCTTACCAGGAAAAAATCTGATGGAGGGAAACACGACGCTTCCATATTCGAGGGGCAAGCTCGCGTATGGCATATTGACAGCAGGCGCTTACCAAAACACGCGATTCTGGCGTTGACGGTATGCCCGCCAATCGGCCAAAACTTTTGACGAAAGGGCAGATGAAAACCCGGCAAGACCGAAAAAGGACAACAAGAAAGCGAGAATCTCAATAGTAAAAGCACAAAAAATCCATGAGATGAGGAAGCCTGCAGTATCGACCGTGACGCAAATCAACCCTTTGGCGAACCCCAAAGGTGAGGAAGTTTGCATTATATGTTTTGGTTCGTGAGGAATCTAAGCATCGTTTCCGTGTAGGTGTGAAGCTTCTCTGTGAGCTTTGTGGGAAGCCAGCGTATGTGCTGTTTTCTCTCTTGGAACTGAATCGTCGATGGTCTAAATGTGTGGTGTCCACAGATATCTGCGATGTGATGGGTGTCGAGTAACATACTACTGGTGAGGGAATATCAGCCGAGTCGAACATACGGAGTCTCGTATTGGGTTGCTAATTGAAACCCCTGAACTGCCATTAGCGACAAAGAGCATCAAGTATCAGATTGGAAAAGCATCCATGAGCGGGTCTGCTCGCTCCTCATCCCTTTGAGGTACCACGTGATATGGTAGCATTAGGAACGTGAAGCATACACTAACCAGCGGAGTTGATGAAGGACCCCAGTGTCTATCTTGGGATCAGAGGAGGAACGTGCGCATAGGGAGCAGCAGGTCCGGACGCGGTATGGACAGCTGCATGAGATCGCGACCACCGAGGCGCACAAGAAGCTGTTTGAGGGAGAGGTAAACATCCAGCAGCAGTTAAAAGACCTAGTGGAGTGATTGAAAGTGTTGACTGGCCATTCCAAAATCATCAACTAGTATGTCTTGGCCATCCCAGCCGCCCTCCAATCCCTCCGATCCGCCATTCAGATCCACGGCCCCGATGCAGCGCAACTCATCCCGTCCTACCTCCTCCTCGGCGAATCCAGCATTGGGCTCGGCCAGCTCTCCCAAGCGGAGGAATATCTATCGCTCGCGCGATGGGCGCTTATGAAGCGAGCCAGCGCGCGGGCCGAGGCAGATGGTGGCGGTGGTGGTGTAGAGCACCGCTCGGGAGAGCCAGGCGAGCCGGTGGTGGATGTGGAAGCCAAGGCGCAGCGGATTGAGGATGCGGTGGTGGAAGCTTTGCTGAATAGAAATTTCGGACTGTTGTGGAAGGCGAAGAAGAAGTATACGGAGGCGAGGGACTGTTTTGCTGCTGATGTGAGTTCCCTACGTGTGGGCGCGCGCTTTCTGAGGTGAGCAGGAAATATCTGATGTACTTGCGCTCTTTCCAGATATATTTTTCATCACTGGTCAAGAATGATCCAGAGCACGTTTCAGGTAGAGGATTTGAAGGTAGTCATGGCGAGTCATATACGGGGAAACTGATATGTCGTCTTCTCTAGTGACGGGCGGATATTTCCATCTGGCGACTGTCTTCCAAGCCCTCAATCAGCTGGACACTGCCCAGTCGCTGTTTGAGCTTATTGTTCGGATATGGTTTGATACCCTGCTCAAAGTGCGCCATGTGGAGGAGAGTGCATCTTCACTACCATCGACGCCAGAGGTCTCGGGTCAAGAATATGTGGTTGAAGAGAATGATACCATCCTAGGTTCGAGAAGTTGCCATTTTGTGGTAGAGTACTTGATATTATTAGTGATTCTGCTTTAACCCCCATGCCTACCGAATCTCTTGTAGATGAAGCTCAAGAAGCCGAAGGAATCCAGATGCTGACGACTATAGTAGGAGACAGCGCGATCGCTTCACCACAAGCATCCGCAAAGCTACAGGAGATCCATGCGAAAGCGCTCCATCTTCTTGCGATCCTATACGCTCGCTACGAACGCATGGATGACCAGAGTGTAGAGTTGATATCACAAGCGGAAACCGCGCATCAGGAAACAAATCGGGAGCCTGAAGCGAACTCAACAGATGGACTCGCACATGCAGCTGAAGGCCGTGATGGTGGTGCTGGAGGTCAGGCGGGATCAGCCAAGGCGGCTTCTCACGCTTTACTGGCGGCCAAAAATGCATGTGAGGTGTACGCAGCTGTATTCGGAACAAAGCACCATTTGACGCTTGCGGCGGTGAACATGGCGCAGAAACTCTGAACATCGACCATCCTTTATTCGAGTGAAGCTCTATAGACCCCTTGGGATCTTGTATTTAGTGGCAATGAGATGCAACGGTACACTTCGATATCAACCAAGGTTGGTATCGGTAATATGAACAAAAGCGAGCGGTATATATACAGTAAGCACATGTCCTCCAGAACGCCAAATTACGAATGTGGTCTCATCGGCGTGCGCCAGGCTTCGAGACACTATATGCCTTCCTCATGAGGTCCATCCTTCGATCGCTCGGCTGCGATTTGGTAACGTTTTTGTTCGGAGGCAGTGCGGGTAAAGGTGATAGTGACGTATTCATGGATGTTCCGGCATTTTTCTTCCCAACAGGTCCTGATCCAACGTCTGATGACCTCCGAGAGATTTTGCTGTCGTTCTTCTCCATTTCCCCTTCATCATCCTCATCGAAGTCGTCATCGCTAATATTCGCCTCATGGTCTCCTCCATCTCGAGGCTGTACCACGATGGTTGGTACCCCATGTTGATCTAGTATTTTCCGTTGACGAATACGAGCTGCCGTACGCTGGATGTTGGTTTCCAAAGTTCTACTGGCATCGCGACCATTGGCAAAATTTGCTTTGTTCGCAAGCAATTCATTGTGGAGAGAGCCCAACTGCGTCGCGACAGCTGACCCTCCCTTACTGCTTGCAGCCCCTTTCTGCAACTCCAACACTCTGTCCAGGGCTGTCTGGTGTGCCAGCATGGATGCGTCCATCAGGATTTTCGTTTGCGATTGAACAAGGCGTTGCATTTGTGTCACATGCTGGAGATCTTCATCTATAGAATAGATTTTGGTGATCAGATATGTATGTTACTAACCGCGCCGAGGGAACTGGACTGCAACTTACTATCTGCTCGAAAGAAATGCAAGCGAACAGTTAGGTCCAAGATTTCTCTTTCGCGAGCATCAAGGGAGGTTGGTAAACTCTACATTGATTGTGTCAGGTGTCCCGTGCTGTTTGCAAGCGCCCAACGTCACGATAAAGGCATTCACCTTTTGGATGTGACGAATCTCATCTTCGATGCCGTCAACTTTGGTCCGCAGCTCATCTAGCTCTGCTTCGTCCTCTAGGTCTTCTTCTGCCGCAATCAGATATTTGAAGGACTCCTGATGTCGTGCAAACGCTCTTTCTAACACTGTCCGCAATTGCGAGAATATTGGGGACGGAGCTTCATTCGCTGGTTCATTGATGGATCCAACAGACCGCCGCTGCTGTATTGTGGTGTATGTCGACTCCTTTGTCCCTGGGCGATGTAACGGCGGCAGCTTCTCCTCATATCGGGGTCGACCAGCGACACTGCTACGCTTGCTTCCGGGCCCCTGTGTTTGGAACAGATCTCTGGCACTGATATTCGCAGCCGCTCTGATAGGATTATCAGCGAGAAGGTGCGTGCTTTCCGCACGTGTCAGTCGGTCTTTCAGAACTCCGATTTCCCCTTGCAGCTGCTGTATCGTGGCATTGTACGGCTCATATTTTGTGGATACCTGTTGCGTAACCTAGAAGCAGCGGCAGCACATCTCAGACTCTCTCTTTCGACTCTACTGCCGCTGCATGCTTACCTTCGTTTTGATGGTGCGCGCCCTGGTAGCATATTTTAGAGTATTCAGAGTCTCATCAAAGCTTGTGGAAGCTGGACTGATGTTGGCTATCATGACTGTCCGGCAGTTTCCGCCCAGAGAGTCCTAGTCGGTGAAAATGTTGTTAATCGGTGCAAGCTCTCCAGGTGCTTCAGAAGTGAGAAGGATAGTAGTTGATTGATGACACAGATGAAATGCCCGACCTACTTTGAGGAGCCTGGTGAGCTTACTGTCCCTGTAATTGACGTACTTTCCGCGCTTCGAGGTATCGGCGAGGGCGGTTATGCAGTTGCCCAGGGCCAGCAATGATCGATTGATATTCGCGCCTTCGATCATTCTCAAGCCTCGATTCTGGTGTATATGCGGGAATAGTGATGAGTTGGAAATATATAATGTGTCAAGTCATGGCGAGCCGTGGTGAAGTCCAGGGATGTGTTTACCTTCGTCTCAGCAGCCCTTTCTGCAATGATGTGCGTAAGCGTTAGGTATTGACCAGGGCTGAAGAGTCTCATGCTCCAGGTGAGACGTACCTGATCCCGCCAGATCGATCATACTGAGTTTTCCATAACGCTCTGTTCTCTTCCCGGTCTTGTTTGCGGTAGCACAGCCTACTAGCACCTTGGGGAAAGGACAATTGAAGTGCAAGATTCACCAAGATCGGCCTATGTACGTGAGACGCAGGTCTAGACATAACAGCTTCCTAGCATATGGGCACATTCTCACCTGCAGAACCGCATGAGATCGAGATGAGGCCTCGTTTGCGCCTGTGGCCTCCTGTGTTCGATATCGGTTCCGCTTCTTCAACACTGCCAATATCTCTTCCACATCTCTGACTCGGACGCTCGTAATCCCCGACACCACGACACCCCGTGTCGGATCTTCCCGGAGGTCCAAGTAGTCAGCTCTTGGTACACTGACACCCGACAGTAGGTCTCGAATGTTCTCATTGTAGATTTCCAGGAAAGTGAGACTGACGGTGTAGGTGGTTGACGGGGTTGATGAGGGCTGCCGGCCTTTTTTTGGTTTCGACCGTGCTTCTGGCTGATCACCGTTATGCTTCAAGACAGCAAACAGTGCCCGCAGAGTCAGATTTATGATGCCGGGCTCCGTGTCGTTTCCAAGCATGGAATATGTCTTGCCCGCTAGAATTGATGCTTCAGTAAGAAAGTGATCCAACACAAATCAAAAGAGTTGAACCCCATACCTCCTGAAGATTCATTTTCGACATCGAGGTACGGCAACGAAGGTCAGTGGCTTCATCTTTACTTCTGGTCGCTATGTTTCATCATTTTTTTTCCGCTACACTTTAGTGATACTTACCAGTTGCCCCTGGAAGACATCAAGTGGGTCAGCAGCGCTCGTATGCGAAACACTGGAACTGCCGCTTACCGTATGCAAAAACGGTCGCATTGAACCCGTCTACGACCCAATGGACCAAGTTCTCCACTGTTCCTTGGAAGACTTCCTCCTGTGTCGCATTTTCGCCAAATACGCGGTCGAATGCGTATATGCGCTCTTTCGGACGATCCTTCCGAAGGTGGTCGTCAAAAGTCTCAGGAGTAGGTTCAGTGACGATCACGTTCTAAGGACGCAGAATACTCGTTACAACCGAATATCCATGCAGTGGTGGACCGAAAATTTTCTATAGACACTAACTGTATCGTCTAGCGCTCGGGCGGTCGTTTGTACGTTCTCTTTTGCAAAGTCTTTCGGAGCCAGAGGGCGAATGCGGACTGACACCTACTGGAAGAATCAGTGCATGTCTGATACAATCACGTCGATAGAATATAGTCGCACCGTCAGTTTGGAAACTCCAGAATTGCGCTCATTTGCATCTTCCATGATCAAGATCGAATCTATCCATTTGCTCCTCGACCAGGTCACAGGAGGAAACTATCCTTGTACTGGAAGGCCAGCACGATGATAGCAGACAAGCTACCGATGGGCCTCAGCACACTGGGAAATTGTTCTTCGCTATTTGGCGCGGAATGCATTTAAAGCTCATTAGTGTACTCATTTTGAAGCCAAATCAACACGGGGTCCTTCTTACTCGGTCCCAGTCTTTCGACCATTTGCTTCTCAGATTCTGGAGGCAGATCAATTACCCCAAAAATCGGAGTTTCGATCGTGACTAGGACTTCACGCGACACCCGTCGAAATGTCATTTCCGTGTCGAAATATCCGTCTGCACTGCGTCTCGGTCATGTCAGACTTGATGAAAGATTGGACACATATGCCAGATTGATATTGAACTCCATGAACGTAGAGATACTTCCAAAAAAATTGCCCGGAGTTCCTCTGACTGTACTACGGAACTCGCGACAAAACTATGTACAGAACTATATGATACAATGCATATGGGTAAAATGAAACGCCAAGGAAGACAACCTAGCCTTTATACTTGTCTTCCATAGACGCTTTCCGACTTGGGTCCATACTATTTTGCAAACCCATTAGGGTTTTGGATACCGCCTCTGTCGCTCCAATCATGGGTCGAAGGACGGCAACAGGGACCGCCCGAATGACGGCGCGTACAGTGCCCTGTAGAGGTGAGAATGGTGAGAATCGCATCACATCGACGTCGGCACCCGGAGCAATGACAAACCTGTGTGCCCGTGTTCTCATAGACTTCTGTGGGCACCGCAAGAACGGTCCTTGCGGCAGTAGCGACGTTGCGACTCAGTCCTTTCCAACCGAGCTCAACACCTTCCCGCATATCCAGCGGCTGTTCCGAATACTTGCTGATCTGGTCGGCACTCCCAGATGGGCCAAAGCCATATTCGGTGTTATCGCCGTTGGATCCGCCACCCTCACCACCCAGTATCTCATCTGCCTGCTCAAGTAGTACTTGTGTGCCAACGGCGAGCTTCGTGCCCATCTTGATGGTTTCTGTCGTAGCGGCCTTCGCGAAAGACTTTGCACCCTTTTGCAGGCCTCGCAATATCCGGCCGTCCTTTTTGTACTGTTCGATGGGGAGGAGAACGAGGTCCGCGATGCCGGAACCGAGATTGACGATTGACTTCACCCCGGTGACGCCCGACGCCATATTAGGCAGTTGGGTGTCGCGAATGTGCGGTAGCCATTGTTTGAAGATACCATCGAGAATCCTGTCGAAGCCCTTCACCTGGAATCATGAGGAGCGCTCAGTCGACGGAGACGCATGGATGGAAACACGCATGTCCGTACTTACCCCTGTCAGTCTGACACCGCGTAAGTTCATTAACGCGCCTTCCAAGGGGAAGAAGTTCAAAATCTCAATGAAATTTCCGCCTTTCAGATTGGCGTAGTCTACATGCTTGGGCTTGTAGTCAATCTTCAAGGACAACGGTTGTATGTCGCAGAGTTCTGTATGGATATTGGATCTCATGAGCTTCCCATGACATGGTTTGCAAGCAACTTGGACGATTCTCATGACTTACGGAAAAAGGTATTATCGGGTGCTGGTGGCCCAGGAGGAGACGGAGGGAAGGGATGCTCATACGTAAAGAAACGGATGAGGCAAGTCAAGGCATCTTGATCCACATGCATGCGCAGAGGGAGGAGTTCGATCTGGAGGACAATCCGGTCAGCGGGCTTGTGCGAATGGGGCCTGCTTCATCACTCACATTCAATCTCAACTCCTCGTCGCCATTTGGTTCCGGTATCGGCCTCACGCTGCTCAAATTGACCTTGATGATCTTGCTGCTCGTCTCCCGCGGTGCAGCGTTCCCTTCCGGTCGCATGTAGGAGAGGAACTTTCTCCACCTAGACGTGGACAGGTTGTCGATGATCTCAAAGTCCCTGACATTGACATCAAGCTCCCACGCCGTTTGTGCCGTCGCAGAGTATGTATCATAATTGATGTTGACCGCGTATGCGCGGAACATGATTTGCGGCGTCTGCGTTCGCACGAGTTCTGCTACGGATGTTGGGACTTTCCGCCGCCTTGTTCCCTTCGACTTCTTTTCCTCTTGGGGCCGCGACGAAACGCCAGTAGCGGTGCTGTATTCGCTGACAGTATCGTCGTGGTCTCTCCAATTATCGAAGGTCGCGGATGATCCCTGCTGCAAAGTGGGTAGGAACTGATGCGCGATCTCAAACGCATTGTTTTCGATCGGCACGCCAAGTTCCGTCGACGATTCTCTCCAAAGAGTGGGCCTCATCATCCCATTTTCGCCAGACGGTGAACTGCCCGCAGACCCAAAACTCGCTGCTCTTTGCATTCTATTTGGCGGAGTGTGGCCATGATCACTCGGGGGTTGATGAGGTTTATCGGCTTTTTGAGCGTGGCTCCTCTGGAATACGAAATCGCGATGAGCCTCCCAGTCATATCCATCGTAGATGTTCCAGACAATGTCGAGATCATGTAAGCGAACGCGGAACATGCTCTTCTCGCCTCCCCTTCGTGAGCAATATAGAGTGAGCGTCATATGAGCAGACGAATTCTCAGCCATACTCTGTCGTACCGGTTGCCTTCCATATTCCGCTTCTCAGCAGCAGCAGACACCTGCGCAAAGTAATTCTCCGTAATCGTGAACCCCTTCTGATCGCCAAACACCCGAGTCCGTTCATTCTCAGCATTCCCTCCTTGTGAGCTCTTCCCAGGGCTGCTCCCGTGTGGTCTAGTGATTGCCGATTCACCAATACCGAAATCGAAATCATCAGACGTGCCAGGAGAGAAGGATTCGCTTTCCGGGGAACTGCCATCAATGCTGCGGCCGACAGACATGTTGTCGATAGACTCCATCTGCAGATCGTAAGAATCTCTCCGACTGCGAAGCGATTCCGCTGAGCGTGATTTGACACCGCCAAATACGTCTTCTTCGAGACTCGCTACGTTTTTTTGTGGGAACACGGGTTTAAGCTGTGATAGTACACGAATGTCCATTCATAAGAATCTGGTTTTACAGTACCTATAAGATCATCATGATTCCCCGATAGCATAGTAGCAACCGGCTCCGGGTGCCTATTAACAGGCGGATTCCTGCGCAGTCGTCAGCCATACGGTGCATGGATGCCATATATCCTGCCCCTATACGTACTCAGTGTCCTCCGAGCCTTTACTATCGCCAATGTTCTTGATCAACGAAATCAGAGTTTGAAAAGAGTCGGCACAAGTGTCCAGGCTGAGTTGGTTGTTGGTCACATCTATCTGCAAAGTGCAGTGTCAGAAAGATCGAAAGAGCCACCTGCCGGCTGCGTTGAAAATGACTCACTTCCAGCGACGGACTTATGCTTCCGCTGTTGGTCCGCAGAGATAGTTCCAGAAAGTTGCATGCCAAGACATGTGCGAAACCAATGTTCTACGGAATTCTGTGTTAAACACCGTATATCATGCCGAGAAAGGAGCAACATACCGTCCAATGTTTCTTAGTGTGCATGAAACCACCCAACGTCTGCAACTCGACTTCCTTCCGCTTACTGTCGTCTTCAATGGCGAATATGCATGCGTTGTACAACAACACCTTCACGCTGACAGTGGGCGACTCTGGTATCAAATCGCAGGAGATCTTCACACTGTCAAGGACCAAAACCGCTCGCGACGGTATGTCGACCGGGCTGTAGTCCACACAGCCGTCCAGTAGATTGACATGCAGCTTTGTGAATCTGCTCGCCGTGTCGACCAACGCGACCTCTGGGGGCTCTTTGAAAAAGTTGCCGAGGTCGCGGGCGAGTGGGAGGACTGCAGCGGACCGTAAGGTGAAAGCGTGCAGGTTGAACGATGCCCAAGTCTCTTTCATATTCAGCTCCTCGTCGAATTTTAGAGAGAACGATACCGAGAGCATCTGTTGCGGCTGTGACGCATGCGGAAGGGTGCGATCCAGGCATGGTGAGGGCGTTTGCTCTGCTTTTGATGTTTTGATCACCGACAGATCCTGGGCGTCGATCCAGATATACGTCGTGGGCTTTCCCTCGTGGCCGTTGACGACGAACAGGCGGAGATCTTCCGCGTCCAGTGTGTACATCAGCTGCTGGTCTGGATCTGGCTTCTCCTCCGCATCGGCTGCGTGTATCACCGCGCTGAAAGCGTTCGAGTTCACTATCAGTGTCATCGTCGAAGGATCGCGCCTGACAGGAGATTTTTGAGACTCTTGTGAGGTTGTATACGATTCGGGAAACGTAGTCGATGTATCAGGCTGACGAAATTCCAAGACGGGTATTAAGGGCATGGAGAGTCCCAGAGGGGGCGCGGGTATCTCTGTCTTGGCCGACTCTTCCTGATAAGGTGCCAAAACGCTCAGCAGAACCTGCAAGCCATCGTACGCATCCTTCGTCAAGTTCACGCAACATGTTGGGACATATCCATCGATATGTACTAACTAAACCAGATAGATCAGCAAAAGGGTACTGCCACAGAGCTCACAGACCAACGCAACCTACCGACTCCTGTATAGCCCGCTGCTTAAACCACAAAAGATCCTTATCTTCACTACTCTCGCCCTTCCGTTTCGGACTGCCTGCCGATTGTTTGCCAACATCCAGCCAGCTCTGCAGTCCATAAGGCGATAGATCTTCCTCACTGCTTTCCCTATTGAGTGTAAACCCTCCACTTGCGGCGTGAAGATCGAGGGAAGGTCTCTCGAGTAACTCATCGCATACATGGGACCGAAGGGTGACGTCTATACTTGGTCGGCTGTCGCCTGTTTGTCCTAGAGGTGAGGTGGTGGCGGACTTATCCATCAACATGAATGGTTGAATGGTAAGACCTGGATGAATCATAAAAATCCGTCGTGAGCATGAAGGTCCTACGCTTGAGGCCGACCCAAGGGTGCGAAAGGTAATACCTGACGGGCTGGCTCTCGAGTTAACAAGAGCAACGCCACCGACTTCCCAGGACAGCGACCACCGCCTGCTCTCATTCAGGCCGTGCGTTGAGCAGGTTCCTAAAGGTTGGTGCAGCGACCCCAGACTACCGCGCCTCTTGCTCGTATGTTCCGTCACCTCCAGCGACGTGGATACATCGACATCGATGAGATCGAGGAGCAAGCTATCATAGGGAATAGAGGACGTCGGCTCTGCCACGTTCAGCCAGCAACGTAACAACGCGATCTGGACCTGGAATGTCCGGTTCCCGTTGTCCATGTCCAAGCTGCTGTTACTCCCAGCTAGGTCATCCATAATGTTCCCGACAGGTGTATCGTCGAATGGAGACGAGCTAGTATACCCTTCCCCGGTTGCTTCCGTATCAACGGTCTTCACCAACCTCAAAACTCGGTTGATGGCTGCTGCGTTGATATACACATTGACCGGTGCAAGCTTCACGGAAACTTTTGGCGATGGCCGTATGTGGGAGGAGTGGTCCGAAAATGAAGCTCTCGATGCCTGCAGGCTCACGACTATTGCACAGGAGCTCGTCTCTCCTACGACGGGCGACCGGACATCATTCCGCAACGTCGGCATGGCCTTCGAAGGCTTATATATGGATGACGCGGGTATCACCGGTTTCCCAAGTTGCGCATACAGATCTCGAATCTCGTCCGTATTTGCCCCCACGTCAAACATGACTATTGGTTGATAGGAATTCGGAGTCGATTTCGGTCCTGCGTCTGAAGTCCTTTGTTAATCAACAGTCACCAAGCAACGGCCCTAGAGCGGTGACATACCAGTATCCTGCACCCATTCTGAGAGTCCAGCCTCAGCAATGTAGAGCTCAGAGATATCGTCTGGAGACCGGCTCCTCCTTCTCCCGCGTGGAGCTTTCCCGTAAGCTGCCAGAATGCCATGGAGGGCAATCTTGATATGATCCGCGCCTATCAGTTCTCCAAGCATCACGTCCACCGACAGCTTCCCGGCATTCAGTCTCGTGTTGACTTTTGTTATGAAGCTCCGTGATAGATCAGAATGCAATACATCACGCCTGCCGCTGAAATATGTAATGAAGAACATCGATTCGTCTATCACGGGCGGCGCTAAACTCGTCACGAGGTAGAGATGGGCATGCGCGGTCCTGATGTGTATTCGGAGAGACTTCGGAAGTGGCGTATCGCTGTTGTTGACAAATTCCCCAGCAGCCGGATACCCACGACTTCCCCAATCCTGCTGGATATCACTCGGCGGTGAGGAGCTTGACATGGACCTATGCTTGCGAGAGAGGTTCGACATGTTGATATCCTCGCTTCCTTGTTCAAACTGCCGGCTTTGTGCTAGTATCAGTATGCTTTCTTGCAGTGACGAGACCATCTCCATCAATATTGAGTGGTGGTATGGCAATATAAGGGCGCATATCGAGAATATTGAGATGTCCACCTCAACACGCGGTCGGCGTACAGGCATATTTTGCCGTAAGTGCTGATCTGTGTGATTGCCCTCATCGATGAGTATCCGGATCTCATCATCCGGGCTTTTGGCTGTCGATGCAAGGACTGCAGAGAAGCAGAATGTTGGCTCTCTTGCTGGCATGTTGGGTTCTGCCGGAATACTTTCTGGATGGAGCTGGTTTAAGCTAACGGTCAATCCAGAGAAGCGCACGGTTTTCACTTTGGGAGCCGATGGTAGCGACGCGTTCGATACGTCGGCTTCTGGCGTTTCGTCCTGGAACGCCAGCGAGGATAGGTCGAAGTCCAGGTAGTATATATGGGGACCGCTTCCCGGAACGCCTTTTGCCATCGAGTGTGGTGACGAATGACAAAAGCGTAACTTCGTATTGCGAACTGTAAACTTAACCTTCGCTAGGATCTTGTCGATCACTCCGGCAAGCACCTGTAGACCCTCTAATCCACCAGGTGGCACCCCGCCGTTCGAGAAGCTCGACGCGCCGGGATCGTCTGCACCAGAACCTTCAGCTCCTCCGCTAAATTCGTCGTCATCGGTAGCTTCGCTACGGAGGAAGTTCTCGGCGAAATGTATCGAGGACGACATGATATGGGAGTCGGACATCTGCGATGACTTGGAGAGACCTGTAGCGCGGTATCAGGATCTAATTGCAGGATCCTCTGCACATGATTGTATACAAACCATTTTCCGGGTCGTCCGCGACTGAGGCAACTTCGATATTTAATCCATCTAATTCCAGAGTGCAGCTTGAGTTGCTCAGGTCCTTCCATGGTATATACGCCTGAATACTCTTGATGCTTCCGCTCGTGACGACGACCGGCAGGTCAGCTACGAGATCATTCAGGACCTAAAAGGAAATCATTAAAACGAAATCATTCTCCGTGAGCATCTAAAGGTTCACTGCTGTTGAAGTCATTGGCGATCTCTAACCTCTAAGTTCAACTCCAAGTCCTTCAGGACCACTTGTCCCTTGCCAAACTCGACATCCAAATTTTCCAGGTCGATTTCAGCCGCGAGAAACTGGCCAATCGCTCGCTTCAATAGGAACTTCAATAGCCGCTTCTGAAGTCCTTGCGGCACGGACCATCCGGAGAACGGCCAAAAGTACGACATAATGTCTCCTCCCTGCTCCTTTTTGAACGAGTCGGTATAGACTCAATCGCCTCACACCCAAATGCTTCAGGTCCTTCTCGAAGTTAATGAACTTTTTTCGGCTGAGGAGTTTGAGCAATGGACCGTAGGAAAACTCTGGTTTGAAACTTTACGATGGGTCTATCGAAAGCCCATGGGAACTTTTGAGCAGATTGAACAGTAAGTGCGGAAGTGGGCGATGGGCACGCGATGGAGAGTCATCACTTTGCAAACTGATGACGCTCCGCTTCCAGCATTTATATCACGATCACATGACCTTCTAGGTCGTCTTGAAAAACTCGTATTCCCTGCAACCACCTCGACAACAACGCCTGCTGGCATCCCAACGCCGACCAATTAAGTGCTCGGGACAACCTGCAGACAATGACTGCAGTAAGACCAAGCATCCGGCTACGCCCAACCTGCCTACTACGGCAACCGTCGATTAGCGGTGTAACTGCACCATGTCGTTTTTCCCGACAAGCACTAGCGCTATCACAAGCGATAGGGCCATTAGCATCGTCACGCCTGCAGTTTTCCACCACACCCAAATCCCGCCACCCAACAGCAACATTCAATCTCGAGAACCCTTACGGAGTGGAAACTCCCACACTGCTGCATCATCTTACTCCGGTGGCTCGCGGAGCTGATACGCTCGATCTCACAGACGTACCTTCCTTCGAAGACATAAACAGTATGTATCTTGGGACGGAAGATCTGCGGACTTTCGGTTCGGGCTGGACGAGTGGCGAGCGAACCGAGGATAAATGCATCGTAGCTCTCAGGTCCGCTGGGTGGATCCGCGATAGCCCGAAAGTCCGAAACGAACATTTGCAACATCAAAGCACTTTACTTACCGCCCTCGTTTTCCCAGACTACTACTGGAAATCCCCATCAATCCAAGCATTCCTGCAATCCTTCTCAACAGGTCAGTCGGTCGGTCTCATCGAACTCGACCGTACGGTCTTTGGAGCCGACCCGCGATCCGATTTGCTCGCTCGCGCACTTCGCTACGAAGAGAGTTGGTTGGAACAGGGAACGGAGAGCACAAAGGCGTTGGGGCAGGTCCGTGGATCTACGAGGAAGGCGTTTCCGCAAAAGGGAAGGGGAAAAGCACGTGTGGGAACTGTTCGTGCACCACAATGGAAAGGAGGTATGGCGTCGAACCGCGGGCCAAGAATTCGAAGTATTCCCATTCCAGAGAGGAACTGACGAGTCTAATTTGATGTACACAGGTTACAGAGTACACGGCCCCCGCCCGCACGACAAATCCACCGACATTCCCCGCAAAGTTTACTCCTTTGCCATCCGCTCCGCCCTCTCCGCCAAATTCCGCCAAGACCAGCTCCTCGTCGTCGACAGCTTAACCCTCGACTCGGACCTCAAAGCCACCCTAATGGAGAAACTGCTCGCCTTATCCGTCAATAACAAAACCGTGTATTTTATGTACGGCAACGAGGAGCCCGAGGAGCTGCTGATCAAGGCCGCGGGCAAGTTCAAGAGGAAGGAGCCGGTGCCAAAGGCGAAGGGGTTTGCGGGTCTGCCGGCTGAGAAGCCGCTGTTGGTGTCGAGTGCGAGGGAGGTTTCGGTCACGCCGTTGTTGAGGAACGAGATTTTGGTGTTGGATAAGGCGGCGGTGGAGGTCTTGGAGGAGATGTATCACCAGGAATAGACGGGATCTTTGCCCGGGAAACGGCCGTGATGATAATGGAGCGGGTATGACTCTGCTCATGGTCGTAATGGCCGTGGGAACACCGTGCACACGCTGGACAGGGGTTGCAATTCGTCCGCAGGGACCACGAGGACGTTGCCCCTATAATGGCACGGACACGCTGTTTTCTGTCCGAGCCAGCCTTGTCCTGCGATGGAGGATACTTCGAAGCCCAGCCTGGCAGATATAGGTCGCAACGACACCAGCTCCCCTCACGTGTAGATATGGAGCGCTTGACCGCGCGTATAGATTTTTATTACACATCTCCAGCATGCATAATTCATATCCATTGCAGTGTCTAAAGATCTGGTTTCTCTGATGGACTGGGTTGCACCATCGTGGTTGCGTCCAGAACCAGGGGTATAGGGAGGTGGGGAATATACTACACATTCTCCGACCAGGTGCGGGGGCGGGTAAAGGAGCGGGACTCTTGGGAGTGAGAGCGGGCGGTGAGAACCACCAGGATACAGCGACAAGTAAGTACTTTGGCGGAGTTAGGCAGCCAGTTAGAAGGGGTGAAGTGTCACGATGGTGAATCTTGTTGGTGCTCTTGCTGATGCGAGTGCACATGTTGTAACTCTGCGGAAGCGTTCTCGATTGTCATTTGAGGCATGCCCATGTTGCCTGGGCCGCCCTGATTAGCCACGCTGTGAGCTGCTTGTTGTTGAAGGTGGGCTTGTGCTTGCGCGTGAGCGGCCGTAAGGAAGGCCTGTACGCCGGCTTGCACCTGGGCGGGGGTGGGGGTATTGGTCAACGTCGGTGGGGCCGGAACGCCAGGTAGTTGAGCGGGTACAGCTGAGCTCGCGCCGTCAGGGTGCATTCCCATGTTTTGCACATTGGTGCCGGAAGTGGCTGCGGCGGCAGCCTGCGCAGCGCCGACGAGTGCAGCGTAAAGGGCTTCCTGTATAGGCCCTGGTAACATTTGTGCCACCGCCGCCGCTGCTGCAGCGGCAGCAGCCGTGGATGGTGCACCGCCGCTGGCTGGATCTTGGTTAGGTACATGTCCTTGCAGATGCTGTTGATAGGAATGCGGTGATAGTGGTTCCTGCCGACTGCCCGAAGCATGCGGCGACATTGGATGAGCTAATGATGGACCTGGAGTCGATCCTGATTCTGCCGGATGATTGTTGTGATTGCCTGGCACACAGTGGGCTCGCTTGCCCTCGGAATCCATACGTTCGTGTCTACGAAGTGCATCTCTCCTGCAAAAAATGACCACATCAGAACGGGCACAAACTGCTGCGACCGGCCATTTCGTTCAATTGTGTAATTACCTGGCAAACTTCCGTCCACATCCGCTACATACATGTGGCCTCTCGCGAGAATGCGTTTTCATGTGCCGGTTCAAATCGTGGTTCCTACGGAGCGCAGGAGATGTGTGTCAATGATCGTAGCTTGGGCAGCGCGGTGTCTTTTGCGACAGTGACATGCTAACCTACCTCGTGAATCTCAGATCACAGACTGTGCATTCGAATGGCCTGTGGTTTTCATGCGTTCGTAAGTGGCTTTTAAGATTGTAGTGGCTATAATGGGGAAGTCAGTCAGTGAACATTCGACCCCACAAACACGCTCTGCGGATACTCACCGGCTGAAGCTTCGCTCACAATGCGTGCAGGGATACCGCCCGTCCTTGCCTGGGACGACCTGATCTGCGCGCAGGGAAAAGTCCGAGTGCTTGCCGCTTGTGGGCGACACGGAGCCCTGTGACGACCGAACTGATCCATCGGCAACCCTCGAGGAATCGCCCGTCGCTACAGCTGCAGCAGCTGCTGCCGCCAACACGGCCTCTTGTAAGGCTTGTGGGGACAGGGAATAAGGGAATTGGGGAACTCCCGGCGCCATCGGCTGTAAAGCTCTTGTCAGCAAAGACGCGAAAGGATCCATCGTTGTCGTAGCGGCAGCCAGTTGAGGATATAGAGCGGCAAGTTGTGCGGTGAGTACACTGGAATTCTGCTGCATCGCCACGCTATTCTCCAAGGCCTTTTGCTGACTACTCTGGTTGCCTGCAGCAGCCGCCGCGCTGCTAAGTAACATCAAACTATTCGCTGCTGCAGCTGGGTTGTTGGCAAAGTGAGCAAGCAATTGCGCCGTTTCGTCTCGATGATTCGGGAAAGCAGGGGCCATCATCTGTTGCAAATCGGGCATCGCGGGTTGTTGGGGAGCGGGAGGTAGCGACTGTGCTATATTCTGCGAGTTGGCCGCCGCTGCACTTGCCACGTTTGCTGCGTTTGCTGCATTCGCCGCGTTTTCTGCGTTTGCCGCGTTGACAGCTGCGTTGACAGCAACAGCAGCGCTTGCTACAGCTTCTGCTTCCGCACTACTTTGTTCCGCTGTTCTGCTTTCTGCGATCGACTGAGTAAGTTGCGCCGTGTTTGGTAGAGATAGTTGCCCCTGGAACTGGTGACTCGCTAGCAAAGACTGAAGCGCTGCTTGCGCGGCCCGTAGAAAAGCCGCGCTCTGAGCAGCGTCCACTTTTGGCTGAAGGCTTTGATATGCAGCGCGCTGCTCGTCCGCGTTTTGTTGCCCGGCGAAAGCAGAATGCTCCCCAACCGACATGGGTATTTCAGGATTAGCATCACCGGAATCCAGCTGATTGTGCTGGACCGCGCGTTCGTTCCCCTCTGGTTCCTGCAAGTGAACGTGTGAATGATTTGCTTCGACACAGACACGAGAGCCCTGAGCTCCCGTCAACGAGACATCAGCGCGACCTACCGCCATGCTCAACACCTAATTCCGTTTTAAAAAGTGCAGTGTATAGTGCCCTCGGAAAAGATGGGCCCTCTACTGGAATTCCGACCAAAATAGCGCGTAAAGACGAGGGACGTCCAGCGATACGCGAGAGTTTGGGGTTTGGAAGCTGCCTGCGCTAGGACCTGCGTGTTGAGGGTATCTTGCTGTTCCAGTACTGGTGTTTTTTCGGTGGGAAAAGTGTGTTGGGAAACGGGGAAGGTCGCAGAGGTGCTAGTGGCGGGTGGGGCTGGGACCTGGCGCAGTGCGTTCCCTTTCTCATATCTTCCGGCACCGGCATTTAAATCGATCTCAACGCACGTGACACAGACCCTCCCAGATTTGTATGCTACGCTCACGTGTACGAGAACCGGCAAGACGCCCACATGGAGCTTTGAACAAGCCCAAGGAGCATCCTCGCAACGGTCGTTTACCTTCATCCCCGAGAAGCAACCTGCAAACGATCAAGATGGTTCTGTCAGGAGTAAGGCCCGCCGGCATGGCCACAGTCTGCAAGCTCATGAAGGCGCAAGGCGCCCCTGGTAAGTGTCAAGTCATTCACGAACTTCCACGTCTCGGGCAGGGGCCTCCAAAACTGCATCGCGATCCCAACCGCTCCTTGGGGTACCGAGTTGAATGGCATCTGGCGGCTTTCGGAGGAGGGAAACGGCAATATTGATGATGGAATCACACAGCGTTGGGGAGGTTGGGGAGGTTGGGGATGGTATTGGGTGCTCGGAAAGGCCGCCATCGTGAAGGCGCGAACTGGGGAAACCGAGCTGGAATCAGACCGGGAGAAGGGGAGCCATACTGATGGCGTGTGGTACATATCAGTTCTTTCTAGGGGTTACGCTGTGTCCGCTGGGTCTGGTCTTTACGACAAGACCGCCATGAACATGTTGATCAACAAGCACACCAAGGTTCTCACGCAGGGTTTCACGGGAAGGCAGGTCGGTTTTGCGTGTTCACCTGGGTTTTACCGTAAAGCTGTAGCATTATACTCAACACACAGTGTGATGCATCCGTCGAGTAGGGTACTTTCCACTCCCAGCAAGCCATCGACTACGGAACGAACGTCATTGGTGGTGTCAATCCCAAGAAGGCCGGAACCACCCACCTTGGTCTGCCCGTTTTTGCCTCGGCAAAGGAGGTCCGTGGAGGGAATGCAAAGAGTTGATGGAACATGGGAAAGAAGGATACGATGCTAATACGAAATATCACATAGGCTATGCAAGAAGCGAAGCCCGATGCCTCCGTCATTTATGTCCCACCACCAGGCGCGGCTGCGGCCATCATTGAGGCTATTGAGGCTGAGATTCCTTTGGTTGTCGCCATCACCGAGGGTATCCCTCAACAGGACATGGTCCGCGTGATGAAGGTGTTGAAGAACCAGGACAAGACCCGTCTCATCGGTCCCAACTGCCCTGGTATCATCAAGCCTGAGGAGTGCAAAATCGGTATCATGCCCGGACACATCCACAAGAAGGGAAAGATCGGAATCGTCTCCCGATCCGGAACCTTGACATACGAGGCCGTCGCTCAAACAACTGCCGTCGGACTGGGTCAATCTCTTTGCATCGGTATTGGTGGTGACCCTTTCAACGGAACCAACTTCGTTGACTGCCTGACCTTGTTCCTCAACGACCCCGAGACGGAAGGTATCATTCTCATTGGAGAAATTGGTGGTTCCGCTGAGGAGGAGGCTGCGGAATTCTTGGTGAAGCACAACCAGTCCCGGGCGAACCCCAAGCCCGTCGTCTCGTTCATTGCCGGACGTACTGCTCCACCTGGAAGGCGGATGGGTTAGTATTCGCAATTTTCGTGACAGTTGATACTTCGGATCACCAACGCTAAATGTCGGAACCAAATAGGTCACGCTGGTGCCATCATCGCCGGTGGAAAAGGTAAAGCGGAAGACAAGGTTGCTGCTCTCGAGGCCGCTGGCGTTCATGTTACCCCATCCCCCGCCCAGCTCGGTGTCTACATGGAGCGGGTATGTTCATGCCGCACAATTCCTTAATGGTGCTTCGAAGATCATGCGTTCTGACATCTTTTTCGAAAACAGGCCATGAAGGAAGCCGGACTCGCATAAGTTCTATGTTGAAACCCTACTCCCGATACCAACGGAGGAGAACGCAACATCCGTTACTCCCGTCTCCCATCAAATCCAGGATAATAGCCGTAAAAAGGAAACCCGCATTTACCAGATCCTGTTCGGTTCAATTGATCTCTTCCCTTCTATCTACGTTCCGCCTATCATGTTATATTAGAGATTGAAAAAAAAACTCATATTGCATCGTCCTTGCGTGATTCCGGCGCTGATTGTGATTCGCCTCATTACGCAGTTGCTGTGCCCAGATCCAACCACGTGGGTCATCTCCGTGCGGGATCTCATATGCTGGGAGGGAAGCTCAGCACCGTGACTCCATGGGATAGAGAGGGCCGGATTCCTGGAAATGGACAATCCAGCGTTCCCCTTGGCGTTCCGACTCTTCTTCCTTCATCACTCGGGCTGGACGTGTGATACTCTACAGCTGTGCGGATCGCTCTAATCAGTACTGTGCGTCCGAGATCCAGGAATGTCCATCGAGAGCTGATCCTCGAAAAATCGCAGATCCTTTATTACGCTTATGGGGGAGACGTGGGCAAAGCAGGAGGAATGGAGGAGACGGTGAAGAACGGTTCTGACACGAAAAGTTGTCGTCGAATTTTGTGCAATGGCGAGTTTAACATCCCAAGACGTCCCTTACCGAGAATTTCCTGACGGGGCGCTTGAGCGGCACGGGTGAAGGGTGACCGAGCCGAAGCGATCGGTCGAGTTGATAGAATGTCTGGCCGCGGGAAGCAACGGCGCAATGGGGTAACTGGTGAACTGCGGGCGAGTAGCCATTTTTTAAGTGCATGGTAGTGGAGGACGTCTGTCAAAGAGTTGCGTTTGGGATCACGACTGAGCTTGGAGGGCAAACGTAAATTCGACAGCGTGCAGTGGCGATGACCTCACTGGTCTGCGCCGCGTCCACGGGAAATTCCGATGTGAATCTGTGTTCGTTCTCCTTCACAGATTCACACATGCACGTACGTTACGACGATGATGCGCTCTGCCCCGAGAAAACGTCGAGATGATGCTGACAGATCGATGTGAGATGTGATCCTGGGTAAGGCCAAGATGAAAGACGGACCCTTGCTGAGCCAAGAGACGCCTGTTTGCATTACACAGCAACCCTGAATGCCCAGTGCGGTGGATCTGGATCCAGTGTAGGTTCCTTGTTCTCGTTGAACTCGCCTCGCAGCACTCGCCTCGCTGGAGCCTTCGGAGCAGCCCCCATCTCCCGTGCTCATCTTTTACATATGTGCCCCGGTGCACGAAGCACTCTGCCTCCCCAAGCTTTGCCAATTTCCATCACCACGGCCCTCTTAATGAATGCCTCCCGGGACCGGGAGCCCGTAAAGTCGATAATGTGGGGGAACAGTCAGAGATCTGGCACATTAGAAAAGAACGACGCTGTGAAAATAATCTTGCCGCGGCTCTGAGTTCGCACTGTGCCCGGGGTTCCCAGCAATTATTAAAGCTAATAGGGCTTCTGGCCTTTCCCCCACCTCCGCGCACTTACCAGGGCGAGGTGTCAGGGTTGTTTATGCCGTGCAGACGTATGTGAAGGACATAGAGATCCACGGACATCGCCTTTTTCCTCCGCGTCATCGGGGTTTTCCCCCCCCATCTCAATCCATCGCATCGGCTCGCCAGCAATTGACAAGCGTGATTAGTTTCGGGCCGGGGGACTGTGCATGCATCATGTAGCTTTCTAAGCTTATTGAGGAAGAAACAGGCTCAATTCATTAAGCACAAATGAACGAAAAAAAATTCCTATATGGGCCTTCACAAATATATATAGCCGCTTAAGAATGCTCGCATCCCTCTCTTCCCTCATTGCATCCTCAGAACTACTTCATCGCTGTCAACGTCTTCACTCTGCTTCACTCATAGCATAGCTTTCTGAGTCGCAACCATCTTCGCAAAACCACAACACACATATTATCTTCATCGGACAAACGTATTTCGAAATGCCCGCACAGTGCATTCGCGGTCCCAATGCGCCACCTACCCAGGGTCCATACGGACGACCAGGTTCAAGTCGCTCCGGACCGTGTTCACTTGAAAAAGGCGCTTTCTACAATGCGCACGGGCTCGCTATGGCCTGCCCGCCGTCGCCGACGTCTTCAACTTCCTCGTCCGATGACTCGAGCTCATCTTTTGATTATATCCCGCGCTCTTCGCCTGCAACATACCAAACCGAGTCGTATGCAAAGCCAAAACCTCCTTGCCCGCGGCTCATGCTCGCACAGTCTCAATTCCGCGCGAACATCGCGCACACAACGGCAGCAGCTGCTGAACAAGCGCCTGCGCCACCACCTCCACAGCACCGCGCGCATCAAAAGATGCGATGGCACCTCCCATTAGCCTTCCTCGAGCAATACGGCACGGTGAAGGACAACCTTGGATCCGGCGGCAGCGGCCACATTTTCTCCGCAATCCGCCGAAAAGACCGCAAGGAAGTCGCCGTCAAGATCCTCCCTCGGGCGTGCGTTCCACCGAACGCTTGGGTCCGTGACGCGCAATACGGACGTATACCCCGCGAAGTCGCCGTACTGAAGAACGTCAAGCATCCCAACGCTATCGACTTCTTCGACCTCTTCGAAGAGGATGATTTCTTCCTCATCGTCATGGAGGTGTTCGGCGGGTCCTGGCGTGCCTCTACCGTGCGCTCGTCGGATCCCAACCCACTGCCGTTGGCATGCCGGCCGGCGCGCACACGAGCCATGGACCTCTTCGAACTCCTCGAAGTGCGTCATCTCAACGAAGACGAAGCCCGCATCATCTTCCTGCAAGTCGTACATTGCATCGACCACATGATCTCCACACATCACATCGTCCACGGCGACATCAAAGATGAGAACATCCTCATCGATTGGACAGGCGACGAGCCGCTTGCCAAGCTCATCGATTTCGGAGGTACCATCGACGTTGCCATGAGGAGGATGTGCGGGCAAGCAGACTTCCACGGTACCTTAGAGTTTGCGCCACCCGAAGTCATCCTCGGCCAGGCTTACGATCCAGAGAAGGCCGAGACGTGGTCGCTGGGTGTTTTGCTCTACGGGATGATCAACAAAGGCCACGGACCATTCGCATCCCCTGAAGCCACGGCGTTCGCTGGCTACCGTGCGATACCATGCTCCGCTAGCTGCTCAGATCTCATCGCTAGCTTACTGCAAAAGAAGCAACGATATCGAGCTACCATTAAAGACATTCTCAGGCACCCTTGGCTCTCGGCAACCAAGCCGCGTTGCCCTGTTTAGTGTTAGGTTATCCCCTTTCCACCACCACACCCCGCTCAGCATAGCTTCCGATCCAGTCCTTCGTCGGGTTTCTTGTATAGAGAAAGATCACGGCTTGCACCCAGCCACAATCCACCACCTTCCGTTGCATCTAACATCACTTGTACGCATGAACCCCAATTTTGCTCCATGATTGCATTTAAATTAAGAAGATCTTGCATACGCCCGTCCATCACACTTCATCTAGCCTACTGGCAGCTGTGGTATGAAGACTCACAAACTGAGCACTTTTACAAGAAGTGAGACTAAAACAGCTGATCGCATGAACTAGACGAGTTCAGACACTGATCTATGAACTGCTCTCATCAGACAACTGTGTGTTCAGGTAGGGACCAGCGTGCTCCAGGATTGCAAGGTTCCGGAATTTGTAGTGCGATGAGTGTGCGAGATGGTAAGGCAAATGAGGTGAATGCCGTTCGAAAAGGTTCGCCCAAAAAATCTATGCCATAGCGTCGGCGTCTGGCTGTTCAATCTCTTCGAACTTTCCGTTTGTCCAATGGGCTATCAGCTGGACATGGAAGTCGGCTTGTTGAACGAAGAAGTGTTTCTGTGGGGCATAAGCTGTAAGCCGGAAATCACAAATCGCACACAAGCATTAAAGTGGAGTCCACCGGCGCCCATGAAGCTTACCAGGAGCTGTGCTTGTTCCGGTGTCAGAACGTCTCCCTCCTTGCAAATCGTGTGCTCGCTTCGTAATGTGACAACACCATTTACAAGCGCCGTTGGCATACCCAACGACCTCAGTTGGGGCTCCATGTTATGAGGAAACCCGTCCTCGCCGCGCATGACGGGACCCTCCGCGATGGTAACGGTCTCGGTCGCAGTGCAACCGCTCCTCGCGTAGTCCTTCTTCCAGAAACCATCAAAATACTCCTTCACTTTCGCCAAATCGTCGTTCGAAAAGAGTAAGCCGACGTTTCCGACGAGTTTGTCGGCAAGAAGGTGCAAGTTGTCTTTCTGCTCGTCCTCTGCTGTTGTTCCCAGAGCTTTGGCCATCACCCGCACACGGCCAAAGAAGAAGCGGTCGTTGGAACGCTCATTGCGAACGTCCTTGAGGAAAGTATTCCTCATGTTCTCCACGGAAAAGACATAGACGTGGTCATGAGAGTCCAAAGCTTCGCGGATCTTCGTAACAAGCTCTACTTTGTGATCTTTCGTCTTCTTGTCGGTCTTGGTCAGGTTGACTATCGTCGCAATTGCCAAAGAATTGGAAGTGAGTAAAAAGAACTGGGAAATGCTTGGCACCTGTTTTCCCCGCCGACAGAGCGTGCAGCGGGACAGACACAAGATACAGACGTCCAGTACTCACCCACTTTCACTCTCTTAGACTTGGGCATTCTGCGTTACTGACTTATGTGTAATTGACGTTGGTTCGCAGGTTGTTGCAGCTGAGGAGCGAGAAAAGAGGGAAGCGACAAACGAGATCTGCGGTGAGCATCACGTGAGCGCCGACTTGAATTCAAATTCTTCAAGGACCTGTCTTTAAATTTACATTCTGTCGACGGTATTCGACAGCGTGCAGGGTGGCTTAGGTTATGAGTGCCGATCCGCAATTCAGGCCATTCATTTCAATCTGGCAGAACTTAGCTCTAAGAAATCTCCGTCGTAATATTTTCCCTTGCCGCAAAGTCCAACGATGTCCGGCGCTGGTCGAGGCGACGAGGCGAAAGGTTCGTTTTCTCCCGGTTCCGGTGGGTCCATCCGAGTCTATGCAAGCACACTGCTAACCAAGCATAACAATCTCTACCCAAAGCTGAGCGCTCCGTCGTCGGCTCTCCCCGAGAGTCAAACGCACAATTGAGTGGTGCAACCCCAGCAGCACCAAGCATCGGCACAAAAGCCTCATCAGCAGCAGATGTATCTGAGCGCTCAACACCAGCCCCAGCAGCAGCGGCTCTAACCCCGGCCGCCCAAGGAGGTCGACAACAACACACCCGCGCTCCAACGAGGGCTGCCACAGCGCAGGAGGGAGCGGAGGAACCTGAAGGGGATGACGACTACTACCTTGGAGGACTGTTCAATCTCGAGGTGTCTCCAGGCTTTAAGTTCCTGGAGAGCTTAAAGGGTGGAAAAGATGTAGACGAGAACACGTAGGTGCGATCCCCTTTTTGCCGGATGTGCTTCCCAAAAGCTAACGCCCACCGCAGCATCAACTTTCTCGAGGAACGAACGCACTCCTTGCATAGATTCCTTTTATCGTGCGCGGAATATGAAAAGCAGTTGAAAAAGCGTACTAAGGATGTGGGGCAAGACCTGAACAAACTCCGACTGGAGATCGACCGGACAGCTACGAAGCAGTTCACAGAGAATACGGAGATTGGTGAACTGAAGCGGGAGCTCATGAAGGTTTGATCCACTCTATTTGTTTAACACCCCAGCAGTCGGTGTTCATCACCACCCGCATTTCAGGCCGAGAACGAGGTGAAATTGGCGAAAGACCGGGAGAGTAAACTACAGAAGGATATCGAGGAGTCGCAGGAGAAAAGGCGCACTCTCACTGAGGATATAGAAGAAATTCGCAGACACAAAGCAGACATGCTGGAACCCCAGCTTATCGCCTCCAGTAAAGAACTCAAAGTGAGCCATCGCATCAGGAACTATATTACATAGATGCGACATACTGATGTGCATTGTATGCGATTAGTTGGAGGTCATTCAGCGGCGGCATCAGGTGGAAAACCTGGAAAAGGATCAAGAAGAAAAAGATGCGACATATGAGATGGTCATGCACGACGTTGAAAGGTTGGAATTAGAGCGAGAGCGACACGCAACGGCATATAGCCAGGCAAATGAAATGCCACCGAAGATTATGTGCGTAAGCAATGATGCAACAAGATAGTAGGGACATGTGAAGGCCGTCACTGAAGGTTGCCCCTTCCCTACCAGCAAACAATCGGAAGTGCTGCGCGACGCCACAAACTCCCTCGTTACCGAGAACAGTAAACAAAGCGGCCTTTCCCAGCAGTTTGAAAAGGAACTCGAAAAGCTTGCCAGGAGACGAAAGGTAGGGTCCCTTACTTTGCGGCACACTCTTAGACAATCGCAAATCATGAACCATGGCAGCCTCGCTTCTCTTCTCAATGGTAGGATCTCGAGCAACAAAAGCTGGATCAAGCGGCAGAGTATGAGCAGCGAAGGAGGGAAATACACGATATCGAGCGGCAGTGCGATGAGATCTTCAAACAGCATGAGATATCGAAGGAGCAGCTGGGGATTCATAAGGCGGAGAAAGTGAGACTGGACTTGGCGTTGAAGAAGTGTATTTTTGAGGTACGCGAAGATTCGACCTTCGAAAAACTCTTGAAATCAGTTTCGGTTGACCAGTGATGGTTCATGCAGATCAGAAGAGAGCACGACTTCCTTCTCCGCTCCCTCCGCGAGAAGGACGTCCTCGTCAAATCCCTACGCCGCCTTGAGACAACCGTAACCAACATCCGCATGTCGACTCCCTTGTTCCACCAGCAACTCATCGAGCACAACCGCACCCTCGAAACCGCGAAGCGGGACGAAAAGCACTATCGAAAACAAGTTCAGTTGCTCAGGAAAAAGATCGATCTGACGATTTACGATTTCCTGAAGACGGAGAATGCCGAGCACGCGCAGGGGGAGACGCTTGCGAGAGAGTTGGGTGTGAACCGACGATTGGAGGAGGAGTTGGATGAGAAGGTCAAGAAGGTTGAGGCGCTGAGGAAGACTGCGGACGAACTCAATGTCGAGAAAGAGTTGAAGGTGCGTCACATCCCAGTCAAATCCTCGTATGCGGCAGTCCTTCCTCTAAATCTTGGCAGTGTAGTCCAAAGAACTTATCCGCATCCGAAACAAATTGAAAGTCATCAAAGATGACGTGGGCGTCAAGGAAATTGCTGTGCTGGATGGTTCCAAACGCTGCCAAGAGGCGGTCATCAGGTTGAAAGACTTCGCTACACTCTACGACGTCGTGAAGAATGAGCGAAACAAATATGTACGTGGAGTTGAAAAATCTTTCTGGGGGTAATGCTGAAAGGCACGAGCTAAAAAAGGTTAACGCCCCTATAGCTGAATCAAATCCAAGCAACCACACAACGAGCTGCTGAGATGAAGGAGAAGATCAAGATTCTGTCGAACGAGATCGAGATTCTGCGCCACGAAATCTCACATAAAGACCGCGAGCTCACGGTAAGCTCTGAAAAAGGCATGCCTGTCACCAAATATAACCCTCATCATTCATTGCTCTTCATCCTTTGATTCTGCGAACACCAGCGAAGACGGCAAACAAACACCGCGGCTTACGCGCAAAGAGACTCTGCCAAAAACGAGGCGAACAAGTTATTGTTACAGTATAGGGAGCGCAGAGGTATTGCCTAGCCGAGTGGAAAGCATTACAAATCTTGAGCTAACCTGCCATCTCTCTCCTCGCCAGCCGAAATCGATCAAAATCTTTCGCGGATCGAAACGCTACAGATGCTAATTACAGCCGTCGAAACCGACCTAGTTGCCCTACGCCGACGGCACGAAACGCTCCTCCGGACCCGCAACACGACAGGCATGCAGCTCCTCGACCGCAACGACGAACTCTGTATCCTCTACGAAAAGCTCAACCTCGCGCAAGACGTTGCAACACGAGGCGAGTCTGCGCTGGCCGATGCGCAGAGCGACATCCGACGTCTCGAGATTGTGATTGCGGATTTGAGCAGGGGCGTGGAGATTGGGAAAAAGAAGGTTGCGAAGAAGGAGGTGAAGGAGTGGGAGGACCGGGTGGCGGAGTTGGGCACGCTTTTGAAGAGTGCGAAGGAGAGGGTGAGCGAGTTGAGTGACAAGATGGAGACACCGGTGGAAGGCACACGGACGAGGGATCTGGGAGGACTGGACCCGTCGCAGAAGGATTTGGCGGAGAAGATGCATCGTATTGAGGAGCAGTTGGCTGAGCGTGAGGTACGGTATATTTGAGACAACGAAGATTCACGAAGCCGCACTCATCAGCGGAAATCGCATATGACAGGAACGCATCCTCGAAAAGGATCTCATCCTTTCCGAAGTTACAACCCTCACAGACCGCCTAAAACGACAAACGCTTGAGGGCCGCACGGACTCGAATGAGGTCGCCAGTAAGCTCAACGATCTCTCTAAGCGCATCAAGCACACGACAAAGGCGATGATGGCGCGAGTTTCAGAATTGGCCATGCATCAGGCTATGGCGATGGGTCTATATCAGGAGAAGATCGACAAGGTGATTTGCGAGGATTCCATTTCGTGCATCTGACCGCAATATCTTCCACTCACACTCACTCTGATGTGCATATACCCGCAGGAAATGATGCTGGAGGAAGCCAAGTCACGCATAGCAGCCGGTGACCCGCCAACTGCAGATATAGTGCGCGATTTCCAGCGGTCAGAACAACGGACACAGCAACGTCTGAAAGAACAACAGGCTATCGCACAAAGACGCATGCAGGCACAAGCGAGTGGATGTCTGGATGTGTAAGTTCTGTCGCACGTCGTCCACGTTCCGCAGGAGCATCGCAATTGAACCAAATATTTCTTATCATCTCAGGGACGACGGATTTTACCTGTACTCAGGCCTTCGAACCACAGCTGAGCCGCGTCCGAACGCTTACATCCCCGACATCGCCGGCGGCGCGGCAGGTGGTCCAAAATCGCTGCTGGCCGAGTTGCCCATACCCAAGCCCTATGGTGGGTATGCCCCATTCCGGCCGAGGGAGAAGGGCGCCCAGATGCGTTATTTCCGGCGCACGGTTGCAAAACCTGTTGAGATTTAGGAGGATGATTTGAGGGCGTTTGGTGGTTGTATTTATGTGCAATAGGGTTTCAGATACTTGTTCATAGCAACTATTCGAAGAGACAGCACTGATCCTCGTAATGCTTTCAAGAGCGCTGAACAGAATGTCTTAGCAGTGAACGTCCATGTGCAACAACATGTATGAAAACAATATACAAAAATGTCCCTTATCTCTCCCTAAGGCGAGAGCGGAGGTAGATCGAGCTTGCGACAACAGATCTGGGTAACTGGGATGGCACTCTGACATACAACTCTATACATACTCGTCCCTCAAACTGATAGCATGGACACCTATGAGCGGACCCCCAGGTGAGTCGTCAGAGATCCGATGTGTTAGAAACCACGTCGAAGAGGACTTTACCTTTTTACATGGCACGCGAATAGTCCTTCTCTACGTCATCGAAGTACGGATGGATCAGCGCTTGCTTTGCGGAGATTCGCTCAGCTGGGCTGAATTCTAATAGCCTCTGCAGAAAAGCCATCGCACGTAAGCTCCAAGGTAAAAACTAACAAATATCGGGCCTAGTGAGCTTCTTACCGAAAGAAGGTCAATTCCAGTGGGTTCCAAATTGGGGATCATTTTGGCCAAATCTTGCTTGGACCACACTGGGAACGTAGGTTTATAGTCTGGCAGCTCTGAAACGCCAGGCCAGGTCTGCTCGTTCGGTGTACCCAGAGTCCTATTACCCGAGAGCGGTCAGAAGGATGAGTACGGATGCAAGGCCAGCCCGTTAGGATAACGTACCGGAAGATGCGGAACAGCTCATCGATCTCAGAATCTCCTGGGAATAACGGGTGACGCATACACATTTCGGCAAAGATGCAACCAATACTCCACATGTCAACTGCTGTGGAGTAGTTCTTTCCTCCCAACAGAATCTCTGGTGCCCTATACCAGAGCGTTACGACCTAGAAGGTGGAAAGGTGTGTGAGATTGGACTTTCCGACATTCAGGAAGGACAGCAAATGCTCACCTCATGGGTGTAAGCGCGCAAAGGTACTCCAAAAGCCCTTGCGAGACCAAAATCAGCGATCTTCAGGATTCCGTGTTGATCGATGAGCACTGAGAAAGGGCGGGGGCGGGTACGACTGAGTAAATTTAAACGCATTTGATGAGCTACACAAGCGGAAAGTCTTACGATTCTGTGGTTTCAAGTCACGATGGAGAATACGATGGCAGTGGCAATACAAAATTCCTTTGATGAGTTGGTACATGTAACTCTGGAACGTCGAATCGATGTTAGTATGACATTAAGCTCCACGCCGTAACCTGCTCTCATACGGTATTACTTTGATCAACGGCTGAGAGAGTCCATTCGTCTGCGAATCCATGTATCTCTTCAAATCGAGGTCCAGGAATTCGAAGATGATGTAAAGTTTGGTATCGTTGTGAACAATATCTTTCAATCTGTACAAGAGTGCGGAAATGTGTCAGCTCCGAGTTGCGAGTGACCACAGACCGGTCATTTCGGAAAGGGCAAAATGGAAGAGCAGATAGGCTGAGCAGGACAAACTGCCCATCGGCCACTGGAAAACTCACTGCACAATGTTACTGTGGTCCAGTTCTTTCAAAAGAGAGATTTCGCGGATGGCCGTCGAAGGGACACCCTCGTCCTCCGTTTCCAGCCTGATCTTTTTCAAAGCTACGATATCGCCATTTTCCCTGTTGCGAGCCTTGTATACGACACCGTAGGTACCTTCTCCGACCTTCTCGATCTTATCGTACTTATCCATAGCTTTGGTCTCGTCGAAGGATGCTATGCTTTCAGCGAGCGCGCGAAAACCATTAAAATTGGAAGGCTTGAAAGCTCGAGATAGTCCACGAAAGAACGACGTAGTGAGCGTGGAGTGCCAGTTGTGATAGATGCGAGCGAGAGTGGTATGCGCGTGTCCGACTGGGCTGACTGGCGCGAAAGGGATGGGGCAAGATCTCGGTCAAGATCGGACGGCATGCCTTTGCAAATAGAAAAGCGAGAAGGGGCAAAAGCGGGACACGAAAAGCTTGAAGGCTTCAAAAAGTCCGCATGCGAGTCCAGATGCAATCAATCGATGTCCGAACGCGAGAGCGAGTCACCTTTGAGGAACGCTTCCACGTTCCCATCGCACAAGCACCTCTGGCATTAAATACTTAAATAACTACACTACATACAGTACACCGCTTGATGAGGCACAGACTGAGAAGCTACCAGCGCTACTTTCAAAACTGCAAATGATGCTACGTATCCTATTCTGCTTTTGTTTCCGGCGTAACAGCCCAGCTCGAGAAGAGGGTTTCCAGCTCGTTGATTTTGACCTTCTCTTTGGGAGTATTCCTTGCATTGCCTTTCCGTCCCTTGCTGTACGGTCCCCGGTCAGACCGTCGCTGCTGTCGACCAGCTTTTCGTTTCGATTCCGTGGTTACTGGCACGGATGGTGGTGCTGCCTTTTTCTCTGCGGTCGCGATCTTCTCTTTTTGCTTAGACACTTCCCAGTAAAGACGCTCTTCATCATCTGAAAGAAAAAGGAGCCAGTGAGTATTCATGAAGCTGTTGAATGCCCCTGATCACTCTTCAAACCTCACCTCCGAGGAGTCCCAGCTTCAAAGGTTCTCCATGCACAAGGGCACCACCTTGACGTGCGATAATGGGTAGAAGTTGAACGGCCACAGACTTTTTCAGACGGATGTATCCCGACGTAGCTTCCTTATCCAGTTCGACAGAATGCACAGTGGCAAATTTACTCATAGCGTTCTTGACCTCAGCCCCGGTAGCGGTTACTCCATCAGCGAGCTGAAACCTCAGCACTCTATCGCGACGAGGTACGTCTCCGCCAGCGTGTGATTCCAAAACCGACGCTTTCTTGTTGCTCGGTCCCTTCTTCTGAGACTCTTCCGCCCCCGCAATGGTCTTCTTCGTTCTTCCGACAACATGAAGCGTTGCGTCCTCGTACGAGTGCTGGCGAGCAAGTGCTTCCACCATATCCTTTGCCTGCTGAAACTCCACATGGAAGACTGGCTCCGCCTGACCTGGGACCGTCATTACATTGGCAACCGGTCCGAAGCGAGAAAAGTAAGCGGAGACCTCCGACGCCGGCGTCAATCGAGCAAACCCGGTCACTTCAACGACATTCTGGGACAGAGCGGCTAAGGCGGAAAGGTTGGCGACGTCCTGCGCCGTGAAGGGACGTAATCGACGCAGCTTTGACCCATCGGTGCTAACTTCCAGTATTCCCTGAGCCAATTCGTGTGCCACTGACGCAACCTCTAGGGGGTCCTTTGTCAAGCTCTGCAGGCGTTTGAAAGAACAGAGTGTCGTTATTGGGATCCCTGCAAAGGCAAGAAAGCGTTAGTCCGGAATCGCCAGTAGCGACGATAAAGTCCACCCGCATGCGTTCTGGGGGCCAGCGGGTGGTGGTCAATCGAGTTACTTACATCCTACAACCCAGTCTTCTGCTGAGAATGCACCCTGCGGAATATTGGCAACCGTCCCCTTGATTTCCGAGTCGCTAAAGTATACCAACAGCAATTCGAGAATGGCTTTCCGGTTGGTCAAGGAGCTGCTTACTGGCGCAGAGCGTTGCTGGGCCGGCTGGCTGTCGACTTCCATAACGCTCATGTTGGACGTCGTAGTGTGGAAAGTCTGCAAACTTCCAAACTTCAAAGCCAACAAAAAGTGAGCTTGCACACAAGCTCGGTTGGACACTTAACAGTTTTAACGATTCACGAAGGATGTTATTTAACATCATGGCCATCCAAAGTCAACTCGACTGCTTCTCGCAATGAACATTTCAGCGCTACAGGCCTGCAATTGAATGTTCTCTCTTGCGAAAGGTTGCTCCACCTATCCCAAATGTCCGTCAAAGTCCAGAGACCCCGGCCGACGTCGGCGAAGTCCTCTACACCGTCAACACTTTCACTCTCTGACCTCGGAATCAACGAAAAGCTTCAACAAAGATCCTACACGAACGCCCTCCTCGAGCGACGCATCGAGTTCAAAGAAGTCCGGTCGGCGGACGTCATGCAGGAACAGCTACGTAAGAAATACAAACCCATCAACGCTCCTTCAACTCCGTCGTCGCCACAGACGGGCGCTATTAGCGAGATTCTGAGAGGAGGGACAGCTGAGGTTGATGCACCGCTGCTGCACGTAGCGGACGGACAGGAAGGTCAACAGTCGAGCGAGGACCGCGGTCGGAAGGTATTGAGGGGCGGGAGAGGGGACAAGCTGTCTAACTTGGCGTCGGTGATTGCCGCGTTACCGGTGAATCCGCGGGAGAAGGGGAACAAAGGACCTCACCGGAAGCAAGGGAAATCGAAGGGGTTGACCACGCCTGTGTCGAGCAAACGGGAGCGGGAGGATGGGGAGGATGAGGTCGAGCTTGCGTTTGAGAAGCGGAAGAGGACGAAAAGCGGCGCTGAACCGGCAGGTGAAACGGGAGAGAGCCATATGGCATCTGCGTTGATTGAGCAAACGAGTGATGCAGCCAGCACGATATCAAAGATCGAGGTGAAAGCCCCGCCAAAACCAAAATCCATGAACCCTTTCCGCGACTACATCGAGACGGGCGGCAAGCCGTCCAAAGCCGTCGAGACGCCTAGCATACGCAACGCGAACCTTGTCGAAGTCGCAGAACGGCGATCGCGGCCCATGCCTGCCTCCAACGGCGGTGTGAGCACGCAATTCGGGGCATCGGTGGAACAGTGGGAAGGGTTTGACGTCTTCCAACAGGCGCTGCAGCAGACCCGTATCGTGGATCATACCAAGGTGCGGATCAGGAGGACGGACCGGTATGAGCAGGAGTACGATGCGGGGAAGACGAAGAAGGTCAAGAAGGAGAAATTGGCGCCGCATGAGAAGGCGAGGTTTAGGGTACCGCCCGCTACACCGAAAGAGTGACGATTCTCTCCTGCAACACCTGCTCCTTACCTATATAACCCATAGAGCTATCATCATGAGTTCAATCATTTTTGGCACATCCTGTGCAATAATACAAAGGGAGCTACTCCCAAAAGCCTTCAGATACCGGACGCAGACATGTTTCTTCCTATTTTTGGAGTGTTTTAACGTTTTTAAAATACAAGTGTGGCAAACAATGCACGTACAAGAGAGGGAGGTATACAAGCGACAAAATTGTGAGGGTATGAACAAATCTGGGGGGGCCCACCTGGTTCTGAAAACGTAAGGCTAACGTGCAGGTGTGTTTGCCTCCCTGCTGAGAAGCACGGAGGCGATAACGTGCTGGAGCCCCCAGACATGGTGCTTGTCGGTTATGCATCGGATTTCCGGCTTGGCTGCTGCTGCTGCTGCTGAGAGAGCGCATGACGATGACTGCCGGTCTGGTGATGGGCGCCATGGTGGATGCCGTTCCCCTTTTGCCGGCCTGCGGATGGCTGTTCAGCGGCGTCTCCGATGATCCCGGCTTTGCTATACACCCCATTCGGTCCTTTGCAGTGGGAGGAGGGAGGGGTGTCTGAAGCCACATGCCGCTTTACCAGCTCATTGTCCTTGGACGTGTGCGTAGCAGCCAGCGCGATCGATGTTCCCACCAACGAAGGCGGCGTCGCGACTCCGTTGACTTTTTTCTCATTCGGGAAATGTTCGATGGAGTCGGACCGCGGTATCCGCTGCAGTCCTTTTGTTCCGTGGAATGCTGAAGAGTCGTGTTGCATATGTGATTGATGATACCCATTCAAAGGCGTGCTCACGGTGGACGGAGTCGTTGGTATCTCCTTCCAACTGGCATCCTTATCCCGGGCCCTAGCCGCGACTTGATTGTACGAGTCCCGTATTTGTATTCGTTCCGGACTCGGTGCAGACCGGACGCCTGGCCAATTCATTCTGGGGGTATCTGATGCCGATAGCGAGCGCGGCCGGGCCCACTTTCCACCCGAAGACGCGGCTCTCCCCCGCCGTGAATCCGCGATCGCCGAATCATCCTCTGCTCTCGGAGTCGATGGCTCGGAATTTCCACCACCTTGGCTTTGCCGTCGCGGATTACTTGGCGCAGATCGGCCATCGTTCCGATGCGAGTGATTGGCCCAAAGCAGAGTGCCTTTGCTTCCCCTCCGTTTGGCGCCGGGAGCGGAATCGCCTGTATCGTTCTTCCCGTTGGCAGACGATTCGCCTGTTGGCGACGCGGCTGCCTCCGAGTGCATTGCTCGCTTGGCATATCGTTCCCGCTCAGGCATGATGCCGTTGCTTTGCGGCGGCTTCGATGGGGGCGCCGGAGCAGGGGCATTGACTTCGACAGAATCGCTAACAGTGGTACCCTTCTGGCTGTGAATCGAATTGTTTAACCGGTCGGGTGACCGTGACCCTGAATCGATAGATTTCGCCACCCGCTTGTGGCTATCGGTCCTATCGGTCTGTATGTTGTCTGTTCGACTGTTTGTCCGCCGTCGAGGAGGCGTAGATATTGGCTTCGCTTCCACGGATGCCGGTCGTGCCTCGAACGAGCTGTCAGTGGTATTCTGCGCCATTGGCGTAGACGTCCGCCTCCTATGCCGTTTGCCAGCGTCTCCATCACTCGGCGATGGCGACATTCGCCGCCGGTCAGGGCTTAATCCACCCCGATTAGATCGTTCAGAGTGGATCTCTGATCGACTGCAGGAGAGAGTTCGCCGCCGCCCGCCGCTGCGAATCTCTGCTACTGTCGTTTCGACCGTGTTCTTATCTTCTGATTGTTTCTCAATGATGACGGTGATGGGGCTTCGCGCAGGCGCGTCGCCGTCAGCCTCGTCAGAGTCTGTTTCGACAATCTTGTTGTTCTTTTCCTTCTCTGGCTCAACCGGGCTTTTCCCCGGCGGCTGGCCGGCATGTGTGCCGTTCTGTCTACGCAAAGGTGGTGTCGTACTCCAGGAAGACGGCCCATTTCTCTTCGATTTCTCGGAGTCCATCAACCGACGATCGGAAATCAACGAACTGTAATTTCCGCGCTTGTTGTGGTTGTCCAGCTGCCGACTTTCTAGTGACAGCGACTGTATTCGATGGAAATCGTCTCGAGGAGGACGATCATCCGACGAGTAAGGCACCGGATTCCGCATGAGGTTGAGCCCGGCCAACCAATGCCGATCGTTGTTCTGTCCGTTGGTGTATCCCGATCTGCGGTCGTTTGAAGCTCCATTCAGCTTGTATGGAGTAGGGTTGTTGTTGCGCGGGAAGAAGCTCCCGCCCACAGATCCATTCGACTTGTGATGGTAAGTTTGTTGAAGCTGTAACCTATACGCCTCATGCCAGTTGGTGTAGACATCGCCGCCACGCAGTTTGCCATTGGTTTCAGGCAAATACGTCCCGTTCCCATTGGCCAACATGGGAGGCTGACTGCTGATCACTCGATGGGATGGCGGAATGTACGGTTCGCACACCCTCGCGAAAGTCCCTCCGCTCTCCAAGATCGGCAGAGCTCGTTCGAACTCTTTTCTCAGTCCCGCGACGGAGAATGCATCTGCCGAGTTGCCCAGGTTCCGCTGTGGGTTGAATGGCTCTTCGACGCACAGAAAGCGGCGGTTTCGCTCAATGTCCACATCCCAGCCTTTGTCTACCTTCGGTACGTATCGCCCATGCCGCACTGATATGACGTAGGTGTCATATTCGAACTCGAAAGCGTACCGCCGAAAGAACGCATGTAATAGCGTTCCGAGCGTCTCTGCGTTCTTTTCGCCAAAGCCCTTCAGAGAACCCACATCTTCGTGGAAGGAGCAATCGACCCCATTGACAATGACTGGATTGACTTTTGTTGCGTCGGCTTTCAATTTCGCAAAGTACATTTCATGCAAACATGGCAGAATCGGAGGTTCCCGAATCTGAAGGAAGTTGAGCACCTACGACCGAGGGAGAAGTAGAATGAGTACATTTTGTAATCCGAGACGAGACTCACGGTATGCCGACGTACCATCATTGCCCAGCAATAACTGCTCAAAGTTCCTCCTTTCGCAGCTGCAGAAACCGAAAGTCAGGTATGTGGGAATGCATCGAATCGCAAACCACGTCAAGCTACCATCATTCAATACTCTTTGCCGTGTCCAGTACTTGACGACGAGCATCAGCGGCCGCACTCGAGGATCAAGATCGACATATGTCTTGATAAGCTTGGTGTTTCTAAGCGCGATCGCATTATTCACATTGATATCGCAGTTGACATGGCTAGGCATTGTATGTTAGCTGAGTGAACTTCAGACGATATCCACGGCAATTGCAGACTTACAATTCGGGATCATAGAACTTGCATATGGGAACCTTGGCAGCTGCCACCGTATATATACTAACCATGCCGTCTGGAATGGAGCCCAACGTCAGCATGGTTTAATGGTGTCTGAGCAGTGCGTTGGAACTTACGCTTCCTCAATCCTGTGGCTAGGATATGCATATTTGATATGCCGTTTATCCGGTCATCCCATGGTGTTGTCAAACATACATCGACATCACTTGTCCGGGTTCCCAAGCCATTGACAGTAGACCTGATGGCCGTCGATACTGCCGAGTTAGTGCCGAGTCGCACACAAGGACTCACGCTGGAGGACGTACCCGAATACATGAGCTTTGATTTCCTTCCCCGGCCACTCTAAATCTAAAATCCGCTGAAGCTTTTCGATGAAAAGCGATCTCAGTTGGTAACTTTCTTGTGAAGGTGTGAGGCTCTGTGAGGTTTCGTCAGGTCCGAGTTCTCGTCATCGACTCCCAGAACGATAGAGTTGCCATTCATTATGCAATGCTTTCAAGGGGACGTACAGCGGCTAACGCGTTGATTTCCAGCGTAAGGAGCATCTCCGTTTCCTCATCCAGTTCGTGAGGTACTTGATCTGGTGACGGTCTCCGCTTCCAATTGAATGGGTTGATGGCTTCGTCACCCAGTACCGCCTTTGATTCGAGTTCAAGGATTATGATGAGTTCATCGTTCAAAGACATTGTCGGGCATTGAATGCATGGGAAACAACGCCCAACCTCCCATCGCTCGATTAACGACAGTCTGAACGGCATCGTTCTTGCTCCTTCGGCCAACCACCGTCGACCAGAGCATTATCGTGGATATGGGGCAAGGGACTAGCTATCGCTCAGAAGCCGCCCTTTAAAGCGCTACTGCACTGGCCTCGTCTCACAGACCCTCACTGACACTAGCAGTGCCCAAGCATTCTGCCACCTACAGCTTCCATTTGCCACGGTACTACTCCCAGGCGGCCACCTCCTCCAGCTGTCGAAGCACAGGATTTGCTTCTCGCGCGCATCATTGTCGTCCCCCAGCCATCGCTCACATCCCCACGCGTCCTCACCTCGGCGCTATCCATGAATCCAGAAAACCGCTCTCTGCCAGATGGTTTGATGGGTATACTGGCATCCGGTGGTGGTATCAGAGCATCGTCCCGCACAGCGGGATGTGGATGTTGATGGGCAAACGGCAACATAACGTGCCCGATTTGATACCAATCCAAAAAAATACGGTCCTTATTCTGTTTCGCCCTTCTGGGCGGTGAACGAGGGTCTCAGGCGCGTGGGAACCTCTACGGGTGCTAACAGCTTTACTAAGGTGAGAATGCAAGTATATATAGCCAGCAGGGGTACCCACCTTTGACTACAACGGATAGGCAAGGAACTACGCCGCCGCCTCTCTACAAAGCTTGATATGGCGGTGCTGGACCGGTAAGCAACAAGATGCGGTGATGCACGTGCAACGTCAGCGGAGACGCGGGGCAAATGGCTCGCAAGTGGAAGCTCGGGTGCCGGGGTAAACCGCTGAGGACGACTATGGTACTTGAAAGAACATAAGTATAGGGTGGTGTTGGGTTTGCCAGGAAGTGCCCCGAAGTCGCCCTGGCCATGCCGCGGCTGAGTATACTGACTGCCTTTGTATCTCACCTTCTGACGAAATGCGTGGGAGACTGTTGGAGCGGACGAAAGAGGGTTTCGCAAGCGACTCTTGGGGGTATATGTAAATTATGTGCAGGCTATGTAAATAAGGAGCAGGCCTCGAAGCACTGGCGGTTGGTTGGCGGTATGGGCTGGTGGGGTTGTGTTTGGCTCCTCTCTCTTCTCTGAACGGGAAGGCGGAGAGGCGACGGGGCAAAACTAAGGACGCAGTGGGCGAGCAAGACAGGCAGCTTGTCAAATCCCAAAAGCGCGGTCAAATGAGTCCATCCGTCATCACACCCGCCCCCCCCCCCACCTAGCCCCACCTTCCAGACGGCAAAACCAGAAAAAGCCCATTTCAACCACCCCCAAGATCTATCCGCTTCGCCGCAACGCCTTCCGGAAAAGCCTCAACGCTCTCGATACGCACACCTCAGCCGCTCGCGGGCACTCCCTCGACCCATACACTGCCAAGTCCACTTCCGCGACATATCGAATTTGGAGGTAGTGGTCGACTCAACAACAATGTCGAACGAACAAACTGTGGCCAGCACGGCGACAGCATCGCAGGCCGTCGTGTCACTTACACCAAATGGACAAAAACGTCCCAGGCCAAAGGAACCGACTGTCCTAGAGGAAGACGTCTACGTACAAGCCGTATCCGACATTATCGAACGCGATTTCTTCCCCAACCTAAAGAAAATGAAGTTGCAGAACGAGTTCCTGGCAGCTGTACAGGGTGGAGAAATAGGTCTTGCGAGGAGCCTCGGTGTTGAAATGGCTCGCATGGCAACTAGTGGAAGGACGCCAGCTTCTATGGCGGGCTCATTCACACCGCAAGCTCCGTTTCACACGCCGGTGGGCTCGAGAACGCCAGTGTCGGTCAGATCGAACGTCTCGCAAGCGGCAACCGCAACACATGAAGGCCCCATCAATATGAACACGCGGCTCTCACTTGATAAGTTCCAAGCCGCCTACACCAGCGAAGACAATGCTTCATTTGCCACGATTGTAGAAAAGGCGAACAAGGAGCAACGGGAAAAGCATCGATGGATCTACGAAAAGGAGAAGGCTCAGCTGCTCTTGGGAACCGGGCCAGCTCCAACGGACAAGAATGGCAAACTCATAGAAGGAGGGAATAAAGGCGTGGAGGACTGGAAGTTCAAGGTAAGCGAGGGCTGTCCAGTCGGAAAGATGTCAGACACAGGTGCTCACATCTGGTATCTCTTTTCAGGCCAGAAACGCATTGATGTACTACCCGGAGGGCGCACCATACACACCAGCGGACCAAGTCGCATCACGCGGAGCGCCGAAAGCCGTGTCTCACGCTTCCACTCGATTCGACCCGTCTCTTACCAACGGGCAGCTCACGGATGTAGCCTCTGCAACAGCAGAACGAATGCGAACACAGGAAGTGTGGCGGGACATGGCCAGAGCGACCCCAGGTCTTTTACCCAGAGTGGAACAGTCGGCAGAGGTGCAAGGAGCGGTTGACGGATACGCCTATGTCTCGTCGACGCCTGCTTTGAATCCGGATGAGGACATAGATCCGTCTGAGCTCATGACGTGGGGTTTCATTGAAGGAACACCGTTATTGGTTGACGCCGGGGCAGATCACAGCGGTGGTAGGAGTTTCAAGATACCCAACACACCCAAGCGAGAGGCCCTGGGACACAAACTATCTGAGAAGGCGGCGAAGTCTTTACGAAGCAAGAAGGCGGAAACGGGAGTTTCGTCGCCCCGGTTCAAGACACCTGGTCTGCCCGCGAGGTTGATGACACCCGGATCATCCACGCCAGGCGCCCGCAGAAACACCCACGTATCTGCATCACCACTCAACATCCGCTCAGCTTCCCTATCCCCAGGTGCCCAGCATCTACTCAAGAAAACCGGGGCAGCTTCATTCCTCACAAACAACAAATCCTTCGACGCGCAGTTGCGAGCCAGCTACTCCAAAACTCCTATATCCTCCCGAACACCCGGCTCCGTGTCGAATTCGCGAGCTGCAAGCGTTGCGCCATTCACACCGGACTCACGACAACGAACCACGGCGCCGCCGCTGTACACACCTGAGGTTCGTACCCGCACTCGAAGCCCGACCATGTCTCCACCACCCGCACAGCAGGAGAGCGAGGTGAAGGAAGGGAAGGTGAATGGAAATGCTTCCATCACCGATAATCTGTTGCAGCTGTAAACATATTGTAGCTTTGCATACGGCGTTCTTGTATATCAAAGTTTTGGAGGTGACATAGAATATATTAGCTTGATGTCCGTATGATACTTGTGGCTCGAAACTTCATCGACGGGACTCGTCAACTTTGGCCATACGAGTCCTCGTTGGATTCGCCCGAAGCCCATCCCCATATCCAACTCCGTTGGTAATCCCTCCAGCTATGGCAGATGTGCCTGATCGCTCAGTGAAATGTGCATCGGCACCCCTCTCCTAACCTCTCCAATCAGTAAACAGCTGCCATACGCAAAAGACTCACACCAAGTGAGGTAGCTAGACGATCGTATGGCTTTATACATTCGAGACAGATTCATAAACGTAGTTGAACGCTACAAGAGATCCTCTTCCTCGCCTTGTCAACACCCTCCAAGTTCGTCCCATCATCTCCATCCAGCTATCTAACACAGTCCTAGTGAATGCTCCTCATGCGCGGTTCGCAATCGCTATTGCCCGTGTCGACTGATTGAGTTGGCATTTAGTGGGCACGACGAGACTCGGCGATGACGGCAGACATCTCCTCGACCTTTCTCTTGGCACGGCCGAAAGTTCCGAGCTACAAGGAGGAGTTCAGATTAGCCAAACTTGGTCCCAGCCCGCACTTTCCACCAATGTAGAACAAGGTCTTTCAGCTTACCCTCCTCTTGGCAAGCTTACGGGCGCGCTTGTCAGCAGAGTTCTTGAGCAACTCCATGATACGTTTCTCGTAGGGAGCGTAACCGGTGACTTCACGGACAAGGTCGCGGACGAACTTGGTGCGCTTGGCCAACGTCTGAATGAAAGGCAAACCCAAGACAATTAGGCCACAAAACACATCATCCCACCCCTTCTTTGGGACCCCCTCCATCTTCACACCACCAGCATAGGTTCTCCCTGCTCCCATATCATTCGTGCCCTCCTACGACCCCTCTTCCAACCCCTTCCCCTGACGCTATTCAAACAAGCGCTTGATCCACTCACCCCCTTGCGGTTGACGGGCTTAGCCTTGAGCTCACGCCTGGTGGTGACGTGGCCCTTGTTGAGGCCGGTGGCAATGCCAGACTTCTGGATAGGAGCCATGGTTGTCGGTATTTCCCAGGAACTTCGGTATTGAAGAACAAGAGGGATGTCGAGTGGGAAACAGCAAAACTCGGCTCTCTTTCGCTGCGATGAGTTCCCGTTCGTTGGCCCCTGTCATTTTTTTCGGACAGATCACGTGTGGGAAATTAAATACGGCTTGTCGTCCCAAACTGGCTTTAACACCCGGGCAATTGACCAACTCCCACGCCATCAGATTCACCAACACAATCATGCACGAAGAAAAGAGCAAGGACTTCCTCCAGAAGGACATTCTCGAGGCGTCGCCCTTCACAGAGGCCGTCAAGGTCGGAAGTCTCGGAGTCTTCGCGGGAGCTCTCAGCAGTGCCGCCTTTCAATGGTGGATCGCAGCACCACGGCATGAAGTGCTTAAGGAGGCCGGCAGAGGGGCGGGATTCTTCGGTGAGCACGAGAAGGCGATCCGGCTGGCACGATATAGCTGGGCTGCCTTTTTTGGGAGCCCGCCGTGGTCATTTCAGGAATTAACGCTGGTTTGGAAACTTCCGCAGGTGTTGCCGGTGCCGCGTTCTACGGAACACAAGTAGCGGTCGCACAGTTCAGGGAGAAAGACGATATGTGGAACGCGCCAGTGGGAGGAGCAGTCGTTGGTGCATTGATTGGTCTGCGATGTAAGCTATCCAGAGTGAGGTTTCTATGCGTGGCACTTTCCGAAAGATAGTGTTCTCACCGTCATCGTTTACAGCGGGAAAGCTGAGCCACGTAGTTGCGCACTCCATATTCTTACCGATCATCATCGCCGGCGCCGAATGGGCAAGGTTGGAAACATCACTTGCACGAGGCGAGAAGAAACCCGACGATGGATTCTTCAAATGGCCGCGGAGAGACCCGTACAAGCAGCGTTGGGAGGAGATTCAGAAGAAGGACCAGGAGAAGGGTGCGGCGATATAGAGACGAGACGATGTTGGAGGGAAATCCTGTACACGTTGAACGATTCCCGAAAATATACCAAATTACAGCCATATCACATGCGCTTTGGTCGCCACAATCAGATCAAGGGAAGGGGAGGAGAATGAGGGCATGAAAGAGTCGATTAGTCTTCCCATCGCCACATTTTAAATAAGCCATCAAAACTACGTTCTTCGATCGAATATGTTAAGGAGAAAGGAAAGAAGGCACGGAAAATCTCTACTCCGCCAAGTTTGAAGACGATCCGACCTTCCGCCTGCGGCGGTTCTTCGTTCCCTCCGAGCCAGAGTCATCCCGTCCCGATCCTTCCGAGTCCGATGTGAACGGGGAGTCCGCTGCTTGTTGCTCGCCAGCAACTTGCACTGGTTCCCGACCAGAGAGCCTAGACGGAATGCTCACCAGCAAGGAGAACACCCACAAAGGCAACCTAACCAAGGCCGTATCCTTCACCGATGGCGGAATGGCCACCAATTGAGGCGGCAGTTCACCGGTGGACGCCAGAAGTTCGATGGCGGAGGTGTTCTTGAATGCCTTACGCGAAAGGTTGGGGGAATCAGAAGCGCCTCGCTTCTTCAACTGCTTCTTCACTTGCTGGTAAGTGAGGTTGTTCACGGAAGCCTGTGCCTCCGCGACCTGACCCTTCCTCTGCTGGTATTGAATCCATGCCGACACGTATTGCACGAAACTGGATGCGACCAGAATGATGACGAAGATCCCAAAGAATCCGGGCTTGTAGTGGTTGTAATAGTAACCAGTTCCACGCCATTTGGGGATGCCGTTCCGGAGGTGGTTGTCGTAGCGTTCACGGGACTTCTCATCCTTCAAAAGGGTAGTCACTGATGTGAGGACCGTGTACAGCTCTCCGGCTTTTGGATCTAGACGAGTGAACAGTATCAGCAGATGCTAGTCCAATTCGCCGAATGCATCAATGCTTACCTGGGTTCTTGTCAGGGTGGATCGTCTTGGAGAGCTGACGGTAGGCTTTGGTTATCTCACTAACGGTGGCAGTGCGACTGCGTTGAAAACATAGAGGCGGTGGTTCATATGAGCCGTTCACTCGCAGTTCCTGCGGCAAAACGTCAAATAACTAACGTGAGGTTGAACACAGAATAGAAATCCACATCGGCCTCTGCGCTCTTCTTCAAAGCGTCGCTCAAGTCGAAGATCTGTGTAATAAGTGAGTAAGTGACATGGCACAGAGCAACACTTTAGTCGCCAGAGACGGCGCGGCGCGGCAAGGCAAGGTACCTCATAATCGGCTTGCTCCCAGGCGAGGGCTGCTGGCACAAGGAAACAGCCCAGCAGCAGAAGGGCAAGTTGCATATGCTTGCGGAACATTTTGGCTGTTGACAACGAATGCACAACTTGCCGAAATGGGCTGTAAAACGAACTTGGAGGCTTTGGAAACGCCAGATCGAAAATGGGCAGCCACAACCTCGCGTCGTCCGACTCATTCGACTCTGGCAAACAGTGAAACCCAAAGAGGGCATCTATAGGAAGACGGTAACCTTTCGTAGCACGCAAGCGAGTCCAAGCGCCGGTATTCGGCGCCATTACTGTAGTTCTGAGACGAGGCCTACAGCGGCATACAGCGGTGCGGTGGACGCGACTGCCGACCACATCTTGAAGATCATGTCTCGTGAGACCGTTTTACAAGCTTATGCTCTTGGCCCTCCAACGGCAACTGCTTTGATAGCAGAGACGGTATCACAGACGGTGCACTGCGGGGAAGTAACCTTCCGACAGGATACGTTTACCTATGGCGAGCTGCAGAGCAAAGTTGCGGCCTTAGTGAAGATCTTGATGGCCATAGGCGTAAGGCACTCACTTTCCGCTGGGCGGGGTATGCGGGTCGATAAATGACGATGATTTCAGATCAGGCAATTTAGCTACGTGGGAGTCGTCTTGGAAGCCTCCGCAAACCTCGTCGTCGCATTATTGGGGTGGGTTTAGCATAGAAAGCGTAGTTGAGATATAACGGCTGATATAGAAGACTGTATAGCGTACTACAGATGCATGCCACCTATTTGCCTCTCGCCACCGGGTTTCGTTCCCTCTCCCACACTGCCGCCATCTTGATTAAAATGGACATGGTTCATTATATCATAAGCGCGGACGAGTACGCAAAGGTTTGGACACGCAGCAATCCCCAACAGATTTGATCCGTCAGTTGACGCTCCGGTCCCCGCAGAAACTCCTAGATGAGTTGGGCCCTAATACTCAAGTCAGAGATCTGGACGACGTTCTTCCGGGCTGCAAATTACTGCTCAGAACTGGATCCAATGATGGTATGCGGCCTTCAATCTATTCTAGCCCTCGCGGGTCAGACATTTGTGCCTTTCTCACGGGTCATACAGAAGACCATGAAACCCAATATCAACACCGGAACCTGGCTTATATCATACGGACATCGGGGACAACTAGGAAAGGAGCGGGAGGTGTTTCCGTCCGCGTTCCCGCCAGATCCATCATCAGCAATGTTTGCGCCATCGGGTAGAGCTGCTCCATCCAAGATTCCCGCACCGTGTCCTGCTAGATCTCACATGACACCGTCTACCCAGCAATCGCTTAGGAATGACAAAAAAAGATCCTCCAGTCATGGCTTTGGTGTCGGCGCCCACCTTTGATCCGCACCTTATCGAAATCCTGCTGCCCTTGTATTTGCACGGAAAGATTTTCATCCCCTCAAGATGGACGCTCCAAAACCCGACAGCCTTTCCGGCAGCTCTTCGCAGACACTCGATTACCCATCTGTCGATGACACCGTCGTTATTCTTGAGATTCCCACTTGCCGATCAGAGGCTGATACTCAGTGGCGAAACTGCCGCTAGGGCCGTCATCTTGGGTGGTGAAGCGTTTCCAGCTGGACTGACTGAGGTCACGCGGCAAGCAAACTCGGCTGTCGAACTGTGGAACATTTATGGGACCACCGAATGCTCCGTGTGGGCTACATTGCAACGGGTGGATAAGCAAGTGGGAATCGGATATGCGTTGGATGATACGCAGGTGGAAGTCCGGGAAGTTGTAAATGGGGTCGGAGAACTATGGATAGGCGGAATTGAACGGGTCTGTTTCGTGGGCGATGAAATCGAAGGAAAAATGTAAATATTGTGCCTCACATCGTATCTGTACCAGCATCAGCTCACCTCACGTACTTAATTCCCAGCTTGCGGAATACAGGAGATCTAGTCCGAGTTGATGAAGCTACCGGCATCACCTCGTACGTGGGCCGGCAAGACAGTCAAATCAAGATATCTGGCTATCGCGTGAACACCGAGATGATAGCCGCCGCGATTGAGTCTGTGGAGGGTGTCGCCCGCAGTGAGTGGGTAGCATGTACCAACTCTCGCATACGTGGGCTATGACGTTTACCGCGTCCTGTTTCCAGAGTCCTTTTCGCCAAGACCACAGCCGTCGAGGCAGATGGGTCGTTGAACTCGTCCAAAGGTTCGCTTGTAGGCTTCGTTGTGCTGCAGGGGTCACTTGATCAAGATGGTGGGTGAGATGGAATGGCCGATATCAACAAAGCGCAACATCTCATGTTTCAACGAGAAGAAATTTTGCGAAGAATTCGAAAGCATTTGGAGTCCGCACTTCCACTCTATGCAAGACCAGACGACTTTATTTTCATCAACGAGCTTCCGATGACGCCGCACGGAAAGGTAAGGTAAATAGGCCGCATACCAAGAGACTCGAAATGCTGACGATTGATCCAAATCAGGCAGACCGAGTGAAGCTCTGGGAATATCTTAACGAAAGGTCTGCGTTTGGTCTTCCACCTCATGCTCTGGCATCACCCCCATCCATCGCAGAGATGCACGCGAAGCTCTCGAACATCGTACGAGATCGGCTCGGGATTGAAATTGGAAGCGAAAGACCATGGTGGTTTCTCGCACAAGGCGGCACAAGTATTGATGCGGTCCTAGTCGCCGGTGACTTGCGCAGATGGTTAGGTGAGATATGGAGGTATGCTTGTTCCGTCATCCTAAGGTTACTGAGGGTGGGCAAAAAAGGAACTCTCAAGCCGATTGCATCGGAAAACAGCATCCCATCTGAGGAAAGGTGCGCCGAATTTGTGTTGTAGTCATCGTGCCGATGCGTTCCGCTAAGGTTCTCATTCTGCATTCCCGTGACAGATTGTTGAGAGCTCTCCTTCATGATAGCAACGATGGCATCGTGCGCTTTCTGGCGTCCAGTTTGTCGGCTTCTAGGCACCAAATCCCAGAGGCGGAGAGCACCCAGTCGACAACACAGACCGCAACAACACTTTTTCGAGCTACTGAAGATGAATCGGATGAAACCGGATCTCAACCACCACCTAAACGCAGACGGTTTGGAGAGACCTGCAGGATGTATGGCCGCGGGATGAACTCTACTGATTTAGCTAGCAGTGCCCTGGGCGGTGATGGGGCGGCAAGTCATACACAGCCATCTATGGACATTCGATGGCGGGTGGACCTCAAAAAATGCGTCGATGCCTCACCAGTCATCTGCATCCGAAGCGCCGAAGGGGCGAGAACACTCATAGCATACATTGGCTCTCACGCCGGCCGATTCGTTGCCATCGACGTCGAAAGCGGCGTAACGAGGTGGACTGCACAACTACAAGACCGGATTGAAAGCTCGGCATGCATTACAAACGATGGGAAACTGGTCATTGTCGGATGTTATGATGGCAAGATCTACGCTATGTCGACGGAAACCGGGGAGATCATGGCTACTTTCACGACGGGGGCGGAGGTGAAGTGCTCACCAATAGTGGAACAAGAGACAAACTATATATGGGTTGGATCTCATGACCATCACCTGTACTGTCTTGAGCTTCTTCCGGCAATGAATGCTGATGCTGCTCTGCGAGTCATTGACAAGTGGAGTGTCGGAGCTTCTGTCTTTGCCTCCTGTGCGGTCGATCGAACTCGAAGGTACGTCGCACGTGTATCCATGTGCAGCCTGAGTCTTACGCCTTGCATCTTTTCAGGAACGTTTTCGCATGCACCTTGGGCGGGGCGGTCTTGTGCTTCACATCGAGCTCAAACACTTCACCTGCACTCAAGTGGACGACTCATGTTCCGTCGAAGAAACCCATCTTTGCCTCACCAGCTGTATCCGAAGCACACGGCACGGTCATTGTAGCGTCCGTCGACAACTTCGTCTACTGCTTCAACACCCATGACGCTTCGATACTATGGACGTTCAAATGCGGTGGGCCAATCTTCTCATCTCCATGCTTGGCAAGCACCACTGTCTACGTTGGATGTCATGACAACAGCGTACGATGTCTGTCCTTGTTGACCGGGGAGATACAGTGGCAGGCGATGATGAAGGATGGTGGAGTCTATGCAACTCCGTACATAAGCCCGTATGGATTGGTCTGCGCTACGATGAAGGGGGGCCTGATGGTCTTGGATAGCGCGAATGGAAAAATGCAGGCATTATTGACAGTAGGAGGCGAAGCAGGCGTCTTTTCCTCTCCTGTTTGCGTTGGCGAATGGGTCGTGCTTGGGAGTCGAGACAACGGTGTATATGGGATTTCTTTGGCGCAGTGAATCAAAGAACAGTGTGTATTGCTCATTCAAGTCCTGTAAACCCCATCCTTGTCAGACTAACCTCTTAACTTATCTTTGATGGGGAGTGCACATACACAGGACGCGACGTTACCGGATACATAAGTTCATATGTTCCGACCTATGGGGAAAGGGGAGAACACCTCAAACTTTATATGGCTTCAACTAATGCTAAAAGCACGAAAGCCATGCATTCCAACATCACCGGACACTATTCGTCGTCTTCATAGGCATATTTGGGATGCAGTGCTCTCTTCTCCTCCTAAAGGGGCACGAGCAAATGAGTGTTAGTTTTCGGCAAGTTGAAAATTTGATGATTTAGAAAAACTTACCACCGAGATCTCGTTATCCGAGTAGATCAAGTAGGTTCCACGTTGTTCTTTTGGTGCGGGTACCGTCTGCGCCTTGGCTTCCACCGATGCCATAGTGGCGTTCTCGGCTGTGTCCGTTGGGACGGTCGTCGCTGACACCGGGGCAGGGCTGTGAACATTGACATGCGGAGGTGGCTGGCTATACGCACCATATTGAGACCCGGGAGGCGGTCCAGCATTGGGCGGGAACCCAGGCCCAGGAGGAGGTCCAGCATTGGGCGGAAACCCAGGTCCAGGAGGAGGTCCATTTTGATATGGCGGCGCTCCAGGACCTTGAGACGGTGGAAGTGGCCGTGGTGGTAAAGGCATTGGTGGCCGTGGGCCCCACTGGAGATTCGGCGGAGGACCATTTTGATTTGGTGGACCTGGATACGGACCTTGTGGAAAACCCATTGGCGCGCCAGGAGGAGGTCCCATCATTGGCGGCATGCTGTGAAAACGTCAGCTCACGGTCTCTCTTTTGAGCTCAATTAATGACACCCCGCAATACGTACCCTGGACGCGGAGGGAAGGGAGGGAAGTGTGGGAAACCTTGCGGCGGAGGCATACCGTAAGGCATGGGTGGGGGCGCGCCGTACGGTTGCTGGAACCCGAAGGGAGGTGGGTGTTGAGGATATCCTCCGCCAGGAAATCCAGGACCACCGGGGTATGGTTGCGGGGCCCCATATGGAGGTTGCGGGGGTCCACCTTGCATACCCGCGGGTGGAGCTTGAGGTGCACCTCCAAAGACGGTCAGCTGTTGCTGTTGCTTTTTAAATTCCGCCATCTGCTTTTGGATCTGCTCGGGTGTGAGGGCGCCCAGGTCCGTCCTCTGCTTCTTGGACGCATTGCCTCCTCCTTGAATTTTGTTTATATGAGCTTGGAGATCTTCTTCCGGTACACCAACCATTCCAAATATCTCGATATCCACCGAATCACGACCGGGTAACGCGTTATTTACACTGGAGACGGAATACGTCAGCCATGCCACCCCCAGGATCTTTGAAACTACCCATACTCACGTCGTGCATGGTTGTTTATGAACTTGCTGCATGTGAATCACCATTCCGTTCGCAGTGTTGAGCTTTTTCCCACACTCTGTACACTTGTAGTGCTTGATACGCTGGTGATCTATCAAGACCTTCTCGTCTTCGAATTCGCGATCACAGTACCAGCACCAAGGCTTCATCTCCTTTCTCTTTTTCTGCAACACTATGACGGTTATATTCTAGAGTTTGGTATCTTCAAGAAAAACGAAGATCCCACCTTGCCCATCTTTCTCGTTAGGCGATAATGGCTTTTAAAGGTACGACCCACAAATGAAGCAGTTATGCGAAATGGTTCTTCCTTGTGCTTGCTCCGAGCCGCCCCGCTGCCGAAGACAGCGATCGAAAGGTGGGCTTCGTTTTGACGTTTGCTTAGTTCTTCTCGGGATCTATTCCCGACGAGGGAAAGTCAGAGGTCAAGGGTCTTGAGCATTTTGCCGGAGCTCCTCACGTGGGCTGCCTTGTCCATTTAAAGATCGTCTTCTCTCCCCTCCCAGCCCTCCCTCATTCGAGACGAACAACTTTTCATCCCCCACTGCAAGAGTACACACACATATAATAGTTCAACTTCTTATTCCATAATGAACGCAGCTGCTCAGCAGGGTGTCGGAGGGGAACCAGTAACGACCGACTTTAGCTCCGAACCGCACACGCCTGTACTTACCCACGGAACTCAGAACACGGCGCCGACCTCTAAGGGACATGATTCCGCCAGGGCGGGCGAGTCAGCAGAACCTGCTCGTGGTGGTCGTCCTATTGACGCAGAAAGTGGGTCCCGGGAGCAAGCAGCCGGTAGGAACCACAGAACGGAAAAGGTTGACAAGCTGCGCCAAAGAGCACTTGAGAATTGTTGGGACGTGGAAGCCTGGACAGCTTGGCTCACCGAAGCGCATGGACGTGGGGACGAAACTGGAATACGAGAAGCGTACGAAGGCCTTTTGGAACAGTTTCCCACCGCCGTAAGAATTCACTTGTTTGGTTTTTGGCTTTCGTGAAGGTCGACTCACGCACACTTTCTATAGGTCAAATACTGGTTGGCATACATAGATTTCGAGCAGAAGCATCGCGCTTTCAATAAAGTCGAAGCGTTGTTTGGGAGATGTCTTAGGAGTGTACCGGCGGTGGAGCTGTGGAGGGCTTACGTGAACTATGTGCGAAGGATACACTCGCCGTCGAACGCTCCGCCGGAAAGCAAGCTGGAATCCCGCAACACGATTTTGAAGGCTTACGAGTCTGTTCTTCAAAATGTTGGCAACGACAAAGACGCCGGTCACATTTGGAGCGACTACATCAACTTCATCAAGAGTGGAGAGGTATGTGTTGCGCCTTTAGGCCGGAAGATGGACGCGCTAGCAAGCACGGGCACTAGGTGGCTGCAGAATGTGGTTGAGCTTTTACGCATATTGGGAAAATACATGATGCTCTTCTGCAAAACCGTTCACGTCCTGGAACTTGCCGCATTTTTTCGTGATTATGGGCCGTCTCACATTTGGGATAATGTCGGCCTTGTGAGCGCCGACGGTCGCGGGGTATTCCTTCCTGCCGCGTCCACTGCAGCCTTCATCTTTCGTTGTAGAAAAACATAGGTTGGGCTTGTTGAGCTTTTGATACAACGTTCTGAACTTCCGATCCTTCATCGGTAGACGACGTCAATATATGAGGACCAGCAACAAATGGACTCGCTCCGACGTGCATATCATCGTGCCATATGGATCCCTTTGACAAACATAGAACAGCTCTGGAAGGATTATGATACCTTCGAGAATGGTCTCAATAAACTCACGGTACGAGGCTATCTCCACCGTATTTGCATCATGAAAATATCTAATCCAGGGCTTCCAGGCCAAGAAATTTTTGTCGGAAAAGTCCGCCGGGTATATGACAGCGAGAACTGCACTTCGAGAGTTGAAGCACCTTTTGGAGCCCATAGAAAAGGCTCAAAGGACATGGATGGCAAAACCTCCTAGTTGGACAGAGAAGCATGTGCAAATCGTGAGTTGAGCACGTCAATAATCAAGATGTGGAACATGTCCTAATCCGGATGATAGTTAGCAGCTTGGAAGAAGTATATTGCCTGGGAGAAAGCGAACCCGCTACGCCTGGAAGATAAGAACGGGTGGATCAGCAGAGTGACGTTCGCATACAGATCCGCTCTGCTGATGTTGCGATTCTACCCGGAAATCCAGTGAGTTACCGCGGTGAACACCCGTTGTGCAAGTTCGCTATGTTGATCGATTGCTAGTTATGATGCGGCTATGTTTTTGAAGAGCGTGGGGCGGACCGAGGAGGCTGCCACAATGTTGAAAACCGGAGCTGATACTCTGCCAACAAGGTTCGGTCTTTGGAATCATTCGGATAATAATAGGAATACTAAACGATATCTCTTTCCAGTCTTCTGTTGAACTTATCATTTGCCGAGCTTGAAGAATCTCGCAAGAAGGATTTCGCGGAGATTGCCAAAATATTCGAGAAGCTGATCACCCAATTAGAAGCGGAAATCGACCAGATTAATAAACGATACGACGCCGAGCGGGAGTCGCTGCTACAGAGTTTACAGCAAGGTGATGATATTTCCGGCGCGGATGACTGGGATGGAGAGCGAAGAGAACGAGAGCGCGAAAAGCAAAAGGTCCGACAGCAAGAAGTTGAAGAGAAAGTGGAAGAGCGGCGGAAGAAGGATGTGCAAGACATTAAAGAAGCGCTTGCACTCGTATATGTAACCTATATGCGTACATCGAGACGAGCCCAAGTAGGTCTGCATGAAGCGAATTTTTGGGTGACGGTGCACTCATCGGCCTTTTTTTATCTGTCGACAACAGAGCATCAATGCGGCTCGTCTCATATTCACAAAGGCACGGAAAAGCCCCCTTTGCACATATCATGTCTGGGTTGCGGCAGGTAGGACAGTCAGTGCGATTCGCCAGCTATTTGTGATGGGCAATAATACTCTTTTCGCACCAGGCTTGATGGAATACTACAGTAATAAAGACGCAAATGTGGCCGGCCGCGTTTTTGAGATTGGCCTCAAAACCTTTAATCCGGCCGAACATCCACACGCGCCAGACTTCATCTTGCACTACCTGGACTTTCTTATCCATCTTAATGACGATAATAGTATGTGAACCCCGGTCGTTTTCGTGATTCCTAATCTGGCGCTGAACAGGCAATGCTGCAGACACACGTGCATTATTCGAACGGGCACTAGCAGCATTACCGCCCCAGAGAGCGAAGCCTGTGTGGGCGAAACTGCTGGCGTATGAAACGGAGAATGGCGACTTGGCAAATGTGTTGAAAACCGAGACAAGGCGTGCGGAGGCGTATCCTGAAGGTGCGGACATTTTAGTGCGCTTGTGCATCTCTACTTCCGCTGACAGTGGCACTCCATATAGATCAGAAGAATCCTCTGGCGACCTTGAATGTCGTAGCAGAAAGGTGGAGCTTTCTTGGGATTGACCATGTTGGGGAAACCGAATTAGGTTTATCAGGTGCGTTTTATCGAATATCTCGATCACATCCAACGATCTCTGAGAGTCGAACGCCGAATCATAGCACAAAAGGCAATATACAGCGGCGGAGCCATTCCAAACCCAGCCCCGTCCCAGGCAGCGGCAGCGGCCACCCAGAGTAAGGCCGTTGCCGACGACCGTAGCGGTGGACGTCGCTTCCAGAGCCTCGAATCGTACCATCCAGAGAGGTACCCACGGCCGGATATGGCCAAGTGGGTCAGTTATAAACCCGAGCCAACCCCCGCAAATGCGCAACAGCAGCTGCAGCAAGAAAACGCCGGAGGTCAGATTTCGGCTACTGGAAGTCCGCGGCCCCCCCCGGCTAGCCTTAACGCAGTCGACAAACGAGGCCCTGGCGCGATGGTGCCGGAAGCTGTTGCGAGGCTGCTGTCCGTCTTACCTGCGGCGGCTCTGTACAATGGTGGGTTTAGCTTTATGTGCCTCGATCGGAATTTGGCGCCTCAATGATTTCCTCTCAATCGATCAGGCCCAACACTGCCAGTCCATGACATTATCGACCTGTTCCGCCAGATCCCGCTGCCAATACCTCCAAATCCGCCAACGATGGTTCACGTGCCCTTCATCTCGAGACAACCCGCTGTAGCTTCCCGAGGAGAATCACCGGTGGATCGCTCAGATCGATTTGACCGAGTGCCATCTGGACCATTCAGACCGCGGGGATATGCACAGCCCCTAGGGGACAGAGGCTATGGTGGGGGTCGCATGGGAGATAGAGATGACCGCGGGCGTGGAAGAGGGCGCGGAAGGGTGAGTGGAGTTGTTGGAGATCAGATAAATAGGTCGAGGGACCGCAACTAATACTTGTACTCGGCGCATCAGGGATCAACGAGACCAGACGTGGGCGGTCCACGAACAGGAATGAAACGGAGAGGTTTCGATGACGATGCTGGTTATGAAGGTTAGAGAGACTATTGATATGCCCCCCAAAGCCGAACTCGTTCTCTAACATTTCCCTGGTAATAGGACCAGCACAGAATCGACCCCCGGAGAACGACATATTCCGCACACGGCATCAGTTCAAACGAATGCGAGAAACGCAAGATGGCAGCGGTGCGCATTAGAATAGTGCTTGTATATGATGAAAGGGTATGTTTACATCTATAGACTATGGCATCGTGCTAGTTGACCACCTCCCTCCTTCCTGATACCTTACGCCAAAACCTGAATCTCTTGCTTTTCTCATTGGGCCTAATATATCACTTTGCCATCATTATACGTCATATCTGCTACCTCCGGGCTGTGGTGTGGTTAAGCGTGAGCGTCCATCCATTTGCACGCTTTGCGCTGAGGATTCGTTGATGTGAACGAGTATGAACAATATTAACAGTTATGCAGAATCAAAAACAGAAACAGATGACACGAATGAATGACGGTGAGTAAATACAGTGTACAGATGTGTAGAAGATCGCATAGGATAGAAGCTTTCGTCCTTTACTCGACTTTGAGAATCTTCTTCAACTTCACAACAAGGGCCCAATCGTCCTTGCTGAGATCGTTTCGGAAGGTTGTTTTCAGGATGTCGATCGATGGTCTTGTAATCTGTGGAATGCATAGTGAAAAGATAAGCAAGCGCTCATCCGGACATACTCATGAGGAAGCGCAAAAATACTTACGTGGGAATACAACTCGTTCTTCTCCGTGAAGTGTCTGCCGAACAGTTTTGGGGTCTCGAAGTCCGGGCACTCAATCTTGATGGCAACAGCGGGGCCTCCCTTCTTAGCTTCTTGCTGAGCCTTGTGATTCAGCTCAATGCTGGTAACCCGTCCAAGCTTGATTACACTCGAGGTCTCCTCGCTGTACACACACAACGGCGTGCCAATTCTGAGGTTACCCTCCACGACGTCGGCTCCGAGAATGATAGGATTACGACGCGAGAAGACGGCGCCCGGAACAATTTTCAGGACGCACGGGAAGACGGCTTTTGGTGCCGCGTCCGCACGCTTCTTCTCCTCCAAGTCCTTCATGTACGCGGTAAATGCGTCAAACAAGTGGTAAATGATCTCAGCGGAGAAGATCTTCACACCCAATTCTTCAGCCATCTGCTCGGCTTCCTTATCAATTGGCACGTCGAATGCTAACAATTGGGCGTACTCTCGAGCCCGCTCCAACATTACGGATGCGCGGATGATATCCTTTTTGTGCACGGGTCCAATGTTGATGCCGGAAACGGGGATGTTCGACGCCTTCAAGAAGGTGAGGAGGGCTTCGAGGGATCCAAGAGTAGAGGCTTGGACACAGACACCTTTCCCGGACTTGTCGATATTCGACAAAAGGGATGTAAGGTCACCCATGACCTCTTCCTTGATCTCGTCTTCGTCATCGTCAGGGCCGATGACCAGCAACCGAGATCCGGCAATGGCCTTTTCGAGGTCCGGCGCAGCGATCTTGATCCCCAGGGAAGCCTTGACGGATTTGTGGTGAACGTATTGTGATTTGAGACGAAGTTCTCTCATCGGTTGCGGTGTGAGTAACGCACGAACGGTGGTGATGATGGGTCCGTTCAATCCACACACGCAAATCCTATCGCCTTCGTTCAGTACACCATTGGAAAGGACAACATCGATTGTCGTTCCAAGACCTTCCACAACCTTGACTTCCAAAACCGTACACTCGAGCTCGGAGAGATACATCAGCTTTTCCGTCATCCTGGTTTGTGTCAAGTCGACGAGAAGGTGGAGCAAATCGGGAATACCTTCACCGGTGATGGCTGAAGTAGGCACCAGCGAGACGTTCTTGGCGTAATTCTTGTTCTCCCAGTACAGGCAAGCATTCAGACCTTGCTCGGCGAACTCCAGTATGACTTTCTTCACACGCTCATTGAATTCACGAAGAACGTGAGGTGCTTGGGAGGCCAGCGTATCTCTTGTAGGGTGATCAGGCATGGCTTTCCAGTCGTACATACGATCGATCTTGTTCAAGGCGACGATGAATGGTGTTTTGCGCTGACGCAGGAGACCAAGAGACTCCAAGGTTTGTGGCTCAAGTCCGTGAACAATGTCAACTACCAGAATGGCAATGTTGCAGAGTGACGAACCACGGGAACGTAAGTTCGTGAAAGATTCGTGTCCTGGGGTATCAATGACTAGCAGACCAGGAAGCTTGTATCCCGGGTCAGCGCCCTTGTGCAAGAGCGAAGTCTTTTCCTTGATGGCCTCCATCGGGAAGTAAGTCGCACCAATCTGTTGAGTGATACCTCCCGCTTCACCCTCTTGCACATTGGTTTGACGAATCTTGTCCAGGACCTTCGTCTTTCCGGTATCGACGTGTCCGAGAATACAGCAAATCGGGGAGCGCAAGTCTTCGGCAGATCGAGCGGCGAGAGCTTGTGCGTGACGCTCTTTCCTACGCTCAGCGGCCTCCTCCTTCTTCTTCTGCGCCTGCTTCTGAGTGGCTGTCATCTCTTCATCTGAGTCATCCTCGTCGGAATCGTCGTCGTCATCGGAATCTTCCTCGTCAGAAGTCTCCTCTTCCTCGGAGTCATCCTCCTCGTCATCGTCAGATTCCGGTTTTGCCTTCGACGCCTTGGCTCCGTTCGCAGCGGGCTTCGATGTGGCAGCTACTGGCTTTCCGTCGGTCTTCTTGGCGACGGCCTTCTGTGCTGGTTTGCCGGCTGGTTTGGCAGCTGGCTTCGCCCCAACCTCCTTCGTTGTAGCTGGTTTTTCGACCTTCTTGGCGTCTTTCTTCTCCTCATCGCTCTCAGCGTCCCAGGCGTCTTTTACGTCATCTTCTGATTCGACGTCCCACTCGTCCTTGACATCCTCATCATCACTCTCCTTCTCGGCGACCGGCTTCGTTGTGCTCTGCAGGATAGCTAGTAATCGCTCTTTCTCCTCCTCCTCAGCCGTTTTCGCAGCTTCCGCTTCCGCTGCAGCGGCGCGTTTCTTCTCCTCTTCTCGTTCCTGACGCTCGGCCTCTAACCGTTGAGCTTCCGCTGCCCGCTGCTTCTCCTCCTCTTCCTTGGCAGCGACGGGGTTCTTTTGAGCTCCTCCCTTTTTTCGGTTGCCGTAAACGACCTTTTTTGGCTTTGCGGCTTCCGCCGCTTCGGCGGATTCAGCGTCCTCGCCCAACCCTTCGACCTTCATGCCCGCAGCGATCATGGCGTCCAGGCGGGCTTTCTGCTGTGCCTGCGCTGCCTTTTGTGCTGGGGTGAGGTATTTTCCGGATTTCTTGAGCTCCTCTTTCTTGGCCTGGAAAAGAAACGCTGTTACCACCGGAACGTGTTCATCTCAGACCACGGGCTGGTCCCTACCTTCTCCTTCTCCTTCTTTCTTTGACGGGCCTCTTCCCGCTTCTTCTCCTCCTCTTCGATGCGAGCCTGCTCTTCTGCTATCCGCCGCTCCTCTTCTTCCTGCTGTCTCCGAGCCTCTTCCTCGGCAGCCTCTTGGGCAAGTTTGGCCTCACGAAGAGCAGCAATGATGGCGGCCGGCTTCTTCTTTCCGGCCGCGGCTCCCTTCTTCTTCTTGTCACTCTTCTCCTCCTCCTCTTCCGGTGCCTCTACTGGCTCAGGAGCGGCGGCCTGAGCAGTTGCGGTCTTCTTGCCTGCTTTGGCTTCTTGCTGCTTCTTGGCAAGCTTCGCCCGCTCTTTACGCTCCTTCTCTTTCTCCTTTTTCGATTTGATTCTGATCTCACCGGGCTCCTGAACATCGTCGTCGGAGTCAGAGTCCGCTTTTGCCGCTTTCGCGGCAGGCTTCCCTTTGCCAGCTTTGGGTGCTGGGGCAGGTGACTGTGGTTCCTCGTCCATGTCCGCAGCTATCTGATCCATCTCCGCCTCAAAATCGTCCCCGCCCTTCTTTCCTTTCTTCCCCTTCTTGGCCTTGGCGGCAGGTTTGGCAGAGGCCTCCTCGATTTCCGCGGCGACACGGTCCATCTCACTATCATCAGCCTGGTTCTTCTTTCCCTTTTTTCCTTTCTGAGCCGGCTTCGGGGAATCAGGGATAGGGCTGCCTTCAACCTCAGCTTCCTCAGCATCCATCCTGGCGAGAATGGCGGCGGCATCCTCTTCGTCGTCATATCGGTTCTTTTTGCTCTTCTTTCCCTTCTTGCCGCCCTTGTTCGCCATCAAGGTGGCCATAAGACCGCCCAAATCGTTTCCCTCCTCATCGACGTTCAAAGCATCATCATCGCCGTTGACGGTGTGAAAGCCATTCGTGGGTTCCGCCGCTGGATCGAAGGTGATTTCAAGCTCGGAATCCGATTCGTGGCGAGATGATCTGCAAACCGGCGCATGAGAACGACAAAGGCACTACTCTCGACAGGCATCCAAGGCTCTTACGATTGTTGCGGTTGCTTTTGGGCCTTAGCCCCCTTTTTCTTCGCCATCTTACGTGTGAGGGAGATCTCACTATACAACAAATGCCTGGATGTTTGCCCGGGGATTTTGTTGCTAGTGAGGCGATCGTTTTGTATCGGACAGAGTGTGTCGTTTCTAGTTTGTCCCCAGTTGAACGGAGATCTATATCCAATGTGCGAAAAGGCCCGTTGAGTCGGTCAATTTAAGTTGCGACAGTATCCAGAGCCAGAGTTGGACACCTCTCAAGAAGGTGCGATCTTAGACCCTCGTCTCACCTGTCAGACTCTGCAGTTACAGCCTGTCCACTATGTGTCGCTAATCCACCTTTGAGCTCGGTCTTCGGAAATTCTGAGGATCAGCAAAGGCCCAGTCGACTACCGTCGGGTCACATGTCGGATCACGTGAATTGACCTCTTTTTATGAGACGTTCTGTCTTTCGGCTTGACACAATTGTTACAAAAGGCAATAGGGGTTGGAAGGGTAGCAGTTTATCCATGTCAAAACGAGCTAAGTGGCAAAAGAGTGGATACGTCCCCCAAATGATCAAAAAGAACAATTTGTACAGGAAATTTGGATGCGCCAAAAAGTCCGTATAGGCCCTCAGGAATATTTCTTCAAGGCGCATAGAAAATGACCAGTGTGCTGTGCTCGAACGTATGTCTCAATGACGAGTGTGTGTTGTAAGACATGGAATCAGAGTTTCGGTCGAGAACTGCTGGCCGCCGCGGTTTCACCGCCGTAATACATTGCGGCTGGCGGATCTGCGGGCTTCTTGACTTTCCCTTTGCTTTTGCCCTTGATCCTGTCGATTGAGAACGCGGCCAGGCGTGCCAATCGAAGGACTCGGATGGCGACTGGGGAATGGATCGACGTTAGTAAACGTATGCGCGATCGCAACGAAGGACTCAAATGTAATACGCACCTGTTGCGGTGTCACGCCTGTTCTTCCCTTCCCTCCTAAACCGTCCGATGTGTTCACAGAAATCCCACAGGGCAGATTCAGGGTGAATGTCAGACCAGGGATCCTGAATGTCCTCCTCTGGTGGAGGGGTCAACGGGTATGTTGCCGCCGATGCCGTGTTCTGCACCTCCGGAATCGCCGATGTGCCAGACGGGACTTGACCAGGCCGGCGATCGCGTGGTCGTCGGAGCTTACTGGTTGGAAATGCGGGTACAGCTGCCACAGTGCCTGCCTGGAACAGGTCTACCGCGCTTGCATTGACCGTCGCTTTATCCGATTCGAGTATCGACGCCGCTTCAGCAGCCGCTCGAGCTTGGAAGGCTACGATCGTTGGCGGCAGTCTATCACGGGGTATGTATTCCGGTGCGATGGCTATCCATGTGATCGATGTGCCTGACGCGGGTTGTGGTGGTGGGGCTGGGACAGTCCCAGATGGGACGGGCAGTCGGGGATCGCGCTTCGGTGGCAGCATGGAAACATCGAGGTACGGTGCGGTTTTTGATGGTGGCAGCGGGCTTTTGTGGGTGAGTACGACACCCATGTCTTTGAACCGGGCGAGCGCGTTTTTGATGGTTTCCTTGTTGATGGACTCGAAGTAGGACAGGTCGCCTTCATAGTATAGGGTTTTGCCCAGATACTGCGCCCTGTTCATGAATACTCTTTCGTCGACCCATTCCAATGTGGGTGTCTTATTGTCAATGGCTGGCGGGTTCTCCGGTATTATCGCGAATAAGCTGACAGCCGCAAGCCAGTACGTCTCGATGAATGGCCAAATGAGGAAGCAATAAAAGTCAAATGTCTCTCGGCCAAGTCGTCGTTCCTCAGGGCTTAGAGATATCCAGTGCGCCACGTCCGCGCCGGACTCGGAGGTGCCCAGACGCTCCTCCTCAATCGATATCACGTTCGCAGCGTGTAGTTTGGACACGGTGTCTTCCAAATTCCTATCCAGACCGCCCGGCCCGTAAATAAACTCCGCTTTCAAGAGCTGCGAGACGAAAGATACGTCTTCGGCTAGCGATGGTCGCAACATGATTCGTTGACTGTGTACGGGACCGCCGTTCTTCACGGTGGCGTACATGGCCATGGATAAGATAGACTCGGCCAGGAAGAGGTGGATGACTTGATTCCGGTAAAAGCTGAGCTCAAAACGTTTCAGGGGGTAGTAGACGGGTTCGAGAAGATCTGTCCTCTGGCCAATCAGATCTCTCATCTGTTGCACAGCACGTTCGACAATGGCTGCGGTGCTCATATCACCGAAGTGGGCGACGCGGCCGGATTTCGTTAGGATCTCCCGTTTCAGCCAGTTCACCTTCCGTATTAACTGCACGAAGTAAAAGCAATGAGCACGACGGAACTCCGCCCCCGCAGGCATCCGCACTTGTCTCACCTCGTCTCTTCCTACTCCACGTCCACGCAAAGTCAGAACCACCGTTCCCACCAGCGCAGTCGGCATGATAACGCTTGCGGCGTTGATGTCGCTCAGAATCCGGAAACCCAACGATTGCAAAAGCAGCGTCCTGTCCTTTGGTACGGTCAGAGGGTGAAATTCGGACCCTCGGCGAACCTCCTGGCTCTTGATGTAGTCCATCAATGAGTACGGCTTGGCGAACCGGATATCGATTCTCCCGAGTTTGAATTGCAAGATATTGAGGTTGCCAAAGAGCTGTGACAACGACTCCTTCTCCTTTGGGGTTCCCAGAAGCTCGTTTACATAAGATTCCGTTTCAATAACTTTGTCGTACCCGATACTCATCGGCACCATGATCGCATCCTTCACGCGTCCGCTCGCGACGGCATCAAGCATGATTTTGAGGATCCCAAACTTTGGCTGCAGCACTTTTCCAATGCGGCTACGCGTGCCTTCGATGAAAACCTCGATGTTGTGCCCACGTTGCATCAGGAGCTAGGCGTTGACACGTCCATGGTGAGTTTGTTTTTGGCGCCTTCCTCAATCGTAAAGTTGGCACCAACCTCTATGTACTCCCGCATTAGCGCTCCATACAGCATATCATCTCCCCACTGCCGCCTTATGAAGAACGCGCCCCCAGCTTTCAAGATCTGACCAACGACAGGCATGTTGAGGTTGTCGCCGGCTGCGATGTGTGGTAGAGCTATCCCTAGCCGATAGAAGATGTAGCTATGGGAGATCATTTAGGGTCAACCATTGTCGCGCGTCTCACTTCATAGCATTGACGCACCTCAAAACAAGGTAGTCCACGTGGCTCTTATGAGATGGCAGAAAGATGAGCGAAATTCGGTTCTTTTCCGCATAGCGTGCGACTTTTTGTAGCTGAGGGCGTGCATTGATCAGTCAGCAGCTGAACGAAAGGACACGGCAGAGCAAACGAGAATGCATACTTCTACAAACTCATTCTCCCGGATATGGATTCCCTGCTGGTACATGCGAACCAGCATGCTGTTGATGAAGAAAGCGACGAATCTGGAAACCACAGCCGTCAGCCCTCCCTGGATTGACCGCGAGTCCGCGCGCATCGCGACACCTGCATTTACCGAATGGTTCGTATGGAGCTCATGCTAGCAACCATCCCATCCATCATTCGGACCAACCGCCGCTGTGTATCCGCCATCACTTCCTCGAGGGTAATGTCCCTCCGGGGTCCTCGCGTCTTCTTCGCCAATTTGTCCTTCGACGCGTAACTCGAGTGGAGCTGTCGATACCGAGCTAACGAGACAGCTTTCACAGCATCTGCCACTGAAGATAGAGCAGGGAGTTGAGATCCCGACCGGAAGAGTGTGATTGTAGACCATGGAGACTTACGACTATCGGAGGTCAGCAGCCCGGTGCGAATCTCGTCTGAGTACTTCTCGTAGAAGATTCGAGCTCCTATGTAGTTCTGATATGCTCGCCAGCCCTGTTCCCGACGCATCGACGCATCTAATCAGTTTCGATCGGTCATTGAAGGTCGTTTCAGACTCTGAAGGTAAGTACCGTTCCAGTGTAGAACGCGGAAGACTCGGAAGTCAAACGCAACATGAATCCCAAGGGATCGGAGCGAAACCTTCCTACGCCGGTACCCCTAGATATGGTGACAAAGCTCATAAACAAACGGCCCGGGATAAACGGAAAGCGAACCTTGAACACGGTACTTACGCGACATTGGTACTCTCACTCATCTCGGGAGTGCCGGTCGTCGGCTCGCTTTGCGGGAGTTCCGACAACACGGCGGACTCTGCGTCCCCTTGGACACCCTCTTTGTGCGGCCCCGTTGACGATGGCATGGCGCAAAAATGTACGTCCCTCCCTTGCGTTACAAGCCTCGCCTTTCCGAGAACAGAATTCCGAAATGACCCGCCGCGTAAAGATATCGGCGATAGATGGAAAAGAACACCTCGTCGTCTGCAGCTATATCGGCTGAGAGGAAGGGCCTGAGACTACTAAGAGTTATTTGTGTTCTGACTTGAAGATGGGCGGTGGGCTACGCCCGAAAAAAAGCCTCGAAAGTCACAAGTGTTGCAAGGATGCCGATCGACGTTAGTGACACCAATGCCACACGCGACGCACTCTGACGACTCATCCAAGTGCAACTTCTCACGCTGGCTCTTTCCTTTGGACAACGATCCATTGCTGTTTTTCTCACACGCCATCATATGTAGCAAGATCTACCCCAATACCGCACTCTTCGCTTACTTCGAACAATGTACACAGCTGCAGAATCGCCCTACGCCATTATCCCGCTGGGCGCTCTCTTCCCGTCCACATCAACAGCAGACTCGACCCCGCCTACTGGCGCTCCACCACTGTCGTTACCGCTCCAGCCCATCTCCTCCCTCCCGCCGTCTGACAACAATGGCAACGACGCCCAAGACGGCTCTGGCCAGGCCTACATATCCATAGGCGTCTTTCCTTAGCGTGCACGAGGCGTTCATGTTGGATTGGGCCCACTTAGGCACTTTACCATCTTGGGTCATCCGTCTTTGCAGCCACATGCAAAGTGGTATACGTTGAAGCGGCAGGAACGTTAAGGGCATCGCCGCAACGGCGGGCAGAAAGTACCAAGTGGAACTTGTCACGCTCCATGCCCTGGTCGGGTGTCGCACCAACCTTCGGACGTGGCGGTTCTGAGACATGGCGGCTTCCGACACTTCTCCCATTATTGACGGCATCACGCCACCGAGTTGCTTTTTCGCCCCTTTGAGAGAATATAACACATACGAATGGACATGTGGCATGCAGCAACGCTCAAGAAGCCAAGGTTTGCAACGATATGTATACAGTGGTGGATAGTCATTTGACATATGATGCACAGTGTACATATACACGGATTCTTTCCCTCCCTATCATGCATTTCCAGGGTTGTGCTGCGATGATGGTAAGTTGGTTAGCGACGACCCCACTTCCAATCAATCCGGTATTTCTAGGACACATACCTTGAACAGAAACTCCGCAAGGTAGTCAACGGGGTCCTGGAACCAAGCGAACAGTGATCAGACGTGGGATCTGGCAAATCCAGATCAAGTATGACCTACCTCTGGTCGAGCTTTGCACACCTCGATGAGGCCAGATGTGAGAGTCGGCATGACATATTTCATCAAATAGTTTCTCAGAGGCACAGACTGTGCTTCTAGAACTTCTGCCTCCTGTTTCCGAACCTCTTCAAGTCGTGCGTTCTATCAGTACGGCATGTTAGTGAAAGGCTCCGTTCTGGGATAGCAACCATTTAGACTTGAAATGCGGTTTTCACCCTACCCATTCCGCAACAGCTTTACTCTGCCTTTCCGAATCCTCCTTCTCCCGCTTCAAGCGTTCCTCCTCAGCCGCAGCGACCTCTTTCGTCCGCGCTTCCTCCTCCACCCGTCGTTGCTCCGCCAATTGCTCGATGGTGGCGCCGTAGTTGTGAGCTGGGCCAATCTGCTTCGTCAGAATGCTCATTACGGCTTCCACGCCGTTGGCTTCGGTGGACACCACGAATGGGTGAACTTCGGCCTCGTCGAAGAAGTTGAGGACGGTGGTTTCGTCTGTGTTGTGGGTACGGTACTCTTCTAGGCGGCGCGTGAGGGCTGTATCCGAGAGGAATGGTTATTGTGAGCATGCTCTGGTGATTTTACGTGGCCATGAGTACATTTTCCTAGGTGATACATACCTTCCTCGGAGTTCTTTGTCCCAGCGGCGGATTCGGGTAAATGCATAGCCCGCTCCTTGATGACTTCATCGGATATGTCCAGAGAGATGACATGATCTGGCCCAATGACCTCGTCTATCTTCACCGGTCCCTTCTCGTCACCTCCGTCATCATCCGCGGCTGTATATCGATGTTCATGAGATACTTCCCGGCACCGACCGAGGCATTAGTCTTGAGATGGCAAACTCACATCGATAAAGCTCCCTCGCCTCCTCCGTAGTCGTCGGATACCCATCAATAACGTAACCCTGATTCCTACACGGCATCGACCGCAATTTATCACGCACAAAATTTGTGATATGTTCCTCGGGGTATTTCCCATTCGACGCTCTGGCAGCCTCTTTAAGCTCCTCCAGGAGCTCGCGGTCGGCGTCGATGTCGTCTTCTTGCTCTTCCTCTGTCAGGTTGCCGTTTGCTCGCCGCTCCTAGGAATGAGCAGTCGCTCATGAGAAAGGCATACTCAAAGCTCCACATTGTGCGATTTTCGCTCACATACCAGCCGTGCGATTGCTTCCGCGAGCACTTTCTCAACATCGACCAAGTGAATCGCATAGTGCTCCGCCAACTTCTCCGAGAACAATGTCTTTCCAGACGCCGGCGGGCCGTGGACCACTATCCGCAACGGGGTCAGGCCGCGAGCATATTTGTACTCTTGCACGAACCGTGGCAGGTTTTCTATCAGCCCAGACTAGACAAGCCGGCGGGGGGCTTTGTCAGTTTCTCCCTATCCAGATAGCAGAATGATTGACGCCTACCTCATACTTCCACCCAAACGACATTTCCTTCACGTGGCCCTGGTCAAGCCTTAGATTCACCAGCAATTGGTCGAAATTCAATTGCGGGATGTCGGGATTCAACAGCGCGACCTCTTTCGATGCCTTGTGCACTTTTCCAGTTCCCAGTGTTTCGCTGATCGCCTATGAAATGTTTGAATGTCAGTCGTCGCATTCACATTGATCTCCGCTGTGCATCACTTCACTGCGTACCCTCAAAACCTCGTACAACGAGTGCTTCGAATCGTCAATGGCGAGCATGTACCGCGATTCGGGAAGGGTCTCGGCGGTGTCGACGATGATTCCGCATAAGTCGTCGATGTAGATCATCGGGAGGATGTTGTCCCCGTCCCCGTAGCACGTCAGGTCCTTGTTATGCCATGCCATCTGACGGAATGGAGGGTATGAGCATCCAATCCCTACCTTGTTCAATGACACACTCTGAATGCTCAAATCCAAGCCGGCGCACCTTCAAAAACGGATGGAAGATACTATCCCCTGTATGATACACCAACCCAGCAGCAAGGACATACGTCCTCAACGCGCTCTTCTTCCCGGCCTTGATGATATTCTTCTCCAACGCCAAATGATCTTTGAAATTAGGATGTGGCCGCCGTCGGCGGTATTCATCTTCTCCAATAAACGCCTCAGGATCATCTGGATCGATTTTGGTCTTTGCCCATGTGAGCACGCTGGACACGCCGATAAAGGTTTTAGGACAGTCGAGGAATGTGTCGGCTTCGGCGCTTAGGGCTGATGATGCGTGGAGAGGTTAGACGGACTCTGGTGGGAAGGTATGCGTTTAAAGTGTGCTGACCTACTTTCTAATGCCCATGTTGCCTCGTCGAGACATGCGACGATGTCGTAGACGATAACGTCTGCGCTCAGCAATGCTTGTTTTAGCGCTTCGCGGTCGTTCTTCTGAATCACATTCCCCAAAGCGTCAGGATGGATTCATCCATATTGATTTCGCTGTAAAGCTAACATTCCCACCACAATAATCCCTCACCTCAACAACTTCCGCAACCCATTTCGGCTTCTCCCCTCCAACATTAAATCTCGCAATCGCCTCCCTCCTCGCCTTATCCGCCTTTCTATCCCCCGTCTCCACCATCAGCCCCGGCCTCGGTGGCGGAAATCCCGCGAGGCCCGGATCCGCATCCTGCAGCGTTCCGGAGATGATATAGTTTTCGTTCTCTTTGGGTTTCTCGGCGACGGGTGCGTCCTCCTCCTCTTCGTCGCTGGGCTCCTCTTCGGGACGGCGGGAGCCGACGAGGGTGGTGGAGAAGTGGCGGGAGAGGTTGTGTCCGAGGGGGCTATCGATGTGGGATATGAAGACTTTCATTTTGTGGTTTTCGAGCACTAATCACTGCGAATATGCGGTTTCCACTCGTTGCAAAGCCCTACGAGATTTGCGGTGGACGCTCCACACCATTTGTGACAACTCCGATAAATCGACGCGACGCGTAGCAGCTGCCATAAGCGTCAGGTGGTTTACTGCCAGGGTTTCTTTTAACCGCTTTGCACATTCTTCCCAATGAATCGGCCGTTTTCTGTGTGTAAGACTTTCGGACCGAGGAGCGCTTGGGCAGAGCTTGTAATTCTGGAACAAAATTGCTCTCACAAAGCACGACGTTTTGGATTTGGACAGACCCTTTAATCTGAGACCGGACAACCCAGCAATCGTCGGAATATGAGCGTCGGATTGCGTTCTTCATTACGATTCTTCCGTAAGCCCCTCCATCTATTCTATTCTAGTTGAGATCCGGAGCTCTCCGGTACTTACGTTAGGGCGTCGAACATGTAATCAGACTCGGATCGAACAGATATAAGCCAAAAAGAGTGTCTCCATGAATGTCTATTAACAACTTGTGTAATGTAAGGGTACTCAATAAGTAGATGTAGGGAGTGATGTGTACTACATGCACAACTACAAGGGGAGGTTGTGATGAAGGTCTAGTATCCCCTCTCCGCCAGATCGGTGGCCAGGTTGAGGTAGAAACCGATCGAATCGAACCCGCTCTTCCGCAAGACTACGCCCCGCATCTTGGGCGGTAAAAGCTGCCAGTGATCGCACGACACTGTTCCCATAAACTCTCCCCACTTGGCGCTCGCCAGACTGACCAACCCATCATTGACGCCTTCCCGTTCCGACACGATGCGGTGGGAGAAGTAAAGTGGTGCTAAGGGCGACATCTGCGACACGACCGCGGCGTACGATGCGTAATGGACGGATGGATCGTCCGGGGTGATTTCGTTGAACGCCGCGCAATAGTCCTTTGTGAGGTTTGCGAATGCCGGGGAATCGATGGGTGAGGCTAGTGCGCGGATGAGGGGATGAGCTCGCAGTGTTCTCGTCATTGCGTCGGAAAGTGGGTTTGCGGTGTTGGTATCTTGTGGTAAATGGTGATGTGATGTCAGATGCTTTGCCACCACATCGTCGGATTGCTTGTTGATATAGTCCTGGAGGAGACCAAGACCCAGCGAATCCCGGCACCAGTCCATGAAAGAGCTGCCACGATGCGGCGTGGCGACCGTTGTCAAGGAGTTCACCCTGAATTTTGACGATGGCAGATGGGTGATGACGTATCTGCAATCCAGCCCGCCCATCGAATGTGCCACGAGGTTCATGGCTCGCCCTTCTGCTTTGTTTTCCAGAAAGCTCCGCAGCTCCTGCGCCCTCGTTTTCAGCGCCGCCACCGTTCCCACTCTGGACACAACCACTTTGCATCCGATGTCTTGGAGTGCATTTGCGATGCCCTTCCAGTAATGAACTTGAAGCCCTGGCACTGCTTCGGGTCCCAACACATCGAATCCGAACAAACCATGGCAAAGGACCACTGGGTCTTTCGGTGCCTTGTAGTTTGTTTTGGTGACGAGCCCAATGTGTGCTCGTCGAAGTTCAGCGTTCAGTGCCGCTGTCGTGTCTGTTTGTTGCAAACCTGCCCAGAGCAGGACGGCTTCCTTATTCTTCTGCCTTTGCCGTTGCTGCAGTTGGGCCCCGGCGGTGGCGTTCGAAGAGCCAGCGCCACTCGCGGAGCCAACGCCGACGGCTGAAAGCACACTAGAGAGTTTTTGACGAAGATGAACTGCGAAGTTGGCTAAGCTCATCTTCGCTTAAGCGGATAGCAGTTCTGAAAGACAGGTCCGGGGCTAAGGCAGGCAGGTAATCGTATGACCTCAAGATAGTTTCAGCGGTACGCCGTCAAACGCTTGGGCAACTTGGCAATTGCGTATGGCTAAAGCCCCGGCGGCTCAAGTATAATAGCGCCTAAACTTGAAGTGATCGTCGTTGACAGGATGTCACTGTCGAATAGCTGAGAGATGTCAAGACGGCGACACCTGGCGGAGTTGCGCTAGAGGAGGCGTGAGTTTCAAGTTGGCCTTGACGATAGTGGGCAGAAGCCGGGTCGTGAATCGGGCGCACTTTGGACTTGGCGGTTGAGGTTTGGTGATGGTGGGAGTTCTCTTTTTCCCCGGAGAGATGGAGCAGTCGGGCCTGTGATGAAATACGCAGCCTGCCCATGCCATGCCCATGCCGCCGTCTTTCACAGAAGCGCAGTCCCGCGAGCCGTCCGCTTGGTGCTGTCATTTGTTATTCTTGGAAGGCAAGGCACCCCTGGCGCACTTGGCCTTTTTGCCTTTCAACCGCTCGGGTGCGCGTACGTCCTTCACCATACAACAAGCACCACTGTCACACCCACGCACCGCCACGTCTTGCGAAGTCAGGCAAGTGCGTCGCCCTTGATGTCTTTGCGCACTCCTGACGTGATAAGAACCGAAACAAGATCAAGCGCACCACGTGCACAGGCCCGTAACCCCAGTTCCCATCACGTTCTGAGCTGTGAATCGGTCAGCGGGCATGTCAAAAAGTACAGATGGGTCTCGATAAACGTTCCCACATATCCTTCTCTTCAATTGGGAAACCATATCTTCGATTGACTGGTTCTCTGGGATATGACTTCCTGCAGTTGGTGTATGCCCATATATGCAAACCCCGAGACGTCGGTGAATGACTACGTTGGGAAGGACTTTCGACCCACGTGTGCCGCCTTGATTTGGGTTAAGGACAGTCTCATCGCAATTTCAAGGGGCATCTCATCCCCACGTGCTGTATATGTACATACATACGCTCAAGGTGACGAAGAAGAAGTGCGTCCCGCAAGTGGAAACATTGATTCGATGGGAGGATAGAGATGAATGAACGAGCTAGGGGGCCCTCCTCACAACTTCGTTCTCTTGCCAGCATAGCGTATTGATATGCTTGAGCCACGTTGCCTTCCATGCAGTCATCCACTTCCACCCCATGCTTCCATGCTTCATGCTTCGAGTCCCCAATCGTGAATTCCGCCTAGGGTTATTCAATAATGCGCCGCGCAGTCGCATCATACACTTTCTTTGTAGGGTTTGAATCACTCTGTTCACGCTGACGGGCCACCACATCCCGCTGACAGTTTTGATAGTCGTTAGCGGCGTGGGAGCAGAATGCACAGCTGAATGTCCCTCTTTTGAGTTGAGTCGCCGACGAAGCCGGTTGGCCGATTGATACGACACAGACGCTCCAGGAGTCCAGGGTACCCCAGACCCTAGCGAACGACGCCGAGCAAAACCTTAAAAGCTTCCGATCGCTTTGCCATGTTGTGTATACATCGGCCCCTTGAACCTGCGCCCCGAACTGGACGGGACAATTGCACCGTAAAACCGCATATTGTAGAATGCACGATATATCGGACCTAAGGAAGAAAAACTACAAAGCGCTCCGTGTGGTGGAGATACTACTGCATCCCTCAATACCACCAATCTTACCTTCCGCTCTTGTTTGGTGACGGTGAGGACTGGCTCATACGTATGAACCTCCTTTGTCGACCTTTCCATTCTGTTGGCCGTCTCTCCTACCCTCGCTCAGACCGTCGCCCATGCCCAGAGTCGCACTTGGCTATCTGTCGTCCGAAAGTCGAAAGCAGAGTGGAAAGTTCGCGAGGTTCCTGATTTCTGACCTCGGGAGGAGGCGGCGGAATGTGGCGGCGGCCCATTTGCAAAACGCGCGCGCATTGAGAAGAGCGTTCAGCCTCACCTGGGAAACAGCCTGGGAAAGGGCCAAGTCGAACCTGGATGGCGTGAGAACAAGGCAGTAATGTGCAGTACACACAAAGCGACGGAGGACAACGGTATCCCTGTATATAGGTAAATAGATCGCTATTCCCTGGAGGTGGGATCCTCTCCTTGTATATACGTGTGATATTCGACTTTCAGGAGGTACCGCCATTGCCGACCAAGCCGTTGCCTATAGCTTGCCATATAGAAGGGGTCTGGAAAGCCTACGATCTGAGTATCAGTTTCCCAGTGCGATTGCGCGATGCTCTTCACCCTACCTCATTCGATAGCGGTGCTACTGCTCCTAGTAGCATCTCCGCAAACCCTCGCGCAGCAGCACCCTGAAGAATTCCGGATTGATCTGGACGCCTTCTCGCCGGTGGAATTACAGAAGCATCATCCCGAAAACTCAGCATGGCTGGGAGGACAGCCTTCGTTTCCTTCGGCAGGCGGTGAATGGGGATCAACCCCTGAGCGGCCCGGTTCGGCCAATGTGAAGGCTGCGACGGACAGCGGTAAAACCGATGAAGTCCTGTCGAAAATCAAAGCAGGCACGGACAGCGTAAGCGACGATCGATATATCGTTGCCATGCTGCAAAACATCACAAAAGAGGACATCGATCGACATGTGCAGTGGGTTAGCAACACGCTCCTCAATGGTGGAATCATTCCACCTGCGCTCGCCAAGAAGTTCTCAGGGATCGCGACAATGTTCAACTCCGATGTGTTCAAAGGCTACACTGCGCATCTCCCACCGGGTATCATTCATTTGATTGACCAAAGCGAGCTGGTCCGATTTGTGGAAAAAGATCAGAAAATAAACCACGCACAGGCGCCCAAATCGAACGGCAGCGAGGATGGATCGAAATTCGTCTCGTCCTCGGGATTTTTCATGAACGTCGATGATTCCTCAGCTGCGGTGCAACAGTACCCTCCATGGGGTCTCGACCGTATCACGCACCGTCAGGCGGGCTTGAAAGGCGTGTACGTGTTTCCTCCAGACGGCGGGCAAGGCGTGGACATCTACATCCTGGATACGGGCATCAACCACAAGCACCCAGACTTCAAAGGCCGAGCGCGGCAAGGCCCGACGTTCTCCTCGAACGGGTTGGAGGATGGCAACGGTCATGGAACGCACGTGGCTGGGATCGCTGCATCTTCGACATGGGGCGTGGCCAAAGCTGCAAACATCATTGGTGTGAAAGTGCTGGACAACGACGGGACGGGATTCGTGTCGCAGGTCGTGCAGGGCCTCGAATGGTCGCTTTTGGCGGTGGGGAATGGCACGCGGCGGGGCGTGATTAATATGAGTCTGGCTGGGGGAGGCAAGTCGCAGGCGCTGGACGAGTTGGTGAGGAAGGGGCGGGAGATGGGTGTTCCGCTTAGTGCGGCGGCGGGGAATGACAATATCAATGGTGAGGATATGGACCTGACTTTCAAGTGCACAACATGAGCGGGCCACTTTACTGACTCATTTCTCTTTCTTCCACAGCGTGCGATTCATCACCATCCTCATCCGGAGCTGTCATGACTGTGGGTGCAAGTGATCAACAGGATAAGCGCGCCGTGTTCTCCAACTTCGGGCCCTGCGTCAGTGAGTACCTCAAATGGCCTTCTGAAGAGTCAAACCTTGGCACTAATCCTTCACTCCTCGCAGACATCTTTGCTCCAGGTACAAACATCACGTCAACATATATCCCTGGTTCGGCAACCGCCACCCTGCAAGGCTCTTCAATGGCCGCACCCCACGTAGCCGGGATTATGGCCATCTTTCTTTCTCTTTACCCGGAAGCCACGGCGGACGACGTGTACACCACAGTGTCGAAGATGGCGACTGCTGGCGCTGTGGCTGATAGCAAGGACTCGACTCCAGCTTTATTGTTCAGTGGCATGAATGCCACGAGGTTCGCTGACCTGTATTATCAGCCTGGCGGGAGCGGATGGATGAACATGGTGTGGCAGACTTTGCAGGATTCGTGGATTTGACATATTGGACGCACGGACTGGGTTCTAGCATTTACAGAGGGGCTGATGAAGGCCAATATACCTTATCTGAGAGACATTCAAACTTGTATATGTATTCCAAAATTCACATACCCATCATTAGCATCCCTACTCTGACACGTGCCCTACGCACCAGTGTCACCTACAGACTTACGCCGCAACATAGACGAGATATTTACATAGAGGGCGGAGTATACGCCGAATTTTCACCCCGGATGTAGGCAACAATGCCCTTCTTGTGAATGAGGCCAACAAGCTTCCCATCGCACACAACGCAAAGCGTCTTAACTCCAAGCTTCACAAAGAGTTCATACACGAGATCGAGGGATGCGGTGTGTGGGACAGATAAGGGCGACGGGTCCATCCATCGTGTCAAGTCCTGGACGTTGTCGGATGCGTCGCGGCTTTCGCTTGGCTCGGAGATTGAGAATGAGTGAGGAGTAACTTGTGGGAATGAAGTGGATGGCATTCCGGGGGAGGGCGGCTGGAAGAGCAGAGGCAATGACATCGATGAAGCAGGCGTCGCCATCGGCATCGCTGTGGTGCCCGGAACCGAGCCAGTCAAACCGGACCTCAACGGGCTGGGACTGGATGTTCGCCCGCCACCTTGCACAGCGAGCTGCTCGGACCGTCCGCGAAACAGATCAGGAGTGTTCGACCGTGATATGCCCGCGGGTCCAAGTTCGGTAGCTGCCGGAGAAGCGACGATAGGCATGCGTTCGATACTTCTTTCCGACCCTCGTGCTGGTGAATGCCACCCGGCGCGCGGTATCCGGGATCCACCTGCGGGGCTGCGGCCTCTGACGGAGGTAAGCAAGAAGCTTTCGACGTCAATACGGCGATCACTGGATACTTCACTGACGCTGGGGACACGTCCTGGTCGATGGAAGATGATAGGGGGGCTTGGCCGTCTCGTGCCGTGTTCGGTTTCCAAGGATTCGGTGACAAGGCCCAAAGCATGCATCAATTCCGGAGCGGCGATATAGCCTACAAGAACGTCTGAATGGTCGACAATGGGAAAGCCAGTGTCCTCGTATACACCATTGGGGTGCACGGCAGGCGGCGCTCCGTGCGGTGTCGAAGAGGTCGGGAGGATAGGGCCCAGGTTGGTCATGCTGACACTCCCAACCAAGCCCAGCAGTTCTTCGATGGTATATTGCACATCTGAGCGAATCACTTTGCGGCTCTTGACCCCACGCTCCATGACATCCATGGCTGTGAGCATCCTTCCCGGATCTGAGCGAATCGGCCTCTTGGAGTCGAGGTACGGGTAACCTCCGGCGATGATAGATTTTTCGAAAAGCGCTTGGGGAGATAGAGCATCCCCTACCCACTTGGCCAACATGATGGCGAGCATAGACGGGAGTAAGGAGGACACAGAGCCTGTGAGTTCGAGGATAATGACTGCTAAAGAGATCGTCATCCGCGTCACTCCTCCGACAGCTGCCGCCGCTCCGACAACGGCGTATAAACCAGGAACGACCGCAGTTGGCAAGGCTCCGTCGTAGTGTTCCGGGTACGTTGCAACCGTCCACTGCACAACAGTGCCCACCATCCGTCCGACCAGCGCACCGGCGCACATGGAAGGGACAAAAATGCCCGCTGGCACTTTAATGCCAAAGGCAAGGATTGTGAGAACGAACTTGATGAGCAGAGCAAGCGCCAGCATTCCCAGGTGGGACGCAAGCGGTAATGGATGACAAATGATGTCCTTTGAGGATTCTGTACATTGGGAGAAAAGCTGACCGAGCAGATCATTGTTTCCCAGGCTACACATGCAATATGAGATAAGTGGTCAGGCTTGCGCAAGAAGTAAGACTTGCATATTTACCTGGTAAGCTCCCATGGATACGCAACTGTGGAAGTGATCAATGCGATAAGAAACACTTCGGCAAGAGGCCAGCTACCCAGGCAGGTTCGACTTCGGACTCGTGACCAGAAGCTCGTCAACTTGATGAACGCTGCTCCATACAGCCCCTGCGGATAAGGTGAGCAGATTGTGCGGGGTCCGGACTACCAAATCACGAACACTTACCCCAAGTATCCCCACAGCCGCGAAAGGAACTAGTTCCCAGAAAGACCATACACCTCGCGATTCCAGGTTTTCCCAATGAACTTGGAAACGAACGACCCGGCCGCCACCAATGGGATTGATGATACGGACAGTGACGGCGGCAACTAACGCACAGAAGAAGCTCCTCCACATAGTTTTCATAGGGAAGTAGTAAGATACTTCTTCTAGTGCGAACAGTACTCCACCAAGAGGAGCTCCGAAGGCGACGGCAACACCTGCAGCGGATGATGCAGACAGGATCTCTCGTCGCTTGCCTTCGTTCTTGGCATACTGGAGAGGATGCCAGGTGAGTACGTTATTCAATGAAGCAACCATATTTGCGCTTTCCCACCTTATTGAACAACCGGGACAATACATTCCCGACGCAGCAGCTAATGTGTACGAGCGGTCCTTGCGAACCAACCACCAGTCCAGAAGCAGTGGATAGAATCTATACAATCTCGGGTTAGCGCGCCAATTCGAGGAAACCAATGCGCTTGCCTGTCCTTACCAGTCCAACCACTTTGACAACCAATGTCCGGGCGCCAAGAAAACCGGTAATAACGAAGCCACCCAAAATGGTTTTGACCTCCGGTATCCCACTGCCTGCCGCATGGAACTTGGGCTTCTTGCCCGCCTTTAAACCCTCTTCCCGGCTCTTGCTCCGCCGTAGTCCTCTTTGTTCGCGCGCATTCGTTACCCAGCTCGGCTCCGTCACTGTACGATTCGCTTGGGCGCTAGACGCCGTGGAAGCTCTAGACTGCTTGGTCACCACCGCTGACAATAGCGCTAGTACTACCCCAGAGATGACGTAAATTGCGTACTGCGTGTACTGCTCCGCTCGCGATGGCATGTGTGACGCAACGGGATCGGACCAGTATGACCATTCTGGGCATTCCTCTGAAAGACATCGAAAGATGAGCATAGAACAATGATGGGGCTTGACCAAGATCATCCAACCAACCTGAGCTGCAGCAATGTTCCCGGCGAAGCCATATGCTTCTGCCACAAAACCCTGTCCGCCAATCCGATATATGGGTGTAGCTCACTTCGATGAGTGACGCTATACATCCGCAGGTTACTCCAATCAATGCCAAGAGTATCCATGCAATAGACCCGTCAAGCTTCTCGGTTAGCCACCCCCTCATTCCCGGTGTGCGACGCATAGTGCGAAGTCGCACTCGTTCCTTTATTGTATCATGAATCCAGTCGATAGTGGTGAAGTCCTGATACCACACCCTCATGCCCGTCCCCGTTGCCGCCGTCTCGTCATCTTCATCATAGGTCTCGCTTTTCCGTTTGCTGAATATCAGTGACTTACGCCACGAGCCTGCTGGTACCGGTGAGAACGTCCCATGCGAAGTTCGTGAGGACGTGCCTTTTAAAGCGAGGTCGGGAAGCGTCAATGCGCGAGGCCCTTGTGTTCTCCTCGCTCCATGAGCACTTCGAGGAAGTATGCGAGGCTGGCTCCGCTCATGACTTGATAGCAGCGGGGTGCCCTCTTGGTCCATGGAGAAGTACAGTTCTTCCACGGGGGCCGAGGTGGAATATGGCTCACTGGACGAAAAGGACGGACGGTGGTTTTTCCAAGACGTCGGATCACCTGGTAGACTAGCTGCTACCTCCCTATCGGCTTGACCCGCCCAAGAGACGTTCATAGCTCTGCGAGCCGTCGGTTGGTTCTCAGGCTCCATTTCGTGGGAAACGACAACCTCTCGAGAGAAACGCTCCGTTTGGACACCCTATTTCGCGACACGAAAGGAAGCAGGCGTGCACAATGACTTTAAGGTGCCATACCAGGGTACGGCGGCACACCGGGTTCTTGTCGATATTCGAAGTTCTGTGAACAAACGGTGTAAGGTTTGCAAGCCTAATGCGGCAGTGAAGTCTTCATACCGTTCGAGAAAGGTCAGCGAGCCGGACACGTTACGTGTTCGTGACCCTTCTAAGTTTCCAGCCACGGGGACTCGACATTTTGTTTAGACATACCGCATTTTCTAATCTTCAGCCAGAGTTTAAAGCATTGACTGAACACCCTCTGATAGGCCCAGCTTCTTGCTTGCCCAGCTCTTCCATTTCTTTTCCAAAAGTCCATTTTGAACGTCGATCTACAATATGACTACAGCTGCAAGACCCACTTGGCATCCCGCCGTTGGCGGACTGCAGCTCCGTGACACCAACGCTGCACCTGTCCACTTGGTCAGCGCCAGGGATTTGGCCACACAAACCAAGCTGAAGCTGCGTCAACCCGGCCAAAATGCTCCCGAGGACCTGAACTCCCTTGACGAGATTCGTATGAAGGAGAGATTGGAAGAGAAGGAGCGTGAGCATTTTGAAAAGGCCAGAAGGGGAGAGAAGCGGAAAGAGAGTAGGTTGCGTTTTGGATTCCCAAGCCGCCCGTCTTCGACGTTTTCTTAGAGCATTGGAGAATCTGATAACCTCGTTTACTTTCCCTTCTTCACTCCAGTATCAGCCGGGATCGAGGAAGATGAAAGCTCAAAGCGACAGAGGACAAAAATAGAACCAAATATAGATGCAGACGACTCGGAGGACGATGACGAGGCATCGGAAAGTGATAGGTAAGAAGGTTCAAGGAACCTCCCGCGTCTCTCACACTTTCTCGGCTGCCAGCTCACGATTACTCTCTCTCTATATATAGTGACTCCAGCGACGACGATGATGATGACGATGAAGCTGAGCTTCTACGCGAGCTGGAAAAGATCCGGAGGGAGCGAGCAGAGGAGAAGGAACGTCAGGAGAGGGCAAAGATGGAAGAAGATGAAAAGCAACGAGAGGAAGAGGCATTGACGGGGAACCCTCTACTTGAAAGCCAGGCGTCGAAAGATTTCTCCGTGAAGAGGCGCTGGGACGACGACGTGGTATTCAAGAACCAGGCGCGGGGTGTGGAGGACAACCCGAAGAAGAGGTTCATTAATGATGTGCTACGGAGCGATTTTCATCGCAAGTTTATGAGCAAATACGTCAAATAGAGAGCAAGGACTACCCGACCGCACCTGTCGCTTGTCATACTGCCTAATCTACTCCTCCATACATTCCATGGGCGTATTCTTACGCTCTCTATGAAAACAGACTGCAGGTATCCAGAACATTTCGCAGGAACTTAATGGTATTACAGGAAGATATGGTGTACAAATCCTTTTGACTACAAATGTCCATTATTTCCGAAAGTTCACAAACTCAGCGAGACATCAGAATGAAGTGAGAAGGAAGAACAGAGGAAGAAGAGAAGGATTATAGAAGTATTATACATGTAACTGTAAAAAGGGGAACATAAACCGAAAAACAAATTATGTGCAATACAACGTAGAGGAGGCAGACAGCAACGGCAAGCGAGGATGAGTATAGAATGCTCGTGAATCCATTGTCTCTCCGACCTCCAGTCCAGAAAGTATGGTCCCGGCTGTCAAAACACGAGTGTCAAACAAGCCTTATGAGAACCATGGCGCGTGATAAATATCCAATTTGAGGAACAGAGGCAAGGAAGGAGTTTGGCTGGAATGTCGGCGAATGAACGATGGTGCTTTGGAACGGGTGGTTTGTGAAGTTCGTGATGATGTATGTAGTATGGAAGGGGCGTGCCGATTGTCGCTACACGAGCTGCACGTTTGCTTCGGATGCGGGAGCCGTGCAATGTTGCGGGTCGAATGCTACAGAAAGAGGATACGTCGGTACGCGAGGCCAGGTTCCAATTATGGTGGCGTGCGGGCGTTGCGGGTGATATGAGTGTTGAGGGGCTGCCGGAGCAGTTTGAAAAGGGTTCGGACAGCTCCCTCGGCGTCCCAGCGGTGGCTGCTCGCTCTCTTGGCTCCGGTCTTCCTCAGATATTTGGTGAGCAACGGAGCCCATGAATCGCGGCAGCGTCGCTGAGAAGTATTTTCCTGCCGTTCCTGAAGTTTCCATGTCCCCGACTGAGCCTCGATGATATCTGGGGGGCTTGTGGAGAACAGATGGGTCCCGTGCCTGTGCCCGCTCTGTGAATGCGACCGGGAACGCGTGGCCACGAGCGGGCTCCCATGAAGATGGCTCCGATAATCTGTGGGCGTTTTTGCTCGTCGGGTCGTCTGGACTGTAGGTGCTGGTAGAACTGTTTCGGGTGCGAGTGCCAGTTTTGAGAAGGTCTGGTGCAATCGAATCGACGTCACTCGCTAGGGATTGTTCGATGTCGCAAGACGAGTCACTGAACCATGTAGCATCATCTTCGTCGCCATTTGACTGCGGTTTCCCTGGGTGTACTTGTGTTCCGATTGGAGGAGGGCAGAGTCGGCAATGGGACTCGCTGAGGAGCTTCTCGAAGTCATTCTTGATGTCGGCATCCAGCTGTCTGATGCTGTCTCGAGGCAGGAACGTGTATCTATCATCATAACCGTAATGCTGGCGAGGTCCCGAGATGCCTTGATAGCTCCCTCTCAGTAATGCTTCGCGACTATAATTTCCTGTATTCGCGATGCATATCTGTTCCAAGGCTTCTGAAAGAGCATCCATTTCCTTTGCGTTCTTGGCATAGCTCACGACAAGGTTGGTCTCCTGGCGGAGCGTGATCCAGCATTTCGACGCCGCCATGCCACTCTCGTAGAAAACGTACGCGTACTTGCCGTGGAACTGCATGCTAAGAAATCTGCGAACAGGGAGATGAAGACAAGTCAGATATCAAACGCCAAGGGTGATGTAGTCAAGTAGTACTCACCCTGGGAACGCACGGAACACCTTGCACATCTCATCCTTCGAATAGTTGGTTGGCAAATGCGTCACATGAATCGCCTTGGACGGTGCAGTTTCTTCTTCAGGTTGTGGATATGGGACTCGATAGTTCTTCTGCGCTGGCTCCAACGTGATGATGCCAACAGGAACGCGTCTCATCAGCGCCTCTCGAGCAAAATCCGTGGAAGCGAAGCGGACAAAGCAGTAGTGATCGTAGAACGCAAACATTTCAAAACCAGCGTATGTGCGGAAGTGCAGATACAGTTGACCTCGATCTGTGACGCCCGGGCTGTGGGAGCAACATGAGCGAGAGAGGCATGCACGCAGAGAGGTCAGCATCGACCAAAAAGTTGTATATGTAGCTGTAATCCGTTCTGCTTACCGGTACGCTATGTGCAAAGTGTTGATCCCTGGGGCCACAATTTGAGCCGTTCCAGCAGTCATCTTCGTCGGCCAAGATATCGCCCTCGGACGGGTGGTCGGAAATGTGGTCAAAGGCCCTATCGACAGCGAGAAAGCACTAGGCTGGGCCGCCACCCCGTACGAAGACATAGGTTGACGCGTAGGCCGTGCCGATGAAGTATGTAAATGAAGGCGGCTGTGCAGAGTTCGCAATAGGAACAATGGTTTGGGGTTGGGAAGTGTGTTACGGTGTGAGGTTCAGGGGCGGGGAAGGCAGTGGTCTAGAAATGACCAGAGTGACTCGTCGAAGCAGGGAAATCGGGGATCTTTGTCGTATCTGTTGGGTACACTGAAGCAACTGATAGCCCCCAGAGGTCCAGGCCTATAGATCCAGATGCCTTGAGCGCAAGGCTGAAGTCTGGGTTCCCAAGAGCGTAGAGGCGAAACGGGGTTCCCAAGAGGGAGCGAAGCTGTATACTATTCCACGAGCAAATAGCGAAGTGGGCCCAGTGAGACCCGGCCGACCAAGGGGGTTCAACGCAGAGTAACACTCACTGCCGAACAAAAATGGAATGTGCTCGGTGGTCAGTAAAGTGATGGAAGATGCTCCAAGATGGGAAGACCCTTGCTGGGGGTTATGTCACAATTGGTGACATACAACTCGCGCGAAGGACCCCTTCGGACACAATCGTCAAGATCAAGCTCACCTTACGAACGGGACTTCTCCTGGTCCACAGACGTCTCTTTGGAATGGGTAAACCGTAAATGGTTCGGTAAACCCTCAATCGATGGGGTGGTGCGCACAACAGGGATGGTTTTCCGGTGTGCAGCATATACCGCGGCGGGACAGCCAGATGACATACATTCAAGTAAGTGGAAATCGGCACTTGTCGGTTGTCGTACTCCTAAACGGATTGAGACGGCGTGCGAGCGAGGGGTTTCCCACACAGCATCTATCTATTCAAGCACGCTCTGAACTAGTGATTCAACAGGGCTTTCACATTATTCAAGCGGAATCACCGAGATCCCCTTTAACCCCTGCATTCGCCAAGTGAGTTGATATCTCACACCATAGGCTGTCATTAGCACGAGCCAAAGAAGGTTGGAGACTCCGACGTCGGACATGTTCGATTGTTCCTGCGGATTCATCTCCAAATCATGGCTTAGCGGGCGGTGAAACAAGCGCAAGTCAACCCTATCGCCGCGACGCTGATAAGCATCCGAAACTTGAAAGGCGCAATCAGCCATGTCCGGGACGATGAGTCACGATCGGGCGATTTTGTGTCGATGGCGAAGTTTGAGAGGTGTTCGCAATGGCTTCGGATGATTCGGAAGGCAGGAGGCAGGCATTCGACATATAGCGCACGGCGGCGAGACCAATGGCGCCCCAGAAAGTGGTGCTCTCCTTCACCGGCGGCAAGGACTCGACTCTTGTGTTGCACATCCTGTCCAAAAGCCCCGAACTATACAACGTCGCGCTTCTCTGCACGTTCGTTCCAGCGAAAGCGAAGCCTTTCCTGAGCCACAAGTTAGAACTGATCCAGGCCATTGCCAAGGCAGTTGGAGTCCCTCATAGGGTTTTGGTTATCGACCCCGGACAACCTGCAGAGAGCAGCGAAAACTCAGATGCAGCAAATCAGAGCTGCGCAACCGCGACGGGACGAAACGATTTCCTCTCGTGTTATGTGGCACAGATGCAATTGTTGAAATCGGAAGGCATCGAGGCGTTCGCAAACGGGGACATTGAGGACGTGTGCTCGGACTTCATGGGGAAAGCGGCGCGGGCAGCTGGGCTTCCTCTCGTTAGGCCCCTATGGGAGGTACCTCGGCCAAAACTGTTGGCACAACTATATGACGAGTTCGCCCTCAAGTTCATCGTTACCTGCGTGAACTCAACGGCCATCCCACGAGAGGTGGCAGCTCTGATGCTGGGAAGGGTGCTGACGAAGGAACTCCTTGCGCATTGCCTGTCACAGCCTGGGTGTGAGTCGGTGGATCAATGCGGGGAAAACGGGGTAAGTCGAAAGTTGTCTATCCTGACGTCGATGGACCCAGCACATGGGCATCTTGCTGAGTCGTCGTTCTTCCGGGTGTCTCTCTTAGGAATTCCATACCATGGTGCTCGACGGGCCTTTGTATCAGCAGCGAATCAACATTCCCCGCGGGAAAATAACTGAGAGCGAGGGTGGACTATATCTATTTTGGGATTTCAGCGACTTTTCTTTGAAGACCAAGGACGGACGTTCATAGATCAACACGGCGGTATCTAGTGGTGGGAAGCGAGAGGTGGACTACAACAAACACGGTGATAGATGTTAGACTAGGGTGGCATCGCGATTTTGGTGCAGTGTCAGAATGATGAGAATGCATAAAGATGCCGCTCATATGGGAGTACGTGGTAGGTGACGCATATGGGGCGCACCAAATGTATATGTACATGTCCGTGCCTACAGAACTACGAAGGTCTACATTATGGATATCTATGTACGACGGAGCAGAGGAAGGATACAGTGGTGATGTTACGCCGGAATACGCCAGAAAGTCTGTCCATCTGTCCGAACTCGGCTTACTTCCGTAGGAATCCGAGTGCTTTCTTCTTCAAATCCTTTGCCGCGCTGCTGGCGCTCGTGCTCGACGACGAGGAACCTGTTTCCTTCACCGCTGGCCTGGGCCGGCCCTTGGAAGACTTCGAAGCCCTGGAGATCGGGATAGGCTGGTTTGCAGCTTCCAGTTTCGCGATTGCCCTCGTCTCGCCGTTTTTCGCGGCGATTTGGTACCATTGTAGAGCCTTTTCCTCGCTCTTGACACATCCCACGCCCTTCTCGCAGAAATACCCTACAGCGTATTGAGCTTCGGCGTGGTTTTGCTTTGCAGCACGGTACGTCCATGCGTAGGCTTCGTGCTCGTTCTGCGGGAGAAGGTTGTCGAAGCCGTGGAGGTACCAGCCTGCTAGGACGAACTGCGCATCTGCATTCCCATTTTCGGCGGCCCGACCGTACCAGTAAAGTGCGTCGCGCTGAAAGAGGAAAGATATGCGGGTAAGATATTTACGCTCCGAAAGTGGACTACATAGACCGCGTTCAGTCTCACCATATTCCTAGAACACGTTAGCCGACCAAACTCTAAGCACTGCGCCAGTTTGTACTGGGCTTGCGGGTACTCCAGCTCGGCTGCCTCCGCATAGAGGCCAAACGCGTACGGCTCATCCTCTTGAATGTGTGGAGGTACGCCTTTCTCGAAAATCTTAGCAAGCTCATACAAGCATTCCGGGTGCTGTTTGTCCGCAACCGCGGCGCCTCTCTTGAACCACGTCACAGCTTTCCGCACGTCCCGCTTCCCTCCCATGTGGCCATGGAGCTCGATCATGCCCAATCGATACAGTGCCGGTCGGTATCCGGCCTGCGCAGACTTTGTGTAAAAGTCCAAAGCGACACGGTAGCTTTTCTTGGTGCCTGCACCTTTTTCGTTCAACATGGCGGCCAAGTACATGGCGCCGGGATGCGAGCGCTTTGCAGCGTTGAGCAATTGAGTATAGGCCAGGGAGTACTGGCGGTCGTCAAAGTAGGCTTGTCCCAGCGTATACTAGAAAAGCAGAAGGAGATGAGATTTTGACATCTCTACCAGTGTTGCCAAACTGCACCAAACTTACCATCGCATCAGAGTTTCCGTTCCTGCTCAACTCCCGCAAAACAGCATAGGCCTCCTCCAGCAGACGTTCCTTCAGAGCAGGTTCTGACGCTTTGCCACTTTCCTCTAGACAGAATTTGGCAAAGCTAAACTTCAGCTTATCATCGTTGCTTTTCAATGCGTTGGCCTTGTAGAGCTGAAGCGTGGTTTCTATCGACATTTTTGTAACCTTTGAGGATGGCGGGCCGCCAGGAGACGGGCCATCCGGTATTCTTACTGCCAATTTGCGAAAACTGGGCCGGGGCTGAAGTGTCGTCGAGCCATGTAACTCTGAAACTAAGGTTTCCGGATTGCTTGAACTTTGAGAGGAAGCCACCGTTGGAGCGGATTGCGCAGCCGGGTCCGTTGGAAAGTCCATTGCTGCGTCCTGTGATTTTTGGGATGCGCCGTCTGAAGGTGTAGAATCGATAGGGGAGATAGGGGAGTTCAGCGACCCGACAGTGTCTTCATCCGAGGTCTCAGAGATGCTATCTGATAGCGTAGACTCGGCTGGGACTTCCGCGCTTCCGGCTTCCTTGCCTTCGGCTGATATCTTTGCTTGAGTTGCTGAATCCCCTTCCCCCTCCGGAACTGGTGATAGTTCCGCTATACGCGGCTCGAGATCACTGTGCACGTCTTCATCTGCTTCCGCTTTTGCCATGTTTTCGGTGGCTTCCGGCGCGAGGTAAAAGTGGTCGGAGGAGGCAAAGGATGCCTTGTGGCTAAGGCCTAACATTTCCGGTACGGGCAAACCAGTGTTCAGCGCTAACAGTGAGGTAGTCCGGGAAGGTCGTCTTGGGGCGCATATGTCGTCAGTTAAATGCGCTGACCCATTCATATGCGCACTTGCAGCTGCACCGACAATCGATTTGTCGGCTTCGTTATTCGCCAGGGCTCTTTGATGGCTCTGAAGTTCGTTCCGTGGTGGTCCTAGAGGGCCGGCGTCCACAACATTCGTGAAAGTCGTTGGATGACCCTTCAAGCTGAAGCTTGGAGCCTCAGAATGAACTTTCGACACCGCACCAAGCACGTAGGGCGCAACTCCTGGATCGGCCTGGAATGAGTAAGGCCTGGGCTTTATTGGCTGCGTTTCTTCAATATCAGTGGAAGAACCAGCCGCTACGGCCGGTACCACTTTAGGAGAAGGATCCTCCTTCCGCTGTATCAGCGACTTCTTACGCAGCGGCGACTGAACCGGGGTGGGATATTGACTACTTGGGCCCGCCTTTGGCGCAAATATGAGATCTTTAGGAGGAGGCGTTGGAGGACGAAACGCTTTGGCCGTTGCTGCCGCTGCGACAACAGCACTTTTATCTTGTGATATCATAGGCGAGGTATCGGAGCTCCTGGTGGCGCCTCCTGTTGAGGAATTCGACGGTGAAGTGCCCGCGGGTAATGCATCCGTTACGTCTACAGTTGCGCTCAACGACTTTGAAAACGGGTTAGACTAGGTTCAACCTCGGAACGCGGATATGCACTTCGTATTCCTTACTTGAGTGGATGGTGTCATTGAGGTGCTTCTTGGGTATGGTGCCAGCAATGGCTTCGAAGAATCTCCTGCCTCTTTGAGCGAGACCGCATCACTTATGGAGGCTGGCATGGCGTTGAGTACTCAGTGTTATGAAGAGTGTTTCCCAAGAACGAAGGCAGTTATTACGGCCCAAAGTTGAAGTTTGCCACATATATAAAAACGGCGAGGAGGTCCAAGTTGGTGGTCGTTCATCGAAATTCAAAGCTGGTGCGGCCTCATCATGTAGCCATAAGACGCCCTTGAAAATCATTGGAAACCACTTTAGTGGCCCAGCAAACCCCAGATTCCCAGAAAGCATTGCCCGGTCGACGGTAGCCTCTATATCTACCGGCCTCCTCCCGGGAAGAAGTGGCAAGCACCAGAGAATATGGGCTCGGTTGGAACTCGGACCTGTGTTGCCGTTTCTTCCCTGGTGCTGGGAAGGAGGAGCTGGAACAGCGTCAGATTTGGCAGCGGCGCGTGGTGGCGCTCTAACCTCGTCATTTCAGTCGAACGCGAATCTTATCAACGATAACCGCTCACCGCTCGGCATTGAGGCCAGGTTTGAGGGCCCACACTCCACAGCAATGTAATTTCGAGGGCCCACAGCAATTGAGTTTTGAGGACCTTGACGGGAGTGCAACGGACCGGGAAGGACGACAAGGGCATATTATGCACCGGACTTGCACGTCTCTCGGTAACTCAGCGAGGTTCGCTTTTCATCTGTGATCTGTGACGAGTAAAAGTACTGTACCCATCTTCAAGTCGAGAGCCATTCTTCTTCCCACGCCATTCGACGACTTTAGGAGTCCGGGTTCCTGCTTGCCATTCCCCATACCGATAATAGCCTAGTTTCATGAATGTCGCTCGCCACCGTCGTTCAAATGGAAGAACCAGTTCGTAGGCAGGTCTCTGAATTCGGCCACCAAAGAATTCGCATGTGCGCCCGACATGCTTTGCTTCTATTGTCGTGAGGCCATGGCGACATTGGAATGCAACGCACGTCCGGCGCACTGCGTTTCTGAACGAAATGAGAAGCTCCTCTTAGCGAGAGATCCGAGTTGACCCCGAACAGCGTGGAGCACCGCAATGACGATATCCATCCTTGCACTGTGAAGTCGTGGCTTCGCCCCTTCTTCTGAAGACAAAGAATATGCTTCACGTTGGTCTGGATCGTGCACTTGGGAAAACGTTCGAAGGGATGTTGTTGATGCAGACAATTATTCTGCTGGACGTGAACAACCTTAGCAGCACGAGCGGCTCGCGGCAGTCACATTTCCGTCAAAGCTCGCAGGATTCATAGAAAGCGGAACGCTGGAGGAGGTGGAGTATTCCTACTACAGGTGGAGTATTCCTACTGTAGGTATGACTGGGAGCGGCATAGCTCCTGGCATCAATGATCCCTCTTGGACTGAAGAGCCTAAATTTAAAGTTAAATGTGATGCTTCTCAACTTCGCACGCACATTGGGGACATACTCTGTTTTGCATGTATCTATAAGAAAGCATATCATGACCAGTGTGCCATGCTTTGCTCAAATTAGTGTCCCCAAATGCAAAGAGAGAGACATGCTATCTCGGGAACGGCACTCTGGCCTCAACTTCCTACGATTGTCTTGGGCATCCAAAGGAAATATGCGTGGAGCTTTGTGAACGACAAAACGTCTGCCTCTCCGTCCTCCCTTACCGTACACGGTATGCATCCCTCATCAACGACATCGAGTTCGAAGGGAACGAATTCGCAGTACTAGAACATTCGTCAAAGTGGAGGAGGGCGGTGGGAGCGCATGCGAGGCGAAAATGCTGCTCCCTGCTGCCCAAATGTTGTCCGATCTCAAAAGCGTCCCTCGTCTTCCACCCACTATCAACGATTGAACATGAGATGCCTCAAGAGTCATGACCATCATCCGCCGTCGATTTCCGCCGTCTTCGGAGGCTGAAATAGATATGTTCATATCTATCATATGTGGAGAAGAACGTAAGGCCTCCCAGAGAAAGCGATGGAGCGGGTCCCAGAAAACGATCAAAGAGCCTCGCGTGCAAGGCAAATTTTTTATGGCAGGATCCGCACTGAATTTGAAGATTCATTTTTTGAACCGTGGATAGCGGACCAACGGTGACGGGAGGCCAAATCAATTGCATCTCTTTCATAATAGCTGGGCGCTCGTGCGTTGTAACGCTGTGGAGTTGGGGCCCGGAACACCAGCGAATCCATCGTGACGAGGCTTTTGCGGTGTGGGAGACTGCCCACATGCGAACAATGATGATTACCGCCGACGGGATACTGATGAGACAAATAACGCAAAAATTTCGAAAGCTGCGGCCTGGCGGACGATGTTGACCTTGAACTGATGGATATTGACCTTGCACTGCCCAGCCCAGCCAATGGATGTAGTCCAAGCCCAGTCCCATCATACATATATACGTGAGGTTGCATTGCCAGCCTTATTCATTCCAGCAGTTTAGTCAAGAGGTTGAAGTAGAATAACGCAAAGTAGTGTCAGACAATATCGTTGGCAAAAGTCCTCACTCCATAGCCCTCGGAAAGCAACGACGAAATGGCGCCCGTACCAACACCAGTCCGCTCCGACACCTCCAATGGCGACGGGCACGTTGGCAGCAAGCAGCAGGTTCTGCAAGCCGCAATGTATGCGGAACCGGAATTCGACGCCACAGTCGAGGAAGCCAACTCTTCCGTTCCCCAGTATGCTCATAACACCGGCCTAGTCGACTTTTCGAAGCTGGACTTTTCGTCTATGAGCCCTCAGGAGATTGAGCAAATGTATATTGGTACGTAGTATGGCAGCCAAATCCTTCCATTGAATTGTTCAGGAGATTCCGGCGCTTACATGGCGACTCTCCTTTACAGCATCGATCTCTCAGGCTAACCAAGTGCAGTCGATGCCGGCGACGGCCGATAAACATCGCTCGGCAACCATGTTCAACCCCACCACCTTACCTACCTCAACCAATGGTCTCTCTTGGGACAACCATCCTTCAACAATGATGGTAAGAGAGAGCCGCAAAATCGTGTATCCGATCCGCTCCCGCTAATGTGTTTGCCCGTTGCAGGTACATCTCGAGGACATCGTCTTACGACGCCCCGTGAACAACATTCAAGTGCGCTTCTCATTTCGCCATAAGAGAGTGAAAGTGGACTCGGCACCTTACCCCCATGGACACCGAGAGCAAAAGCAGAAATTCGAATGCAACTACCATTCCTTGCTGTTCGACCACTTGAAGGTTGATATATATGAGGGAGGATTCTTTGGATCGCATATCGGGCGTGTGCACATTCGATTGTCCCGACTGCCGCAACTCCTTGGCGACTTGGAACAGTGAGTGCCATTTGATGGACTGCCCTTGTTTCTGTGAGGTCGGGTTTAACATGTCATAATTTTGCAGCACATATACCCTGAACCATCGCAAGGCCCATCGCAGCTCCAAGCTGGCCAGCAAAGACATTGGTGAAATTACCATCGGATTCAGCTTCATCGGCGCGCGTCGCGGCGGTACATTGACTCGCAGCCAAAGCGCGAGCAGCCGCCATGGCCCCTCGGACGAGAGCATGTTGCTCGACAAGATGATTGGATCGTCCGAAGAGGAAATGCAAACCAGCGAATACATGGACTACTACCAGCAGATGCAGGCGCAGGACGCTGACATGTATGGAGACATGGCTTCGGAGACGAGATCGATGATCAGTATGCGAAGCACCGCCAGCTCCGCGACGACCGCAACTTCCAAGAGGAGACGGAAGAGGATCATCGCTGAGAACACCATGTTGGGAATCAAGGAGGTTGCGCAGCTGGCCTCGGCTTTCTTCGGTTCGGGCTGGAAGTTGAACAAGATGGAGATCGCCAGATCGATGCTCTTTGTGCAGAAGTACTACCAGAAGTTCCATCCCAAGTAAGTTCATCTGGATGAAAGCCAAAGCTTATCTCTTATTCATGACTGACGCATTATCTCTCTCAGCGCAATGACAAATGACGTAGTCACAGACGGACGTCAAATCCGTGTGGCCTGCTACTTCTTGAACTATGCGATGTGCGCATATGGTTCCCTGCTCATGAACTTCTTCGGCTACGGAAAGGGCTACCTTCGTGATGCTGCTCGGCCCAAGATGGATTCGGCCACGGCTCGCGAGCACTTGGGATTGGGGAAGAACGACATGCTTGCCTGGGACTTTCAGTTGGAGCTTTTCAAGCCTCAAGTTTTCATTTGCCGGGACCCGAAATTGAACGCTATCGTCATTGCCATCAGGGGAACCTTCGTAAGTATGACGATCTTCATATGTTCCTGTGAAGGTTGATACTGACGTGCCTTACTCCTCTAGAATCTCCATGAGATGATTGTGGATATCACCGCTGAATACACCCCGTTCTCCCACGGTTACGCCCACAAAGGCATGTTGCGCTGCGCTGAGTACCTCGAGCTCCACTACCTCGATCGAATCAAAGCCTGGGTCTCGCAGTACAAGTGCTCCGCAATCTACGTCACCGGTCACTCTTTGGGAGGCGGTGTCGCGTCCCTCCTCACGATGATCCTCACCAGCCACATTCCGGAACTCCGTCAACTGAGCGACAACCGCAAGTTCAAGCTCAAGTGCTACAACTACGGCTCGCCTCCGAGTGTGAACGCCGAATTGTGTGAAGAGTTCGAACCTTACATCGAAACTTACATCAACGAGAACGACCTCGTTGCACGGTCCAGTTGGGGAGCGGTGTGCGATTTCAGGGACCTCATCTTGAAAGGACACGACCTGTTGAACGAGAAGAAGCTCTCGACGCAGGACCGTATGGAGCGCCTTGCGGAACATCATACCCATCTCAAGGAATCCAACGAGCACCCGAAGGTCTTCATTCCGGGCAAAATCTTCTACGTCTACAAGTCTACCCGCGTATTCTCCTCCACCAGTCGACCACGGAAAGATGGCCAGGCACAACGCGAGATCACGGGCAACCCATTGATTGACGACCCTACGCCCCATTATCTGCTGGAGCGATCGACTAAGGAGTTGTTCTGCAATATACAGTTCAAAACCAACTTCTTGATTCACCATATACCGAACAAATATAATCATTCCTTGAGGATGGTGAGTTCCTACGCGTTGTGAAATCGGTCCTGTTGCTGGCAAGTGTTAACTCAAGTCGTCCGTAGGCTCACAACTATCTCGAGGAAAACGAAGACCTGCACGAGGGAGACCTATGAGTCTGGGAGCTCGCTCAGGCCCGTACCTTGGCGTAAACGCATCGCCTTATCGTGGCACTGGCGGCAGTAGTACAGCCGTCGTCGCCCTTGATCTCTCACGGCGTATAGTTCCACCCTCACCTGTATCAAGTGTATGTTGACATTGTCTCCATTCGTTGGCACACCTCCACATAATCCAGACCCTCGTATATACTTTTTTGTAGTTCCCCTTAATACGTAGATAATATCCTCGACGCTCGTAGTAATAGAAAATGTACATCACTCTCGACTTTCCTTCGAACCTAATCAAAATATCGAATCTGACATCTACACCAAATCAGGAGTTGGAGGGCTTGGTTCCGTGTTGGGGGCACTTGGCCTGCGAGCCGCTGGGCAGTCGGAGCTCAACCTCAAAAGTCTTATCATGCTGATTATCAGCCCTTGTCCTCCGCCAGTATCCGTCACGCTTTGGAGTTCCGAAAGCTGGATGATACCCGCCATCCACGTTAAGGGAATCAACTATCCAGCTGAAACGGTCGATAGATGTGCCGCGGCACCGGGTTAGAACAAAGTTCCTTTCAGCGTCAAGGGGCAGTCTTCCAGCTGAAGATAGGCCGCAAGGCCAACACCAATTTATTCCCTGAAGCGTTGTCTCAGTCTTCGTGCGGTATTGCAACGGAAGACCGGCTTGCCAGAGTGCGGAAGCTGGTTACATGTGGAGTGGATCTATCACTGATCTACATATGATCCCAGACAGTCACAGGAAACGAGATCTACTCGTCGGTGCGGACAATCTGGGCGGCGATACGGTCCAAATCCTTCTGTCCGTCTTGGGAGATACGACGCCCGCTAGAAGGATACTATGATTAGCTCCGAGACGAGGGTACTTTCCTGAGCCAGTACAAAATCTCTCGCAACTCACCCAGTGGGGTCCTGCTCAAGCACCTTGATCTTCTCGAGAGCCTGCATGACCTTACGGGCAACGGAGCCAGAGGCAATGGCGTGGTGATGGGGCCTGTTGCCACGGTTTTGACGGCCACCGTAGTTCTTCTTCAAAGCACCGACACCGACACCACTGCGGAGGTAGATGTGACGGGCGACGGAAGCTGATCGTGTGAGAGTGGGTTAGTTCAGACAACAGGCAGTGACCGAACCCCTGCCCGACGAAGCCCTTCCTGTGGGATCACAACACATACCAGCACGGATGTAGAACCAGTCCTGGTCGTAAGGAGCAAGCTCCTTGTAGGTAGCGGTCTTGACGAGGTCAACCCACTTGGGGACCTCGAGCTTACCGGTACGCTTCAAGTAGGCAGCGTAAGCCTTGACGAAAGCGTGAGCGCTGACGTCCTTGACGGTGACACCTCCGCTGGACATTGTAATATGCGATCCTGTAGCTTGAAGCTGCGAAATTGGCGAAGAGGGAGAGAACAAGAAACCGGTCTGGCCTACCATTTTGGAGCAGAGTGCCCAAGCCCTTTGAACGCCACGTCCGCCACACGGACCGCGCTCGCTTACGGCATCACGAATGTCACTTTCCGAGTCGTTCATTTCGTGAGCCGGCCCTAGCAATTTATCGCAAAAACCAAGTCGCAGCAATGACAGGCGGTCGGGCAAGATGTGCACGCAACGCCATGTCGCAACGATGGCGCTTGGGCTCCTCGAGGCTACGGACGTCAGCTTGGGAGTCGCTGCTTTCAAGTCACGGTCAAGCAGCTGGGAAGTGCGCGAAACCCCGCGTCTTCAACAGGGCGTTGGGAACAGGAAATCGGGGGCCCTCAACTCCCTCAGATCGACCCGGTAGTAAGGAGCCCGATAGGTCGCGGCAACAGCCAATTCGAAAGGACGAGCAATTTTCCGAAGAGCAGATTCGCGCGCTGAGAGAGTGGAGGACGAATGGTGACGGAACGTCACCGAGGCCCAGATTCCCAAGCAAGAAAACAACACCGTTCACAGGTCCTCGCAAACCCGCCGTTGAGAAAACGCCGTTCGATAATTTCTTCGTCGCCGACTTCGCCGACATCCTTCGATCCTTAAACCTCCCAGGCTCCATCCCATACCTCGATGCGCCAACTACGACGCCATCCCCGTACGCGTATCACGAGGAAGATACAGTGACTATTATCGCAACGAGCGATTCCGGACATGGGGCTGCGGTCGGAAAGGATAACTGGATCGTGCTGGTGCATGGTGGGTTGGAGGGAGAACGCGTTCGGGTGAAGATATATCGAGATGGGGCTGGATTTTCGATGGCGGACCTGTTAGAAGTGCTCGAAACAAGTCCTATACGGGTGGAACCACGATGCAAACACTTCAAGGAATGTTCGGTGTGCACCTTTCAGCATGTGACCTACGAAGAACAATTGCGGCGGAAGCATGGAGTGGTGAAGCGGGCATTCGATTCCCTGTGGAAGCCGCCGACCATCATCGACGCCGACGGGAATGCAAAGCCAGTCGACACAGACGCGCCTGTGAAGGTTGTTAAAGTGCAGGACGTGATACCTTCGCCTTTGCAGTATGGTTACAGGACGAAGATGACTCCGCACTACCCTCGACGAGCCGCATATCAGCCACTCGAGAAAATCGGCTTCAACGGACGGGGGAGTAAATCCGTTGTTGACATTGAGGAGTGTCCGATCGTGACGAAGGAGATCGAGGATGACTTCAAGGCTCTAAGACGAGAGCTGATCGGTTCCACCAGCCCAGGGTTTGCCAACGGCTCAACCTTATCGTTCAGGCATTCTCTGGTACTACCTAAACTCCACCCTGTGCAGCAGTATTCGGGAGACCGTCGGCGCCCCTTGGCACCACTATCCGATCCCATACCGTGGCCTACACCAGCATTATCCGCACAATCGGTCCGGCACTCGAAACTGCCAGTGGTAGATTGTGTCAACAACGTCAAGTTTACCTTCCCAGCGCACAGCTTTTTCCAAAACAATTCCTCCATATTACCGGAAATGACGACGTACATTCGCAAATGCCTGCGCGATACGATATCCGCTTTCGGCGTGAATGTGCTCGTGGACGCATATTGCGGATCGGGGCTGTTTGCGCTCTCCTGCGCCCCCGATTTCGAGAAGGTCGTTGGCATCGAGATCGACAGCAAAGCTCTCGACGCAGCATCAAAAAATGCGCTGAACAACAGCATCGGAAATGCGATATTCATCAAGGGGTCAGCCGAACGCATCTACGATGAAGCATTTGAACCGGAAGCACAGTTCGGTCGTACTCTTGGATCACGGTCACGAGATGGTTCGCCGAAGCTACGACGGGATCCAAGTCACACAGCCGTCATCATGGACCCACCATCCAAAGGCGCCGGGGAGGACTTCATGCAGCAGTTGAGGCAATTCAACCCGAAAGTGATCGTCTATGTCAGTTGCAATGTGCACTCGCAAACGAGAGACTTGGCTTCGCTTTTAAGAAGAGTTAACGCGCAAGTCAAGCCGAAACAGCCTTCGTCGCTGCGGAAATCTTCCACCGATTCTCAAACGTTACGGATCGGTGGGAAAGTGATCCGATTGAACGAGCTCCACCAGCCCGCGGGGCATTTGAGAAGCATCATACGATCCGAACCGAAATTGTACGATATTATACATGTGCAGCCTTTCGACATGTTCCCGCAAACGGCGCAAGTGGAGAACATCGCTATACTAGTGCGCCGCGACTGAGCACAAGCTGGGAGTGTATGTATACTTTTGGATTAGAAGGCGTATTTGTTGTTCCCAGGATAGACATCATAGAGGCCACGTTGTATGCTAGACGTTCAGGCGCGGGATGCCTAGCCTCGAAGAAACACTTTTGTCTGCTCCCGGCTGCGATACTCCGTTTTCGAAAAGCGTTCATTATCCATATAGAAATTCACATATGATCTACAACACAAAGTACGGCTGAGGACCAGGGTAGGGTGCCCCTCACGGTCCCATGATACTAAACCTAGTCCTCTTTCGTGACTGGGACACCGGCACGGGGTGTTTCCCCAGCAGCGACCTTCTTGTTGGCCTGCTTTGCCTTCCAGGTCTCGAAAGCCTGGTCGGTACCAAATAACCAGTCCCAGTACCGGAACGATGAAGAGTAATTGCCTACGAACGCCATGTGGTGGTAGTCGTGGAATTCGGCGCCGCCCCAGAATGGGATGAACTTGTGGAATGACTAAAATGTTGCAGTCGATGAGCACTGGCACTTGCAAGTCTGTAGCTGACAGCACCCCCCGAACGTACCCATGGAAAATCATATCCGGCATGCACATCCACCGTCTCGACTAATCTCAGCGCTAGCCATGCAAACATGGTGATAACGTGCATGTCCACGCCCATCAACAACAGCAACACCGGCCCAATGAAGAAACCTTGTCCCAGAACCAGCACCTCAATAGGGTGGGCGTGCTCGGCGGCAATACCGAAGGGTGCTGAAAATTCGTGGTGGACTTTATGGACGTGCTTGTAGAGGGCGGGGTGGTGACCAAGACGGTGGACGAAGTAGTGGTATGTATCCTCCATGACGAGGCAGAAGAGGCAGGAGAGAGCGATGGTCGTCCTGTTACGGAGAGATGTCAAAATTACACCTCGAATGTAGTAAGAGGGTGGAAAATCCGGCTTACCATGAAGGAAACGGGACCTCCAAGAACTTCATGCCTAGCCATGTTGCCGAACGGTGGAAAAGCAGGAGCAGCGGCCCTTGCACAAAGAGCTGAGATTTGATCACGCTTATCACACATTTACGGTACATCTCTGGTGTATTCGGTTTGGCCTGGAAATGTTCGAGAGCGTCAAACAGCTATGGCCTGGGCGGCGTTCGAAGTGCAATACTCGTTCGCGAGGCTTACATCCTGGATCTTATATTTCTGGAAGTATGGAATCTGATCCATGATGTAGTAGGGCAAAAACCTGCCGAAGAATACAAATTCGTGCCATAGGAGGAGTGCGAGGGCAAGTTTCATCCCTGCGTACTCGGTGTTGTCGAACGTCTCCAGCCACTTCCGCTCAAGGTAGTTGGGCATGTAGGGCGGTGGTACACCGCTATATACGAAAAAGTGCGACCGTTAGCCACTTTCCGAAACCGAACCGACCAAAACGGCGTCGATGCTGGTGCAGATGCTTTGCCTTACCTTGTGGCATTCAGAGCCGGCGCCACGGCGCCTTCGAAATCAAATGACATGGCGCTCACGTATCTAGTTGCGGGACTTAACTATATTCTATGGACGCCTTACGGTAGGATGGAGATGGACCTTTCAAGTGCACACAGAAACACAGTGGGGAAAGGAGACGGGAGGACGATATATATACCAAGGCTACCTCCAACTTTGTACAGCAAAAGGCAGGTTTGCGGTGGCCGCCGGTAACGCCGTTTTTACTTACGGAGGTTTATGGGTCGGATCACTCGGATTAACAACTCACTTTGTGCATGGCGCACAACATGTGCTAAGCCAACTCAAAGCAAGGGACATCTGATATCGCGATTCCATACCATCCGTCTCCTATAAGAAATCGGGCGTGAAAACTGACAGGCGATGCTTCTTCCTGAACGCGTCAGACCGGTGGCCTGATGAGCTGATGCGCCCATTGCAAACGCGTGCGTGTCCGAGCAAAGCCACGCTGAGTCAGCATCAGTCAGAGTGAGCCACCCCAAATCCGATTGGACCGACGATCCGGATTCCGGGAACGCCAACCCCACAAATTTCATCGCGTCCGCCGTTCTCTTGTTCCATTTCGACCATCCGTTTCGCAAGTAGGAACTCCGAGTCCGGTTGCAGTGCGTTGAACCGGCAATGAACATACCAAATAGAACGTCTGTCCCCCGACTGGCAGGTATATAAGTAGCACTTTCCTTCTCCTTGCCGCTCCTCTCCCCAAGACAGCTTCGGCAAAGCAAGCACGAAACTTTTGACAAAAGCCATGGCCAGCCTTTTCAAGAAAATCCTCGGCGTCGGCGAAGTCAACCCATTTCCCGCCGACGTACCTTTCACAGATGCTGACCCGTGCGCAGGTTGCGCAACGCCATGCACCACCCACGAGCAGATCCCGGGCTACCTGCAGAAGAAAATCGAACCAGGACCTCTTGTGGGAACCATGAAGCCCTATAAACGTCACATCATGGTCGTCGAGGGAACGAGCAGAACATGGAGGGAGAGGATAGAGGAAGGCGACGAGGAGAAGGTCACGAACGCCGTCTCGAAAGCGGTTGAGATCGCAGAGCTGGGATATAGGACGATTGTGACGGCGTGCGATCCCATGCCGGAGGAGAGTGATGCTGCCGCTTCAGCAGGAACGGAAGGACATGCCGTGTGGCTGTTCCCCGACCTTCTTTCCATCCCGTCCGTGGATGCAGCATCAGCTACTGGCGCTATTGACACCTTGCTGGCCATGAAGGACGCGCCTGTGCCGTCCGTGGATCCCTCGGCGAACAGCATCGACGCCGTAACAACATCGAGCAACCCATTGACACCCGTTCCCTTGGAAGGGCGAGCGTGGATTTTCGTATGTACGCACAAGAAAAGGGACAAGCGATGTGGAGTGGCTGGACCACTGCTCGTCAACGAGTTTAGGAGGGCTCTCAAGGAGATGAACATTGATGATGTGCATGTCTTCGGTTGCTCTCATTTTGGAGGTAAGTCACCGGTTTGCCCTGGGGCCATATCCTTGGGAGGGGAGTTTTGATCGTCGTGTTTCCTCCAGGTCACAAATATGCAGGCAATGTCATCATTTACCACCGCAACCCAGCGGTGGATGGAAATTGGTACGGACGTGTAACTGCGTGCCATGTGCGACCCATCTTGCAGACGACCATCCTGGATGGTCAGATTTTCAAGGAGCTGTGGCGAGGGGCAATGCAGAAATCGGCAGACATCGTAGCGAAGCGCGGGAAAGAGTGGTAGGAGGTCATGAATGCCGCAAAGTACACGGAAAAGGACGGAGAAAGCCATAGATACACCTCCGAAAATCGTATTTACTCCAACGGGGACGTTTGTATACACCAGAATAGGATAGCCACCTCCCAATACTTGTAAATACATACACTAGCATCATACGCATAATGAACGGGACACGCAGGATCGAATAGATAGTCAAAAAGATATTTGGAGGGCGAGCTCAATCATACGATATCTCAGGGCGAGGTGGTAATGCATGCCTAGGCCCTTGGAGTTCCGGAGATTGGCCTTCATGGTGAGGTGGTCTTCGCGATGGGCCAGCACTGATCGGTCCTCCTCTGTCGTCTCTGTGTCGGGGATGTGATGGCTTGCCCCTGTCTCTGCCATCCCGATCACGGTCTCGGTCGTGGTTCCAATCCCTATCGCTATCCCTATCTCTATGCCGATCCCATTCTCTATCCTTGTCCCTCTCCCTGTCCCGGTCGCGATCCCCATCCCAATGACCACCCCTCTCATGCTTCCGTCCCCGCTCTCTTTCATTATCCCGATGGTGATGCGAATCATACGCTGAATCATTGCGCCCCGTTTCATCGCGCTCGCGGTCACCACCGCCACCTCCGCTGCCTCTCCCATCTGTCCGTTTTCGATGGCCAAGTGGTTGTGGTTGGTACCAATCCCCTACGCCCGGACGCGCGGATGGTTTTCGTTCACTGTAACGCCTAGTCCCGTCCCCTTTCGGCCGTGGTGGAAGTGGTGGTGATGATGCCACAGAGCGTTTCCGGTCGCGTTCCAAGTCCCCTTCATGGTCGCCGCTTTCCCGGCGCCTTTTCAGCCCTCCGTCTGCGACGGGCAACGCACGTCGAGGTGTTGGAACTCCGTCGACGATGAGGGCGTCCGCGTGAGGTGGAAGCCGCAGTTCGAACGGTGGTGGTGAGGCCTGGCCGAGGCTTTCTGCCATTTCGTGGGCTCTTTCCTGCTCTCCATTTATTCGGTCCTGAATGGCCATTTCATGGGATTCCGGCCAGCCTGGGAAGCTATTGTGAAAGATGCGACAAGGAAATGATTAGCATGTGACGTTAATTGCACCTCGAAACACTTTAATGGCCCTCACTCTGCTGTGCCGGGTTTGGCGGTCGCTGGCTCGATCAGGAAATATTCGTGTTGCAAGGCTTCTTCCGCGGTTGGCCGTTTTGCGGGATTCAACGTCAGTAGAAAATCTAGGAAATTGATGGTGTGGACATCGAGACTGAGCCCCGGTTAGTATGCTTGTGTTTGCTGTGTATCTCCACCACACACGCCTACCCGTTGCTGTCCGTTTACTCACTCACCGTTCTTGACTATATATATATCGCACCTTTCTGGTTTCCTGCTTCAGAACCAGTTTTTGCCGCTGTGCGATATTTTGGAGCTCAGGCCAGTCTTTCGTCGTCGGTGTTCCACATAACGTGAATATCTTATCTATAGCGATCGTTTCATTTTTCGCTTGGAAGACCGGTGTCCGATCCCACATTTCCGCGAAGATGCATGCAAATCCCCACATGTCCACCGCGGTGTTATACTTCCTCTCCTCAAAGAGAATCTCAGGAGGTCTGTACCACAATGTCACCACCGTTGGTGTCAAGGTGGTCATTACATTGGCTGATGTCACATGCCGACGAGCGAGGCCAAAATCGCCAATCTTGAGGTTTCCCTTGTCATCGATAAGAATGTTGGCACTTTTCAGATCCCGGTGTAACAGTCTATTCTGAAAGCAATCATGGATTAAGTTTAGCAGCATCCTCAACATTAGCGGCATGCGCGTTCGATCATTGACTTCGAACCTTGTGCAAATAACTAAGTCCCTCGAGCGTTTGATGCGCAAAAGATTTGATCTGCGCTGGCTCCAGAGTGACTTGGGCATTCTTCAAGAGCCCGTACAGATCGTGGGACATGTATGGAAAAATCAAGTATATCGTTGCGGGTTCGTACTCTTCTTCGTCGCCTGATGGAACGCCATCAGATTATTCAAATTCGTCAAGATTCCCAACGCGTCCAGATATCTACCTCTGCTGAAGGCCAGTGCATCAAGACTTATGATGTTCCTATGTTTCAAGGCCTTCAAAATGATGATCTCTCGAATGGAAGTGATGGGCAACTGGGGCGACGAATGTTCAGAATCATACGTATTCTGGAAAATTCCGCATTATAAAGGGTCCATACCCCTTCTTTGTGCTTATGTACAATGATTCGTTTAAGCGCCACTTTTTGCTGTGTTTGCTTGTGAGTAGCGAGAGTCACTTCCCTTTTAATGATCAAAGAATGGAATTAGACCTACGTCAAGAAATGATGAGACACGACACACATCCCATACCCGAAAGTGCCCTGCCCGACCTTTACGTTCTTCTCATATTCTTGGATGTCTTGAACCGCTCGATACAATCCGGCTGTATCTTCCAGGAGCGGTTCCGCATCTATATCTTCGTCGTGCACATCGTCGTGAGGAGGGGTCCCGAAGATGTCGGGTGTTGGCGGGCTACGGGAGCCCAAGCGCCATGACGTATTCAAAAGGGGCGTAGAGAATCCGGGGTAAGTAACGTCCAGTTTTTCCTCGGTGACTTCTCCTTCTTCCGGCTCTTCTTCTTCCTTCTTCATCACCGCGGGCGACGCAACCACTGGTTCGTCAGAAACTCCTATGATGGCACGTGGCTGCATAAGCACATCTTGCGTGGCGGCGATATTTTCGCGGGGTTGTCTCCCGACATCCTCAGGAGAGGCATCCATCCGAGCTATCCGTGCCGTATATGTAGTATGTTTCCCGTGTTAGTGACGCAGTCCCAGTCCAAGTGAGGACTAGACTGCTAAAATGGTTGGGATGAGCTCCGCGATGAGTTGGGAACTTTTTGACGCTGTGCAAAGGACGCGACTTTTCCGTTCTCGTCTTCTCAGCTCCTTCATTCGCCTGCAGCTTTGTCTTTTCCGCTCCGCTGTATCAACCTCGTAACGGTTCATACCACAGCCTTTCTGTTCCTCAGTGGTTACTCAGCATGTTTCGTGCAGGGCCAAACGTTGCCTCGAGAGGGACTCCCGCGAAGTCCTCTCGTAAATGCTCCCCTCCCTCACCTCTATCGACGGACGCTTCCCGACAGCGACCAACGGCATCTTCCCCAACATCGAGCCGAAAGCAACAGGGTGACTCACGGCGGAGTTTCACAACAGCATCGCCGGCCGCCAGCTTCACGTCGCCACGTACGCCCCGTCCCAGCAAGACGTCGTCGAGGGCAGCAGCACCACCTCAAAGCCCTCCGAATACTTCCTCATCAAGCACTCCAACGACCCCAGCGCCATCAATATCGTGCGCAATGAGAGTGTGCACGAAGTCCTCGGAAGTCCCGGAAGTGCTTGCACGGACGTTCACGACACGGGCATTGCAAATTGAGGGGATTTTGGGAGGGTCTATTTTTGATGACGAGGATATGTGAGCGGGATGCATGGGGCCAGCAGAATCGAACTCGGCAAGTGCTGACGGTGCTTCACAACCTGCATCTGGGGACGATTGAACCCTTAAGCGCTGAGGTGGACTCGCTTAGTTGCGTAGAAGATGCATAGATGGGATGACCTGTACAATATTTGGCAAATGGGGTACGAACCTCGCCCTTCACGGAGAATGAGTCGTATAGTTGCCATGCAAAGTGACAGGCCGTTCGGAGGGGAACCTTTGAGATGGCTGAGGCCGATCGCCCCTACCGTTCCGACATATATAGATCAGACGAGGAGGCATATCCATATTGGAATTCATGAACGCCACACCAATAGAACACCGATACGGGGACACTGTTCAGCGTTGGTTGACTTCCCTTCCCATGTGTTCTCTCCATCTTTGGCACCCCGATCGAACTCCCACGCATGTAGACCTCCCAAATTTGTCGTAGCTTGTCGCACATGATTCGGACACGACATCCTTCGTGGTCCAGTGGTCAGGATCTCACGCTCTCACCGTGATGGCCAGGGTTCGATTCCCTGCGGGGGAATTTAGCATTGCCGGGCAGTCTACAGTGGTTTGGCTGCGGCTGAGTTTGGCCCGTTCCTCTCCTGCCTTGCATGACGACAGTTTTGAGGACATGGCGCCTTCCACGATACGAAATTTTTACTCTTCTCAGACCCGCATAGTTCCCATTATCGAACGGAATACGTGCTCGCTTTATAGACGCTTCAAGATGGGCGAAGGGAAGCGTTCTCATCAATGAATGCGCCCCATAATGCTATGCCCTCCCGGTCGGCGTTGCGTCGCTTTTTCTTGACGCTTGCGAAGACGCGCCCAGATCTAGTAAGCATCGCCACATTTTGACAGGTTGTCAGTCAACGGGGGTCCTTGTTTCACAGCACGGCTGGGACCCCTTTTCCCACTCAAAGACCTTGCTTTCCCTCTGCCAAGACGAAACTGCGTATGGGCGTGACCAAAACCCCTACTCACACGACTCAAGACACAACAGGATAAGAACCAGGAACCCGCACGTCGACGTCAACAAGCGATTCGTGTCCCATGTGCTTGTCCATGTGCACTCAGGGATAAACAGATTAACCCCATTGACACAATATACGGACGTCAAAGCACATTGCGATTTTCTTATACCTGTTAAGCTTCAGTTCCCCACTTGAGACGTTTTGACGACGATCATTCATCGTACTGCTGACCAGAACCAGCTGGCCCGACAACCTGTACTGTGCTCTAAAATAGGAACATCGACGCCAGGCCACATCGCGCTAGAACCAGGAAATAGAGATCGCCCATCCGCATATAGAACCGGGGCACGCTGCTTCCGTTGCCGCCTGCAAATCTTTTTGTTTAAACGCAAACCTATAAGATCCAAGCCCGTCGTTCCGATTCCGCCAAATCTCAAGCCCTTTCACCGCCATCTAAATCGTCACACACAATCAATCAACCAGCCTTCTCGTAACAAGATGAGCTACAATATTACATCGCTATTCGGCGGAAGCAACATATCCATCGCGCTAGGCCTCCCCGGCTACTGGGGTCCTGTAACGTCAACTCTCGACTGGTGCGAAGAAAACTACATCGTATCGCCATATCTCGCTGAATGGTGGAATGCAACAACCAACCTGGTGTTCTTATTATGGCCCGCAATCGGAATATATTCGTGCATCAAGACAGGCGCTGAGCCAAGGTTCTACGCGAGTTACATCGCGTTAATGATGGTGGGCAGTGGGAGTTTCTTGTTCCATGGATCGTTGACGTACGCAATGCAACTTTTGGATGAGTTGCCGATGGCGATGGCCACGTGCGTCTTTGTGTATTGCCAGTAAGTACTGTCATCATCGTTCCTAATGCAGTCCCAAAAGCTGGCGACTGACTTTACATCTTCCTTCTCTTCCAGTCTCCAGATGTTCAGCAAGAACACATCTCCGCTCACAATCATTGGCCTTCTCTGCACTTTCGCGTCGGTGGCAGGATCGCACCTCTTCCTGAAGACGCCAATCATTTTCCAGCTTTCATTCGTCGGTCTCACGCTTGTGCAGTTGTTTGCGGCACTCCGCAATATCAGCATCATTCGCAAAATCCACCCAAGTGAAACAAATCTTTTGTTTGGCCTCACCGCCTTGGCCGTCGGTTCGATTTTGGCTGCCTTCGCGTTGTGGAACACGGACCAGATTCACTGCGGATCCATTCAACAGCACCGCAACAATATTGGCTACCCGTTCCGCATCGGTCTCGAGCTTCACGCTTGGTGGCACTTGTTGAGCGGATACAGTGGATATGTATCCGTCATTGGATCACAATACTGCCGCATGCTTGCTCTCGGCAGGACAGATGTGGAGGTGACATGGATTGCGGGCATTCTGCCCATGTGCACTTTCCGACGAGTGAAGAACATCGAGCAGCAGCCAAGATCAAGACCGGTCTCTGCGCCCACCAGGCACATTCGTAAGCCCTCGATGGGCGAGGATGAGCGCGGTTCCGTTAGAACGCATGTGACCCGCGTAACAGCGAGGCCGCATTCGGCTGCTAGGCCCTAAGAGCCGCTCGGGCATTTTGGTTCAATCCTAGTAGATGGATAGCGACGTATCGTACCTGCCCGGCTTATTAACAGCCCTATTCCCCCGCATTTTTCAGGTCTTGTCGTAGACGTAGACGTAGCATTTGTAGATATACGTCATGTGTGCAGCATCTTATGTGTTTACTACGCAGTCAACTTCACTGCAATGTTATTCCGTCAAATTCTTCAAAACTACCTGGGGTTTGAAAGTGCTGGTACTGTACATGCCTGAGATCATGATGGCGTTTGCATTCACGAAGAGTAAGTACAAGGAAGAATGGACCGAAGAAGTAAAGATACATTAGGGGGCGGACGCATGACACGTGCAGGCATGGTGAGACTACGCCGGGGAAAGGGTATACTGCCCCATCCATAGATGAAGCCAAGATATCCCCGGTTATAAGTGGGGCTAGTGTCTGGGTATGAGGTTGACTATGAGGTCGTTGTGATTTCTAAGGCGGCCGTTTGATTTTCGATATCCGGCGGCGGTGAATAAGGCGAAAGCGGATATAAATGCATTACGCTCGACATTTCCGGCTGAATCTGGGTTTCGTGCGCGGGTCTGGTGGACGCTGGCGATGGAGGATTCGTTGGAGGTTGATGTACTGTTATTGGAGAATCACTTGTTGGGATGACCGCCTGGGACTGCGCTGCAGGCCATGGTTGCTCCTCGTACGGCAGATCGACGACCGACAGAACCAGCGTTGGTCCGTCAACCTCTGTCCTACTAGACCAATTGTCTGCATTCAGCGTTTCACTTCGCGGGTCGTTCGCTGCCCGGTACGCGGCGGCCGCCCTGTCCATTAAAGTGTAAGGTGGCGGGCAGTCCGTCCGCCCTGTATATATCGGCAATGTTCGAATGCTGAGAGTGTCGTCGCATCCATATGGATAATATGGAGGTTCCATTTGGTCATGATCGACGACGGGAGGTTTCATCCTGCTTCGCATGGCCCTTACTGTAAGTGCAACGATTATCTACGCTACCAAAAATCCGTTAGCGTCAGGCGTGCGGATCAGAAAACCAAGACAGCATTCCTACCAAGGAGATGCATCCGAGCAAAACGGTAGCTTCCGAACCCATAGCGCCAGGGAGGAAAAACGTAATTATCGCGTAAAAACAAAAGTCTTGTAGGTGGTGAGGGTAGGTAACTTGGGCAGAACCACAAAAGGCCTTTGTAGTAAGAGCGGATTGCAGAGTGAAAAACAGTTTCGGTATTCTATCTAGTACAGTAATATGGCCTCTGGTCTAAAAGTCAACCGCCGTCCTATATATGTAAACGTTGCTCTCGCTCGCTGAAACTTTTTCGGATTCCGATTAGTCCGCACCACGGCTTTTGACGAAGACCGACAATAATCAAGCCCAAGCAGCCCAGCGGAGAAGGCCTGGGAGAAGGCTGCCGATATCATCAAGCCTCGATCAACGAACGGATTCATATCCGAGTTGTAGGCGCCCTGGCGGTGGGCGGCAGGATAACCAACGACGCGTCGTGTCAAGGGAATCGGGATGTCCTTCCACGAGCTGCCTTCGTCACACGCCTTACCTCACACTCTCACAAGGCCCATCCCCGGGTAGATTCATCCTGGTGTGCCCACTGTCGATGCCCATCTCTTCTTGAAGTTGAATTGACGTAGCGACGGGCGTGCAGGCAGGGGGACCCACCATGTCCCAGGAACTTTTCCTCGTCGCCATCTCATGATTTTCATCTCCCGGGAGCCGATCAAGCGCCCACTGTCGAAGTCGGCTGGTGGGCGACATTACCAAATGAAAAGCTTTGAATGGTCATTTGTGCGAGGCGACGCAGAAGATGCAGAAGATACAGTGGCGTCTCGGTTAAATATCCTCTTCACGTACTGTATATCCCGGTTTCAGACATATCCCACGCCGCCAGCGACGCCCAGCTGAGACACGACTGGTGAAGGTGAAGGAGCTCTTGAAAGTAAGAGTCGTCCTGGAGTCGAAGCGCCGCCGTCACTCTGTTACTTCCAGCCTCCTCAGTCGTGAAGTCAGAGGTCAAGAAGGACGACGATAGCTTAAGGAGAGCAAGATATTTCTTTGTACAACGTGCTTCATGATTAAATGCACAAACCCCGCATAAAACATGGGAATCAAACGACAAAAAGGGGGGGGATGGGAAAAGGCCTACATAGAAACACCGCGCGTACGCGAGAGGGGGTTTTTTGCATACACAATTCCTTCCGGGGACTCGGCTTCCCCTGTAGCGAAGGAGGAAAAAAAGCCTTGCCTCACGTATAGCAACTTGGGAGCTGAGTGCCGTTGGTCGCACTGAACGAGACCGATAGGTCCAGAACTTTCCCGCCAAAACGGTGTGAACCACTCCGACAAGAGCCGTCACTGGTGACCGCTAACAGGATTACCACATGCGCTGTGGTTGCTGCTGTTGAATCTTTTGTTGAGACCCCTGTGGTTGCGCCTGACCTCCAAAGTTTTGAGGCCGCCCAGAACCCGGGGCCGCTCCAATCGGTCCTGCTGGTGAGTTCAATGGAACGGGAATGTTACCTCCGCCAGTGGGTGGGGGTGTGGATGTAGGGCCCATGTATCCAAGGGGAAAGAACCCAGGTGCCAACAGATGGCTTGCAGAGGACGCTTCAAGTCCGGGTGATCTGCCGCCTGGAGGAGGCGAGAACGCCGTAAGATTTGGGCTTGTCCCGGTCCTGTGTCTTCCAGGCTCTGCAGATGTACAGTAAGAATCGTGATGAGGGAACAGCACCCACAATGCTACTCACCAGTGAAGGTACTCTGCGTCCCCATGGGCTCCGTCACGGTCCACGTCCCACCAAACGGCGAAAACCCGTCAAACATTCGAAGAGCGTTGTTCGCTGCACCAACATTTGGGGGAGTCCCCGCGCCAAAGACGTCCAGCGGATGTTGCGCTCCCATAGATCCCGGAGGTATGGACATTGCGACAGCTGGTGGACCCGACATTCCGTTGGATGGCACAGACGGTCGGCGCCATGCCGAGCCACCCGTGATCCGCTCGTCGTCGTTCAGGACCTCCCCACCGAGGGCTGCACTCCCAGCTACACCTTCGTCATCGTCCCTGACACCCATCCGCGCGAAATTCTCCAATCCTTGGGACGGGACCGCTGACGGGCGTCGGATAGGAGCTGGCCGCGAGATCGGCTTGTTCCCACCTATGGGTTGCACTGCATTGTCTGACTGTAGATGCCGGACAGAATGTGCTTGTGAGACGCCGCCAGATTGTGCTTGGCCAGGATGGTACCCTAGAGGGAGCGGCGCTTGTTCGGGTGCGCCCCAACCGATGGCGGGGAATGATGCATTGGCAAACAAGTCCGGTGGGCTTTGAGCGTCACCGAGCATAGAACTACTTGAGGGTGGAGGGGGTATTGCATTGGGTTGCTGATGTGCGGGAGGACCTGGTAGATAATGAGGAAGCGGCTGTCCATGGAGCATAGCGCTATGGAGGGGAGGCTGCCCAAACATCGGCCCTGGTCGCTGCCCTGGGACTCCAAATGCCATCGGATGACGGTTGTTGCTTGGCTGACCCGGATGTTGTCCATGAGGAGACAGCGAATTGGGGTGAGGGGCCGCGGTTACAGTCTGGCCTGAGCGGCCAGCTTGGCTCGGCACGGAATTTGTCGGATGCGGCGGCGGACTGGTAGGTGCATTTGAGAGCGGACCAGAAGCGGATGGAGGCCGCTGTATCTGCGAGCCCGGTGCGCCCGAAGAGAATTGAGGCTTGGACCCAGGCCGAACTGCCAACGCCGGCGCACGGCCACCGAGAGTCGAACGGGTTGAGTGAGGTTGATTCGACGGCGATGAATGCCCCTTGAATTGTGGTCCTGACACAGCTGCAGCTTTTCCAGGAGGCGACTTTGCACTCTTAGCCTGCTGATGTCGTAGCTGCGCTTCTTGTCGTTGTTTCTCGGCACGTGCGCGGTCCTCCTGATCGCGTCGCTCCTTCTCTTCCCGATCGCGCTGTTCGCGTTCTTCCTGCTCTCTCTTCTCTCTTTCCTTCCGTTCCTTGTCTTCTCGCTCTTTCTTCTCGCGGTCTTCACGTTCCCGTTTTTCCCGCTCAAGACGTTCGCGCTCTTCCTTCTCTCGCTTCTTCCGCTCTTCAGCTTCGCGTTGCTTCCGTTTCTCTTCCTCTTTCCGGAGCTTTTCGGCTTCTCGCTTTTTCCGTTCTTCCTCCTCTCGACGTGCCTTCTCTTCCTCACGTTTTTGCTTTTCAGCTTCGCGCTTCAGCCTGAGGATGAGGATTTGAGTCCTTACTTCCTAACACACATGATGTTCAAAATTAACCCACCGCTCAGCTTCTTGCTTTGCCTCCTTCTCCGCCCGAAGCCGCTCTTCTTCTTCCTGTTTCTTCTTCTCCAGCGCTAGCTGCTCTTCTTCCTTTTGCTGCTTTTGTGCTCTGATGCCAAAAGTGTCGTTAGAAGACCAGAAAATGATCGCAACCCCACCGTCGCAAAATCAGGCTTACTTTTTCTGCTGTCGCTTCTTCTCCTTGTTCTTTTGCCGAGTCAGCTCGCGAAGCGCCTGCAGCTCCTTTTCTTTCTCCAACTCGGCCAGCAGATGCATTTGTCGCTCCTGTGCGACCTTCATTGCACGGACCCATAATCAGCTTTGCGATGTAAGCGCATAAAGTTTCAGTTGACAGCGTACCTTCTCGCGATACGCTTGAAGTACTCGTTGCTCAAACATTTTCGCAGCAAATATTTGGAACATTCGCCTGCCTTCTTCCATCCGCTGCTCCTCGGTGAGCGTGTCCTGCATGATATCGTCAGAAACGCACGCCTGCCACAACAACAACCAGCCTGACCCCGTACCTCCTCTTCCTCCTCGTCATACTCTTCGTCATCGTATTCACCGTCATCATATTCCTGTCCTCCATCACCATTCCGATCCATCTCATCGTCCAGCTGGCGAATTTTCCGTTCCGCTAGTTGTTCCATGAGATCGAGAAATTTGCGACCGTCATTTTTCAGAAAGTCGTCAGCAACCGTCAAAATCCCGCCTTTTCAAGAAAGAATAGATCGAAAATAGGTTGAGCGTCACCGTATGATCGCCTCGACGCGAACATGTTTTTTTGACGCACCTTTGACTGTCAGACTACTTCCAAATTCGAAGATGCTTTCGGATGGATCGTGATCGTACTCATCGTCATCATCGTCTTCCTCGTCGTCGTCCTCCTCGTCATCATCATATATCGGTTCTGGCACCGGGTGAGTATGCCGTCCATTATGAAGTGGGGGCGCCGCCCTTATTGCTGGCACAGCAATAGGCCGTGGCGTTCCATCTGAGAGGAGCTCTCCGGCGTAAAGAAATTGAAAAGTACCACGGGAAGCCACACAAAGGATTTCGTACCTTGGTCGTTCGCGAAATGCTCGAGCTCCTCGTAGTAAGCATCATAGAGAATCTCCAGTTCCTCTTCAATAACAGTTCTGTAATTCATCCTATTAGGTGTGAAACGGACATTCTTTCGAGCGTCCAATATGATATACCAACCTTTTCCTCCCACAGACAGAACACGAGCATGTCTGCTTTTGCTGCTCCTTCATCTTTTTCAGCACTGCTTCCTTCTCAAGCTTGACCAACGCCCTCCGCTCCTCTTCACCCAACTGGAGCCAGAACTCCCTGATGCGCTGCTTCTCCTCCGCATCTGATTTGTACCAGATGTCGGCATGCTGATGGCTATGACCAGCAGTGGACCCTCGTTTCTTCTTTTTCTTCTTTTTCCCTTCGGAGTTATTCCGTGGCTGATAAGCTGGGCTTGTCTCGTCATCGTCCGTCAAGGGTTCGTCTCCAGGAGACAGTGACTGTTGGTGGGATGCGGTATGGTCGCGGTTCTGGCCCCGTCCGCGCGCGTGGTAAACCTCTTCGTCCACGTATCCATCGTCAAGCTCCTCATCGTCCACATGTCCCTGCGGGGTCGCGCCGTTCGACGTCGCATGTTGGTGCGTGTGATGGCTTGGGGAATGACCAGGTCCTTTCGAGCCTTTCTTTCCCTGCTTAAGCCAACATGTGTAAACCAGTGTTGACCTGCTATTCGAAGGACTCCCTTCATCTGCATACCTTTTTGCGCCTTCCGACGGATGCGGCTTGATCATGCGCAGGACGTGCTCCGGCTGGTAATGGCATTTGATGTGACTGCGCCTGAGGCGGTGTAGTACTCGTGGGAACTGGAGTAGCGGGATTCACGGTATGCAAGATAGTCGCAGTTTTCGAGCCGTCTTTGCTGCAAATAATCATGCGCTGTTTGTACGCTGCTTCGCCTTTCGAATCGGCTCCAGGGGGTATACGCGACGTCAGCATTCTTTATGGGCCCTCAAAGAGGACGCCTCTTGGAGAGCCACTATCAGCCTTTTGAGGCACGCGAAGAGTGATGTCCACAGGAAGGGACCTGCAACATGTGGAGTATAATTGCAAGGGGCAGACAAGAATGAGAAGAGCTTTCAAGCAAGATACGTGTAGCCATGACCAAAACCATTGGCTCAAGTAGCTACTCTCCGCCCATCCGCCCATCAGTCGATGTCAAGGACCCAACTGGGCCACTTAGAAAGTGGAAACACCTAGGTTCTTCAAAGCCGAAAGCACTAACTCCCATGAAAGCACTCCCAAACACTCACGTTAGCTCAACCAATATCCCGCTCGTGGGCAGAACGCTTCGGCGGGCTTCGTGGGAAAATCGAAACCGCTCCAACTGATGACGGATTATTATAGGAGCCCGCTCAGGTTGAGCGAGCGAAGTAAGCGAGTGTCGTCTGACGGCCCTAGCGATGGCCCGTCACCAAGGTTGAGGTATTGAGAGCGGGTTGCCGAGCTAGGAATGTTTCCGGCCGCCAAGATAGTCGCTTCCAGCCTGAGTGTTTGGCCAGTTCAATTCTACAGTAGTCTATTGACGTTGACAGACAGCAGGAAGGCAGCAGCAGTTGGTGGGTGTGGAGCTGAGCGGCTCATAGGACCGCCGACCGTGTGCTTTATTTATTTACCTTAATCAAGAGACAAGTCGTGCCCCGAAACTAAGCCCAGAAGCCCCTCTCGGACTTATGTAGGACGCGATTGGATGAGTTGTGGAAGGGTTAGGGTTAAGGGAATTGGCAAGATATCTCAGGAAATGCAGTGATGGCACGCTGATCAAGGATAGTGTTGAACATCTGAACAGCATACCTTGGGCTTTCCGTTTCCTTAAGTGATTGTGTCCTTGCTGCTAAGCTCGTGCAGCTCCGGACAGGAGCCTAATCTTTCATGTCCTATGCACGTGCAGCTGCTGTCGGGGCGCAACTCTTCTGATGCTCGTCTGCTTCGACAACCTTCACCAAACACTTAACCGATGCGACCACCTCTGATGCACCGAGCACCAACCTGTTGATGCTGCTCGGTGTTTTTGGTGTGGTGTGATGGAAATTGAAATGAAGTCCCATACCGTTGGTCTCGCCAAATACGACCACATAATGGGCAGAATGTCTATGATTTTTTGGAGAACTTCTCGTCCGTACTGTACCTGTTGACGACTGTACATTGGCCTATCTTGTGGCCTCCCTCTCGGCCGTGTCCACCCGTTGCAGAGTTTAGCAGGCCCGCCCACACAACGTGGGGCCGTCTTTGGCATTTATTCTCGGGTTGCGAACGGGGCGGGCATCTAGAGCACCCAGGAACAACGGGTGACGCGTGCACGCCGCAGGGTTTCGACAGCGTGTGGTGCAGCTTTCACATGGGGGGGAACATGGGGCAAAAGGCGGGAATGTTCCACAGCAAAGAAAGGGGTTTTTGCATCCATCTCCATGTCCGGAAACCAAGGTGCCCCCCCTTCTTGCCTTCTTCGCCCGGTCACCTCAACCTCTTCCAAAACAGTTACTCGCCATCTCCATCAAGTGATCTTGCAAGATCAGCACCGGTAAGTCCTCCACCCAGTGAGGTGCCCCACGCACCCCCACTTTCCCATTAAGAAAAACGTATTAACAGTTGACTGTTTCTCGTTTTCCCAGAAACACGCTCGCAAGCGAATATCCCGTACAAAAATTGAAGAATGAGCACTACGGCAACGAACGACCCTCTGAACGAGTTCCCCACTCCCGTCGAGGCAGCTTTGAAAGGTCTCAATCCTAACCCAGAACCAATCGAGACCGGTCTTTCAACTCAGCCCGAACTTGTGGACCTTGTTGGCGGGTATGTTCACTTCTTTAGTCAATTTGATTTTCATTGCTAGACATGTCATCGAATAACACAAATGCTTCAGATTCCGAACACCATTGCATGCTCGCCACGTTCACGACCGACAGGCCCGCTCTGACTCTGACTATGAATATCATGACAACAGCAACAGCCGCAAGTCGTACAAGTCTCGTGCCCTCGCGAAAGCGCCCGAAGTGGGAGGATCCTATGAACAAGGTGTCGACCAGGGGGCGAACATTGTAGGCACGGTGCTGGCGACTGCATATGGCGTGGCGACCAAAGTTGTAGACAAGGTCCGACAGGTCACTGAAGGTAGCCGGTAGTTTATGTATGTACTCAAATGGGAAACTAGCGAGGGATTAGCCTTCGAGCTTATATGCTGTAAATACGCCGAATGAGATTATGCTGACATCGACATAATGCTGACAACTGTCTACTGTGCGGCTATTTCCCT